>NC_054407.1:6103333-6705416 GCF_017976425.1 Toxotes jaculatrix
TCGGCCAAAAAAAGTCACAATTTTTTTCGACCTCAAAATGTCATAAAAAACGTCATAGTATAGTATGGCGTTTTTTTCGGCCAAAACAAGTCACAATTTTTTTCGACCTCAAAATGTCATAAAAAACGTCATAGTATAGTATGGCGTTTTTTTCGGCCAAAAAAAGTCAACATTTTTTCGACCTCAAAATGTCATAAAAAACGTCATAGTATAGTATGGCGTTTTTTTTCGGCCAAAAAAAGTCACAATTTTTTTCGACCTCAAAATGTCATAAAAAACGTCATAGTATAGTATGGCGTTTTTTTCGGCCAAAAAAAGTCAAAAATTTTTTCGACCTCAAAATGTCATAAAAAACGTCATAGTATAGTAAGGCGTCAAAATCGGCCAGAAAAAGTCAACATTTTTTTGACCTCAAAATGTCATAAAAAACGTCATAGTATAGTATGGCGTTTTTTTCGGCCAAAAAAAGTCACAATTTTTTTCGACCTCAAAATGTCATAAAAAACGTCATAGTATAGTAAGGCGTCAAAATCGGCCAAAAAAAGTCACAATTTTTTTCGACCTCAAAATGTCATAAAAAACGTCATAGTATAGTATGGCGTTTTTTTCGGCCAAAAAAAGTCACAATTTTTTTCGACCTCAAAATGTCATAAAAAACGTCATAGTATAGTAAGGCGTCAAAATCGGCCAAAAAAAGTCAAAAAATTTTTCGACCTCAAAATGTCATAAAAAACGTCATAGTATAGTATGGCGTTTTTTTCGGCCAAAAAAAGTCAACATTTTTTTCGACCTCAAAATGTCATAAAAAACGTCATAGTATAATATGGCGTTTTTTTCGGCCAAAAAAAGTCCGAATTTTTTCGACCTCAAAATGTCATAAAAAACGTCATAGTTTAGTAAGGCGTTTTTTTCGGCCAAAAAAAGTCAAACATTTTTTCGACCTCAAAATATCATAAAAAACGTCATAGTATAGTAAGGCGTCAAAATCGGCCAAAAAAAGTCACAATTTTTTTCGACCTCAAAATGTCATAAAAAACGTCATAGTATAGTAAGGCGTCAAAATCGGCCAAAAAAAGTCACAATTTTTTTCGACCTCAAAATGTCATAAAAAACGTCATAGTATAGTATGGCGTTTTTTTCGGCCAAAAAAAGTCAACATTTTTTTGACCTCAAACTGTCATAAAAAACGTCATAGTATAGTATGGCGTTTTTTTCGGCCAAAAAAAGTCAAACATTTTTTTGACCTCAAAATGTCATAAAAAACGTCATAGTATAGTAAGGCGTCAAAATCGGCCAAAAAAAGTCACAATTTTTTTCGACCTCAAAATGTCATAAAAAACGTCATAGTATAGTATGGCCTTTTTTTCGGCCAAAAAAAGTCACAATTTTTTTCGACCTCAAAATGTCATAAAAAACGTCATAGTATAGTATGGCGTTTTTTTCGGCCAAAACAAGTCACAATTTTTTTCGACCTCAAAATGTCATAAAAAACGTCATAGTATAGTATGGCCTTTTTTTCGGCCAAAAAAAGTCAAAATTTTTTCGACCTCAAAATGTCCTAAAAAACGTCATAGTTTAGTAAGGCGTTTTTTTCGGCCAAAAAAAGTCAAACATTTTTTCGACCTCAAAATGTCATAAAAAACGTCATAGTATAGTAAGGCGTCAAAATCGGCCAAAAAAAGTCACAATTTTTTTCGACCTCAAAATGTCATAAAAAACGTCATAGTATAGTATGGCGTTTTTTTCGGCCAAAAAAAGTCACAATTTTTTCGACCTCAAAATGTCATAAAAAACGTCATAGTATAGTATGGCGTTTTTTCCGGCCAAAAAAAGTCACAATTTTTTTCGACCTCAAAATGTCATAAAAAACGTCATAGTATAGTAAGGCGTCAAAATCGGCCAAAAAAAGTCAAAAAATTTTTCGACCTCAAAATGTCATAAAAAACGTCATAGTATAGTATGCCGTTTTTTTCGGCCAAAAAAAGTCAACATTTTTTTCGACCTCAAAATGTCATAAAAAACGTCATAGTATAATATGGCGTTTTTTTCGGCCAAAAAAAGTCCGAATTTTTTCGACCTCAAAATGTCATAAAAAACGTCATAGTTTAGTAAGGCGTTTTTTTCGGCCAAAAAAAGTCAAACATTTTTTCGACCTCAAAATATCATAAAAAACGTCATAGTATAGTAAGGCGTCAAAATCGGCCAAAAAAAGTCACAATTTTTTTCGACCTCAAAATGTCATAAAAAACGTCATAGTATAGTAAGGCGTCAAAATCGGCCAAAAAAAGTCAACATTTTTTTCGACCTCAAAATGTCATAAAAAACGTCATAGTATAGTATGGCGTTTTTTTCGGCCAAAAAAAGTCACAATTTTTTTCGACCTCAAAATGTCATAAAAAACGTCATAGTATAGTATGGCGTTTTTTTCGGCCAAAAAAAGTCAAATTTTTTTTCGACCTCAAAATGTCATAAAAAACGTCATAGTATAGTATGGCGTTTTTTTCGGCCAAAAAAAGTCACAATTTTTTTCGACCTCAAAATGTCTTAAAAAACGTCATAGTATAGTAAGGCGTTTTTTTCGGCCAAAAAAAGTCAAAATTTTTTTCGACCTCAAAATGTCATAAAAAACGTCATAGTATAGTAAGGCGTCAAAATCGGCCAAAAAAAGTCAACATTTTTTTCGACCTCAAAATGTCATAAAAAACGTCATAGTATAGTAAGGCGTCAAAATCGGCCAAAAAAAGTCAACATTTTTTTCGACCTCAAAATGTCATAAAAAACGTCATAGTATAGTATGGCGTTTTTTTCGGCCAAAAAAAGTCACAATTTTTTTCGACCTCAAAATGTCTTAAAAAACGTCATAGTATAGTATGGCGTTTTTTTCGGCCAAAAAAAGTCAAAATTTTTTTCGACCTCAAAATGTCATAAAAAACGTCATAGTATAGTAAGGCGTCAAAAACGGCCAAAAAAAGTCAACATTTTTTTCGACCTCAAAATGTCATAAAAAACGTCATAGTATAGAAAGGCGTCAAAATCGGCCAAAAAAAGTCAACATTTTTTTCGACCTCAAAATGTCATAAAAAACGTCATAGTATAGTATGGCGTTTTTTTCGGCCAAAAAAAGTCACAATTTTTTTCGACCTCAAAATGTCATAAAAAACGTCATAGTATAGTATGGCGTTTTTTTCGGCCAAAAAAAGTCAACATTTTTTTCGACCTCAAAATGTCATAAAAAACGTCATAGTATAGTATGGCGTTTTTTTCGGCCAAAAAAAGTCCGAATTTTTTCGACCTCAAAATGTCATAAAAAACGTCATAGTATTGTATGGCGTTTTTTTCGGCCAAAAAAAGTCAAATTTTTTTTCGACCTCAAAATGTCATAAAAAACGTCATAGTATAGTATGGCGTTTTTTTCGGCCAAAAAAAGTCACAATTTTTTTCGACCTCAAAATGTCATAAAAAACGTCATAGTATAGTATGGCGTTTTTTTCGGCCAAAAAAAGTCAACATTTTTTTCGACCTCAAAATGTCATAAAAAACGTCATAGTATAGTAAGGCGTCAAAATCGGCCAAAAAAAGTCAACATTTTTTTCGACCTCAAAATGTCATAAAAAACGTCATAGTATAGTATGGCGTTTTTTTCGGCCAAAAAAAGTCACAATTTTTTTCGACCTCAAAATGTCATAAAAAACGTCATAGTATAGTATGGCGTTTTTTTCGGCCAAAAAAAGTCACAATTTTTTTCGACCTCAAAATGTCATAAAAAACGTCATAGTATAGTATGGCCTTTTTTTCGGCCAAAAAAAGTCAACATTTTTTTCGACCTCAAAATGTCATAAAAAACGTCATAGTATAGTATGGCGTTTTTTTCGGCCAAAAAAAGTCCGAATTTTTTCGACCTCAAAATGTCAAAAAAAAAGTCAAACATTTTTTGACCTCAAAATATCATAAAAAACGTCATAGTATAGTAAGGCGTCAAAATCGGCCAAAAAAAGTCACAATTTTTTTCGACCTCAAAATGTCATAAAAAACGTCATAGTATAGTAAGGCGTCAAAATCGGCCAAAAAAAGTCACAATTTTTTCGACCTCAAAATGTCATAAAAAACGTCATAGTATAGTAAGGCGTCAAAATCGGCCAAAAAAAGTCACAATTTTTTTCGACCTCAAAATGTCATAAAAAACGTCATAGTATAGTATGGCGTTTGTTTCGGCCAAAAAAAGTCCGAATTTTTTTCGACCTCAAAATGTCATAAAAAACGTCATAGTATAGTAAGGCGTCAAAATCGGCCAAAAAAGTCACAATTTTTTCGACCTCAAAATGTCTTAAAAAACGTCATAGTTTAGTAAGGCGTTTTTTTCGGCCAAAAATAGTCAAACATTTTTTGACCTCAAAATATCATAAAAAACGTCATAGTATAGTATGGCGTCAAAATCGGCCAAAAAAAGTCAACATTTTTTTCGACCTCAAAATGTCATAAAAAACGTCATAGTATAATAAGGCGTCAAAATCGGCCAAAAAAAGTCCAAATTTTTTTCGACCTCAAAATGTCATAAAAAACGTCATAGTATAGTATGGCGTTTTTTTCGGCCAAAAAAAGTCACAATTTTTTTCGACCTCAAAATGTCATAAAAAACGTCATAGTATAGTATGGCGTTTTTTTCGGCCAAAAAAAGTCAACATTTTTTCGACCTCAAAATGTCTTAAAAAACGTCATAGTATAGTATGGCGTTTTTTTCGGCCAAAAAAAGTCCGAATTTTTTCGACCTCAAAATGTCATAAAAAACGTCATAGTTTAGTAAGGCGTTTTTTTCGGCCAAAAATAGTCAACATTTTTTGACCTCAAAATATCATAAAAAACGTCATAGTATAGTATGGCGTCAAAATCGGCCAAAAAAAGTCAACATTTTTTTCGACCTCAAAATGTCATAAAAAACGTCATAGTATAGTATGGCGTTTTTTTCGGCCAAAAAAAGTCACAATTTTTTTCGACCTCAAAATGTCATAAAAAACGTCATAGTATAGTAAGGCGTCAAAATCGGCCAAAAAAAGTCAACATTTTTTTCGACCTCAAAATGTCATAAAAAACGTCATAGTATAGTATGGCGTTTTTTTCGGCCAAAACAAGTCACAATTTTTTTCGACCTCAAAATGTCATAAAAAACGTCATAGTATAGTATGGCGTTTTTTTCGGCCAAAAAAAGTCACAATTTTTTCGACCTCAAAATGTCATAAAAAACGTCATAGTATAGTAAGGCGTCAAAATCGGCCAAAAAAAGTCACAATTTTTTTCGACCTCAAAATGTCATAAAAAACGTCATAGTATAGTAAGGCGTCAAAATCGGCCAAAAAAAGTCACAATTTTTTTCGACCTCAAAATGTCATAAAAAACGTCATAGTATAGTATGGCGTTTTTTTCGGCCAAAAAAAGTCACAATTTTTTTCGACCTCAAAATGTCATAAAAAACGTCATAGTATAGTAAGGCGTCAAAATCGGCCAAAAAAAGTCACAACTTTTTTCGACCTCAAAATGTCATCAAAAACGTCATAGTATAGTATGGCGTTTTTTTCGGCCAAAAATAGTCAAACATTTTTTGACCTCAAAATATCATAAAAAACGTCATAGTATAGTATGGCGTCAAAATCGGCCAAAAAAAGTCAACATTTTTTTCGACCTCAAAATGTCATAAAAAACGTCATAGTATAGTATGGCGTTTTTTTCGGCCAAAAAAAGTCACAATTTTTTTCGACCTCAAAATGTCATAAAAAACGTCATAGTATAGTAAGGCGTCAAAATCGGCCAAAAAAAGTCAACATTTTTTTCGACCTCAAAATGTCATAAAAAACGTCATAGTATAGTATGGCGTTTTTTTCGGCCAAAACAAGTCACAATTTTTTTCGACCTCAAAATGTCATAAAAAACGTCATAGTATAGTATGGCGTTTTTTTCGGCCAAAAAAAGTCACAATTTTTTCGACCTCAAAATGTCATAAAAAACGTCATAGTATAGTAAGGCGTCAAAATCGGCCAAAAAAAGTCACAATTTTTTTCGACCTCAAAATGTCATAAAAAACGTCATAGTATAGTATGGCGTTTTTTTCGGCCAAAAAAAGTCAAACATTTTTTCGACCTCAAAATGTCATAAAAAACGTCATAGTATAGTATGGCGTTTTTTTCGGCCAAAAAAAGTCACAATTTTTTTCGACCTCAAAATGTCTTAAAAAACGTCATAGTATAGTATGGCGTTTTTTTCGGCCAAAAAAAGTCCGAATTTTTTCGACCTCAAAATGTCTTAAAAAACGTCATAGTATAGTATGGCCTTTTTTTCGGCCAAAAAAAGTCACAATTTTTTCGACCTCAAAATGTCATAAAAAACGTCATAGTTTAGTAAGGCGTTTTTTTCGGCCAAAAAAAGTCAAACATTTTTTCGACCTCAAAATGTCATAAAAAACGTCATAGTATAGTAAGGCGTCAAAATCGGCCAAAAAAAGTCCAAATTTTTTTCGACCTCAAAATGTCATAAAAAACGTCATAGTATAGTATGGCGTTTTTTTCGGCCAAAAAAAGTCACAATTTTTTTCGACCTCAAAATGTCTTAAAAAACGTCATAGTATAGTATGGCGTTTTTTTCGGCCAAAAAAAGTCCGAATTTTTTCGACCTCAAAATGTCATAAAAAACGTCATAGTTTAGTAAGGCGTTTTTTTCGGCCAAAAATAGTCAAACATTTTTTGACCTCAAAATATCATAAAAAACGTCATAGTATAGTAAGGCGTCAAAATCGGCCAAAAAAAGTCAAAATTTTTTCGACCTCAAAATGTCATAAAAAACGTCATAGTATAGTAAGGCGTCAAAATCGGCCAAAAAAAGTCACAATTTTTTTCGACCTCAAAATGTCATAAAAAACGTCATAGTATAGTATGGCGTTTTTTTCAGCCAAAAAAAGTCACAATTTTTTTCGACCTCAAAATGTCATAAAAAACGTCATAGTATAGTATGGCGTTTTTTTCGGCCAAAAAAAGTCCGAATTTTTTCGACCTCAAAATGTCATAAAAAACGTCATAGTTTAGTAAGGCGTTTTTTTCGGCCAAAAATAGTCAAACATTTTTTGACCTCAAAATATCATAAAAAACGTCATAGTATAGTATGGCGTCAAAATCGGCCAAAAAAAGTCCGAATTTTTTTCGACCTCAAAATGTCATAAAAAACGTCATAGTATAGTAAGGCGTCAAAATCGGCCAGAAAAAGTCCAAATTTTTTTCGACCTCAAAATGTCATAAAAAACGTCATAGTATAGTATGGCGTTTTTTTTGGCCAAAAAAAGTCACAATTTTTTCGACCTCAAAATGTCTTAAAAAACGTCATAGTTTAGTAAGGCGTTTTTTTCGGCCAAAAAAAGTCAAACATTTTTTGACCTCAAAATGTCATAAAAAACGTCATAGTATAGTAAGGCGTCAAAATCGGCCAAAAAAAGTCACAATTTTTTTCGACCTCAAAATGTCATAAAAAACGTCATAGTATAGTAAGGCGTCAAAATCGGCCAGAAAAAGTCAACATTTTTTTGACCTCAAAATGTCATAAAAAACGTCATAGTATAGTAAGGCGTCAAAATCGGCCAAAAAAAGTCAAAATTTTTTTCGACCTCAAAATGTCATAAAAAACGTCATAGTATAGTATGGCGTTTTTTTCGGCCAAAAATAGTCACAATTTTTTTCGACCTCAAAATGTCATAAAAAACGTCATAGTATAGTATGGCGTTTTTTTTCGGCCAAAAAAAGTCACAATTTTTTTCGACCTCAAAATGTCATAAAAAACGTCATAGTATAGTATGGCGTTTTTTTCGGCCAAAAAAAGTCAAATTTTTTTTCGACCTCAAAATGTCATAAAAAACGTCATAGTATAGTATGGCGTTTTTTTCGGCCAAAAAAAGTCACAATTTTTTTCGACCTCAAAATGTCTTAAAAAACGTCATATTATAGTATGGCGTTTTTTTCGGCCAAAAAAAGTCACAATTTTTTTCGACCTCAAAATGTCATAAAAAACGTCATAGTATAGTATGGCGTTTTTTTCGGCCAAAACAAGTCACAATTTTTTTCGACCTCAAAATGTCATAAAAAACGTCATAGTATAGTATGGCGTTTTTTTCGGCCAAAAAAAGTCACAATTTTTTTCGACCTCAAAATGTCATAAAAAACGTCATAGTATAGTATGGTGTCAAAATATGCCAAAAAAAGTAATACTTTAGTAAGGCCTCAAAATGTCATAAAAAACGTCATAGTATAGTATGGCGTCAAAATATGCCAAAAAAAGTCAAAAATTTTTTTGACCTCAAAATGTCATAAAAAACGTCATAGTATAGTATGGCATCAAAATATGCCAAAAAAAGTCATACTTTAGTAAGGCCTCAAAATGTCATAAAAAACGTCATAGTATAGTATGGCGTTTTTTTCGGCCAAAAAAAGTCAACATTTTTTTCGACCTCAAAATGTCATAAAAAACGTCATAGTATAGTATGGCGTTTTTTTCGGCCAAAAAAAGTCAACATTTTTTTCGACCTCAAAATGTCATAAAAAACGTCATAGTATAGTATGGCGTTTTTTTCGGCCAAAAAAAGTCAACATTTTTTTCGACCTCAAAATGTCATAAAAAACGTCATAGTATAGTAAGGCATTTTTTTCGGCCAGAAAAAGTCAACATTTTTTTGACCTCAAAATGTCATAAAAAACGTCATAGTATAGTAAGGCGTCAAAATCGGCCAAAAAAAGTCAACATTTTTTTCGACCTCAAAATGTCATAAAAAACGTCATAGTATAGTATGGCGTTTTTTTCGGCCAAAACAAGTCACAATTTTTTTCGACCTCAAAATGTCATAAAAAACGTCATAGTATAGTAAGGCGTCAAAATCGGCCAAAAAAAGTCAAAAAATTTTTCGACCTCAAAATGTCATAAAAAACGTCATAGTATAGTATGGCGTTTTTTTCGGCCAAAAAAAGTCAACATTTTTTTCGACCTCAAAATGTCATAAAAAACGTCATAGTATAGTATGGTGTCAAAATATGCCAAAAAAAGTAATACTTTAGTAAGGCCTCAAAATGTCATAAAAAACGTCATAGTATAGTATGGCGTCAAAATATGCCAAAAAAAGTCAAAAATTTTTTTGACCTCAAAATGTCATAAAAAACGTCATAGTATAGTATGGCATCAAAATATGCCAAAAAAAGTCATACTTTAGTAAGGCCTCAAAATGTCATAAAAAACGTCATAGTATAGTATGGCGTTTTTTTCGGCCAAAAAAAGTCAACATTTTTTTCGACCTCAAAATGTCATAAAAAACGTCATAGTATAGTATGGCGTTTTTTTCGGCCAAAAAAAGTCAACATTTTTTTCGACCTCAAAATGTCATAAAAAACGTCATAGTATAGTAAGGCGTTTTTTTCGGCCAGAAAAAGTCAACATTTTTTTGACCTCAAAATGTCATAAAAAACGTCATAGTATAGTAAGGCGTCAAAATCGGCCAAAAAAAGTCAACATTTTTTTCGACCTCAAAATGTCATAAAAAACGTCATAGTATAGTATGGCGTTTTTTTCGGCCAAAAAAAGTCAAATTTTTTTTCGACCTCAAAATGTCATAAAAAACGTCATAGTATAGTAAGGCGTCAAAATCGGCCAAAAAAAGTCAACATTTTTTTCGACCTCAAAATGTCATAAAAAACGTCATAGTATAGTATGGCCTTTTTTTCGGCCAAAAAAAGTCCAAATTTTTTTCGACCTCAAAATGTCATAAAAAACGTCATAGTATAGTATGGCGTTTTTTTCGGCCAAAAAAAGTCACAATTTTTTTCGACCTCTAAATGTCATAAAAAACGTCATAGTATAGTATGGCGTTTTTTTCGGCCAAAAAAAGTCACAATTTTTTTCGACCTCAAAATGTCATAAAAAACGTCATAGTATAGTAAGGCGTCAAAATCGGCCAAAAAAAGTCACAATTTTTTTCGACCTCAAAATGTCATAATAAACGTCATAGTATAGTAAGGCGTCAAAATCGGCCAAAAAAAGTCACAATTTTTTTCGACCTCAAAATGTCATAAAAAACGTCATAGTATAGTATGGCGTTTTTTTCGGCCAAAAAAAGTCACAATTTTTTTCGACCTCAAAATGTCATAAAAAACGTCATAGTATAGTATGGCGTTTTTTTCGGCCAAAAAAAGTCAAATTTTTTTTCGACCTCAAAATGTCATAAAAAACGTCATAGTATAGTATGGCGTTTTTTTCGGCCAAAAAAAGTCACAATTTTTTTCGACCTCAAAATGTCATAAAAAACGTCATAGTATAGTAAGGCGTCAAAATCGGCCAAAAAAAGTCAACATTTTTTTCGACCTCAAAATGTCATAAAAAACGTCATAGTATAGTAAGGCGTCAAAATCGGCCAAAAAAAGTCACAATTTTTTCGACCTCAAAATGTCATAAAAAACGTCATAGTATAGTATGGCCTTTTTTTCGGCCAAGAAAAGTCCACATTTTTTTCGACCTCAAAATGTCATAAAAAACGTCATAGTATAGTATGGCGTTTTTTTCGGCCAAAAAAAGTCAAAATTTTTTTCGACCTCAAAATGTCATAAAAAACGTCATAGTTTAGTAAGGCGTTTTTTTCGGCCAAAAATAGTCAAACATTTTTTGACCTCAAAATATCATAAAAAACGTCATAGTATAGTATGGCGTCAAAATCGGCCAAAAAAAGTCAACATTTTTTTCGACCTCAAAATGTCATAAAAAACGTCATAGTATAGTAAGGCGTCAAAATCGGCCAAAAAAAGTCAAAATTTTTTTTGACCTCAAAATGTCATAAAAAACGTCATAGTATAGTAAGGCGTCAAAATCGGCCAAAAAAAGTCAACATTTTTTTCGACCTCAAAATGTCATAAAAAACGTCATAGTATAGTATGGCGTTTTTTTCGGCCAAAACAAGTCACAATTTTTTTCGACCTCAAAATGTCATAAAAAACGTCATAGTATAGTATGGCGTTTTTTTTGGCCAAAAAAAGTCACAATTTTTTCGACCTCAAAATGTCTTAAAAAACGTCATAGTTTAGTAAGGCGTTTTTTTCGGCCAAAAAAAGTCAAACATTTTTTGACCTCAAAATGTCATAAAAAACGTCATAGTATAGTAAGGCGTCAAAATCGGCCAAAAAAAGTCACAATTTTTTTCGACCTCAAAATGTCATAAAAAACGTCATAGTATAGTAAGGCGTTTTTTTCGGCCAGAAAAAGTCAACATTTTTTTGACCTCAAAATGTCATAAAAAACGTCATAGTATAGTAAGGCGTCAAAATCGGCCAAAAAAAGTCAAAATTTTTTTCGACCTCAAAATGTCATAAAAAACGTCATAGTATAGTATGGCGTTTTTTTCGGCCAAAAATAGTCACAATTTTTTTCGACCTCAAAATGTCATAAAAAACGTCATAGTATAGTATGGCGTTTTTTTTCGGCCAAAAAAAGTCACAATTTTTTTCGACCTCAAAATGTCATAAAAAACGTCATAGTATAGTATGGCGTTTTTTTCGGCCAAAAAAAGTCAAAAATTTTTTCGACCTCAAAATGTCATAAAAAACGTCATAGTATAGTATGGCGTTTTTTTCGGCCAAAAAAAGTCCAAATTTTTTTCGACCTCAAAATGTCATAAAAAACGTCATAGTATAGTAAGGCGTCAAAATCGGCCAGAAAAAGTCAACATTTTTTTGACCTCAAAATGTCATAAAAAACGTCATAGTATAGTATGGCGTTTTTTTCGGCCAAAAAAAGTCACAATTTTTTTCGACCTCAAAATGTCATAAAAAACGTCATAGTATAGTAAGGCGTCAAAATCGGCCAAAAAAAGTCAAAAATTTTTTCGACCTCAAAATGTCATAAAAAACGTCATAGTATAGAATGGCGTTTTTTTCGGCCAAAAAAAGTCCAAATTTTTTTCGACCTCAAAATGTCATAAAAAACGTCATAGTATAGTAAGGCGTCAAAATCGGCCAGAAAAAGTCAACATTTTTTTGACCTCAAAATGTCATAAAAAACGTCATAGTATAGTATGGCGTTTTTTTCGGCCAAAAAAAGTCACAATTTTTTTCGACCTCAAAATGTCATAAAAAACGTCATAGTATAGTAAGGCGTCAAAATCGGCCAAAAAAAGTCAAAAATTTTTTCGACCTCAAAATGTCATAAAAAACGTCATAGTATAGAATGGCGTTTTTTTCGGCCAAAAAAAGTCCAAATTTTTTTCGACCTCAAAATGTCATAAAAAACGTCATAGTATAGTATGGCGTTTTTTTCGGCCAAAAAAAAGTCACAATTTTTTTCGACCTCAAAATGTCATAAAAAACGTCATAGTATAGTATGGCGTTTTTTTCGGCCAAAAAAAGTCAAAAATTTTTTCGACCTCAAAATGTCATAAAAAACGTCATAGTATAGTATGGCGTTTTTTTCGGCCAAAAAATGTCAAAATTTTTTTGACCTCAAAATGTCATAAAAAACGTCATAGTATAGTATGGCGTTTTTTTCGGCCAAAAAAAGTCAAACATTTTTTTGACCTCAAAATGTCATAAAAAACGTCATAGTATAGTAAGGCGTCAAAATCGGCCAAAAAAAGTCAAAATTTTTTTCGACCTCAAAATGTCATAAAAAACGTCATAGTATAGTATGGCCTTTTTTTCGGCCAAAAAAAGTCACAATTTTTTTCGACCTCAAAATGTCATAAAAAACGTCATAGTATAGTATGGCGTTTTTTTCGGCCAAAAAAAGTCACAATTTTTTTCGACCTCAAAATGTCATAAAAAACGTCATAGTATAGTAAGGCGTCAAAATCGGCCAAAAAAAGTCAAAAATTTTTTCGACCTCAAAATGTCATAAAAAACGTCATAGTATAGAATGGCGTTTTTTTCGGCCAAAAAAAGTCAAAATTTTTTTCGACCTCAAAATGTCATAAAAAACGTCATAGTATAGTATGGCGTTTTTTTCGGCCAAAAAAAAGTCACAATTTTTTTCGACCTCAAAATGTCATAAAAAACGTCATAGTATAGTATGGCGTTTTTTTCGGCCAAAAAAAGTCAAAATTTTTTTCGACCTCAAAATGTCATAAAAAACGTCATAGTATAGTATGGCGTTTTTTTCGGCCAAAAAATGTCAAAATTTTTTTGACCTCAAAATGTCATAAAAAACGTCATAGTATAGTATGGCGTTTTTTTCGGCCAAAAAAAGTCAAACATTTTTTTGACCTCAAAATGTCATAAAAAACGTCATAGTATAGTAAGGCGTCAAAATCGGCCAAAAAAAGTCAAAATTTTTTTCGACCTCAAAATGTCATAAAAAACGTCATAGTATAGTATGGCCTTTTTTTCGGCCAAAAAAAGTCACAATTTTTTTCGACCTCAAAATGTCATAAAAAACTTCATAGTATAGTATGGCGTTTTTTTCGGCCAAAACAAGTCACAATTTTTTCGACCTCAAAATGTCATAAAAAACGTCATAGTTTAGTAAGGCGTTTTTTTCGGCCAAAAAAAGTCAAACATTTTTTGACCTCAAAATGTCATAAAAAACGTCATAGTATAGTAAGGCGTCAAAATCGGCCAAAAAAAGTCACAATTTTTTTCGACCTCAAAATGTCATAAAAAACGTCATAGTATAGTATGGCGTTTTTTTCGGCCAAAAAAAGTCAAATTTTTTTTCGACCTCAAAATGTCATAAAAAACGTCATAGTATAGTATGGCGTTTTTTTTCGGCCAAAAAAAGTCACAATTTTTTTGACCTCAAAATGTCTTAAAAAACTTCATATTATAGTATGGCGTTTTTTTCGGCCAAAAAAAGTCACAATTTTTTTCGACCTCAAAATGTCATAAAAAACTTCATAGTATAGTATGGCGTTTTTTTCGGCCAAAACAAGTCACAATTTTTTCGACCTCAAAATGTCATAAAAAACGTTATAGTTTAGTAAGGCGTTTTTTTCGGCCAAAAAAAGTCAAACATTTTTTGACCTCAAAATGTCATAAAAAACGTCATAGTATAGTAAGGCGTCAAAATCGGCCAAAAAAAGTCACAATTTTTTTCGACCTCAAAATGTCATAAAAAACGTCATAGTATAGTATGGCGTTTTTTTCGGCCAAAAAAAGTCAAATTTTTTTTCGACCTCAAAATGTCATAAAAAACGTCATAGTATAGTATGGCGTTTTTTTTCGGCCAAAAAAAGTCCGAATTTTTTTGACCTCAAAATGTCTTAAAAAACTTCATATTATAGTATGGCGTTTTTTTCGGCCAAAAAAAGTCCGAATTTTTTTCTACCTCAAAATGTCATAAAAAACGTCATAGTATAGTATGGCGTTTTTTTCGGCCAAAAAAAGTCAACATTTTTTTCGACCTCAAAATGTCATAAAAAACGTCATAGTATAGTATGGCGTTTTTTTCGGCCAAAAAAAGTCAAACATTTTTTGACCTCAAAATATCATAAAAAACGTCATAGTATAGTAAGGCGTCAAAATCGGCCAAAAAAAGTCACAATTTTTTTCGACCTCAAAATGTCATAAAAAACGTCATAGTATAGTATGGCGTTTTTTTCGGCCAAAAAAAGTCAAATTTTTTTTCGACCTCAAAATGTCATAAAAAACGTCATAGTATAGTATGGCGTTTTTTTTCGGCCAAAAAAAGTCACAATTTTTTTGACCTCAAAATGTCTTAAAAAACTTCATATTATAGTATGGCGTTTTTTTCGGCCAAAAAAAGTCACAATTTTTTTCGACCTCAAAATGTCATAAAAAACGTCATAGTATAGTATGGCGTTTTTTTCGGCCAAAAAAAGTCAAAATTTTTTTCGACCTCAAAATGTCATAAAAAACGTCATAGTTTAGTAAGGCGTTTTTTTCGGCCAAAAATAGTCAAACATTTTTTGACCTCAAAATATCATAAAAAACGTCATAGTATAGTATGGCGTCAAAATCGGCCAAAAAAAGTCAACATTTTTTTCGACCTCAAAATGTCATAAAAAACGTCATAGTATAGTAAGGCGTCAAAATCGGCCAAAAAAAGTCAAAATTTTTTTTGACCTCAAAATGTCATAAAAAACGTCATAGTATAGTAAGGCGTCAAAATCGGCCAAAAAAAGTCAACATTTTTTTCGACCTCAAAATGTCATAAAAAACGTCATAGTATAGTATGGCGTTTTTTTCGGCCAAAACAAGTCACAATTTTTTTCGACCTCAAAATGTCATAAAAAACGTCATAGTATAGTATGGCGTTTTTTTTGGCCAAAAAAAGTCACAATTTTTTCGACCTCAAAATGTCTTAAAAAACGTCATAGTTTAGTAAGGCGTTTTTTTCGGCCAAAAAAAGTCAAACATTTTTTGACCTCAAAATGTCATAAAAAACGTCATAGTATAGTAAGGCGTCAAAATCGGCCAAAAAAAGTCACAATTTTTTTCGACCTCAAAATGTCATAAAAAACGTCATAGTATAGTAAGGCGTTTTTTTCGGCCAGAAAAAGTCAACATTTTTTTGACCTCAAAATGTCATAAAAAACGTCATAGTATAGTAAGGCGTCAAAATCGGCCAAAAAAAGTCAAAATTTTTTTCGACCTCAAAATGTCATAAAAAACGTCATAGTATAGTATGGCGTTTTTTTCGGCCAAAAATAGTCACAATTTTTTTCGACCTCAAAATGTCATAAAAAACGTCATAGTATAGTATGGCGTTTTTTTTCGGCCAAAAAAAGTCACAATTTTTTTCGACCTCAAAATGTCATAAAAAACGTCATAGTATAGTATGGCGTTTTTTTCGGCCAAAAAAAGTCAAAAATTTTTTCGACCTCAAAATGTCATAAAAAACGTCATAGTATAGTATGGCGTTTTTTTCGGCCAAAAAAAGTCCAAATTTTTTTCGACCTCAAAATGTCATAAAAAACGTCATAGTATAGTAAGGCGTCAAAATCGGCCAGAAAAAGTCAACATTTTTTTGACCTCAAAATGTCATAAAAAACGTCATAGTATAGTATGGCGTTTTTTTCGGCCAAAAAAAGTCACAATTTTTTTCGACCTCAAAATGTCATAAAAAACGTCATAGTATAGTAAGGCGTCAAAATCGGCCAAAAAAAGTCAAAAATTTTTTCGACCTCAAAATGTCATAAAAAACGTCATAGTATAGAATGGCGTTTTTTTCGGCCAAAAAAAGTCCAAATTTTTTTCGACCTCAAAATGTCATAAAAAACGTCATAGTATAGTAAGGCGTCAAAATCGGCCAGAAAAAGTCAACATTTTTTTGACCTCAAAATGTCATAAAAAACGTCATAGTATAGTATGGCGTTTTTTTCGGCCAAAAAAAGTCACAATTTTTTTCGACCTCAAAATGTCATAAAAAACGTCATAGTATAGTAAGGCGTCAAAATCGGCCAAAAAAAGTCAAAAATTTTTTCGACCTCAAAATGTCATAAAAAACGTCATAGTATAGAATGGCGTTTTTTTCGGCCAAAAAAAGTCCAAATTTTTTTCGACCTCAAAATGTCATAAAAAACGTCATAGTATAGTATGGCGTTTTTTTCGGCCAAAAAAAAGTCACAATTTTTTTCGACCTCAAAATGTCATAAAAAACGTCATAGTATAGTATGGCGTTTTTTTCGGCCAAAAAAAGTCAAAAATTTTTTCGACCTCAAAATGTCATAAAAAACGTCATAGTATAGTATGGCGTTTTTTTCGGCCAAAAAATGTCAAAATTTTTTTGACCTCAAAATGTCATAAAAAACGTCATAGTATAGTATGGCGTTTTTTTCGGCCAAAAAAAGTCAAACATTTTTTTGACCTCAAAATGTCATAAAAAACGTCATAGTATAGTAAGGCGTCAAAATCGGCCAAAAAAAGTCAAAATTTTTTTCGACCTCAAAATGTCATAAAAAACGTCATAGTATAGTATGGCCTTTTTTTCGGCCAAAAAAAGTCACAATTTTTTTCGACCTCAAAATGTCATAAAAAACGTCATAGTATAGTATGGCGTTTTTTTCGGCCAAAAAAAGTCACAATTTTTTTCGACCTCAAAATGTCATAAAAAACGTCATAGTATAGTAAGGCGTCAAAATCGGCCAAAAAAAGTCAAAAATTTTTTCGACCTCAAAATGTCATAAAAAACGTCATAGTATAGAATGGCGTTTTTTTCGGCCAAAAAAAGTCAAAATTTTTTTCGACCTCAAAATGTCATAAAAAACGTCATAGTATAGTATGGCGTTTTTTTCGGCCAAAAAAAAGTCACAATTTTTTTCGACCTCAAAATGTCATAAAAAACGTCATAGTATAGTATGGCGTTTTTTTCGGCCAAAAAAAGTCAAAATTTTTTTCGACCTCAAAATGTCATAAAAAACGTCATAGTATAGTATGGCGTTTTTTTCGGCCAAAAAATGTCAAAATTTTTTTGACCTCAAAATGTCATAAAAAACGTCATAGTATAGTATGGCGTTTTTTTTCGGCCAAAAAAAGTCAAACATTTTTTTGACCTCAAAATGTCATAAAAAACGTCATAGTATAGTAAGGCGTCAAAATCGGCCAAAAAAAGTCAAAATTTTTTTCGACCTCAAAATGTCATAAAAAACGTCATAGTATAGTATGGCCTTTTTTTCGGCCAAAAAAAGTCACAATTTTTTTCGACCTCAAAATGTCATAAAAAACTTCATAGTATAGTATGGCGTTTTTTTCGGCCAAAACAAGTCACAATTTTTTCGACCTCAAAATGTCATAAAAAACGTCATAGTTTAGTAAGGCGTTTTTTTCGGCCAAAAAAAGTCAAACATTTTTTGACCTCAAAATGTCATAAAAAACGTCATAGTATAGTAAGGCGTCAAAATCGGCCAAAAAAAGTCACAATTTTTTTCGACCTCAAAATGTCATAAAAAACGTCATAGTATAGTATGGCGTTTTTTTCGGCCAAAAAAAGTCAAATTTTTTTTCGACCTCAAAATGTCATAAAAAACGTCATAGTATAGTATGGCGTTTTTTTTCGGCCAAAAAAAGTCACAATTTTTTTGACCTCAAAATGTCTTAAAAAACTTCATATTATAGTATGGCGTTTTTTTCGGCCAAAAAAAGTCACAATTTTTTTCGACCTCAAAATGTCATAAAAAACTTCATAGTATAGTATGGCGTTTTTTTCGGCCAAAACAAGTCACAATTTTTTCGACCTCAAAATGTCATAAAAAACGTTATAGTTTAGTAAGGCGTTTTTTTCGGCCAAAAAAAGTCAAACATTTTTTGACCTCAAAATGTCATAAAAAACGTCATAGTATAGTAAGGCGTCAAAATCGGCCAAAAAAAGTCACAATTTTTTTCGACCTCAAAATGTCATAAAAAACGTCATAGTATAGTATGGCGTTTTTTTCGGCCAAAAAAAGTCAAATTTTTTTTCGACCTCAAAATGTCATAAAAAACGTCATAGTATAGTATGGCGTTTTTTTTCGGCCAAAAAAAGTCCGAATTTTTTTGACCTCAAAATGTCTTAAAAAACTTCATATTATAGTATGGCGTTTTTTTCGGCCAAAAAAAGTCCGAATTTTTTTCTACCTCAAAATGTCATAAAAAACGTCATAGTATAGTATGGCGTTTTTTTCGGCCAAAAAAAGTCAACATTTTTTTCGACCTCAAAATGTCATAAAAAACGTCATAGTATAGTATGGCGTTTTTTTCGGCCAAAAAAAGTCAAACATTTTTTGACCTCAAAATATCATAAAAAACGTCATAGTATAGTAAGGCGTCAAAATCGGCCAAAAAAAGTCACAATTTTTTTCGACCTCAAAATGTCATAAAAAACGTCATAGTATAGTATGGCGTTTTTTTCGGCCAAAAAAAGTCAAATTTTTTTTCGACCTCAAAATGTCATAAAAAACGTCATAGTATAGTATGGCGTTTTTTTTCGGCCAAAAAAAGTCACAATTTTTTTGACCTCAAAATGTCTTAAAAAACTTCATATTATAGTATGGCGTTTTTTTCGGCCAAAAAAAGTCACAATTTTTTTCGACCTCAAAATGTCATAAAAAACTTCATAGTATAGTATGGCGTTTTTTTCGGCCAAAACAAGTCACAATTTTTTCGACCTCAAAATGTCATAAAAAACGTCATAGTTTAGTAAGGCGTTTTTTTCGGCCAAAAAAAGTCAAACATTTTTTGACCTCAAAATGTCATAAAAAACGTCATAGTATAGTAAGGCGTCAAAATCGGCCAAAAAAAGTCACAATTTTTTTCGACCTCAAAATGTCATAAAAAACGTCATAGTACAGTATGGCGTTTTTTTCGGCCAAAAAAAGTCAAATTTTTTTTCGACCTCAAAATGTCATAAAAAACGTCATAGTATAGTATGGCGTTTTTTTTCGGCCAAAAAAAGTCACAATTTTTTTGACCTCAAAATGTCTTAAAAAACTTCATATTATAGTATGGCGTTTTTTTCGGCCAAAAAAAGTCACAATTTTTTTCTACCTCAAAATGTCATAAAAAATGTCATAGTATAGTATGGCGTTTTTTTCGGCCAAAAAAAGTCAACATTTTTTTCGACCTCAAAATGTCATAAAAAACGTCATAGTATAGTATGGCGTTTTTTTCGGCCAAAAAAAGTCAAACATTTTTTGACCTCAAAATATCATAAAAAACGTCATAGTATAGTAAGGCGTCAAAATCGGCCAAAAAAAGTCACAATTTTTTTCGACCTCAAAATGTCATAAAAAACGTCATAGTTTGGTAAGGCGTCAAAATCGGCCAAAAAAAGTCAGAATTTTTTTCGACCTCAAAATGTCATAAAAAAACGTCATAGTATAGTATGGCGTTTTTTTCGGCCAAAAAAAGTCACAATTTTTTTCGACCTCAAAATGTCATAAAAAACGTCATAGTATAGTATGGCGTTTTTTTTCGGCCAAAAAAAGTCACAATTTTTTTCGACCTCAAAATGTCATAAAAAACATCATAGTATAGTATGGCGTTTTTTTCGGCCAAAAAAGGTCAAAAAATTTTTCGATCTCAAAATGTCATAAAAAACGTCATAGTATAGTATGACGTCAATATATGCCAAAAGAAGTCATACTTTAGTAAGGCCTCAAAATGTCATAAAAAACGTTATAGTATAGTAAGGCGTTTTTTTCGGCCAAAAAAAGTCAAAAATTTTTTCGACCTCAAAATGTCATCAAAAATGTCATAGTATAGTAAGTCGTCAAAATCGGCCAAAAAAAGTAATATTTTAGTAAGGCCTCAAAATGTCATAAAAAATGTCATAGTATAGTATGGTGTCAAAATATGCCAAAAAAAGTAATACTTTAGTAAGGCCTCAAAATGTCATAAAAAACGTCATAGTATAGTATGGCGTCAAAATATGCCAAAAAAAGTCAAAATTTTTTTTGACCTCAAAATGTCATAAAAAACGTCATAGTATAGTATGGCATCAAAATATGCCAAAAAAAGTCATACTTTAGTAAGGCCTCAAAATGTCATAAAAAACGTCATACCACGGTATGGCGTCAAAATATGCCAAAAAAAGTCATACTTTAGTAAGGCCTCAAAATGTCATAAAAAACGTCATACCATTGGACATAAACATTGGATTCAACAAAAATACCTTTATGAGTTAAACTATACTCATCCGCCAAGACTGCTGCTTCTTGGGGCGTCTTAACTCTTTTTTCATTTATATAAGTGGCAATAGTATCAGGCACTCAGTTTTTAAATTGTTCCATTGCTATCAGATCACACAAGTTCTCAAAAGTATTAATTCCTGATGTAGAACACCACCGATTAAATTGCACAACCATGCCTCGCACAAATTCCACATGAGTTTGATCTTCCCTCTTTCTCATCTTCCTGAAGCTTTGCCGATATGCTTCAGGAACCAACTCATACGCCCGCAATACTGCAGCCTTAACCCTATCATAACTTGTGCTCTCTGCTGCAGTCAAAGAAGCATAAGCCTCCTGCGCCTTACCTGTGAAGACACATTGTAACAATAAAGTGCGCTCCTCATCAGTCCAGTTCCGGGAATCTGCCACCCGTTCAAACAAAGAAAAAAACAGATCTGGATCCTTCTCAGTGAATCTGGGGAGAAGTTTCAGGTTAGTGCCAACATCAAAACGATTGTCATACATCAAACCCCCACCAACCAGCTTCCCCTCCTTAATCAGCTGCAACTTGTAATGTTCCAGTTCCAATTTTGCCCGCTCCAATTCCAGTTTTTTGTACTGCAGCGATTTTTCATGTTCCAATTTAATCATTAATAATTCTTTCTGCTGTTCAAAGGTTAAAGTGTCAGAGATCGCCGCAGGTGAACTACCTTCATATTTATCCGAATCCTCGGACAAAATACCATCTTCCACCAATTTATTCTTCAAAACAATTTTTATATTTTGTTTTAAATGTTTTTCAGTTATTTCAACACCAAAATGCTCAGCAACCCTTAGCAATTGATCCCTAGTACACTGATCCAACAACTCACCTGAAGGAGACTGAATGAAATCCTCCACAGCTGAGGCCATCACTTCTCCCAGGAAAACGAGCCACCAGTTTCACTCAAGACTGGCAAAAATGGAGTTCAATCCCCCAGCCTACCTCAATAACACTGGCTAACTCGTCTTCAAGTGACTACTTGTGGTGGGTTCTTATACACTCCAAATCAGTGGGGTGGGCAGGCAACTGGTTAACCAGTGACCCCCCCAAACACCCCTGAGGTGTTCCCAAGCCAAATGTTGCACCCACGTTCACCACTACACTAAAGTTGGAACAACGGATACCCTACGCCGAATCCGTTGTCTAAACCTAGCAGGGGGAAAAACTCCAATAACAAAAAAAAATAAGAAAGAGAGAAAAACAAAACAACCCCCCGCCACTTCTTTAGGATCACCAATATACCGAACTGAGCAATCAAAAACTGACCAACCTCTTCCTCTCCCCAAACAAAACCCAAATACCTGTATGCATCTCCCAAAACAAATGAAACTTTCCACAATTGTGCTCCATTCAAGATGGACGAGCCCCCATTTTGTCATGAACTGGCTCAAAGTTCACAACAAAGAAGGGAGATGACACAAACAGGTGGTTGGATAATCAAAGGAATTTATTTAAAATATAAAAAGAACTTAATTTCAAACGTTAATATGGGAATCTGTATTGTCAGTGATGTAATGAGTGTTGGCATGAGTGAAAATGTTGGATGCAGAAATACCCCAAACGGAAAACAACACAACCAAACTTACCAACCAAAAATCTAATTACTGGGGTGAGAGGGAGAGCGAGCGCCACCTTTCCAGCCCTCTTTTAAGGCTTAATGAAAGTCAGCTCAGGTGTGGCTCAATCAAGAGGACACACCCCTGCTACTCTGTCTAACACCTGAGGGGAAAAAGGGAAAAAGGAAGGGGAAAGAAAACACCAAATGCAAACCCGGGATTACATAATAATATATAGGTGGGGTCATCACAGGCGTCAAAATATGCCAAAAAAAGTCATACTTTAGTAAGGCCTCAAAATGTCATAAAAAACGTCATAGTACAGTATGGCGTCAAAATATGCCAAAAAAAGTCATACTTTAGTAAGGCCTCAAAATGTCATAAAAAACGTCATACCGTGGTATGGCGTCAAAATATGCCAAAAAAAGTCATACTTTAGTAAGGCCTCAAAATGTCATAAAAAACGTGATAGTATAGTATGGCGTCAAAATATGCCAAAAAAAGTCATACTTTAGTAAGGCCTCAAAATGTCATAAAAAACGTGATAGTATAGTATGGCGTCAAAATATGCCAAAAAAAGTCATACTTTAGTAAGGCCTCAAAATGTCATAAAAAACATCATAGTATAGTATGGCATCAAAATATGCCAAAAAAAGTCATACTTTAGTAAGGCCTCAAAATGTCATAAAAAAACGTCATAGTATAGTAAGGCTTCAAAATATGCCAAAAGAAAAGCTTTTGATCACTTTTGGATGATAGTGTCTTAAGAGCAACATGACAAGATTTCAGCGCCATCTGATGATTACCCTTGGAGGAGTTAATTAAAGAAAAACATTAACCACTGCCATTAGGTGGCCCTGTGACGAGCGCTGCAGAGCCATTTGGCCACGCCTGGTAGCACAAATAGTGTCAAATAAAAAATTTTGTCGGGGGACAATTTTGGGCAAAAATTGGGCACTTTTCATGTTATGTTGAGGGTGTCAAAAGTGACCGCAACGTCGTGAAAGAATAATAAGAAGAAGAAGAATCATTCCAATTCCAATAGGGCTTCGCACAAGTTTTCGTGCTCGGGCCCTAATAAACATTAGAAAAACAATAGGGCCTTTGCACCACTTGGTGCTCGGGCCCTAATAATAATTGCAGAAGTGCAATTTAACCAATCATTCCAACCACAGAGCAGCAGCACTTTCTTCTTTTATCCCCACTAGGTGGGGTTAGAGAGACATTTCTTGTTAAATAAAAGGAACAGCTTAAAAAATAATAAGTTATGATGAAAATAATTTATCCCATTAGTTAGTTTTTAAATGCACAGACTGTAACTATGAGCAATTCTTTTTGACTTTTCAGAAAGTAGCTAAAATTAATGTTCAGAAATGTAAAAGACATTTTTGCA
The DNA here is from genome assembly GCF_017976425.1 of Toxotes jaculatrix. Taxonomy (NCBI): domain Eukaryota; kingdom Metazoa; phylum Chordata; class Actinopteri; family Toxotidae; genus Toxotes; species Toxotes jaculatrix. Next base: position 6,126,922 of record NC_054407.1, read on the forward strand.
TTTTTTTTATCTTTTCACATATTGGAATTTGTCTCAGCTTCATTTTAATACAAAACAAGACAAACTCTTATATAACTAAATCAAATAAATCTAAAGACATGCTCAGGTGTGTTGTTTCTATTCCTTCTCTTCACTGTCCTGTTTGCATGATGAGATGGAGATGACATCTCAGCACACATGGAACAACCATGTTACAACATGGAGTCAGTAGAGGGCAGCATGGCTGTAAATATAAAAACTTCTCTGTATGAAAGCATGTCTGTACCATGGCACTGTGTGAAGGCAGCACCTGCACAAAGAGCATACAAGCTTCAAACACGGTTACAAAGAAGAAGCCAAGTTTCATGTGTCATGAAAAATGTCCAGTGAGTGTATATGAAGACCAAGCCATGTTCAGAGCTCCTAGAAAGAACTCCACAAAATAAAAGTGTTGGAGGAAACACACTGATAATGTAGTTATATTTAGAGAGCTTTCGGTCTCCAGTGAATCTCATACATCCAATAGATACAAATAGCTATAAATAACCACCACTATTAACTGTAAAAATCCTGTGTGACCTATATCCTACTCCATAAAAGCTTTATGATATTTTTCTCCTTGAACACTTCTGCTTACAAAAAGGGCAATTAAACTCCAGCCCCATGTGTAGCAGTTTTGACTTAGCTGTCAAAGTAAAAAGCTCTTAATGCAACATTCACTGTATTAGGTTTGTGGGCTGACTATTATTACACGTCACTGTGCCCAGCAGGTTTTGGGTGATGTTAGATAGAACGGGGGAATAAGAAGTGTGCAGCATGACCGTGGGAATAAAGACCATCGGTCTATCTTACAGGCACGTCTGCTCCAGCCAAGCCATTTAATTACCAGGCCGTAACATCCATCATGGGTGCCACCAAGTTACAGCATTAAGCCACATAATGAACACAGTTATATTTCAACAGCTTGTTAAGTAACATTGTTGGCTTGTTGCCTTTGGAGTTACATGAGTCTACTATCAGTTCTCCTTATCAGATAGAACAGATAGAACAGTCCTGTTTGTGAAAGATGGGGAACAACATGACTCACTGCTTCAGATCAATGGATAAGGAATTACTTTTCCAGAGAGTAACGGACAGATGACAGGTGTGGAGGCGTAGCTGTTGATAATCCTTGTATGCTGCCTCTATTGTTCACAGGGACACTGCAGTGGAGTGGCATAGCCAGTGTATGAGGGGTGGCTGAAGGACATTTCCTAGACTTCTTTTTTTTGTGACAGAAAGCAATTTTCCTGCTTGTGGGACCATTGTTGCATTTTGTTTGAAAGGTGACTCAAGTTCTGGGAACCCACTCGTTCTCCTTACCAGAACTGAAATACAGCTACCACTCAGGGTCACGGCGAGCAAACTGTTGGTCCTCCACTTTTGTCAGCTCTAATATATGACATATCAGCAGTGTGACACCAGTACTTTATACTTTCATTAATAAAGCTGGTGAGAGCGTGAGACTGGCTGTTATTGTTGTTCAGATCATTTGACACTAGCCAGAGATTAATGAGTTAACTGAACAATCCTTCATCCTGATGTCTGCTCATCATTGATCAGTCTGTTTGTTCAATGTGGGACATGCACAATGCAAAGCAGTGTAAGCCAGGCACAGCTTTTAACACAGTATGTAGGTTCATCATCACAGGCTGAAGCTCAAGTTCAGGGGAGATTAAAGATGTTCACCAGAAATTACACCTCTGAGTAAGGTCTGAGTAAAACATGCGAGAGACAGATTTACTGTGGAAAAAAAGCATTGTAGGGTGTTGAAATGCTTAGTTGACCATCAGAAAACTAATCAGCAACTCCTTTGATAGTCAATGAATCATTTAATCATTTATCACACACACACTCTGGTTCCAGCTTCTCCCATGTGAGGAATTGCTGCTTTTCTTTGTTCTATATCATTGTAATTAGTTTTATTTTTTGGTTCTGGACTGTTGTTTCTGACCAAAAAAAAAAGTCATTTAAAGTTGTCACGTTAGGCTCTCCCGTGTTCCTGTCAAAAACAACCAGTGGAATTGGTAGGCGATTTCTAGCAGCTGTCAGGTGACGTAGTATACAGAATGAGAAAGTCTGTGTGTTAGGTGGAGGGTTGGGATTTGGTAGGAGGATCAACAAAACACAGGACTTTCACACAGGGGAACACTGCTTCACAATGACAGTCAGAATTTTTCCTTTTATCCATGACTGTTCCACAGCCATAACCTTATATTTATTATTGTAACCATGGCGACAATGGTCCTCTATCATTAAAGAAGTAGGCTACTTATTTTAACCCAAACCACAATATTTGCCAAAGTCTAACCAAGATGTTTTTGTGCCTAAACCAAACCGAACTGTGACTGCTCCTCAACCTTAACTGTGTGTTTTTCATACTGTTACCATGACAACGAAGGTCCGGTACACCTGACACTGGTACATTACTATAGGTCATATCAAAAGGTAGAGAAAACAACCCACAAAACTGTGTACATTAGAGGCTAGCTTGTGTTGCTGTAGTCACTTGTATTCTGGACATTTGAAAGAATAAATGATTAATCAGTGATTGAAATAATTGACAGTTGTTGCTCCTTTTTCGTCCCCAATATGAGTCAAGCTACAATAATCTTGGGTGCCAGACTTCCCATAATCCTACTTCATAGCTTCTTTCACAACATTGTCCCAGCCTGCACGGTCAGCACTCCTGTCTTTCAAACTCCATGTTCCTTGTTTAAGTAAAGCAGATGTTCTGCTACATGATACATACAACTGACTGACATGTAAAACTGGTGCAGTGGAATAGATTAGATAAATATTTTGCCTTTTTGGGGGACACATTAAGTGATATGCTTTCTGGCAGTACTCTGTCATGTTGCCAACCCAAATATATATTTGTAATTGGTGAAAACAATTCAAGTAACTCATAGCACTTCATTGAGTCATTCAGTGATGTAATATAGTAATCAGTACCATTTATGACTCATACCATTGTGTCCATTTCACAGATTTGAACTTTGAACGTTAGGCAGAATTGGCTTTGTTGGCTTAGTTAAATGTTCGGCTGCAAGCCTGTCAGTCACTCAGTAATTACTTTGCCACTCTGCAATTCTCATGGGAATTCCAAAAGATAGTAGAACATGTCAGCTGTTAAATTGAAGGAAAATAGTTTCCAGAGCCAGCTAACAACACTGACTTTATTAAATTAACCTGGCGCTGCCTTTGCCAAGGTTTTCACAACATGTCCATCTCCGGAAAAATTAGTAGCCTACACTAATCTGTTTCCTGAAGGGTGACTTTGCATTTTCTATATAAATTAAAGAACTGTGTATTTGTCAGGTGGTAAGCAGTGATACCAATGTTTACTGAGAACGCTGTGGGAAAATACTCTCTCTTGGCACTAGAATAGCTTTTAATTTTCACAGGTGCCAAGACAGTTACCACATCACCTTGTTGATGTTAGAACAGGATGGAAATTACCAATTTTGGACTTAAAATTTCTTTTGTCTAACACAAATCACCTTGTGTTAGGAGCATATGAACTTAATTTTTATATTGATATCTTTATACTTGAAGGGTGATATGTGTTATTTTTGGATATAAGCCTGTATGTATCACCAAAATGTCAAAGAAAATTTACGTACACCAAAAAAACATCAGTCGATCTCACCTTATTTTCTGTTTTTTTTCCCAACTTATTTTAAGAACGATTCAATATAAGACTAAACAACATCATTTGCCACATTCATCTTTTCAAATTGCTTTTGAAACTACCTCGAAGATAAGAACTTACCCTCAGAGAGTTGATAGATAAAAATGCATCCTTCTCGCTACATTTGAGAAATGAATGAATGTCAGAGTTGATTACTGTTCAGGTAGAGGACAGCATGCATTACACAGGAGATGTCCACTTGCAGGGATGGAGGTGTTGGTCAGACTTCCCTGGTCAGTCACGCTCTTTACCTTCCACATTGCCTGGGTGCAGTTCTGTCATGCCCACATTGACTGATTTGGATCAGTGGGTCCTGAGAATTTGTCTTGACTGCAGAAGGTTGGGGAAACAGACCGTTCATCACCTTAATGGAAGAGTATTGATTGTGGTGCAGGAGCACGATACCCGCCTGCAATAGTAATGGACTTCCTGAGAAATCACAGAAGAAAAGGCACCAGGGGATATCCAGGAAGAGGGAGACACCTCTGCCCCGAATGTTAGCACCTTGTTATCAGTTCGGAGGGTGTGCACTTTTTGTCTGTTAATGTGTCCAGATAGAGAAATAAAAGCGCAAAAAACACACTACTAAAGGGTGAGTTCACCACACCGAAAAACACACACACATTTTTTCCCCCTCGTGATTTCTAGTTTTATTTGTCAAGCTTCTGAATTACAGATCTCTGTTTCTGGTGCCAAGGCAATTAAAAATTACATTTGAATAATAACATTTAAACCAGCAAGCTGGAAGGGATAAATCCACTAAATGGGACATATAATTTATACAGTTAATATGGCTAATATAGCAGCAGACAACTGCCTGTTTTAAAGTATAAAACGGAATGGTGTAACCATGGTTGTGGAAGTTGTGGTTGTGCATGTAGCAAGGCCAGCTGAAGTTTGTTACTGACCTGCAATGAACATTTCGGTACTTGTAAATATGATCTTTTCCACCTTATCCAAGTATGATTTACTTATCCAACCATGAGCATATTCTCCTCTTAACCAAACTTTTAGTTAGAGGAATTGCTCATAGAGATAAAATTGTGAGAATTAACACCCACATCTGCAGCTCTCCTCACATTTACAGAACTTCAAACTGAGTCAAATCTCATTGTTTAGCTGTCTAACCTGCAACTTTACTGTTTTGGTTCACTCTCATTGCTCTCAAAGGGTCTTTTCAGCTGCAGCAGGCAACTATGATGAGTGAAAAAGCTATGAAAACACACTGTAAGCTACAGCACCAAACCACAGACAAACTGAGTTAGTAGCTTGCTGATGAACATAGTGGAACATTTAGCAGCTTAAGATACTAGATGCAAAAGATCCAATTTTTCTCTCAGGTGTTGGTAGAGACTAAAAACAGAGCTAAAAGAGAGTGAATACTGGACTCACAATCATCAGGTGGCCAGAAACACAGCTCCAAATGAACAGCAATGTTACTCATTAACTGCTGGAGGTATAAACAGGCAACAGTTTGCTAACAAGTTTGCCATGTCAGTTTAAAAGATGATAATACTGTATTTCAGTGTATATACAGTGTATATACATTGTATGGTTAGTAACTCTGAGCATTACACATCATGTCATGTATTGTTCATGTACAGTTATTGAGTAGTGCAGCTAAAATAACAATAATAATAATAATTCAACAGCAGTATTATTTTCCAGCGTTGCCTGGATTCATAGACTAACCCACAGAACATGCTGTCAACAGGTCTCACACTTTATTTTATGTTCCACTGAAAACTGTAGACAATGGGATCAATGAATTACCCAAATCAACCAGGGCACAGTTTCTGGAAAGACTACTGCTACTGAATTATTTAAACATAATTGTTCAATATGTGAGCACCACAAATATAACAAATGTAATTGGGGCACACAAAACCAAAACTATCTTCACAGTCAGATACCACTGTGACAAATGATAAAATGTATTTATTATAATATTGATTATTGTTATTATTATTTGATTTAAAGGGACCTAACCCTTTAATCTGCAGGTATTCTGTTATAACCCTTTGTTGTTTGTTAGAGGTGGACACCCCCTGAAATATCTGTTCAGAACATGCCTTTTATCCACAGATCAGTGTAATCCCTTTATTCTGTGATCTCACATCAAAATCTCTGACAGCTGTCAAGGTGTGAGGGCCAAGGCAAGGGATGATGGACAACGTCACGTGTGTTGTGGAATCATGGTGGCCGGGCCTTATAACATAAGACTCTTAGCCTTCATTCGGCTGTATTTGACAGTCCCCTCAATGATTAGTGGAACAAATGTCTGCCTTTCGCATTACAGCTGTTGTTTTGCTGGCCATTTGTAAAGCTTTCATGTCCTGCACGCTTTTCATTGGGAGATCATCTCATTACGCGGTGTGTGTGTGTGTGTGTGCGTGTGTATGTGTGTTTGTGTGAGTGTGCAGGTTTGCTTTAAACTGCTGTTATCTCCTCGGCATCTGTCTGTGCATGTTATTGATTCTAACCCATGTAGACCACATCACAAACAAAAAGGCGATTTCCTCACCTTTTCTCCCCCTCACATTTAAATGGAAATTACACTCATTTATATTGCTCTGTAAAATATGTAAATGGAAATTATACCGCCCTGTTGGTAATTTGGTTTAGTCTGTATCACTCCATTTCCATCTGTCTGTCTGACTGAGTCAAGTCGTCGAAGTTTATCTCTGTGTGCCATTTTGAAAATTGCCCAAACCTGTCAATTTTAGTAACAAAGAGATGGATGATTCAGTCACAATTATATTTCTCAGAATGACAAGGAGCTTGTGTTTCTATTCTACTTCTTCATCACTTTGTGTCTGTTAATTCAGGTTTCTTTAATATGCTGTTATTCAAGAAGAATACATTCTTGCTTTTCTGCTTGAAGTTTCTGGACAACAAAGAGACCAAATGGCAACAAAGGCTCATCATTTCAATATTAGAGGTGGAAAAGCCTCCACAGCAGGGCTGCATTCAGTGTGTTCCCCCTTTGATACAGAGGTGTTTTCATTTACAAGGCAAGTTGAGAAAGAGAGCATTCCTAATTACAGCCAATCCCTGTGGGAGTAGCTGCAAAGGGATGAAGGATTTTTACTCAGACACACACACACACACACACACACACACACACACACACACACACACACACACACACACACACACACACACACACACACAGACAGACACCTGGAAACAGCCCAGAAACAACCTCAGTCTTCTAAGGCTGGTCACAGAGCAGCACTAATGAAACTGGGACTAGTTCAAGTGCACTTAGACAGTTGGATAGTGTAGTGAGTGGGTGTAGAGGACTGATTTCCCTGCAGATCTGGGGATTCAAACTGGCAACCATGACATTATAAGCCCAACTGTCTCACTCTCAGGCTGTTTAATGAGGTGGTTTTGGGTTTTATGGCTTGAAAACACAACTTGTTAGCAAGGTTTATGGACCAATTTATGTGCAAATAAAATGCATATGGGACTTTGCACGCATACAAATAGCCTGTGCGTTGTAATTTACCATTTGTTGCTTCTCCTGTATGCCAAAAAGGGGGATTTAAGAGGAGAAGAATGAGAGGAAAGATGGTGAAAGGAGTCCTCTGCTCTTACAGACATTTGAGTGTGATGTTAATTGTCCTGATGCGGGTCGAAATAGGCTCGTGCTGGTCCAGAGGGGGTAGGAGGAGATCATTAAAATCCGAGCTCAAACACGCACACGCTGCAGCGCGCTCGGCACCACAAAAGGCACACAATTAGACACAAACTAATGTAGCTGCTCAGGCATGGGAACCTTTTCACATACAGTTACGCATCAGCGCGTGCTCGCGTGCACTCGAACACACACGTGCACGCAGCTGTTAATCAAGAGATGCTATATGTGGGTCAGCGCGGTTTTAACCACTCTGGTGTGTGATTAGTGAGTGATCAAGTCGTCATCAGAGGGGGCACGCACGCTCAGGTGCGCATGCGCGTTATTTCTGTGACTTAAGCAGTTTTTGGGGGTAGTTCTGCAGTTTACTGGGGCAACTGGTCAGATAGGAATAGCATAATAACAACGGAAATTAGGTTTTGGTCGCAAAAAACAAAACAAAACAAATAAACTCTTTAAACTAACTCAACTTGTCCATTAGCCTTCTTTTTACAGCTAATTAACTAGCTAAAAGCAAAAGATAAATAGTGGAAATGGCTACATGTGTTGGAGGAATAGGTGGAATAGTTAATCACTAAAACAGTTGGAACAGTCAGTTAAAAGTAAAAGATAAATGGTCAAAATGTGGCTAAAAGTCATGGATTGACTGTGTTTGACTGCTGGTAACCACTGTTTCAGACAACATAGGGAACTGAGGACCCCCCCCCCCCCCCCCCCCCACATCTCTTCAACACAGAATTTCAGTCTTATAATAGCTGAACAATCAGCAACATGGGCACCAAAAGTGCTGGAAAATAGAGTGTAACCTCGGCTCACACTCATCCTCTCCCCCCACAACCAGTAATGAACTGCAGCCGCCTGCTATGACGGAGCAGTATGGTTTTGCAGGATATTGAAGGGCCACGGTTCAGCTTGAATTCACTTGCCCTTGGCCAGACAGAAATGGCACTTTTTCAACTCAGTCCTTGCGCGGGTTTTCACACTTATTCCTGCCGCTGCCGCCGCAGGAAATATGACGAGCACCGCTCCTGTCAGCGGCAGCGCGTGGAGGAGCAAATCTCAGACGCCCGTGACTTTTCATAATAAAAAGCCGCTGTCCGTGGTGCTGAAACCCCCGCCCGCACATGTGCTGTTTCACAATAAAGTGCCGCTTTTTATCCTGGTTCATTTAGCTGCGGAAATTACACTTAAAGTTGACTGAAACAATAGGTGTCATGCAGCGATGGGACCACCCAATTTATGTTCTGAAAGTGAGAGAACAAGAATAAAGACACCCCTCCCTTTCGCCACAGAGGGAGAGAGAGAGAGAGAGAGAGAGAGGGAGAGAAAGGGGGAGGGAGTCAATTCAAGCAGGGATAATTAGAGGAGTAGGTCACTGGTGGAATATAACGTCAGGGAAAAGGCAAGAAAACAAAAGGAAAAGCGAATCAAAGCCGTAGAACAATTTCAGAAGAGGGAGATAAGAGTCTAAGTCGACCATCAGCAGCGCTGACGTCCAGCTTTGGCAGATGCGAGCAGTTTCCTCCGGCTCCCAGCTTCCAATTACAATGGACGAGCTGAGCCTGTGTGGACTCTACGGAGGGAGGGAATAAATGCTCTGGCTTATCTATCTGCACTGATTTGAAGTGGGATTCATTTTTAAAAAATATATATATTTTTGTCTTTCAAGTCGCTCGAGCAAGTGAGGAGACTGCTGCCAAGATCAAGTCGGTGCACGCAGGGAAACGGTAGGTCGCAGCTGTGTGTTGGGGGGAAAAGGGGGACAGTGCGCGCTTGGGATAGTAACACAGGAGGTTCTCAAAGGTTGTTTGTTAGCGACCCCATTTGACATCTGATACATTTTAATCCTTAAAAAAAAAAGAAAAAGAAAAAGAAAAAATCCTACACAAGATTGTTTCGTGTTGATATATACTGAAGCATAAAACTGCCTGCTGTGTACTTCAGGAGATTATGGAGTGGGAGTGAAACAAAAGATGTTTTGTAACTGGAATAATCTCAGGAATGAAGTTGAAGTGAAATGAAACGCCGTTATTTTTACACTCACGTACACCTGAAGGCACCCAAAGACTGAAAGTCACCGATGTCTCCCAAGTAGCACTGGCACCTCAGTGTTATTGTTCAATGATATTTTGTGTTAAATTTACGAATAACTAAATATAAAACAGTAAATAGGTTACCTATACAGTATTACTCCAATATTTTGTCTACCCTCATTGATGTAAATGGGGTGGATGAAATATAAATGTCTCTCAGTATAACACAATACAATTCAGCACCACAAACTACAAGCCCCAAACTAAGAATCACTTCTGTAGGCCATCCCCAGTAGTAGTACTATTGTTTCATGTTAACAGTTTAAATTTGTAAAGCAGTCTGTTTAAATGTATGTACATTCTATATACATTACACTTAAATATTAAGTAGACTTGTACTTTTTTATCTTTTATTTTTATTTTGTATGTATGGAAATGGGAATGACAAATACTTACAAACACCTCTCAATGCAGTCCAGTCTAACACCACTATGACCTCAATAATAAACATATAACAGAATTCACGCAATTCTGATAACGTCACCCAAAACTGAACATTATGAGCTTTGTACAAATAGATAATATGACAGTACTGATGCATTGGACTGCATTGGGTGTACCTAATAAAGTGGCCACTAAGTGCATACAAAATAGGGATAATACAATTCGCCAGCACAACAATCAACAGCCTCCAAGATGGCCTTAAAGTTGACTCAACACCCCTCTGAAACAGCTTCATCACAAATGTATTCACAGCATGGCTGCCGTTTTACACTGCATTGTTTTAGGTGAGGTGTACCTAATAAAGTGGCAGCTGGGTCCATATCTCCTTTACATAGCATAATATGAACTAACAAACCATTCTTATTGGTTTTTATTAAATGTCTTGTTGTTTTCTTTATTAACACACAATTCAAGAGGTGATTAAGGAAGAAAATATGTAATAACAAAGGAGTCACAGCAGTGATCCAGGACCTCAGACTGTCTATAGTTTGTCTCCATTATGTTGCAGTACTAAGCTCTAAAATAGCTGTCCTGATCTTACAATACATATTGGAAGAAAACTATACCAATTTCTCTGCAGAGCCAGTGAGCCATATTCCAATCACCTAGGAACATGAAAGTGCTACTGTTGAAAAAATGAAGTGTAATCAGATTACTGCTGAGCGCAGCACACACCTTAAAGAGAATCTGGCAGGAATGTTACAATGACACTACAGGAGATGCCAAGAAGAATCTAGTTTGATTAGGTCACCAGCAGCTCACTGTTACATACTGCCTTTCTTTACAGGAAGGCTGCCATGTTTTCTTACTCTGACTTCAGAATGTCACAGTTTCTTTGCTAATGTCTGAGAGTCTTAATGCATGTCCCCCTGGTTAATTGCTATTCTGCACATGGCGCAGTGTGGAGCCAAACAGCGGGCCCCTGGATAGGACCTCGTTTGTTTAACTCCGAGGGTGGGGTATCTTGTGTGGACAGATCCGTATAGACAAGTGGACTTCTTACGCCTGCAGAGATCTTTAATTTTTCATTGGCTAGTGTCTGCCAGACAATGATGACTGAAATCTCCCCTGGCTGCAATTGTATAGCACCCCCAGTTGTGGCCTTACTTGAAAACGACATGGGCAAAGAAATGCATGAGTAAAAAAAACGAAGAGAAGAAACAGATTAGTTTTACAGTTTCATTATTTCCTGTCTGTTTGCCAGACCGCACAGAAAACCACAATATGCCCAGGCTACATGCCAGGGTGTAATTTGACATACATCTGACATCCATCACTTGCTGCAGATGCTGTCACTTCCATGGTATAATTTATAAGGATTCAATGACTCCTACTGCAGACACTACAGCACACCCAACATTACTGAAACGCAATATAGTGGGATGATAAGCAATCGTTATCACAGCATCGTTTTCATTTCATTTGTGGACACACACACACACACACACGCACACTTTTATTGCTACTTGCGTAATACCTGCACTTTCAACTGAACTGCCATAAAAAGGAATAATATTTACAATTCAGATTCACTCATCTGGAACATTGAGGGAAACACAATAATGCAACAGCTTAAAAAAAAAGCAAAATCGAATACAAATCCATTCATGTGAATACTTTTATCAAAACTGAGGAAAATATTAAAACGGAAGAGATTGTTTTGCTTCTCAATGGAGGAGGATGTGACTCCCCTCCATCCATCTTCCAACCTGTCTGATCTCACCCATCCATTACATTGTGAAACATGAAACACGAAAACGCTGCAAAAGAAATATAAAAATCTAACAGCTCCTTCAGCTCTGGCATAATCCACTGACTCATAAATTCTGCAGCCTGTCAGATGAAGCTACTGTGAATGAAATTGCTGTGATCGATTGCATCAACCAACCTTGACAATTAGAATGGACAGTGTGTGTGTGTGTGTGTGTGTGTGTGCAAAAGAGAGGCAGAGAGAGACTGGAGAAAATTGGCATTTGAAAAGAGGTGACACAAGAAATTGTGAGAAAACAAAGTAAGTGTCAGACAGGTGATGTTGACACAGATTTATTTGAAATGTGAGAAGCAGGAAACACTGACAGTTATATTTCAAAAGGTGACACAATTTATGAAACTGCTGCTGGCGTGTTTACTAAATACCTGAGCGACAAAAGACAAAGACGTGCATAACAGTTGACGTCGCATTCACTTTTATTGGTTTTCTAAAATAATAATAATAATAATAATAATAACAATCATCATCACTTTGACATTTTGGGAAATACAATTATTTGATTTCTCTCCTGTGATCCCACATTCATGTCTGTACTATAAATATGAAGCTACAGCCAGAAGCTGGTTAAGTTCAGCACATAATTTAATTCCTGTTTATTACCCGGCAATACAGTCCACCTAAACGTCCTCCAGTGTCTGGAGTCTCCACCAGTTGCCTGGCCTCTCCCTGACAACAAGACTCCAGGAAGTCACTGCTTAATTGATTAACTTAATTAATGAGTCTTAGAGGGGCCGGTAGGCAGACTTCGGTCCCTTTGCAGAGAGCCAGGCTAGCTGATTCCCCGTTTCCAGTCTGTGGGCTAAGCTAAGCTAACTGTGTCCAGGCTTTAGGTTCACATTTAACAGACAGACACAGGGGTGCTATCAAGCTTGTCGACTGCTTGTCAGACTGTTGCTTTCATAGTTGGGGTTACCAAAGATTGTTAATGATGTAGAGAGGATTACTCCTGTCTATTCTGACTACAGCCCAAATGATAAATCAGCCAGGATGACTTATCGAGCAACATTAGCATATTGAAGATAATGTATATCAGTATCAGCATATGCCAAAGCTATGCTTTGAAACACTGTCATTTGTCCAGAGAGTAATCACAAGTTTATTTTTCAGCTATTAAATGTCCTGCTCTGTACATCTGTAGGCTGCAAATTTTGAAGAAAAAAAAAATATTTAGGTTACAGGTTGTGTAAAGAAAAATAATATTGGTTGATTTGTTGGTATTGGCTGATACATGAATCTGCTTATTGTAGATGTATCAGTATCGTGTAAATGTTAGCCAATAAGTAACAAGACATTTCAGCACAGAAGTGTGAAAATTAAGTTTGAAGCAGTGTCTAGTGTATAGTTGTAACCAGTGGCTTATTTAATGGTTAAGAACTTGTTTAATAATCCTTCAGAGACCAAATAATCAGGTTTAAGCCATTCATAAAAACACATTTTCTGTTGCCAGGTTGTGGAAAATCCATTTGGCTTATGTTTATGCTTTCCATTTGGTTATAATGCAGTTATAAATGTTGGATAATCCTTTAACAAATCCTTAGTCAGATCAACCCTTTCACAAAAGATAAGTGGAACCCAAGTGGACAGGAGCTATCTGTTAATAACAAGCTATAAAAACCTTAAAGTCTAAAACAAATTATTAATTGTCAAAAACCCAGTGAAGCTGCATGAGTCTTCAGCTGCTCTGCGTATCTCTGCCTCTCATTGTATCCAGGCATTAACTCAACACACTGGAAGCAGTTACATAAATTGTGTCGCCATTAATAAAGGTTACATTATCAACCTTTATAAATGGTTGATAATGTTTTTCCTCTGCATAATACTTGAAGGTGTTTTGAGTCATACATTTTTTATACAGCTTTTTAGCTATGCAGATAAAGAAGAGGATTCAGAGGAAAGAAAGCACAGAATAGCAAAACGGAAATTGCATCGCAAGGATAAACGACATTTAAAATCTCCTTTTAAGCTTTGAGCAATGACGATATGATGTCACCCTCCCTAGACAGTGAGTGCAGAGTGCATAAAAGTAAATCTTGTGTGGAAAATGGATATTGATTATGCAGTCACAGAGCTGCCATTGTGCTTTTAGATCTCAATTATTAGTCACAACTCCGATTGAAATGCGAGAATTCCAAACAACGTGTTGAAACCGAGGACGCATATGTTAATTTTTATAAATCATCATTGGTTGGTTCGGAGTAACAGTGCTGCTGCTGACTGTGTCTCTGAGTCAGAAGTGCACCGCAGCTACAGCCTGTAAAGCTTCATATCACCCCAGACAAAATCTGAGTTTCTGGGTTGATTTCAGCTTCCATGCAGTTTATATCAATAACCTTAGAGCTTTTCTGTTGGCCAGCTTACATTACCAACAACAGCCTACATAGCAGGCAGACCTGTCACAGCAGTTTATCATGTGAACACTTAAAAAGCAAAGATTTATCGAGTTTGTCTAAGTACGGGGAGATGGAGTGAGGATTTTAGACTAAAGGCTCCGCTGGGAGAAGTGGCAGAGTGCTGCTGCTGCTGCTGCTCAGAGGGTGACTCTGCTTGAGCTAGCCTGACAGTGAGCTGCACACACAAACGCATACACAAACAGACACACACAATGAATCCCAGCATTAAGCAACACACACTCATTTACTTTGTTTCTCTTAGACACAGACATTTGAAAATGCAATCCCCCCACCCCCTGCAAACGTCTGCTTTCATGGTGAAAATCAATGGCTGTGGAGACCAGCTGGACAGAGTAGTAGTGGAAAAATAAAGAAATCAATGCTGGCTTATTAGCTGAACAGAGCTTCCTTTACCACTGACACAAAATATGTGTGTATGTGTGTGTGTGTGTGTGTGTGTGTGTGTGTGTGTGTGTGTGTGTGTGTGTGTGTGTGTGTGTGTGTGTGTGTGTGTGTGCATGGCTGTCTGTTTGTAACTGACTTGGTCTGTGTCTGTGAATGATGATGGCTGCTGCCAATCGTAGGCAGGACGTGCGAGTGCATAAGCGTGTGTGTGTCTTCCTGTGTGTGCGTTTGCCAGTCAGAGTGTTTGTCCCTGAATGTTGGTGGCTAGTGCCTGTGTACAAGTGCTACTTCGTAGGCGTGCTCTGCATGTTTATGAGTGTGTGTATGTGTGAGCATTTGTGCGCACGGTCGAGACTATCGCTCAAAGTCAGTGTGTTACTCTTGGGTTTGCGCCACAGCGTTCTCCCGGTGCCTTGGCCTCAGTCTATTTGTGGACAAAAGGATGCTCTGAGACAAATGATTTAGCACCTGTCAGTCAGAGCAGAAGGACGAGAGATGAGAAAAGAAAGAGGTCAGAGACAGGGAGAGGGAAAATTATGGAGGCTTTCAAGGAAACAGTGAAGGGAGCAAAGAGAGTAAAAACAGAAAAGGGTAAAGGAGAGGAAAAAGTTCAAGTTGGAGAAAGAGAGAGAGTTGGACTAAAAGAGAATTTATGATTTAGCTCTGGGTCATCACATAGCTCAAGTTCCTGTGAGCAATTTTCCCCGGGAAATGACAGCTTCTATTTCTGTGGAGTTGTTTGCCTAACGCCAGCTAACAGGAACTGTGCCTGGCCTTCAGGCCCCGCAAGCAGACCTTCCCTCCTCACAAGAGTTACCATAACAACAGATGAGGCCGACCTGCACCGGTGGCAGCACAGGGATGTGAACTTTGCTTCTGCCTGCAGCACTCTCGCTGTCTGCTGCACCTCCGACACATCAACACCTACCCTCCTTGGAAAAATAAGAGAAAATCACAACAGCACTATGCGGTGAATTTTCTGTGCTGTGGATGTTTGGGCAGGCAGGCTGTGATTGTTCAGCAGTGGATGATTTGTTCTGGGCGTGAAAACAAAGCACTATGTCAAGAATAAAGAGACAATTGTAATTTCTGAAATGCCCAAATAAACAAACTCCAAGCCACTCTGGTGTTGAGGGCAAAATAATGTTTGCTGAGATGTGTGTAGATGCATGTTTGGAGGCTGATGCAGCTACTGAATGCTGAACAGGCTTTGTGTGATGTGCAATTTATTTGATTTCCTTTGGCATTTGTTGACTGACATCTGCCCTGGCAGGTCTCTGCAGCCGCTCTCCTTTAACACTCACATCTATGTAAACAGCATTAGGCTCTAATCATCCTATTTACACATTTTCACACAGTCAATAGAGATATATTGCTGACCTCGTTTTTTTTTTTTTTTTTTAATGCCAAACAAAGCAGCCCCCTCTATGAAAGCATCAACAGTGCCAAGAGCAGCTTGGCTAACAGGCATCTGATTGTGCAGATTACGCTTGTTCCACAGAGGATTACTGAGACTGAAATGAACAAATTGACCTCTTACCACTGAAATCCCACATCAGTATGACAAAAGATGAGAGTCAAGTACAGTGCGAGGGCAGACTGGTTCTGAAACAGTAGAGCATACAGTGTACTGTGAGACAAGTTGCAGTCAGCAGCATTATTTAAAGAAACCTCTGCCCGCATGTTTTATTTTTGTCTTTGTCCTCTTTCTGTTCGCAGACCCCGAGAACTCCATAGGTTATCCTCATCTCTACGTCTCATCACACTTGTCCTGACACTGAATGCAATGCACGATTGCTGCTCAGGCTTTTTTTTTTTTTTTTTTAAGACAGAGAAATGCATAAGCTATTTTCTCTACCTGGCAGGGAATCATTTGCATTGATGTTGGGCTCATATTCTAACAACAGCAACAACAAAAAAAATCAGACTGTGCATCCTGTTCTGTGTGTATTCTTAGCTGAGGGCACATAAGTGTCTTCCTCTCTGGTTCCCTTCTGACACTTCTCAAGTAAGCCAAAGCTATTTAAAAGTTATCTCACTGTGAAAGTAACCAAAGCTCAATGACAGGCCAAGGCCTTATTCAAAATTCAATTTTTGTGCTTTCTCTTTCCGACAATAGAAATACATCATTTCTCTCCACGCTTGTTTGGAGAGCTCTACAGAGGAAATGGCATGCTTTTGTTAATAAGTGTCTCTCTGTTTTTGCTGAAAGAAGACGACTGAACAGCTTATGTAGGTCACATTGTATTAATCTAGCTGGAAATCCTTGTAAATGTACTCTAAATCAAACATGCAAAATTAAAATCCAGTTCATTGCTCATTTGCTTAATAATGCAGTGTGGCTTCGACTTCTCAGCCACAGAAATAGGGATCCTACTGCTTTTTCACTTAGGCATTAAATTACTGGCCTGGTTATAACGGACTACAAATGAGACACACTTGATATCAATCTGACAGAACAGTTCAAACACACTGCAAACTGAATATTTATCAGTCACAGTTTATTTCAGGCACAGGACCCTTTCATCACTGAGCTGTAATGAGATCTGTGTGCATTCTAATAATTAATAAGCTTGATGATCTCCAAATCATTCAGAGCGAGATGTAAACGCTATCAATTATCTGTCTGGGTGATTCTGCAATCTTAAGCAAACTAGAAATTTCACAAGTAAGACAAGCTTAATGGGATACGGAGACATGGCCAGAGCGTGCATGAATGTTTTATAACAATGTGAGACTTTAGACTGGATCAATGAGATGCCTGCTTCTCTTCTGGATGCAAATTCTCCAAAACGAAGCAGGCGGCTCAGCAGAGCACAATAAATCTACCTGCTGTCACTGGAGCAGAATGACAGGCTCAGTGTGACATTTCAGCGTGTATTATACCTCCAGCCCCGTGGTATCTTCATGTGATCTGCCGCCGATGAACCAACACCGTAGAGCTGCATGGTATCGGACAGCGAGTCTGAGGCTGTTTCGTTGTGAACAGTCGAGCGGAACAATAAATCCCGTCCAGGCTGTGTAGAAAAAAAAAAAAAAAAGTGCATGGATGAGTTGCTCAGTGATGGGTTTATATCAAAGGAAGATATTGCTGTAAGGTGTAGCAAGCAGCCAATGCTGATGTTTTTGATCAGAGGATTAGAGCTGGTTACCACTTGAGATTTGCTTTGAGGAGGTAAATGTGGTTTCTAAGATTACAGGGGTCAAATCAGAGTCTCTATCTCTCTTTACAGCACATCCACACGTGTGTGTGTGTGTGCCTTTTGTAAGACAAAGAGAGAGACAGAAATAGAGGGAGAGTGTGAGTGTGTTTGTGCATGCATTAAAAAGACAAGAGAGAGGTCCTTGAGGCAACCTGCACATCTTTTATCACATCTTTAATTAATTGAAGCCCATAATAGATGCTGCTGCAATTCCACTGAATAGACACAGCTGAATGGAAAACAGGCGGCGATGAGGAGATACTCTTGTTTCCTTGCTTTTTTTTATTATTATTATTTTATCAATCCTCCCTTGTCATTTCACAGTCATCTATGTACACATTTCTGCAGCTACTGTCAATCTTTTAGAATGAAATACATTATCACGAGGGAAAAAGGTTGGTTGTTGTAACTGTGATTGATGCTTACTTTTTGTCTCCTCCCCTACCCTCTCTCCTTAGGTATTGTCTGTGAAGGTCCACTGCAAAACCACCATGGTCCTCTTGTGGTTCTCCAGACTCATCCTGATCATACTGGCCCTCATCCCTCATCCGTCTCTGGGATGCCCCTCCGGCTGTCGTTGCTACAGCCTCACAGTGGAGTGCGGATCTCTTGGGATCAAAGAAATCCCACAGGACGTCCCTTCTGTCACCGAGGTCAGTTGGCCGATCGACAGTGAGTTAGGGCACACAGGCTGCTGGTGCATTGCAGCTGACCGGCCTGTCCTCCATCATCAGTGGTTTTGTATCAGTTGACTTCCTCTCTGATCCATTCTTATTACCCTGAAATGATTGTGGTTAATCAATTCGCTGTGACCCTCTTTGATGTAAGCCTAAGGGAGGGGCTGTGCTGCTGGCTGTGTAATTATTCATTCTTGCTCAGAAAGGGACTCTCGCACGCCCTCTGATCATCTGTTGAGAAGATGTTTAACATCACACCGTCTTTTCCTCTTGGGTTCAGGCCCCCCACCATTACTGCAGCTTATGAATATTAATGGAAGCATGTCCCGCATAAATTGTTCCATTAACCTCATTCAGCAGGTCTATCTCGTCGATCATACTTTATCTCATGGCCAGTGTTTGCGTCTTTGAAAACATCACCAATTAATGCATATTACCAATCAAGCAGACAGCTGTGCATTGTGGATCAAACACAGAAAGCACTTCTCATGTAGCTGTGATCACTCAGACATTTTTTGAGTGAAGATGTTTGCTGACAAGGGCTGTGATTTCTGCAGCATTTGGCAAGAGAACTGAAAAACGCTGCACAACCCACATTGCCAGTGTCACTATTATCATGAGCCCAAACAAACTCATTCCACTTTGTTTGTACTGCCTACATTTACATATATCCAAAGCTCTGCATAGCCCTGTGAGTGCATTTAGGTTTAAAAGTGGCTTTGTTGCTAATGTAATGTCTCCTCATGGTTAATACATTTTTCTACCCACAGAGCACAGCACCATAACAGGCCACATTCACTTTCTGGTATAAAACAAACACCACTTTAAACATTACATCCCTGCCTCTGTTTCCCTAATGCAATCAATCTCTGCTAATTTAATTCCCCCATCTCCCATAAAGACAATCTTCCTCCAGGACAACGCTATAGTGCAGATCCGTCTTCAGGACCTGACTCGTCTGGGCAGCCTCCATTACCTGTACCTCCAGAACAACAGCATCTCAGCCCTGGAGCCTGGGGCATTTCTCAGTCAGGGGCAGCTGCTGGAGCTTGCCCTCAATGGCAACCTCATCCACCTGGTTACCCCTGACATGTTTCGGGGTCTGGAGCACCTCCGGATCCTCTACCTCGCCAGCAACCAGATCACTCGAGTCCAGGACCACACCTTCAGGGGACTGCAGGTTGGTGCATGTGAGCTGAGATAAAATAAAGGATGACTGGATGGCAATGGTCAATGCACATTTTGAGGCTAAGCGTTCTAAAAACTTTAACCCTAATCCTTTTGGTAAAGTGAAAAAAGCTTAGCTTTTTCCAGCAAAGCCAAAGTAATTTCAGTATGGGAAGCCTTTTTATAGATTATATAAAATGACGTCTGCGACTGTAAATCCAATTCATGACAGCATGTCTGACTAATCCCTACCATACAGTAATACAATATAGACTTAGTCTGATGGAATTGAGTCATCCTCACCTCACATTTGACATATCTATTGCTCCTCCTTAAATTTGCTTCTTTAACATTTTCCTTCCTTTGCTTGTATGTCTTTTCGCTGTCTCCAGCGTCTGCAGGAACTCCACTTGCAGGAAAACAGCATAGAGCTGCTAGCAGAGCAAGCCCTGTCTGGCTTGTCATCCCTGGCCCTGCTGGACCTCAGCAGAAATCACCTCCGCACCCTGGGAGCCTCGTCCCTCAAACCTCTTGTCAGCCTGCAGGTGCTGCGAGTCACGGGTAAGCAGAGAGAGGACAGATTTCCTAGAACACATTATATCTTACAGTAATATGACATAATCCTCCAAGATTGAATTTAAGTCTTCCACACCACAATTCAGAAGAACTGACACTGCCTGAGAATACACTGTCAGAGCACTGAAATTCACACACCCTCACTGAAATTTTAAACTGGCCAGAACCAACAGACTGATGTCAATGAAAATTATGTGCCCATGCACATAATTTTGATTGACATCAGTCTGTTGGTGTCAATGAAAATTATGTGCCCATGCACATAATTTACATAACAAAGGGTTTTACCCGACCATAGACCTTTAATGAGAAAATCTCTAAAAGACATAATTTTAAAGAATAAACCGAAACAGCCTGTGAAAGAGGAACCTCCCCTCCAGGACAATTAGTCGTGCACTGGGTGTCAAGAGAGCTCATACTAAGTTTAAATTGCCAAAATGGAACATAAGATAAAACACACTTGGTTTAACCCATGCTAACCTTATTTGACTCCGTTCTTCTCCTCCAGAGAACCCGTGGCGCTGTGATTGCGCGCTAGGCTGGCTGAGAACCTGGATCAGCAAAGACGGTCAGCGTCTGTTGAGCTCGGCTGAACAGCGTCAGCTGATGTGCTCAGAACCGCCTCGCCTCTCCCACCTCAGCCTGGTGGAGGTGGCCCCAAACAGCCTGGTCTGCATTCCCCCTGTGGTTCAGCTAGAGCCCAGTCACCTCACTGTGCGACTCGGGGAGAGCCTCAGAGTCTCCTGCCAGGCCTCGGGATACCCCCAGCCTCAGGTGACCTGGAAGAAAGCCTCCCACGGCAAGGCCCAGCTATCACCTCGAGGCCTGGTTCAAGAGCTAGGACCCAACGGTGAGCTTTTCAGGTCTGGGACTGGAGGAGTGGTAACAGCCCTGCCCAGCAGTGGAGGGATCAAGGTGGGGGGTGTTGGTGGGATCCACGGGCTTGTGCGTGGAACTGAGGAGGGTGGCGAGAGGGACAGCTTTGACCCGGACATGGGCAGCGGCATGTTGTTTCTCAGCAATGTGACAGTAGCGCATGCTGGACGGTACGAGTGCGAGGCCTGGAACCCTGGTGGTGTAGCCAGAGTTACCTTTCACCTGGCTGTCAACATGTCCTCTTCTTCATATTCCTCCCAGTTCTGGCCTCGTTTGAACACACACTCCTTCGTTTCGTCTTCATCTAATTCCTTCTATCAGCCAGAGGTTCTGGATGTGAGCCAGGAGCCACTGTATGAGCAGGACAGCATGGATTTCAGCGCTCTGGGCCCTGCGACACAAACTGCCATTGCGGTCGGCATCTCCTTGCTGGCACTCACTGCCGTTCTCCTCCTGATTATGATCTACACTCGTCACCAGCAGTACCGGAAAGAGGAAGGAGGCTCCTACTGTACCAGCAAGGAAGAGAGCATCCTTTATGTGAACGACTACTCTGATGGACCCACCACTTTTGCTCAGCTCGAGGAATACCGCGATGACCATGGCCACGAGATGTACGTCCTCAACCGATCCAAGCCTGTCCTGGGGTCCACTTCATCCAGGTGTCCCATGATAAGTGGCTTTGTCCAGCAGAAGGGAATGAAGGAGGCTCTCCTGGACCATGAAATGGTGCAGACACTGACCAGGTCAGGGGGAATCGGGCTTCGCAGAAACCCAGCAGACGGAGGAGAGGGACCCCTAACAACAGACCCAGAGGAGCTCTTCCTCAGTCAGAGTCTCCTCTTCGGATCACAGGTTGCCTATGAGATCCATTGCTAAGGGGTTTTAAGTGTGTTGTGACAAAAAACAATATGTTGATGGACATAACTAAAGACATTAAAGGAAATCACCTTGGTGCACTGATTTGAAGCATCAGATTTTTATGTGGTCTTCAAAATAGTGGAGAAGGTCAGTTAGTGGTTGCTGGGGGAAACCTGGATCACAACCAACCTCTCAGAGGTCCTCATCTGATTGATTGTATGACATTAAGATGTGTCAGAGGGATGAACAGTGATAATTGAAGGGAAAATAACAACTGAACCATACCTTTCTGTCTCCAAATCAACCCTTTAAAGATAAGTATAAGTGGCTAACCTCATCAGAAACGGCTAGTCTGACAGTTAATCTAAATCCTCACAAAAAAGGCTAAAACTGTGCAGCACATAGTGGCTACTAATAAAATGAATTAAAACAATGACTCATATTTTGTACTTTAATTTTCTTTCTCTTTAGGTTTTGTGTGTTTTGTCTGTGTTTTGTGCAAATATAATGAAGCTAATTTTCACTGTGTAGTACAGTTGTTGTTTTGTGGACCCTGTTACAGATTAGAATTAGACCTAAACCAGTCATCATGCTGAAGCTGCATTATCATTATCCATATGTGTGAGTGGGCGTGGGTGGGTGGATTTGTTTAAAGAGGATCATTCTGAATGCTGCAGCAAGTCTTTTATAAAACATTTTTACCATAGCATTGTATTCCTTGATGCTAACATGCCATGTTTTTTTTCTACCTGTTCGCTGAAATACTAGAACAAAGAAAAAACATTTCCATTGTCTGAACTTGACCCTTTGGTGGAATTAATTCCATTAACATCAGTTTGTAACAACCATTCTAATGTGAATATTGCACAATTTGTCTTTGGTTTCTACATAATAAAATGTATTTTAAAAGACTCAGTGTCTCATTTCTTACAAGGTTAAGGGGTTGCTCTAACAGAGCCATTCCATTGTGCTAAATCTGTAGTCAGTCTGCTGTAAAAGCTTATTGTTTTCATCTGTCTCCTCTTCCTTCCCTTCAACTCATGAGATGTAGCAGTTGAAAGATGTATTTTTATAGAGAGACTGTGGCTCTCAGTCACTGTTTAGAGGTCAGTCTGAATTACAAGATACAAGTTAGGAGCTTCAGTTAATGTTCACATCTAACATCAGAATGGGGGAAAAATGTGATCTCAGTGACTTTGACTGTGGCATGATTGTCGGTTTTAGGGATATCTCTGAAACTGCAGATCAGTCTCTCGAGTTTGTGTGGTGTGAAAAAGCATCCAGAGAGCAGCAGTTATGCAGACAGAACACCTTGTTAATGAGAGAGGCCATTGGAGCTGACAGAAAGGCTACGCTAACTCAGATAACCACTCTCTACCCAGTGTTACCCAGTCCTACCCAGTATTAGTATGGTTTTCCTGAAAAGGACTGAAGAATTAGAGGAGAAAATTCAGACAGTCAGCCTACCTTAGAAAACTGAAAGGGAAGAAAAACAGCTTGTCTGACTGTTCAAAGATACACATACCAAGACTGCACTAAGGTGCATTTTTAAACTTTTTATCACTGTTTTTTAAACTTGTGAATCAGCCTATTTCCAGGAATGCTGAACTATTCCTTTGCATGTCAACACGATAATAGTAGCAAATCAGAATAAACTATAAGCCAAAACAATGAAACATTGTTGTCCACATTGCACTTCCATATTAAGACACATATCCACACAAAATTCAAAACAACAACACTGACAGTATGAATACACCAAGTAATAAGAATTGAGAAAGGCAGTTGCCTGTGAAATAAATGACTTCTTATATAGTGTGTTCTTTGTAGCCAGAGGCATCCTGTAGAGCCAACCAGGGTTTAGCTTGATAGAGTGATCAGAGAGATGTTTTTGACTGACATTTCTATGAAAACTCTGCAGCGAATTTCAGATGACATTGTACGTACGGATTCAACAACAGCAGCCTCACTGCAGACAGCTGAGCTAATATCAGGGACAAAAGCAGAACATTTTCCAAACAGTGGAAAAAAAAAGAAAGAAAAAACAGACCTGACCGAAGCCCATCACAACACCTCCTTATCACAGCCAAAGATGTACTATGCAGCCTATCTCACCCAATGAAATGTTAAATACTCTTATTCCAGTTGTCCTATGAAGCAAATGGATTTCCTTTGTGCCTACTGTGATACAATTCTCAGGCTGTGTCATTACATGTCTAACACAACCCTGCTTACAATGGTTGTCATGGGCACATTGGATTTGGTACAGCAGACTAATGTTGCTGTCACTGGCTGAGTCTGACTTTCTCTCCCAGCAGGTAGGCAAAGAGACAGAAACACGTACAAGACAGCACAATAATCCTGCAGTAAATCCAAATATGCTAACGCTCAAAATGCTCAGTTTTTTCGAGACTGTAATTTTTGGACATGCTTCTGTTATTTTGCCCAACTTCTTTATCACTGAATACACGCTGAGCGTACAAAACTGCTGTTTTAACTGCTGCTTACTTTTTATGCAGTGTGCACCTCCTCTAATCACTACAAATTATTTTCAAAGATCCCCACCAGTGTAGCTGCAGGCGTGAGCTGTTGATTAGAGACCTCCATAATTGATTTAACAGCCAGAAAATTATGCAAAAATAATAATAATGATAGCAGTTATGGGAAAATCAAGGTTTTAATGTGCTGTTTCTGCTAAGAGCACCCCACTAAGAAGCACACTGCGTTTTACCTGTTCTAGCACGCACCAGGACTTCGTAATGCCACACAGGTCATTGCACATGGGCTATATAAGTTAGTCAGCCATTTTGGATGCAGAAAGATGTATTTGGCTACAAATTTAACATTTAAGATTTGGGAAAGCACATTTTGGAGCCTGTATTCCACATCTGAATATTTTATATGCTCGTAGGTGAGATTCCAGTTTTGCTTTGGGGTATTAAAACCTTTCAAGGACAGTCAAGGGCAGTTGTCAACATTAAAGTTTGAATTCTTTTTATTAATAAAAAAGAAGAAGTAAGGAAATCTAACACAAAGTCAGCAGCACTGTACAATCTTTATCTTACCAATAAGATTTCAGTTTCCTTTTTTATACCCAAAGGTTGCCCGTGATCCCATCAATCAACATGTGAAGATGCAGCAGAGAAGAGTGAGAGTTCTTGTTGCTCATACTGATGATGTTCTTTATTTACCCATCTCCCTTCCTTTGAGTATCTCCTCTCATCTCTCGTCAAACTTGGTTCAACGCAAGGGACTGAATTTTTATATGAGGTCAAATATGAAATATCTAGAACTGAATTATTGATGCATTTCTACTTCACATTGGCTTTTCACCAAAGACAAGTGTGTACAAAATTCTTTCTAATGTTCTGTGTCACTAACTTGGTGCGCAGATGGGTCGTTGCATTGTTTTGGAGCTCTGAAACTATGCTGAATGGTTTTGGAAATTATATTATGAACCCTGAGGTCAGTAAACTCTATTCATATTAAACAGTTGTAGGTGAGATACAACTGTTAAATATAAAATATATATCACAGCAGATTTAACGGATGGAATGCCTGTGTGCACCTGCTGACAAAAGTGTTGCTAAAGTAGAATCAGAGTAGAAACAGCAATCAACCTCTCTGTGTGTTGATTCAAGTCCTACGGTAATAATATGTTTTTCAAGGTGATGTGTGATTATAATTCCCAAAAGAAAGTATAGTTTTTCTTGAATGTATAATTTTATTCTTGGCCATTTTTATTCAGGGCATGAATGAACAGCATGTGATTTCTCACTGTGCATTACATGATTGAAGGACGAAAAATCAGTTCAGGTCAAAACTATGTTTCTTTAAGTCAATGTCTGTCAAACAACCGATACCAAAATCTAAGGAACGCCTCTCTCTGTTTTTCCTGTGGAGAGAACAAAAAACAAATACAAACATCACAGTAATTGGTCACCTGTGGAAATGAGGGTTTTTGCAATGCAGTGTACATGCAATCATAATAGTACCACTTGTTTGTTAATAGCCTATCTCAGCTGACTATGGGCGAGTGGCGGGGTACACCCTGGACTGGTTGCCAGTCAATCGCAGGGCTGACACACAAAAACAGACAACCACACACGCACACAATCACACCTACGGGCAATTTAGAGTAGCCAATTAACCTAACCCTTGCATGTTTTTTTGGGATTGTGGGAGGAAGCCTGAGAGAACCCACGCAGGCACAGGGAGAACATGCAAACTCCACACAGAAAAGCCCAGACCGGGGTTCGAACCTGGAACCCTCTTGCTGTGAGATGACAGTGCTAACCACTGCACTGCACCACCCTAGTTCAGCAGCTGTTATTCCATAAATAATAAATAAACTTCAAATAGTTAGCCAAAAGTAATCGATAAGTAGTTGAAATTGTTAGCTAGGAGTAACGAAAAATGGTTGTAGTTAAAAGAAATAGATAAACAGTTTAAATAGATAGCTAAATTAATGGATACACAGTTGGCTAAAGAGATATGTAGCTAAATACAGTGTACAACAAATTTATTAGACCACCACCCAATGTAAGATTTAAGCCGCAGCTGCCCTAAATTAAATGCCAAAATCATTTTTTATGTTTCTGTAATGGTTAATACACCAGTATGCAGAAGCTCTTTAACTAAAATGATATTTTTAATGCTAAAATATAATTATTAATAATTGTTTTCTCATCTTTATGACAGGTGGTCTTATACATTTGTTAAGCACTGTACATCTATGGGATAAATAGTTGAAATTATTGAAATAATATTATTTATTTAATTATTTACATATTGTTTATCTATTAAATAATTTTACCATTGACATGTCGAGTGGTAATTGTACACATGCAAAACTGACAAAACAAAGCTGAACACTAGATCAATGTTAAATAGAATCAAGCCACAATCAGTTTAAATTAACACATATCGAAGGTGACAGGGGTTGATGATGATGGGAGATGGGTAAATAAAGTTCATCTGACAGGGCTGTGGGGGTACGTCAGGCAGAAGCAGTTTGGAAGTTTTTTTTATAGTTTATGTAAAGTATTTCATGTGGTAGTAAAGTGTCAAACTGGCCGCAGTTCAAATTTCCTACCCCACTACATTATTTTCAGTGGACTGTAAATTAAGTGCATGTGAAACCTGTACTTGTTGTCATGACAGGGATGTAAATGATACTGCAGCACCATTATGTGTCCTTCATCCCTCACCGTCACGGTGGCTGCTTCCCTCTTTCCCATCATCCGTCAGCAGGTGAATGTCATATAGTGCAATGTGAACGGCTGTGAAGGATTGTAAACCTTGGCAGCACTTCTGATAACTGCTAAGTACCAAGCCACTGAACATTGAACAGCAATTCTACTTTCCTCTGCTCCACACAGTGTAATATTGACCACTGATGCAAATGGGCCATATCATAATCCATATGCTAAGAGGAGTTAACAGGAATGTCAATTGCTATGTCACTGGAAGGTGGGTACATTTAATCACGTACCATGCATATTGCTGTTGGTATGATATCTCAAAAATGTTTCTTTCTAGGAAGAATAACAGCCTTTTTGATGGATCATAAACATTTTTAAGTTTATCTAATTCTAATGGAATCCGAAAAGGTTTTGTAAGACAAAGAGGAGATCTGTCTCATTTTGCAGAGTACCATGTAATCCCTCAATAGAGGCATTAGTATTAAAACAACCAACAGAGGTATTGACAACACAGCAGCAACAGCCCTTGCATATAAATGGAAAAAGTCATAGTGCCTCTATATCTTTAACCCCTTTACACCCAGTCAACTTGTAGGGTTGATTCACCTAAAGTAAAACAAAAGGGCAAATTTTGATCTTTAGACCCTTGCAATGAATTTGCAGCTGAATGTTTTGAGGATTTAAAATACTGTTGGCGTGCCAGACCACTTTGTGAAGGTGATCAGGCATAGTGACAAACTCATAGAGAATTAACACCTAACTAACTACTTACCTCAGCTCCATGAATAGTTTTTGTCAACGGTAGTTTCATCTTTCACCTTATTGTTTTGGTTTTACAGCCCATAGCTTCACTTTTTCAGTCCCCCATCACACCGTAGGCTACCTGCAAGGCACCAAATGACAGACAGGCAAAGTTAGCAACTAGCTGGTGAGTGGAACAGTAAGAAGTCCAAGACCCAGATGTTTCTCTTAGAAGCTGGTTGGAGACCAACAAAAAACAATTAATGCAATTTTTATATTTCAGTTACATACCCTGCTATGCACAGTACCTAGACATTAGCAATGTTAGTCAATTGTTCCACCACTTTGGTCCAGACTGAAATATCTCAACAACTACTGGATAGATCATCAGAAAATTTTGTACAGACATTCATGGACCCTTGAGGGTGACTACTAATGACTTTCGTGATCCCTGGAATTTCTGTCTAATGCCACCAGCAGGTCAAAATATTCAATTATCCAATATGTTTTGTACAGACATTCATGGTTCACAGAAGATGAACCCTACATTTAGCTTAAAGCACCGCTGTGCTTAAGTACAGCCTTGCAGACGTATTATAAAGGTAGTCCTAGCTAAAGCTTTTAAACATTATAAGCACAAAGCAAAGCAACTCACTGTTCTATAATGATACAAAAGTGTGCTTCACTGTGGCTCTTCAATGAGAAAATGAAACAGGAACATTACAGAAAGTGCACTGCCCCAGAAAACATTAGATCCCCGCTGAGCTGGGGTTGTACTTATGATAAGTCAGCACTGAAAATGACTGTTTTTTTTTTTTTTTATTGTAACATAAAACCCATGGGGATCATCAGCCTCTAAATTACCAAACTCACCTTAATATACCCTTATGCACTGAGAGCAGGTCAAAATTGAGTTGTTGCAGCAATAAATTGTACAGTGCCAATGGTACTAGAGAAGCATGAAATAGATATTGATCCTTGTGTGTGCTTCTTATTCTCTTCAACATCTTCTCTCTAGTAAGGATTGAAGATATTGTAGATGTAGGCATGAAATACAGCCTAGGGTAATTATCCCACAAGACTCCACTTTTATTTGCTTTGATTTAATGACATTTGCAGTTTATGATAAAGTACAAGTCAAGTTTCACATTAAATTGTAAATAAGAAAATTCAAAAGTGTGGATTGAAGACTTGTATAGTCAGTTTGCTAAATACAAAAATATCATAGTGTATGTTTTAGTCCTGAATAATTACATGCTTTAATTACAATCTAATCATTTATCCCACTATGCAGAATATTTGAGGAATTTGAAAACACTTTGTAGACACAGCATCTGTCAGCAGTGCTCAGTCTTCAGAAAGTTAATCTTCTTTCTGGAGCAGAAAGGTTTTTAAATGCAAATAACCAATATCAAGGATTCATATATATTTGATAGAATTCTGAAATCCAATATTATCAGTGAGTGCACTGATAGCACTGCCATCAAACTGTCAAAGTCAGACTCTAAAGCTTAGAGGAATAACAATAGTCTTAACTATTTGTCAAGTTCAGTGAAAAGCTTCACAGATAATTGATTTCTGTCATTTAAAGGTTCTTTCAATGGCATACCGTTGTACTTCTTGGTGGTTTTCTGTCTCTGAATATGGAAGACAGTTGTGTACTAGTGTTAAAATTTTCATATTTGAACATTGCCTTCTTCCAAGAACACTGTTAGAAGCAGCAACTTATTTGAAAAGCTGTTATTTAATTCACTTGCGTTCCATTTTGTGCATTGTGCCTACTAAAATAAGAAACTTGGGCGAAACTATTTTCCATATTTTCTCCTTTTTTGTGGGAAAGTAGAGATAGTCAGTGTCATATGCATGATGGGCTTCTGTCCATGCTCAGTGCCCATTGTTATCGCCATGCATTTTCTCCAGATGATGAGAACACAATGCTTCTTGACCCAGTTGGACCACATTGCAGGAATGCTGCTCCATGCTGGCAGTGACATTTAAAATCACAATCCTCATTGTTGAAGGAGCTGAACCCTGACGTGGCTCCATCAGTAAATGGTCAAAACAATCTCTTTTCCTCTGGCATTTTCCATGACTGTTTGAGCAGGAAGCAGCTATTCTGCTAATATTAAAGAAATCCAACTCAGTCTCAACTATATGTCATGAAAATGTAAAATAACACATTATAATCATATTTATAGCACATTATAGAATCAGAGCTTTAACATTTACTCTCTCTGCTATTAAAAAAGACTGAGCTCATATTGAGTGCATTATCCTTAAAGCGTCTCATAGTCTTCATCCACTGACCATTATGATTTATTTATTTTTTGTCCAACTACTGTTTCCAGGGTCAAGAATTGACTTTTGTGTTGGAAATTATCATAGTTATAATGAAATTATAACTATCAAAACAACAGTAACATATCAGAACATCATCAAATGATGCTTCTTTTGAGCTACTGAGGTTTATAGAAAGTGCTACCCTCTACTCAATATTTATGACTTGTTTATTGCTGGCAACACAGCAATGAAATGTCTCAAATTAAACTGACGTGAGCTGCTTATTGACATCCTGCCAAAAGAGTATACATTAACACTGATTGTCTCTTAATAATGGCTCTTATATTCCATTGACATGTTAGCATTTGCAAGGTGCATTGTGGGATCGATCTCAGAGCCAAAAGAGCCTCACCAATATGTGCCAAGAAAACTGTTTATCAATAGAACTATATACTAGAATCCACAGCTTGATTCTAACAGTGTGGTTATTATTGTAACAATAATACCAAAGGTCTCCTAACCTTAACAACTAAGTACAGATTTTGACCAAAACCACGATCTTTCCTGAAACCCAACCAAGTCGTTGTTGTGCCATTTGAGACAGTTTTCTAAGGCACTGAGAAATGTTTGTTGTTGTGATGATAGAAGAGTGAGATCAGGAAATGTGTTGTTCTAGCCATGGATCAACAACATATTTTGTAGTTAATTGTGAGATCTTTTTGGAGGAAAACACTTTTTATAGAAAACAAATCTGATTTAATAATGTAGGAATAAAACTAGAATAACAGGACGTGCTAAACCTTCAGCAACTGCAACCAATCTAGGCAAGGTTCCATTCCAATATTAGTTTTATCTCTATTGTATTTTTGTAGCATATTGCAGAAAAACATTTTCTTTTTCAGACAGTAAATATATGGTGAATACCTCTCTATGTTGCGAGTGTCCTTATAAAAGTACTCATCTCTGTCTGAAGGTGCTGCGCTGTTTGCTCAGAGCTGAAAAAGAAAAGAAAACAAAACAAAAGTTAGAACAAAGTAAGAAGTAATCAAGTAAAGAAAACTGTAACAAATGTTTGTCCTCACTGGGAGTTCTCACATAAACAGTTGGTTTAAACGAAAGAGGAATGCGTTTTGTTGGTTTAAGCATTTTGGTGGACTAAACAGTACGACTGTAAAGGCTTAATATCAGTTTCTGGACAGTATCCATCCACAGAATAGCAGAATATCTCAGCCTTTCATGTTCCTTGTCAGTAAAATTGTTATTTTTATCGTAACTAAGCAGCATCCTAATGCTCCAGTCCACTTGAGTCTGGGTGAACAAGAACAGTTCAGTATTTAATGGGGTCTGTGTATGCCTGTGAAGTGCTTGGCCTTCAAACCAATTGTCACAAAGCCTAGAAGAATCACTCATCCTTCAGCCTAGTCCACCATTTATGTTTCGCATTGATGCCTCATTATCTGCGGCAGCTGCTCACAAGGTGAGTACAAATGTATTGATTGCCATTTGAGTGTCCTCAAATGACAAGACTGATGGGATGTACGCATGTAGAAGAAACAACTGGAATGTTTTCATGTTGAATGAAAACACTCAAAAGATACAAACATGTATGAATGTTAAGATGTTTATATGCTGCACTTTTCCTGTATAGAGTCGTGATGATTGCAACAACAGCCTCCTGCTTTTCTTCACTTTTCTAACTGAACGTCTATGTGAGCATGAACAGACTCCCAAACCCAAGCGCACACACACGCACGCACGCACACACACACACAGGCAAGCAATACATAACGGAAAGAACATATTTCATACAGGGTTGACCTCCGTCTAGTGGCTGAACGGATTCCGCTTGAAACACATTAAGATTAACGGCTGAGTCCCTGTGACACTGAGACAAGACAATGGTAAAAGGTGACTGTACCAGAGTGGGCTATAGAGAATAAAACAGAATGAAATTCATACAATATTTCAAAAAGTCGTTTTTTTTTTTAAATTCAAAAACTTTGGTGATACTGCAGTTATACAGTAGCACCACCACCTAATTATGGTACACTCCACACCAGGTTTTCTTAAAAATATTTTGTCTGTTTCACCTTTATTTGACATTCTCCGTAATAAAACTCGTAAAAAAAAAAAAAAAAAAAAGATTTTTACTACACAGACCTACAAGTACTAATACAAATATTTAATTTAATTAAAACATGACATTTTAAATGAAATTAATTCCCGGTGGACAATGTCAGTAATTATGGTCACGAAAGCTATTATACACAAAGAAAAGTTTCAGTTTAATAATAATAATGAAATTAAAGAAAAAAAAATTATGTAATGTAGAATGACCGGTGATGTTGTGTTCCTACTCTGTTGCTCTAATTTCAAGTCCTGTTGAATGATAATGTTACATGGAAGATCTGGTCAGCACAGAAGGTTGCAGACAAAATCAAGTCACGGATTAAACAATACTAAAAACAGATAACAGAACTAACATAAGGAGAAAGTAAGATGTGATCAGATGACAAAGGAGTCATTTACCATGGCATTTAAAATAGCCTTGGATTGTGTCAGAGAATCCAGATTTCCCAATTTAAATTTCTTTTGCAGACTATCTAATGTGGCTGCACAGAGCAGAAAATATGATCGAAGCCTTTATTTCTCCTTTCCATCCTTACATTAGGAACAGACAGCAGATACATGTCTAATGATCTGAGATGGCAAGATGATATCTGTGAAATATGTGGAGAGGAGAGGTGATGGACGTTTGCCCAGAACGGAGTTATAAATACATTAATACGGATGAATCAGTCGACTTCATCACCATTAAGTGACTGAAGGCAGAATAGTTTTCTGTGGTCCTTCTGATTTAAATCCAACATCAGATAAAGACTAGTGAACTCTACATTTGTTAAATATCCTAAGGCAGTAGCAACATCACTGACCATAAGCAATAAAAGAGTCTGAAAAACATCTTTACTCTGTTACCTTCATCACTGAAGAAGTTGTTGCTTCAGTGATGCTTTAACCTCTGTGCTCATATTACAGACAGTTCAAGTGTGGAATATAGAGCTGTTTCTTTCAGAGTTAACGTCTAATGTATCTGTTTTCCTTTGCTTTCGTCTTTCTTTAAAGATAATCTCATAAGATCTCATCACTATGTTCACATTAACAGCATTTGCTACCACATGTTTTCTCTCAAACAGACTGTATTCATGTGTAAATATTAATCAGCCATTTCATAATTTGGTTATGAAATAAATTCTTTAATCTGTAGCGACAAAAACCCTGAAAATGTACCTGCGTCAGTCCCCTGGGCTCACTACTTACTGTCTTGAAGGTATTATTCATCCACCCTGGACTTATTTCTTTGCAGCATTTAGAAGCAACAAACAGTCATTTGGCACTGACAATAATTCCCATCATCTTGTCTAATCTTTAACGGAGCCCAATAACCCAGAGATAGTCAGTGTGCATGACTACTGTAGTCATTAGACCTGAGGGGCATAGTGTTTCTTAGAAGACTTTACTCTTTCCCTTAGCTCATATGTTTCCCAGCCCTACATCACAGTTAGCAACTAGCTAGTAGGCCCCAAACATAACATAACCGAGCATTTAGCAACTAAAGAGCCAGATATTTCCCTCAGGAGCTGGTGGAGACCAAAAACACAAAAATAGTGTAGCCTGAATATTGTACTTAAATTCATCTGGAGAACACAAACACCACTCTTATTGGAAGTTAATGTTGCTCCGTATCTGCTGGATATGTGATTACCTAACGAGTTCACCATATAAACTAAAAAAGGTGATGATATGTCATTGTTGTGTTTTCTTGTTTCTGCTGCCCTCTACTGTCCAAAAATCAAGCTGAAGCATTTTATAAAGTTATTGTAGGTTTAACGTAAATAACAATTACAAACATTAACACTCTATTTTCCCTTTAATTAGTACCAAATGACAAAGTTATTTCCATCAAACTTCACAGGACATTATCAAGAAGTTACAGACCTGTAAAATAAAGTGTTACTATTTAATTTTGCCATGTAAATACAAGTCTAGTAGAGAAATAATGAATCCTAGATCTATTTATTTTGCTGGCCAGAAAGTAGTCCATTTTAAATATACTAAATCCAATCCAATCCTGGAATCAGACTAAAATCAAAGCCTGTATATAAAGTAAAATATAAAATATAATGTGTATGTTTTTAGATATAGAATGTAAACTGCACCTAGGCTGCTAAAATCCACAAAGCACAAAAAAAAAGAATTTCTGAAGACGTGATATCTGCATCCTTAGTGATAGTTATAGCCATTCTTTTGACCACATTAAAAAGAAGATCACTTGATTATATTATGTAAAATGTGTCTTACAGGAGGAGTATATGCTGTAATATGTCCAGACTTTACTAGTTCCATATGGAAAGCAGCAAGCAGAAAAACATCGTAAATGTCTTTAGATGTGGTTCTGTATGTAAAATTGAGAGGACACTGGGACAGCATGTTCCAGCACTGACAGCATGTGCTCTCGCAGTGAACTAACAGAAATGACGTTCAGTTACAGGGAGTACCATTAAACACTGCACTGACTATACTGACAAGCTCAGTACATGTTTATGTCCTGGGAATCCCTGTTATGGAAAATGACAGCAGTGCCTTGGCCATCACTTCCGTCCCCTAAAGAGTCCTGTGGGAGACAAAAAGAACGATGAGTATTATAAATCACTAAAGAGTATCCTTAATAATGGTGTTTTTAAACAGTGTGTTTACAGAACAGTGACAGATATTTTAATGGGGGCTTACACTGAGCCTTGCCTTCATCTCCTTAACTCGTCCTGGAGCAGGCTCCTGCTCTAGAAATGCATAGTGAAGATCTTTAAGCCACAGACAATAATGCAAATAAATGACTCGTTGTTAATGTATTTAGAATATTTCATAGACATATTGAGGAAGTCAGTGGCATTATTGTACCCAGATTTAAAAACGCAAACAAATGAGAGGTTGCCTTACTGTGTAGTTTCCACATCTTTCTTGCCAATATTGCCAAGCCCACAAGGACCAATATAGAAGAGCAAACCAGCAAAGACTCCAAGATGTAACTAAAACACAGACATGCAGGGGTCTGAACAGATAGTCCAGCAAAAGCAGCTCAGGCTTACACTACATCTATTCTTACATGGTAAGATGATGGCCTAGATGATGATGGATATATTTTCCTCAGCAAGAAAAGTAGGATCATTATCTGTGCTCGGCTGAGCTGAACTGGGGTGAAGTCCATCATGATGGTATAGATAAGCATCCACAGTGGTTAAGAGTGTGAGTGGTATCACATCAAACATGGAAGGTATGTCACACAGAGATGTTATGAATAAATTCAGGTGAAAAAAAAGACAATATATACAACGCGGGGAACGCCAGTCATAAAGAAGTGCCTCACTCTTACCTTTTACTCTTCCAGGACTCCCTGTTGACAGATTTGGGTGGAGAATGGGATATAGGAAAAGATGGACTTGGTGTAGTGGGACTCGGGGTCGTAGACACTGATGCTAAGGATAAAGATATCAGACAAAGAGCTGAAAAATAATGTACTGCAACAGTGCAGCGGTACCCACAGGATTCTGTCATCAATGTTCTTGATAAGTGACTTGTAATAATCAATACCTTGTACAGCTGGAGACCTAAGAGCCTCAGCCATCTGTCACAAACACATATTGATCTTTAAAACTGCACTTGCCTATTTCTCAGTACAGCAACAGCAAACTGACATGGGGAAAAGGCCATGCAGTCAGAGAATTGTGGTCCCTTTCATAGCTACAACGCCTGGGTTAAATAGTTTTCAGTGACATTTCAGAGTTTCCAGCGGCAAGTCAGATCACTGGCACACTGATTTGCCTCATGTCCACCCGCTGGGCTCAACAGATTTTTAATAGATGTTTCCCAGACTGAAACCTCACGGTGAAGACTGAACCTGTGAGATTTGGGCTGGATGACTCTTGGTTTAGGATGATTTTTTTTTTAAGTATTTTTAAAGCAGCACTAATCAACATTTCTGTATTAACACAGAGTCAAATGACTATGTGTAATGTGAAAGATGTTGCTTATAATGGCAAACTCAATTTTTCAAGAATTTTTCACCCCAGTTCTATTGGGCATTTTAGCGTTTTTAAGCTCATTTCTTTGGTTTTCCAGCCCACAGCATTACTGCTTGGATTCACTCTCACTGGTCTCATGAACCTCTTTTCCAGCCAAAGCAGTAAACTTTTTTTTTAGCCAAAAGCCTCTGTTAGCATCAAACCCAAGATGGTTAAGGACGTTAGACCGCTGGTGAACAAAGTGGCACATTTAGCAGCTAATGAGCTAGATATGTTTCTCAGGAGTTGGTGGAAACCAAAACAAAGCTAAAAGGAGAGTGAATATTGGATTTTCATTCTGCAGGAGGCAAGAAACTGAGTTTCAGTGGAAAGTTAATGTTGCCCTGTGGCTGTTGGCATTTCAACTTTAGGTTCAATGTTTTGTTTGCTCGTTCTACTGCCCCCAAGTGCTTAAAAAAAAATCAATACTGCTTTAGATAGAAATCTTGCCTGGTACAGCTTCAACAAAGAATCAAACAGGAATTGTTCACTAACTTGTCTAAATTCCCACTAAATGCCATAATTTGATATGATTTTTTTTTTTTTTTTTGAAGTGCTCTTTGTCAGCCTACTGGTTGTGGGTCGGGGTGTCACCAGAAGATGCACAGCTGTCTGCTGCTGTCCTGCAGAACACCAGTACCAGCCGCTATCTCTCATCTCCAGATTCTTTAAGGTTACAGTGAAAGCCCCAGTTCTGTCATCGCTGATGGCCACTGAAGTGTCATCGTAGCTCCCTTCAGAGTCTGTCAGCAGACAGGAGCTCCAGTCTCCACTCCGACACCATTTCTTCTCACTTTCTCTGTTGGCAAGCGGTCACAGGGAAGTCAGTGAAGGCTGACTGTCTGTCAGCATTTGACTTGAATTGAGGATTTCTAACAAATAACCATGACCACCAGGATTCTGCATGGTCTGATTGGTAAAATACCCATAAAACAGGCAGAAATGTAATATAATAAATGGGGAAATCAAATACCTGTATCTCTCACTGTAGAGGCATTCAACTGTGACACTACTCCCTTCTTCCCCGCTCAGTCTGCTGTTCACCACAGACAAACCTGCAGGAAAAATATAACCATATAGGAAGAGCTTGCATTTATAATCTAAACATTTGAAATGCATGAAAAATTTTTTTTTTCTTAATGGATAATTCACAGTTCATGAGTTCATTACTCACCATGAAAGACTTTGATGTTAGTGAATGCGACAGTATCAGCTGTCCATCCAGTACCTATCTCCACGCCACACAAGTACCACCCAGAGTCCTCCTCCTTCAGGTTATTCATGGTCACTGTGAACACCAGCTGGGCCCGGTCATCAGAAATGATCACTTTGTCCTCAGTCGGATTGACTGGACCAGGGTTATCTGTTCGAGCTAAGCTGCTGCAGAATTCCCTTGTCCTCCCTTGACACCAGTATTTTACATAAGTGGCATACTGAGGCTCATAATGACACGGGATTTGAAGGGATCGGCCTTCCAGGACTGCAAACTCTTCCACGGTAGTTACCCCACAGAGGATGGCTAATGAAAAGTGAAGATGATTGAATGCTGAACACTAGCTTGAACTTAAACTTTCAGTCACGCTGCAGTCAGAACAGAACAGTTGCTCACAGTGGACATTTCTTATCTGTGATTGAGGAATGGGGAAAGTGGCCTTTAGCAATACTTTGTACCACATATATGGTTTCAGTTT
Source organism: Toxotes jaculatrix (assembly GCF_017976425.1). NCBI lineage: Eukaryota > Metazoa > Chordata > Actinopteri > Toxotidae > Toxotes > Toxotes jaculatrix. The sequence goes on from NC_054407.1 coordinate 6,164,772, forward strand.
CCTTTGTAACAAAACATTTTTCCTACTTTGAGTTTCCTTTCCATAGTTCTTATTCCAAAATTGGATTATCCCTCTAATACAGATTTGGAGGGGACAAATATAACTGGCTTTTGAAGACTTCACAAAATAAGCATCAAGCATACTCTTGCCAAGGGGCAAAAGCACTGAAACATGGAAGATTTACTGAAACACAAAAGCTGTCTGTGGCTCCTGCAGAAAATGGCAACTTAAACAGGCCTTCTAGTCTGTCTTCAGCAAATGATAAATACAGAAAAGTGATAAACTGAGAAAGAAATATCTCACTTTGTAGCACCAGTAGTTGCCGAAAAAGCAAAGTGAGGGGGTGGCAGAATAGACATTAATCATCCTTAGAACACTTGTTTCCATCAATTAGCTGTAGACAAAAACAACTGCAAAGGCTTTTGTAAAAACTTTTGTAAGCATATGGCCTCAGTAGTCAAAGTTATTACCTGGGATCCATGGTAACAGGCTGAGAGTGAGTATGAAGAGTTGCAGCATGTTTCAGGGTCAGTTTGAGGTTTACCAAGTGAATTCTCTCCCTTCAGTAAACAGAGACTCCAGCTTCCGCAACACTAACTTCCCACTGGTCATGTGACCATAACCGTCCAGATGTTCCACATGTTAACCATGTGGGTGCCAGTTAGTTTTTATTGGTTGGGGATACTTCAAGCAAATATCTAACAAGCTGTACTCACTGTGATGTGAAATGCCATGATTTGAATATAAATTGGAGCACCACTTGTGTTTTCCTCCAGTTTTCTTTTCCTCAGCTCATGACAAGTTTTACAAAGGTGGGAGCGCAGCAGTATAACTGAAGTATCAGATGCTGAAGTAAACCTCCCAAGTTTTCAAGAAATATATTCAAGAAATCTACACCTTAGGGGTCTTGATTTCTTGACCTTCCATCAGTTTGGAAAACTCTTGCCAACAGTTAGATGAGAGGATCAATGCTACTCCTATGTGTAGAGTAAATATGAATCTGCAGGAGAAACAACTAGCCTGGTTCTGTCCAAAGGTAACGCACCAGCACCATTAAAGCTCACTAACTGGCATGTTTATGGGGCAAATACCACCGCAAAAAACACAACCTAATTTTTCATACATAGGTTTTTATATACAGATTAAACAAGCACCATATAGGGGACCCACATGCTATGTTAAGTTAACTGCCTTCCAGTACAGGTCTAGATGTATATTTAGCACACAGACCTAAAAGCAGTATCAGTCTTCTAACTCTTGGCAAGACAACGTTTCCCCAAAATGTCTATTCCTTTAAGGTAAAACATGTCAATCTTACTCATATCTACAGATTTTATTATTTTAGTGGTAGTCATCTTTTTCATATCCTATTCTCCCAAGCAACCAAATGCTGAGTGCCTTCCCCCCCATGGATGCAGATAATTCATTTGGCAGGCTACAAAGAAATTATTTGATTTTGATGCCTGAACACATTGGATTTGGTCCAGTCTTCATTTGTTGGACTAAGCTTCTACACACAGCCCCCTCAGCCACTGAATTAACAAACAATTATTGCAAGCCTCTCAATTTGCTCTATGAAGGGTGTCAAGGATGTCCCAGAAGTCCCTTGTTTTTTTGTTTTTTTTTAGCTTTGGCAACAAAGCCTTTTATGGTCATCCATTTCCTGGAAAAATGTAGGCAGATCTCAGAACAGAAATGGAACTTATTACTATGACGATCCAGGCCGATCTCAGAAACGAAACATAACTTTCACAAAACTAAATATTTCCAGCCAGTCAAGTTCCATGACAAATCTCACTAACCAGACATTCCTTTTAGCATGTCCTATTCCATTTCCTTTTAGCTTTGTGAAACACTGAGAATGACACTGTTTTCTTTCCAGCGCAATAAGGAGCAGCAGAGCCGAAAAGACACATCACAGTCAGTGGTAGAAAGGACTTCACTCATGTGCTGTAACTTAAGCACTTGAGCATTTTAATTTTATGCTACTTTATACTTCTACACCACTAAATCTCAGAGGGGAACACTGTACTTTTTTACTACACTACATTTATTTTACAGTTTTAGTTACTTTGCAGATTAAGATTCTGCAAACCTATAATGAGTTGGTAAAATATTAAACATTGTTATCATTTAAATTAGACCATGAGACAGTATATAAAATAGCTTGAATGTGAATGTTCAGGAAATGCATCAGTAATAATTACACAATATTATAATATATAAGAGTACTTAGTAGTAAATGTTACTGACAGTACTTTTATTAGTAGTGCTTTTATTTAAATATTATTTTGAATGCAAGTATTTTACTTTTATTGGAGTATTTTTACAGTATGGTATTGAATACATCTCCCCCCACTGACAAAGAAGTAGAATCCAGCTACCTTTACCCACTCTGTATCCAGGACAAGACATTTAATTAGTGGCAAAATACAGGTTCAAAATGTTATGGACCTCTTCAACCCCCCTTCCCTGTAAGACTTGGTATCCACAACTCTTTGTTTTGATTATTTCAGGCCGTGTGCATTAAAATTCCAGACTCTCCGTTCCCAGATTCACCTCTCCTGCTACTTTATGCTAACCCCTTTTCAAAAGGAGCTAATGTCATCTATTTAATATGTAGGGCTGGGTAGATAGGAAACCTCTTTGTCTGTTTTCAAATCAGCATAGGAAGAGATTTCGATCTAACCTTTAAAGGAGAAACCTGGGATGCCAACTTGATTCAGTCTATTTTTCATCTCTGTATTCAAGGCAGTTTCACATCCAGATCAGACTGGTCCTTTACAGCCGGCTCTGTCAGACCAAACTAGCTAAAATGTATCCTCAGGTTAGTGCACTCTGTGATGAATCTAAGTCAGCTTTGGTAATGCCCCAGTTTAAAGCATTTGAGCTGGAATGTGTCTGACAATCAGAGAAGCAGACCCTCTCATTGCTCTAAGGCGGGCGGGGGGTGGGTGGGGTGTGATGAGTGCAAAGAGTCTGCCCAACAAGCTTACTCTTATAATGAAAACACTGCATTGCAGTCTTCAACTTCAGAAATAATGCAATCTGTGGGTTCAGAATAAACTTTACCAAGTGTGGACAATGGTGGAAGACATAGTCAGATCCTTAATGTAAGTAAAGGTAGTGAAAGCACAATGAAAAAAATACTTTGTTAGAAATAGTATTACCAGAAAAATATACTTCAAGCATGAAAAATAAAAGTACCCAGAATCAACCCTGTCAGAGACATTATTTCATATATTATTGGACCATTATTACTGATACGTTAACATGTAGGCAGCACTTTAACATTGCAGATAGTCAAAGTGGAGCTAATTTTAATTACCTTATATTCTTTAGCAGTGTTTTATTCTCTGATCACACATTTTGTGTTTAAAACCTTAACCTGCCAAGTAATTAGTAACTAAATCTGTCAGATAAATGTAGTATGGTATAATGTGCAATATTTGCCTGATGTAATGGATCTGAAATTTAAAATAGCATAAAATTAAATCACATTACGTCTGAAACTGTACTTCACTTCCTTCCATTACTGGGCATTGAGCCCTTTTGCTGCCATTTATCATAACCATCTGGATGTTATATTTTTCCTTCTTGCCTCCTTTAAACAATGAATCTCTCTTTGCAATAAGCACATCTAAATGCAGACCCACAACTCCACCAACAGGAATTAAGCTGTATGAAACCGCAATATGACAACACAGGTGAACATAACAAAGGAGGTATCGAAAGAGATCGTCTGGTTACACTGATTCATCTGATGGGTTAAAAATTCATTTGAAGATATTAGAGGGAGATTGTGATGTTTCAGGGTGAGAGTTTTGGAGGTTTTTGACTAGTCATTTTTTTCCTATAACATAAATGTGTTAAAATGATGCTTGCTAACATTTGTGTAAAGAACAAGTATCTATATATAAGTTTTTTTCTTTTTTTAGAGATTTCAATCTTTTGACTTTTTAGACAGACACAATATATGCAATAATCTTATCAACCTTTTTTTATTTTTCTCTATCTGAAACATTTACTGTTAGTGAAGTGTTTTAGTATTATACGTGAATACAAATTGGCAGGCCAACACTTCATTACAAGAACTGCTTCAGAGGTTACAAGATCACCATTTCAGTTGTTTTTATTTCTTTGCCTCAGTGCAAAAAGGGAATGCTTAACAAATTTATACATTTAAAAAAATGTCAGAAATTAACCATTTTATCAGTAAGAAAATTGTACTGCATCACGTGATAAGATGTAACTCAGTGCTGAAGGTGGGGTGGCACAAAAGCGGACGCAGAATCCTATCTTGAAGGGCGGTCACTTAACTTCTCTTGTCATGATCTTTGCAAAAGAAACAAATAAATAAAAAGAAGATGTGGTACAGTTAGTGACACTGAGGTTATGGACGTAGTTATTAAGAATCAGCTGAGAAACAAGAGAAAGGAGTATGGCCTTGTGCCCTGCCTGCTAGTCTAAAAATTTAATAACACTGTTTCCTAGCAAAGCAAAAGCAATATCTGGTATCATGTGGATCTCCCCAGAGAAGTAAGACAGTCCGCCTTATCACATGTACTATCTGGAGTTGTTCCACTGAGAAATAAGTGATGACCTGCAAAGGATGGTTAATGTGACTGAAAACACCCAAAGCACAAGAGTATACGTCCCGTTTTATGAGCTTAAACCAATATAGTAAAGCATATACAGTGTCTATATAAAAGCCCATTTATTGTCTACTGAGAGACTGTGCACTACATCCACAGATAGATATCACAGGTTTGGGTCATATCCTTGAAAAGTTTCTCATATTCAAAGATACTGACTGTACTTAAAACCGAGCAGAAACTAAATTGACATTTTAAGAATCTAACTTTTAAAAACTCTTAAAATGAGAAATGCTTGTGTGAAACACACACCTTCTGAGAGAGGGGGGCACTGTCGTTTGGATCCACGCCTGTTTTAACCAATGAAGTTCATCACAACCAGATGGAGGACAGTGTGAGCGAATAGGAAGTCAGCGAAGGCTCTCTCTGGAGAGATAGACAGGAACTCTCCTTTGTTCTGAGGGTTGATCTGGATACGAAGACACACTGGGGAAAAAAAAAGGACATGAGGGTTTAGTGTTAGGTTTTGTACATTTTCCAACCTTAAATAACAAAGATGTATTAAAACTATTTTCATAATCATTTAAACAATTAATAATGTTTTAAGCTGTTAGTTTAGGAAATATAACAATATTTTCAGTTCAGAAATTTATCAAAATAAGACTTGGATGACTGAGGATGTCCTGTTCAGTCTCTCTTGAGCTATTACAGTTCAATATTAAAACCTCTCTCTCAGCAGAGTAGCACTTTGTTTGTGTGACAATACTGTGATACACACTACTTTCAAAACAGACAACCAGATTTTAAAAGATTTCAACTGTGGAACATTTAAAGCAAAAACACTTGACATTTTAAATTTTACATAGCTTAATATTGCCATGCAGACAATTAGTCGGTTGCTTGAAAAATATTGCTGAAACATTAATCATGCTGTTTAATGCAATGAACATTAATGTCATCATATCAATCCAACTGCTAAATCTCACCCAGTTTACCATTTTAGGGAAAAGTGTGCAAGACATTTAGTCATGTCAATATGACTTTCAGTAACAGGGTTTTCACTGTCCTTCACTACGGGGACACAACAGCATCTGAAATTTACAAGCACTAAGGTACACTCAGTTACCACTTTACTAGGCACACCTAGTTAGAAAGGCTACACTCTAATGCAACTGCTCTCAAATAAACCCTGCCTTCATGAAGTGCTGTGTTTACTGAAACTTTTGTGGAGGAACGTTTAGTGAGGTTTATGCTACTTTTCGAGGCTGTTGCAGGTACTGTCGAAGTGCATAGCATTATACATTATTTGTGAAATATTAATGTGTTTGTTAAGGCGTTTATTCAGTCTGATAAAAGATTGCTGAACAGAAATACTATTCATTTTTTAAAATAAAATTACAACTTAAGCCATGGGAGTTTTAGCTTGGTTAGCTAACCTGTGTCTGCACACACGTTCAGCAATGTACCAACCGTTCAGCCACTAACTGAAACACTCAGCCCGCCGCGTTGTATTATGCACTGGAAACACATAACAGCACTTAAGAGGATAAATATTTACCTGCGAGAATGAAAGAGCCCACACATGAGATGAAGCCCGACAAAAAGCTGTTAAAGGGGAAGGTGCCGACGAGCAGACAGTAGAGGAACTGCAGCGCTCCCGTCAACAAGATGTACAGCAAATACGCGTCCACCACTTTCAGCTTGTTGGGCGTCGTGGACGTGTACTCCTCCAGAAACCGAGAGATAACCGATATGACTGAATTCGACATGGTTTTGGCGTCTAATTTATACAGAAGTTGCCGATAAGCGAGGTTTGCACAGGCCCTCTTCCTCAATCCAATGAGTGACGTGTCCCATCAACCGGAAGCAGCCTTGGGGTTACAAGAAATAAATTCCGAGTCATTCGGAACAGGGTTGCCAGGTCCGTGTGACACTACCAGCACAATGACCGCTCGAAACCAACGCATTACCAGAACTCACAATGTGTCTCTGCCAAACCATACACATTGCTTTTCAAGTCCAACAGCATTGCTATCGTTGACAAATGTATTGTAATATCTACAAAGTTACACTATAAATGTTTAGTGTGCCCGCACGAAAAGTAGTTTTCTCCAAACAGTTCTTTCGCCTATGTCCTAAACTAGCGTTGTGTAATTAGATGCATAATATTATCACAAATAATATGGAGCATTGTGGTGTGGACCAGTGGTTCTATTTCTTTACAGTCACAAGACACTATTGCCGCATGTTGGTGTGTTGGCGTGTGTGTATGTGCTGATCGTGAATCAGCTTGGTAGATTTTGGGTATAAATAAACAATTTCATTAAAATTATAGATTTTTATTCATATATATTAAACGTGTGATTTGCGTGCCAAACAGGTCTACGCAAAAACAGCGGACCTGGCAACCCTGGCTCGGGACGGGGCGCAAAATGCCAGCGAATAAGCACCGCCCACCCAGCGCCATTTAAACAGAGATGTGCTAAAAGAAAAGAGATATGTTACTCTGCCTATATTTCGAGACGCAGCTCTGTCAACTGTGTTCTACATTATTACCAACTTTCTTGGGAACCGTTAGTGTCTCATTTATGAGTCACAGAGTCTCACGAAGGTGACTTTTACCCCACAATGTTGAATTTTAACAGTTACTGATCCACACAAGCGTATATACACATACAACAGCAATACGCCAAAACAATACATGTATTGCACGTCAGTGTACTGTTTGTCGCCGATAAAAGCAAACAGGACGGTGCTCCGTTGTCACATGCACGCAGAAAAGAAGGACTTTTCTTTGACCGTGAACGCCTCTTCAGATTTTGTGTAAAATAGAAGATGAGTGACGAGTGAGGCTTTCCCGCACCGTCGGTGCATCTTTATAATAGACGATCTTCGTGATTGATCAGCTGATTTAGGATTGAACGAGTTACAAAACACAAGCAAACAGTACAGTGTGACTTAGTGTAATTTCAAAGCAGATTCAGAGAGACGCGTCGTTAACCTTCATTTAACTAACTGTGGTCACCGGAATATGTCAACCAATGGATCCCACTACAGCCGCAGCTCCGATGCAGAACGACTGTGAGACAGAGTGAGTAGAGAGAGAGAGAGACACAACCTGCTCCTGCGCACTGTCCGTCTGCTCACAGGACATGTTACCTAAACTCATAAAAACTCTGTTAATTGTGTCACTTTCTCTCTTTAAGACGATCAGGGCCTGAGGAATACAGTATTTTACTGTAGTGCTGTGTCACTGCACCTTAATCCATGTATAGGCTGTTTGGATGTAAACAAAACATAATGTTACATGTTCTCAGACTTATGTAGTGTGTTATATTCATGTGACATAACACTTTACACACTTTACACTCAGATAAAATCAATTTTACGACTTCCTAGAAATGTAACCATCCAACTTCTTACCACAGAAGTCACTGTGCGCAGGCTTTATGTAACAGAAATACCAGGGAATCTTAGTAAACTGTAAATTAACCTTAAACTAGTCTAGTGCTGGATTACTGCTGGAACTACCTGTATCACTATTGATGGATTAATAGGGTTGTTGTAGTAACCAGGTCCTACAAGACTGGTACACTGTGTGTAATAGTGGGCACATGATGATTTTCTTGATCTTAACAAATTTGGTCTCATTAATTGTCCCTGACAGAAGAGAGGAGCAGTAGTGGGTAACACTCCTTGGTGAGCCAGTTGACCAAATGACTCAGCAACTTTGACTTGGCTATTGATGGCAGAGCAGGTGAAAGGCCTGGAGGTCTACCTGTTGTATTGATGATGGAGGCAGAAATGTGAAACTGGCCTGTTTCCACCTCCAAACAGAGAGGAAGTGGTGGGGATGAGGGTATAAGCCCACCTCAACTCAGTTTACTACCCACCTTGTTTTGTTTCCACGCAGTAACTAAAACTTGGGTAAGGCCCCATGTTGTAACTGTAATCAATTAAATTACCTGACAGTTAAATAAAGATTACTAATAAGTGGTCAAAGATAAATAGAATAGCTATTAACCACTACACCACTGCTGTGTCATGGCACATATGCAGCATAATGGTTGTGAAACGTGACACTCCTGGGTGTGTAACCCTTGTGCTCCATTCAAATAACAAATGATAACGCTGGTGACTACACTAGCTTTAACCTTGGACATGTGCCAGAAATACTAGCACTGTACATTCAGCAAGCAACAGTTTCTCTTCTATTTACTCTCTCTTCACGCTTTTCATGCCTTTGTGTTTGTTTCCCTCCTGTTAGGTCAAATTCAGTCTGGAGCTGGTGGCCTTCCTGGCGTCCAACCTCCATGTCCCTTTTGAAGACTACAGAGTCCAAGATTCTTGCCTGTGAGAATGTTTTGACTTATATTTGCTGATTATATAACCACTAGGAACTAATAGGAGTTTAACTAGGCACTTTAATGATACAATGAAGCTGCTAAGCTTGAGCTACTGTAAAATGACACTTATTTAGCAAAGTTTGTTTCACTGGCTACATCACAAACACAAAATCTCACTGAGGATATACTTACATTTTCCTGATCACAACAGGTATTCAGAATGACCTATGGGCAAGGTTTGTGACCCTACCAAACCAGGATCGAATATGGACTTTAACCCTCACCAACAAGGCGGTTCGCAAACCTGCAGGTACTGCACTCCTGTCAGTCTTTGTTTGTTTCAGTGATCTAGGCCCTGTAACGCCCATAATAAAATTCGTCTCTGTCTCTTCTGTTACTCCCGTATCCACTAGCTACTAAGACTCCCCTTGTAATGGTCCATGGCTTTGGAGGAGGGGTAGGGTTGTGGATCAGGAACATGGATGCCCTGAGCCGGTCACGGCCTGTCTACGCCTTTGACCTCCTGGGCTTTGGCAGGAGCTCCAGGCCTCCGTTTCCCTCAGATGCTGCCAAGGCAGAGGAGCAGTTTGTCAACTCCATTGAACAGTGGAGAGAATCTGTAGGCCTGGAGAACATGATTCTGCTGGGGCACAGTCTGGGGGGGTACCTAGCTACCTCCTACGCCATCCAGTACCCTTCTAGGTAGTAGTGCTGTGTTGTTATTTGCTGGTTTATTGCTGGTTACTTAATGCAAATGCTAAGCCCACTGTTTTGGATTCATGGCCTGAAATTACAGACACACAAAGTTGGTGGATAAAAAGAGTCCAAAGAAGCATGCACCTGTGGGCACCCGATGACTTACATTCATCAGGTGCCCAGAAACACGACTCCATGACGGATGGGTAAATAGGCAACATTCGCCACAGCCACTTTATAAGTTGATAATATGGCCAGTGTTTTGCTTACAGCTTTATTTGCCGCCCCCAAGTGGCCAGAAAAAAAAAACAGTGCAACATCAAACCTGTTTTTTTGCTAAAATACACAGAAATGTCAGCAGGAATCTGCCAATATGAATGATAAAATATCAGATATCAACCTTGTATTTTCAGGGTAAAAGTGCATCTGTATTTCCTAGCTAAGAGACTTTTGCTCTTCTTCCAGAGTGTCACATCTTATCCTGGTAGACCCCTGGGGTTTCCCTGAGCGACCCCAGACACAGGCCACGGAAAATCGCGGTCAGGGGACAGAGGTGGTGAAGAGGCCATCCCCTCCACGCTGGGTGAAAGCTATTGCAACGGTGGTTTCCTTCTTCAACCCACTTGCTGTCATTAGAGCTGCAGGCCCATGGGGTACGATATGTTGTTGTTGATCTAATAGTGTGCTGTGCCACATAATACTCTGTCCACTCAGCTCACAGTGTGTCACTGATTCAGGTCCAGGGTTGGTGAACAGATTCCGTCCTGATTTCAAAAGGAAATTTGAAGATCTGTTTGATGATGACACTATGACACAGTACATCTACCACTGTAACGCACAAACCCCGAGGTACGCCATCACACACATCACAATTACATTTTTAACAACTGATCATAATGCCCGCAAAAACCTGACCCATCTCCTCCCACCTTTTCGCTTTCCCTTCCTCCTCCCAGTGGCGAGGTGGGTTTCCGTGCCATGTCCGAGTCTCTGGGATGGGCTAAGAGGCCTATGCTGCAACGGGTTCACCTGCTGCCGCCCTCCATGCCCCTCACCATGCTGTATGGAGAATGGTCCTGGGTGGACAACTCATCTGGGGACAGAGTGGTCCAGATTAGGAACCAGGCCCACACCAGAGTGATGGTAAGTGGAAACGTAGAGTGATATTATCTAATTATGTTTATAATAGGTGCAGTTCCACTTTTTTTTCCACTCCAGTTTTAATTCAGCTCATTTTGTTTTTTCTTTAGTAAAAAAAAACTTTACATGTCTGTACATAATTGCTGACTGTGTTAGTGATTTTTTTTTATCTATTCCACCCTGCAGCTGATAAATAAAGCCTCTCACCACGTGTATGCTGATCAACCAGAAGAGTTCAACAGAGTGGTCGAAAATATATGTAACTCTGTTAACTGACTGAGTGTGTGTGTGTTCATCGTGGTGGTTTCAGCAGTGTAACCTCTGCATGTGAAGCATGCTGGACGGTGTTGGTTTAGGGCATATCTAGAAATCATGTGATGCTATTTATCAGCCAGTGTATTTAGTATTAGTAAATTTATTTATAACATATGACTGCAATTATTTGTTAATGTCTTTATACAGAGTATTAATTGAACTGCTTATTCCAGCACTGAATGATGTTGCCTGTTTTATGTTTTTAACCATAAGACACCACTGTGGATACACTGGGTATATGTATAACAGTGCAGCCATGTGGCTATTGATTCACATATTTTACATGTGCCTATCATCAACCATTGAGTACTGTATGTCATATTTTCTTTGACTTCAGTTTTTCTCTTATACCTTTCCCACTGTATCAAATAGTTATTTGTATTTTATACCTTTAAACTAATAAAAGCTTTTTTGACAACACTGTTTTCTTTAGGGGCCATATTTGTGAATGTGGAGCAGAAATGCTCCCTGGACAAGATGCTTTTCCAATCACAGATACATGTCCAGGTTTTTTTTTTTGTGTGCAGGTTCTGTGACCAATTAAAAGCCACAAACACAATTAGCAAGAAAAAAAGAAAAGAGAAAACCAATAATGGCTGGAGATGGAGGATGAGGTTTTGCCTCTTGTGACAATGCAACTAAACTTCAGGCTCCACAAGGAATCAGTGGTGATAAAACAAGTATGCTTGCTGTCAGAAAAACATTGAGGAGCAGGGTTGTTAGACCAATAAGTTCATAAAACAGCATGCAACACCACTTCCCTTTTTAATTAAAATAGCATGAAGAAAGGGAGCCGCTACTGCATAGTTTTTTTACAATATAAAGGAAATTGTCTTATGTGTTCATGTAAATGAACAAATCTGATTATCAACAAATTCAGGTACAGACAAAAAAAAAAAAAAAACACTAACAGCTGGAAGCCTTTGCCAAATGTGTTAGACTAAATTCCAGCAAGAAAGAACTAACACAGACACACATCCCAGTAAATCTGTCCACCATGACACTTCTCCTCCGCCATGCTGGTCAGATCACTCAGAGCAACATAACAGTTCACATCTACAGGGCCCCCTCTGATCTCACCTCGAAGAGAGACAACACTTAAATTTCAATACCCTGTCTTCTCACAAAGTGGCATCTTCTCCTTTGAAGGTATAGTAGTATTGTTGCAGTTGCTCAGATGTGAAACTCTGGCTTTTATCATCCTGTTCTGGGCAAACTAAAAGGGGAGGAGTGGGAGATGAAGGAAGTGATTTCTTTTTAACTTGGACCCACCAAAGTGGAAGGAAATAGCATGTTGACAGGTGTGTGAAAGGAGCACTGCTGGGGCAAGTGGGGAACATCAGAGACCAGTTTAGAAGGCTTCATAAAGTCTCTCTGAACAGAGGGTGCAGCAGGCTCACTGGCAGCAAAGCAACTATCAGCTTGTGCAAATCAGATGTTAGCACTGAAGGCTGGTGTGTACAGATGCCTGCTCATGCTTTTACTATAGATTATTGCTCTATCAGATTTAGGCTTGCTAATGTGCAGTGGTGCCGCTCCTCCACCAAAACGTCCTCAGATTTCCTCCTTGTCCTGAATTATCAGCCAGCTGTAAACTACAAGTCCCATTCCACAGCAGGAGGATCTCTCCTCCCATTAGCCTCGGCATAACGCCAACTACAAATGTGGGATCGGTGGTCGTCAGTAGGCCCAGTTGAAATGAAAGACCCTCTGTCACTCACGGCGACACATGTCACAAACTCTTTGTCTTGTCAATCTGGGGACAAAACCACCTCAACAGCAGATGGAGGCCCAGCAGGAAGACAGAGGGCCATGCCCCAAGCCTCTGCCCCAGACAGAGTGCACGCAGCAGGAGCACGAGGGGCCACAACTACAGGGGAACCCCATTCCCTAGACTGGACCTCCTGTGGATACGCCTCTGGATGAAGTCCTAATTTTGTCCATGATTAGTTAGAGACAAATGTAAGTCCTGTGGAGGAAAAGAGGCTTACTTTTGATTTAGACATTTATTCCATTAGATAATCATTTAAAAGTTTCAAATCATAGACTCTCTCCTATACGTTACAGTCTCTTCTCTATGTCAGCAATTACTTCTACATCACAGCTGCATCCTCCAAGTAAATACATAAAGCTCTAAAACCACAGCGAGCATTAACATCCCAGTGAAAACAGTGATAAATATGGTCTGCGAGGGATAAAGATGTCTTACCACCCATGAACGGGGATATGTTATGATATTCATAAAGAGACCACCTACTGGGGGCACAGGAAAAACTGTTCCTTAGCAACAACATACACACTCTTACAAGCTACAGCTTGAGAAATTTTGACCAGACTGGAATGCAAACCACAGAAAACCTTCAGCTAGGGTCTGCTTCCTATGGCTGAGTATCTGGGTGTCTTACATGACAGTTGTTTAAGTTACTGTACAGTAGATACTCTGTTTACTTCAAAGATCATAAAGTGGTCAACCCTGCTGCCTAATTCTTGTTCTCCCGCCAGCACTAAGAAAGCATTTTACATAAACAGTTGTTGAGAAAACTTTTATAGCTCAGAGTAAAAAAAGTGTTATGTCCATCTAATGTAATTAACTGAGGAGTTGTGTTCACGACTCTTAGGATTACTAAATGACAGAATTTTTATGCTTAGCGAAGAAAAAAAAAGATCACAAAGCTTGTGATGAGGGTGGAAATCTATTCAAAATGAAACTGTACAATGCAAAATCATACTACTGACACTTTAATCCATGAGGTCCATCTTGCCTTCAGCACTATAGCATCTGCAGCTACTAAGTCTAATGGTGCCAGACTTGAGTGTGATTTCTGTGATACTCAATTCTTAAGCATACTTGCTATTTTCTTAAAAAGGCCTCAAAACAATTACTGTTCAGTAATGAGGGATGTTTGTTTCTCTCTGTCATTAATTAGAGCTAATCACAGACAGACTTAAAAGCATCACACTGCTCACAGAGGTCAGCTGACAAAACAATACCTTCTGGGCACAGCACTTTCAAGAAAGTTATCATCATCAACAACACACAAACAAAATATATTTTTTGTGCATCATCCTCACAAATACATCACACAATCACTAATCAGAACCTCACTACTATTATCTGGTGTCCGAATCAGCACATTAAGTTGAAAAATGCAAGCATTCAGAATCCTAATTTTCTCCCCTTGGAGACCGAGCCATTTGTAGAGATTACTGAAGGTAAAGATAACTAATCTGCAGCAGGGTTTGCTGTCACCACCTGACAGGTCTTTGAACAGTGTGTCTGTGTACCCACGGCTTTGCTGCAGTTGAGGACGAGGCCAGTAGAAAGGCTTCACTGCCCTCTTGTGGTGAAAAGATATGACATTCATCCAGCCCTATTGGTCTACCTCTAAGGATAGGTTTCTGTTCATAACTGTGTGCTGTACCTGATGAGATGAAGTTTGATGGTTTCACAATCATCAGGCTGATGGGCTCAAGAAGGTCAGACAGCTTGACTGTGGGCTGACTCTGAGAGGGAAGGAACAGAGAGTGAAGTTTGTCAAATGTGAATAACTTTACAAGTGAGACCTTGTTTATCTAACTGCAAGCTTAGAAGTTGAATAGTGAATGTGGCTCTGTCCAAAGGTTATAAAATGTTTTAATATAAAAGTATTATAAATAAAAAAGCAAAAGTAGAAATGTTACAAAATAGTCCAATGCATAACCCAGAGTAAAACCACAATTTTTCAGTGGTTTTTGTTCAGATTACACAAATGAGATCTAATTTTTAAAAAAAAAATGCTAACCAGCTGCTGGATGTGGCTTCAGATTTACTGTACAGAAGTGAGTGAGGTTCTCATCTAACCCTCAGAAAGAAAGCAAGTAAAAATATTTCCAGAGACTAATAGATTTTGTCATAAAGAAAGCAGGCATTGGCTTGGCAAACCTTGTCAACATTCATCTTCTTGGCTGGTAACTCAGAGCGAGGCCAGGCTTTTCTCTTTCTGCTTGGCCTGCCCTTGCTAACAGGTGGTGTGTGATGAGGTGGCTCGCTGCAGCCTTGGGTTTTGGACTGAAACCCCTTTTGCATGATGCATTAGGCATCTCCCAGCTAAGATGTGGCTGATATGGTTGCCCCCTCTTAATTTATCTTACAGCGCTCTGATTGGCTGTAGACTGTAATTGCACAAAATGAAAAATAGAACTGATAATTGTACGCAACATTGCTCCATTACCTCTAAATTTAAAAAACAAAAAGAAAAAAAAAACATACTAGTATCAGTGAAGGAAAGGAGGTCGGTGTCCAGGTCTGTTTTCTGGCTTTTAGACCTGTCTGTAATAAAGTCCAATCAGCCATACTGTGCTCCCTCCCTCTCTGAAACAGACAGAAATCGGGTCAGTGAGTTGAAGCGAGCTTCAATGCTCAACAACAAACAGGAATGAGTTCAAATATAGCCATAAAAATCACATCCTTACTTGTTGTTGGCTTTCCTGGGTCCAGGGAAGGGCCGTGGATTAACATGAGCCAGCGAAACATCCACATTTCTCTCCAGAGTTCCCACCAGGAGTCTGATTTTAGACTCCACCAGGCCAACCCTGACGGAGTGAACAAAACATAATATTCAGAAAGAGGAAAACACTGGAGTAGCTGGAAATAAAATATTAAAACTGTTTTCTCTCACAAAGAGAAGAACAGACATGAATAGCCTAAGAAGCTGTTTCACCCAAAGATATAAAATTGTCTACAAAAATGTCTGCATTCATTTTCATTTTCTTTGTTCTGTGTTTTCACCATTCAAGATGCTGCTTTTCTGTAGCAGACGTAGCTTTCAGCAGAATATACGGTAATGCATAAGAAACATAAGAGACAGAACAATGACAACAAACATCACAGCATTGTGCCTTTGTACTAGGCTGGGATCTTACTACACGAATGATCATTTTTATTTTACCAACAAAGGTAGTTGTGTATTCATTTCTGATCAACATATTCAAAGTAGGTGAAGTCACCGTACAGTGTAATGAGTAATATCCCTATACAAAGATGGATACTCATCTTCATTGTATCCATGTTAAACTTATATAACAAATCTAATTATTTGAAAGGATAAAACCTGTGTTGTTTTTAAGTCAGTCATCTGCATTTGTGTATTTCATGCTAAAAAAACAACAGAATTTTAAAAATTCACATCAAAAGCTGTAAACAGCTGCTCACTGTCTATCTGTTCTTCACAATCAAGAGTTTCACTCCAAATTTGTCAAAGTAAAACAGTGAGATCAGAACACACGGCAGATTCATTCAAACAAGACCTCATATGAAGCGCAACAGAAAAGACAGAAATTCGAAAAAGTTCAGACACAGCAACAAAGTCAGGTAGCACATATTCAGAACTTAAAAACTTTTATTGAGGACACTGCAGACAGTATAGTTTTCAGCTATTTCTCTAGACAAATTACCTCAGCTCCATCATAGGACAATTTAATGACAGGGACAAATGCCTCTTCAGTGGCCTAAGGACAATAATACTGTCAGTCACTTGTACTGGGGAGAAATATGTCCTTTGCCTTGCACACAATAAATGGCTTATATGACTAACCCGTGTCTCCCTGACTTCCTTCTGGGCTTTCAGTTTCTTGTGGATGGAGGTGAAGAAATCTTTTCTCTCAAGACACCTGGGTCCAGTACAAAGGGCATCAGCATCAGCACCTGTCAAAGCAACACAGATTCATATGAGAGGAAAGTCTATATTTAAATAGACCATTTCCTTCACCATATACTCTCAGAGGTGGTAACCCACCACTGAAAGAACCTATGCTGCGTGTCCCCTGAATAGAAAGCGTCACTTTTGAAACTGATGGCTAGCAAATCCACCACACAACAGCTTCACGTGTGCCTCTGTTTCCTCCCTCCTGATGTGCTTTAACAGCTGAGGAAAGAATCTCTTAATTACCTTTTGAGTAAGCTCCCAGATTATAGGAGCCAAATGGAATTAACTTCATTCACCAAGGATGTTGTTTTTTTAACTGATTACTGGGTTGGTTAAAACCAACCCAGCTAAGAGGTCTCAATAGCAACACAGAAAACAAAAGAAACAACATTTCTTCCTCTCAAGCTGCATTAATTAAATTAACGGTGGAAGTAATGAAATAGAAATAGACGGGTCATACCTGTGCTGAAGCTCCAAGTTGTTCTTAAATACACCATATGATTTCAGACTTTCAGTCTGTCTTCTGATTTGGATCAAGTTGGACTGTCTTGGACCATTGATACCATACCACCTGGTTATGTCTGATAATGGAGCTTGGCTCTTTGTTTACTGAAGAGGGACATTTACATGTTGGTAATTCATGATAATATACAAAGTGAGCTGAGCCTCCCATTGTGCTAAGAAATCTAAAATAAATTGTGTAAACTATGTACATTACTCCCATCATGAGGTCGGTATCAACACCAATCCAAAACATTAGTAAAATCATAGGTTAAGCTGCAGCAAGTTCAACAAGAGTGAACTTGCATTTGTGCTGCTCATCTGCCTGTTTCACCTCACCTGACTCTTTGAATAGACAAGAAAAAAACAGACAGTTGAATTCTTTGAAACAAATCAACAGCACCTGAGGAGAAAAACATGACACGTGTGTGGTTTTAATGCTACATGCTGTAGGTCAGGTTTCCAGGATATTTTTGCTTAGAAACAGACTCAAGATCTCAAGAAAATGTTTTCTCAAAATAATGAAGTCATTATCAAATATGTTTTTCTGAGATACCTAATGTGTGATATGACACATGATACAAAAAAGTGATTCCAGCAATTACAATACTGTTATTTTACCATTTTCTTTGATGAATACAGAAGCTTGTTTTCAATGAAAATGTAAATACTAAACAGACATTACTTGACTTTCCTCTGGATCAACAGTACATTCAGTTTAGCTGTGGTAACTATGCTCATGTTGACAGAACAATGCAGTTCTATTTTATCTCCCTGAAACCACTAGTTTAACCAAGCAAACTTTAAATTACAGCTCTGCTAACAGACACAGCGGCAGCCCCACTGACATTCCTCATAACAAGTCAACAAAACAGATTAAATATGACATTTCAGAATACAAACTGGCAAAATAAATTAATAAAAACACACTTCACCAACCAGAAAATGTCGATAAGCTACAGTATTTTCCTTCCGTGTGAAGTCCTAGAGAGCAAATACCCTGATGTCTCCTCTGCCAACTATATCTATGCCAGTAGAAAACATCTTATTCCACCATGATAGCAACCAGTTACTAATTCAAAGTGTCTGTGTTTTTATTCTATAATGTGTGATTATGTTCTTCTAATAAAGTCAACATACCAAAAATATCGCACTTATTATTATAAGTTTCTGTCATGGATTAATCAGAAGGTAGTCAGGTGGCTCGGGCTAGCTCTAACAGCTTTGTATCCATATGAGAGGAACTTATAATACATTCCTTTCTTTAAGGCACTATGATGTGCTAACAATGTGAATGGAGACAGAAAGATAAAAATTAAAAAATTAAATATACATTTGCAAGAGTAATTTGAATTTGCATATACATCGTGGGTGATACTGGTGTGCCTCTCTCAAATGACACCTGCCATTAGGAAATGGTATGTGCCGGCAGAACACGAGCACATACCATTAGTGGCATACCATCAGCCACTTTTTCAATCTTAGTGTTATAGCCTGAGGATGCTTTTCCACTCTGTTCTGATTGCTTGTAACAT
Organism: Toxotes jaculatrix; assembly: GCF_017976425.1. Classification (NCBI taxonomy): domain Eukaryota; kingdom Metazoa; phylum Chordata; class Actinopteri; family Toxotidae; genus Toxotes; species Toxotes jaculatrix. Next base: position 6,183,584 of record NC_054407.1, read on the forward strand.
GCACGTCCCTGGTTTTTTAAATGTGTATATACATGCCGTTGGTCTGCTACTATAGAAATTTACACGTGATGCACTTTGTGACTAGCCAGCAGAGGTCAAGTGCCATTTCTAGGAGTACACAGTACAGTACTAAACAACTGTACTGAAGATATATTCCACCACTGTTGCCTGTGCTCTATGTTTGAGCATTTTTCTTTATGTCTCCCTATTAGTGGTGGAAGAGGCTCCAGATCTTCTATTCAAGTAAAAGCAGCAAAGCATTGTGCAAAAACTCCATTACAAGTTACATGCAAAATAAAAAAGTAGAAGAACATAAGAAAGAAGAATAACAGAAATATAATCAACAAAAATAACCTAAATCACCTAGTGCTCCCTAGGCAACAGATATCCGTGTCAGCGCCGTCACTGTCTGGTGAAAACCATGTATCGCCACTTTCATCGATTTCAACATTCTCAGATAAAATGAAGGAATGTTTTCTTCCACTGGCTGAGAAAATTCTTCTGCTTACTGAGCCTAAGAAACCATAAAAATTCCACTGGATAATCTGATAAGTGCACTGTCACAATACTGGAGGAAGGGCTGTTAATCATAGCTCATGAAAAGCTGACATTTTGGAAATACATGGTTTTCACAGCACAGCAACAAATATATCATTTGATTATCACTGATGTAATAATGCATTAGTTTTTATGATCTAATCTTAGGTTTTGTATCTAAAAGCTAAACATGAAAAGTAACTAATATAGCTGTCAAATCAATGCAGTGGAGTAAAATGTAGGCTACATTATTTCCCAAGTACCATACAATGGAAAGACTCACGTACAATAATATTACAGTTGTACTACAATACACAAGTAAATATACTATGCCTGGTTACATTGCACCACTGCCCTTTAAGTCATCCATATGCATGTCTTAACAGACTAGAGTCAGTCAATAGACCCCAGCACCACATTATGCAACAAATAAATACATGGAAACAAAATAACAGAGACAAATCAGAGAATATGGTGGAGACAAGCCTATCTAACCTGTATGGCTCGGTCTTGACTACCATGCTTTGTAGACAGCAGCATGTCAGAGAAAGGGAGGAAAAACCTCTGCAGATTGTAGGTTAAATATAAAATGTAATCGCTTCTTTGAAATGTCCTCGGCTCTGAGCACAAGAGTTACCTGTTAGATTTCAGTATCTTAAATGGTGTTATTCAGTGAAGGTGTGTGTGAAGCTTCACCATTGAAATGTGTCACTATTAAATAATCCTTCATGCAACAAACTTTTTTTCCCCAAAGAAAAATGGTGATATTGCAGAAGTGGAAATTTACAGGATGACACTTGCCTCCTCTCTGGTCTCAGGATTACATCATCTCACCCTCTCTCCGCTCTAAAGGCTTGTCTAATGTATGGAGGTAGAAAAGAGCTTGGTTATTAGTCAGGTCATCCTTTCAATGTATGTTTTATTACCAACACAACACAAATACGTAAGTACAATACAAAAAAACAACAACAACAAAACAGAAACAACAAAACAAATCAGGTAGATAAGGTAGATAAATAGTGTAATGTTATTAAAATAGTTCCTTCACATTGTACTTTGAGTGCTGAAGTTAAAGAGACTAGAAGCTTAGGTGAATTAAGGCCACTCTGGTCTTTGCTGTGATATGGTTTTCTGCAATTCACAGAAGAGGTCCAGTCCAATTTTGTAGGTAAAATGCAAAATACTGGAAAGCTGATGTCAGTATAATTATACACGCACAATGATGAAATCCACACAAGTCATACAGAGCAACATCAGGCAAAGTTCAACCACAAGGGACATTTAGATCTGATTCTGCAAATGGAGACGTTTCAGTTTTGTGAGTGCTAACTTGTGGTTTTTCAAAATAAAGGAGACATTTTGAATTTACATTTCATCTGATGACTGAAATAACCTTTTAGTCATGTCCTTGCAGATTTCATTTTTTTTGTTTGTTTTTTTTAAATGTACATTGTCAATCAGTACAGAAAAATGACTCTCAACTTTGATTACGAAATTTTCTGTCAAATGTAACAGAAAAAGGGGAAATTCCAACGTGCCCTTTGCAAAATGTCAGCGCCACTTATAGCATCATTCCCTTTCAAAACATTTCACAGTACCCTTCCTTCATTTAAGCCACGTGAGGTTCATTTTGTCTAAAAATACTTTTCACATACTTTTCTTTCATCTTATGACAAGCTATATGTAAAATACAGAAATAGTGTTTTCACTAAAATACTGATGACCTGACTGCACCTTCACATGCTTTGTCCAGTGTCTTGAAATGCATTTGTGTTAGAACAGCCTTTATGATCTGACAGTTTAATAACAATTTGAATGCTTGTTAATCAAAGCCCTCTTTTTGCGATGTATGCATTTAAACTGCGCTGCATACTTCTTCACCACAGGTTTAACATTCGAGAGTAAGGCAGAAGTGTGAATTTATATTTTTTCAAGTTAAAAAAAATAATACTGATGATGCTACAGTTAATTGTCTATTCATATCAAATATCAAAATTCAAATTCTGCTGTAAAATATAAACAAGATAGTTTCAGATAGAGGAAGTTAGCATAGTTTATATAATTAGAGGCTTTCAGTTCACGATATATTTCATAAGGCAAAAGTGATGTCGCTAGCTCCCATTCATTGTTCAAGAACAACGATATCAGCCACACCGTGCACTTGCGTGAGTTGTTTACAGTCGAGGGAGGCCACCAGTTTCCTGGGTCCGGGCTGGGTGGGAATGAAGTGCTCTGTCAATGTCACTGTGGAGTGACCACCAACATCACTGAGAGGGACAAGGAGGAGAGAAATATTAGTCTGGGGATGGAAAATAGGGAGGAAATGTGTGTGTGTGTGTGGTGGGAGAGAGAAATAGGGAGGCCAAAAGAAAGGGTGATGTCTCATGTTCTTACCCAACAACCACTTCGTGGCCCTTTTGTAGGCCCAGGCCCTCCACTCTGAACACCACGCCCTTTAGTGTACGTGGCAGGGGGTTGGTGAAGGTGATCTTTGCTGCCATCTCCTTACCAACCACAGCTTCTCCCAAAGGCTGTGCCAGACATAAATTACAAAGAAAAAAAGTCACAAGGGTTCAACAAAACCTTTTCTTATATTTTCAAAGTGACCAAAGGGACAAGGGTAAATCATTCTGTCGAAAACCTACCGTGATGTTGAGGTCAGGTGTACGGAGCCTGAAAGTGGTCTGGCTGGCTAACACTTGCTGGGTCTCACTGACTCTTCCAGACAAGGTCATCATCAGGGCTGCCTGATCCACCAGCTGGTTTTGGTACTGCTGGTAGGGCAGAATCCACTCAATGGTCTTTTCTGTGGAGACATACAGAAAAGGGATTAGGCTCAATATTCAGCATTTTTACTACAGCTAATGAATTAAGCAGTTAGTTAATTTAGACCTAATACAATTTATACAATACAACAGATACCAAGAAATATTAGCGCTATACAAAGCATCCATCACTGTTATTAATTGTTAGTATAAAAAATGTACAGCTTTGCAGCTTTTAAAGCTTAGTGGAAAGCCAACCTTCATTGGGCAAAAGCTCCACAGGAATCTGTTCCTTCTTGATGGCGCCCTTCAGCACACCGGTGTAGTACATGACAGCCACCTGGCTATGCAGTGTTGTCCGACGAGGTTGTGAGCTCTGATTCTTCACAAAGATGCTCAGTTTTGCATCGGCGCCCATCCTGGGGCCCTCGCCGTCCATCTTCACCTCCACAGTCACGTCCTCTGCCATGGGTGTGGAGTAGACGTCTGGCTTGCTGCCATAGCGACTAGCAGTCTCCACAGCAATTCGTTCCTCTTCTGAACCTGTAGAAAAGAGGCAGGAGAAGATGAGTGAGCCTCATTCTGTCCGAGGCTTCAGAATTTATTGACAGATACAAGAGATATGGAACACAGTTCTTACAAACAAAGCAAGCAGATACACATGCTTTAATACTGTGAAAAGCAGGTAAATCATTACATTTGAATAGTTCCAAGAATTGCTGAAATAATTCTGTCTGGTTCTGAAACATCAGTGTGAGGAAGAAATGCAGTCAGCAGGGTAAAATATGGTTGCCAGTACCTTCTGGGTGTTTGTACAGGTGTGTGATGTCTGCCCGCTCATCAGAGCCCACTGCTTTGGTGCTGATGCAGTGGCCAACAGCTTTCTTCTCACTGTGGACCTGGCTGAAAGTACCATCCAGGTTCTTCTGCCAGTAGATCTTATCACTGTTGACCTGATAGGAAAGACAGGAAAAACAAACATGATAAGCTCAAACATCTGAGCTCATGAGACGACTTTCTTTCATAGGGATGATGGAATCGAACCTAAGTATCAGTCACGGTTATTTATTATTTGTCTTTTCTTCGTACAGTTGGAAACATAGGAAATTTCACTTTATTTTCTTGTGAATGACACAGGTGAGTTTTGTTCTTGGTCTGCTGAGAATCGCGGACCCAAGAATGTAGTTCCTATATGAGAACGATGAATGCTACTAGTGAAGTTGTCCACAGAGAAGCACTAAATAATATCTATGAAATCTACAAGACTCATAATTTATTCCTGCTATAGTTGTTCCATTTCCAAAATCCTTAATCCTGGCAATTTAGTTTGAAAGTGAGAGGACTACCATCCTCTCACTTTGGTACTGCATAAAAATGAACCTCAAAGACCTCAGTTCACTTGCAAATTTATAGCACTTACCTCAGCGAAGACAAAAGGTGTGTCATGTTTGAGGTAGACCTGGCCAGAGCGAATGGCGTTGATAGAGGCGGGGCCACAACGGAAGGTGCCCTGGCTCGTTTCCTGGGGAGTGGAGTCAACAGCCTGCCAGCCTCCATTACCTGGGGGCAGGTCTGGTCTGGCCATCCAGCAGTCATTCCATACATGGAAATTCCTTAGGGTGGATGGGATCAAGATGTTTTAATTTGAGGTTGCTTTAAGAGGAATAGGAATACATTTTGGGAAATATGCTCATTTGCCATTTTTCGTCCATTCAATATAATTACAATATATTTTTTAGCAGAGCCAGGCAGCTGTGCCCCACTGTTTCCAGTATCTTTCACTAAGCTAAGTTAATGGACTCATGATTAGCTACATATTTAATAGACAAATACATGAGAGGTACCAATCATTCTAAGGACACAGTATGACCGGTTAGCAGATAGATACGAGATTAGCCTCTGCAGGCTGATAATTGAAAGAACATGATGTCTGTGGGGTTTCAAGTTAGAGGGCACTGCTTTCGGAGCAGATCTAAATATACAGTGCATTCCTAAGGTATGGATTTAGGACCAAGCAATTTTCCAAGCAGGGTATCCTGGCCATGTAAAGTTACACATCTTACCAGACAGAGTCACTATTGAGGTAGTCTATCGGATCCATATTCTCATCGAAATACACATCTGTAGTGAGGGACACATCAGTATCATGGGCAGACTGGAAGTTGGTCACACTGCGGGCGGGTACTCCAAGACACCGCAACACTGGAAACAAATACAGACAGATATATGTTCAATAAATTTTTCCATTTAACAGTTGAATTATGTTCCCAGATGCTAAGACGTGAGCAAACAGACTTGTGCATGGTTGCATGGAACTTTATTAACCTGGATGAATGAAAGCAACACGTGGCTCTATCTGTGACAAAAGTAGGAGGTATGATAGGAATGCCAATGCAAGGTATTTAGGGTGTATACGAGCTACGTCTTGCTATCAGAAGCAAACGCTATGTACTGAGGTCAGCAAGCTATCATGTGAGGGACCCTGCATGCGCACAATGAATGAAATGCTCTGTCTGAGAGAACTGAGAACTAATGAAAAGGGCCTGACAGACAGGAAGTCAGGATTAAGATCATTTGCAGACTGTTAATCAAATTAATGTGAACATTAGGAAACGCAGCACTCTTGGGTATGCTTTGTGGTTTGCACATGCGTACGCACACAAACATTACATACACATGCCAGCTACCAGACAACTTTCCGCTGCCCACTAAGTCTCCATAAACACACCATCGCACGCTCTCTCATTTTTGCACATACTCACCTGTTGTAGTGACCCCAGAAAAGACCCAGCACTGGCCATATGACACAGGCGTGCCGGTAGAGGAGTGGTATTTCCTCAGGATCTCCACACTGCTGCTCCATGCAGCAGGAGAGACCCCATCAGAGTAATCCCCAGACCAGTTCCCAACCAGAACCCCAAAGTCATCCTGAGCGTTTATCTGAAAAAAGGATGGTGATTTGAACTATAGCTACTACTGAAGACAGTGATGTGATATTCTTGGTATGTTTAAAGGAAATGTGGGGGGTCCTAGTAAACTAGGAGGAGGTACATTCTGCAATTCAGAATACTAGAACATGTTGAATATTTTATAGGTTGTTTCTAGTACATTTTGTTTTAATATATTTAAAAGTACTTAAATAATGTAGCATTGCACTGCTATAACATTGTGGGACTCACAATGGACACTTAAAAAAAGAAAGTCAAAGTCAAAGTTGATGTAGCAGAACCAGAGATATCATCTTTTTTATTCTGCACATCCGACTTCCTTGTCAAGTCCAGGTGTCTACATTACCCACAATCTCGATCTCTCGATCGCTGACAGTTTGGTTAGAGATTTGGGTGTTTAAGCTATCAGCCCTCAACTGACGCTGACAAAAGTGATATTGCTTGGAGCCACAGAAGGCTTCATATAACACATGCAGCTGTACTCCCAAAGCTCAACCACCAAGTATTTAGTGTATTGTCACCAGTATTTTATTCCTGGCAATGTGAAGATTGCTGTAAATAGAATTTCATTCTGTATATATGATATAATGTGATTGTTGGAAGGATTTGGACTGTTGACGTCAGTGTTTCTAAAATTCTGACTATAGCCCAGGCGAAAATAGTGGGATATTGATATACATTTTACATTTTTATGAATTAATTTATTTCCTTTCTTTGAAAAGATTTAGATATCCATATAACTGTCTTACCATGGCAGATATGACTCTGACCACGTTGACAGGATCTCCTCGACCAGATGGAGGCATGTCACTCTTCTCCAGGATGAACAGACACGCATCCAGGATTCCTTCATGAAACTACAGTGAAAAAAAAAAAGTTAATTAAGAAAATAATTCAAATAGGGATTAATGGTATCCTTTATTACAGTAGCATCATTATAAAGATTTTCATTTTGTTAGGCCTAACAGTTACACTGAAGTGAAACAGAAGTTTTCAGTCCATTAGGACCAAATGTGTTGAGTGTCTTGCTTGTCCATACCTGCCCATAGTTCCATGTGCGGGCACCGATTTGCTTCTCTGTGCCATAGTAAAGCCTCCCGATGTCATTCAGCACATACTCCTTCCTCTCCTCCTCGTCATCCAGGAACACCGTGTCCTCTGGAAAGACATGACACAAGTATATCTATGTATGATCATTTTTCATCAGAATAATTCTGACAATACAGTTTTTCATCCTGCGTTGTTCATACACTAAGGGTTTCTTTTGTGCTACATACAGATACAGTGATAAGATAAGATAAGATAAGAAATCCTTTATTAGTCCCTCAGTGGGGAAATTGCATTCAGCAACAGCAGGGGTACAGTACAGTAAGTAAATATAAGTAAGAGGCCAATATGGCTGGAACAAGATTAAATAGGCACTATTCCAATAACAGAATAACTAAGAACTAAAACTAAGAAAGATCTGTAGTATGTACATACATAAATATGAGATGGGCATAGTTATGAGATGAGGATTAATGTTGCACATGATATTGCACTAATAATTGAATTTGCACATTGATATTGCACTGATATTTCACTGGAGTTTCGGAATTGTTATCATGTTCGTGTGTTAATGCTCATTATAGAGTCTGACAGCAGCAGGAAGGAAAGATCTTCTAAATCTCTCCTTCACACACCGAGGATGGAGCAGTCTGTCACTGAAGCTGCTCTGCAGAGCTGACAGGACGTCCTGCAGGGGGTGGGACTCATGGTCCAGCATAGATGACAGTTTTGCTAGGACCCTTCTGTCCCCGATCTGATCCTATTAAACTAGCCACAAGAAAGAAATACAGGGGTAGGTTTTTTTTTCTGTAGAAACATTTCCTGTCTGTGAAAGTGACCCAGAGTCCATGCTTTGCTTTAGTGACCTCTTCAGTGACTTAACCCCTCAAGAATGCGATTTCTTTTCACAAATTATGTGAAAAAGTTGCCAGGAAATGGTTAAGAAACACAATGACTCCATGGAAATCGCTGTGGGGCCCACACTCATGTGTGGGAAATAGTCTGTTTGGGGTGACATCAACATTACAGACTTGGGCGTGCACCCCTGACATGAGCTTCACAAATACGAGTTCTTTTTTTCGTCTCTTTATCTCTTGCTGTTTCTGCTGCAGTTAATGGTAGGTAGGAAAAGGGAACATGATAAAGAGAAAAAAATCAGTAAAAATAGTAGAGGAAGAGGTTTAGAAGGACCTGAGAGGGACGACTGAGAGAAAGAGGGGAAGTTATGCTTGGGAGAGAAAGGAGGAGGGAGAGTGAGTGGAGCATAACAGAATGTCTTGAGATTTTACAGGAAAAAGAAGAGGGAGGTGAAGCTGACAGTATCTGGCAGCTATGATAATTGTGATTTTCACTCCTTACTGAATACTTTCTGGTATGTATGATGAAACAGGATGAAGAAGGAGGAGGAGGTGGAGGAGGCCAGAGAACAGAGCAGAGGAGAGATGGAGTGAATGTTGGGTCAGCAGATAGCAAGAAGGCAGCAAGACTGGGTGGGAGAGGCATATAAAGACAGGAAATACACATGGAGGCAGTAAAAGCAAGGGAGAGGACAGGTTGTCACCAGCTGCAGGATTAGTCTGAGCTTGCCCCATGGCGTTTTATACAGTAATTGTAGGATTTTGACTTTTATGAGCGTGAGGGAGAGATTGGTCTCGGGAATAAGAGATTGAAAGAGGGAAGAGGAGATTGAGCCTGTTGCCAAAAGCAGCAACCCCATAATGAAAGACAGACCATCTTTTAATCAAATCCAGGTCTACAGTTTTTTTTTTTTTTTATCTGTGCTGTGCTGCAAGTACTCTTTTCTGTCAAATATCCTGTGTGGAGGGTTTGCAGTGCTCTGCAAAATGAAAGGAACACAGGAGTTTATTCTCCTGTGTTCCTTATCCTAAATGGACCTAATTTCCTACTGATTTTTTTTTTAATGAATAAGAAAATCATAACGACATAATTTAAAAAAACAAGACTGAAATCTAGTTTTTAACTACAAATGTTTTGGAAGTAAGAAAATGCTAAAGTTTGAAGATGATATCTGAGAGAGAAAAAAATGCCATGCTTGTTCAATATAGTGCTATATCTCTTTACCATTGACAGACTTTGACTTCCAGACTTTTTAGTAAAGTCAGATACATCAGAGCTTCCAGATAAATTCAGTTCCTAGAATTCTTTCCACATCATTAAGAGGTGGACATTAAGGTGAATGGTGCTTACAAGTAGGAAACTGGTAATTACAGTAACTCCAATGTGATGTGAATGCGGCATAAGAGTTGTGTTTCCATCGTAACAACCTGCTGGCCAATGGCACCAAATGATAAAAAAAGAGGAAAACATGGCTCATAAACTGTGGTTTGCCAACAGTGCTGTGGAACAAGCAATCATAGGGGTGTGACAGCAGTAACTTGTTGGAAATCTGCAGATGAAGGGGCATTGTCAATTGTTTTCGTTTACCCAAGGAAAGTCTGAATTCACAGAAGTACTGAACCCAGCCACACCACCTCAGCTCTGCAGGTCTGTAATCCATTGAGATTTTATGCGACTGAATGTCTATTGTTTTGTTACACTCTTTTCTGCCAGTTTTTTTTTTTTTTGATGGGAGCTGGGCTGTTTGTTTGATGCAGTTCCTTGGTCAGCCATGTTTTTTTTTTAAAAAAGCCTTACTTTACTCACAATTCATGGCCAACTGGTCCCACTTATGAGAGTCAGGAACATATCAGTGTTTGCAGCTTGTTTTTGCTGCCCTCAAGTAACCAAAAAATTTGTTTATGCAGGTTTAACTACAGAAATCAAAGTGCGGTTGTTTAAAACATCCAGAAGGACTCTTTTTATCTATGAAGAAAAAAGAAAAAAACTTCACAAAAGTGTTTGGTGTACACATAAGTATTGGTTAAAAATCATATCTGTATGTACAAATATCCACTGAAGGTCTGTTTCATCGTGCACACAAAATGTTTTGGTCACAAACACAGTGCAGTGTTGTGCTTGAGTAGAATAACCAAGCTGTGCTAGCTGTCTTGAATCATGGCCAGTGGAGTTACATAACTCCCACAGTTACACACAGGGTCACGCTGTAGCTATTTGATGGACGGCAACACAGATCAAGTTGGCTTTTCTCACCCATGTGTAACATTATATCAGAGCTCCTCTCACAGATTAGGAGGCTTTTGTGCCAGTATGTTCTATCAGAGTGATGATGCCGTTATATAGCAGCTATGTTTTTCCTGGCAATCGGACTGAATCAGACAGTTTTTCTGCTAGAGAAATATTGACCTAATAATAAGCCCGATAGTATGTAATTCATTCCAGACATGTTATGTAACGCAGTCTGTGTTTTCTTCCTTCGATGTTCTCCTCTTATCACCCATTACTCGTCCTCTTTTCTTCCTCTTTTCCACATTCCTGTCCTCAGTTCATGTGAACCCTCTTACCTTCACACCACGGGTTGAAGAGCATGATGATGTTCTTGCTGGAGTTGTGAGTGGTTGTGGCCTCGCCCTTTTGAGAGGAAATCGTCACACTGAGCCCGTAAAGGCCGATCACAGCGTTGGCTGGAGAGTTGACAGACAGCTTGACCTTGTTGCCGCTCTGCTCTACAATCTTTGCCTCCCAGCGTTCATCTTCCAGGTGATCCACCAGGGGAATGATGACATGGGTGCCTTTGGACACCATGGGCAGGGGACCTACACCAGACAGGTTGTATTTGAGTCAGAACGCACCAAGGAAGCACACATTTATTCATGAACAAATACCTTATATATTGCAATGTATTTCATTTTCTCCATTTAGGTGGTACTTTACCATATAGATCATCAATATTATAATAATAATAATAATAAATCATCAAGAAAATTTGGATTAAATATAGTTAGATAGTTGCAGTAAACTTTATTCTTTATTATTCATGCCACGGTATTGGTTAGTCTGTTCTCACAGTGGATGACACAATCCTACCAAGCTGCAAATCTCATACAAATCACAGTCTCTCACCCGGCTGTGCGTGGTTTCTCCAAGTAAACAAAATTCTGGGTCTGGAAAACCTCCAATGCTGCACAAGACACACATCCCTGCAGCACACTTGTGACCAATTTATCTTATGACAACTAGCTCCAAACTCCAAATAAAGCTAAAACAACTTTGTAAAAATTTTCGCTTCAAGTAAAAAATGGTTGTATTAAAGTTCGTTCTATCCCAGTGGCTGGATTAAGACTTAGCGGATGCTTTCCTCGGAGCTATCTGCTTTGCGGCACCCTGCTGATCTTTAGCTGCCATTGGCTGAAGCGAGTATGGGCTTTACTAAGAACCCATTGTTCTCCATTTGACCACAGCCAGGTCTCCCCCTATTCTTCCTCTCTCACCTCTCAGTACTTGTTCAACAAGAAATCAATGAAAAACTCTGCCTCTATTCTGTTGGAACGACGTCACCTTAATTGAAAATGGACTTGGAATCTTTATTCAACTGATTCCCTAAACAAAAGAGCTTAGAAAGTGATAGTGATACAAAACCCTGCTTTTAGTGCAACGCTTAAAACCTTTTCACTTCAAATGTGACTGTAAAAGCAAAGAGATGGGAGTATGTTGGATGTGGAAAGCTCAGATGGCTCTGTGTGTTGCTTCTTTTTCTCCTCCCTTCCGAGCATGTAACTATCTCAGCAGCAGGTGACGGCAAATCACTTCTCTGTGGTGATGTAATGGCCGTTTATTCCCTAGTGTGCAGTGGATCGTTGCGGTGTGAGCCCTGTAAATACCAGAGGGAGGTGTCCGGTGTCCTGAGGTCTGGAAACTGTTAACACTGGGCTGGTAGGTGGAATCCAAAGCTTGTGGTTTAGATGTGGCTGAACTGCTGCTCGATTTAAACATGCTAGCTATGCATAGTATTTTCACCACGTTTCCCAGGCTCTGTTTTGAGTCAAAGGTTCATTGCTCTGCTTGTCACATAGGTGTGCAGTGAATACTGGTTAAAGCGGCACTCCTGTTGTTTCACATGAAATCTTCAAATATGCATGAAAAACTTTTGCGAGTCTCCCACATATTGATAGCAGCTCCCTAACGCCTGCAAATTAAATACAATAATCCAATACCTGCAGCGCCATGGCAGTCATCAAAAAACAAAACTACAAAGCGCACTTCAATCCAGAGTGCAGTAAAGAGTATTATGAAAAACTACATCAATCTATTTGTCTCATACCTGTTTTCAGGTCCAGATGCAGCTTGTCAGTGTCAGCACTGAAGGGCCTGTTGAGCTCCAGCTCGATCTGGAAGGTCTGTCCTCTGCGGATGATCAGCTCGTCGCCGTGAAACAGGTCAGTGTGGTGCTCCTGTCTGTTCTGACCTGTCTTGGAGCTCAGCAGGTCCACCGATTGCACCGACAGCTTTATTTCTGGGAGAGGAAGTTTAACATCAAATTTAAGCACCTGTCTGTATTGCTGCTGCTGTCTGTAAGGATCATGGTGATAGGCTCATGATGCTAACAGTCCAGAGAGTTGAGCTAAGCCCAGTCCTTACAACACAGCTTAGCCTAATAGTCAAACATGTTACCTTCCATTTCCTTTGCTTCTCCATTCTCCACCTTTGGCTTGGCGGGCTCCGGGGCCGGGCTCGGGGCCGGGGCCGGTGGTTTGACCATTTCAACCTTGTCTGTAACATCGTAGGAGGTGCTGTTCTGACGCTTACAGCAGCACGGACACATTTTCCTGAGCCATCGGCGACAGCCTCCCTCCTCCTGTTTCTTGTCCCCCTCTTTCTGAATGGTCAGCTCTACCCTGGTGGGCGGGGCTGCTCCAGGGAAACGCCCAACGTCCGACCCGGTTCTGACTGTCAACCGCTCACTTGGCATTCTGGGAGGCAAATTAAAAAAACATTGCTATTTCAATTTCAGGAAAAAAAAAAGTGTAAAAACCAATCAAAATATTAAGTATGTTTAATTATCGCGATGAAACTATTGAATCACCCTGCTTTTCCACAAACTGATGTATTGCAAATGATCAATTTAAAGGGCTAATCAAAACAATAAGCAAGTCACCTAAAGAGTAATTCCTGAGGCTCCTCTTGCACTTAAAGGGTTGTTTGAATTACACAAATTTTCTCACTTAGCCTAGCAGTATTTACACAGGCCAATAATTTGAGCCTCATTTGACCAAGTTTTGAGATATTCATCTCTGAACAAATCCCCAGGCTTCGCTCTGAATAATTTTCAAGGGGAACTACTTCCTTCCAAAGAAACAGGCCCTTAGAGAATTGCAGAGTACTTGTTCCGTGAAATATCCAGATTAATGCAGGCACTGTTTCTGGATGTTGACGTAGAATTTTGTAAATGATTTTATTATAGTGCGACCATAAACAAAACTCCATTCATCTCAACCATACTGGCATGAAAGCAGAAATCTTAAATCAGGGACAAGTAAAACCAAACCTTGTGGGTTGAGATGTGCACGGTAGCCACAAAACCTTGTATCCACAGTGTAGAGCTCATTGTACATACAGTGTGGGACAGTAAATTTCATTCCAATGAGACTTTGTATTCATAACAATCTGATTAAAAAAGATCTCACCAATTCTTCTATCTCTCCATCATGAAACAACCATTACACTTTCTCTTTTACTTTTTCCCACAATTATCACATTCCGGACGTGCACTCTCCTCGGTTGTTAGGCTTTCCCAAAGCATTCTGGGGTATTTAGCCTTTCGTCCTTGTCAGCTACACTCCCTGAACCATCAAACAAACCTCCTGCAAGCAGCTGGATTCCATCTGCCTCACCCCAGCTGCTGGAGCATAATATATTTTCTGAGCGTGTGTCTGTCCATGCGGGTGTAGGCCTACAGTACTTTTGATCGTATGAACATTTATCATGCTGTCACGTTCCCGCCCTCATACAATGCACCAATAATCACAGCTGAATTACACCATTTCTCACTTAAAAGATAAGCCTGTCCTTCCTGTGCATCAGCTTCTAAACATGGGGTCAAATGTCATGCGCCAAATATCAGCATTGGGAAAGAGAAAACAAAATCTGTTTACCGGAATGAAAGAGAGGGAGGGGGCCTTTCCCTCACAACCCTTTCTTTCCCTCTTTTCTCTCACCATCGGCAACTTTTCCATCTCAGCATAAAAAGTCACACACGGCTGTGGCACTGTGTGCAAAAATAAATCTATATTACCCAAACATTAAAACGCCATTGGAGTTTTGTTAGCTCTTGTAAAACACCCATGAACCGTAATGAGCTGCAGCAATGCACGTAGTCAGGAGAAATGCAGCATTGTTAAGTAAACAAACGTAGGAGATGCTTGGTTTATGGGGTTATTATTCTCATTTTTACAAACACCCTGTGCTAAGCCCTGCCCCTCCTTAGGAGCTGTTGCTAGTTGGTAGTAAGCACCAGGCAAGCTAATGTTTGCAGCTTACACTGGAGGTACCAGACACACTACCATTCTTAGTTATGGTGGCTGATCTTTGGCTGGACAATCACTATTCAAAGGACTGTGGGTTTAGCAAATGGTCAATAGTAAGAGTGCACATCTATTTAACCATTTGCATAAAAGCTAAAAGTTGAGGCTGCACTGGTGATATGAGGTACCTTGTGAGGAAAGTTACTCCATATTTCATTTAGAAAAGATGCAGTGAAGGCCTTTGATAGTGTTGCAGCTTTACTGTTGATTTAATGGTTAAATATCTGCACCAAGTAAGTGCATCAAACAGGACACTGGTTTTGAGGAAAAGGCAGCGATTGTGAAGTTACGTAGAACAGTTCAAAGGGGACAGACAATGGCAGAGGAAGAGGCAGCAGGGAGGGGTCACCTCACTGAATCACAGCCTCAGAATCCATGTGTAAGTGCAGAGTGGGAGTGTGACATTATGTTCACTTCTGAATTTTCAACCCTGTGACTTGCTGAGTTCATCTAACAGTCAAGTAAGCTGTACGTATCGCAAATACATCTCCACCCAAGATTCAGACTGAGTGTCACACCACCCAAAAGTCATATTTGGACGTGGTTCATTTCTAATTTTAGCAAAAAAAGGAACCCACATGCATGATGGAATCCAACACACTCTGTTTATACAGCAATTAATTCAACTTCACAATATAAAAGAAAGTTTCTATGCCTCTTTCTGCTCACTCACAGACAATAGGTGGCTAAATATTTGGGATGATAAAAATACAGCACATAGATTCTTTTCAAATATAACAACTGAACAAAAGCTTTTCAGGATGTTTTGCGGGTAATTTGTGTTTTCACAGGCTTAAAAAAAAAAAAAAAAAAAAAGCCAAGTTATCTCACTACTGCACCTTAGGTGGCCTAAAATTGGCCAATTAGCCATCCACTCAACCCCCTAAAACCAAGAAAAGCCATTCCACAAGCCTAATTTTTTGGCACGGTTGCTCTTCCCTCACAGTTAACTGCACAATCCTATATGGATTTATAACACAGCCATCAGCCAACCTTGAAATGAAGAGTTACTTCTTCATCTTTTTCCCACTTTGCTTATCACTACCCCATGTGTCACTTCTTCCAAAATGCTGCATGTGTCCTCTCCCTCTGCAGCTCTGCACTTCTCTTCAGTCTGTTAGTGTTGGCATGCCTGCATGGCTGGCATGCCCACTGGCCCCTGAGATAAGCGCTTCAAATTCAAGTCACTGTTCCCAAACAACACCAGCCCACCAACACCGCCTGGGCTTGTTTGTTTGGTGATGTTGGTTCCATGTAAAACTAATCACATGATTAAATAAAAAAAAAACAAAAAAACATTAAATGTCATATTAAACTCCTGGAATGTCATTATATGCATAAATATGCATTTAAAAAAAAAAAAAAATCAAGAAATGCTTTAAAACTTATGATTTGCAAATCTTTCAAGGGATTTGAGAGAAGAAAAGGGATCAGCTGCAGCTGACTGGCCACTAACCAACAAGGATGAAGGCATGAAAATACCTTAACTGACTGTGACTGTGTCTTTTTGCTGAAAAATGCTTTTAAAATAAGCAGGTATAACACCAAACCAACATTTTGAAGTTTGTGACTAGAGAGGGGGTCTCCTCTTTCTCTACTGCTGGAAACAAGCCATGTGAGGTGATTAACAATTTAACAACCAAAAAGAAAAAAAAATGTGGAGAACTGTGGAGAATTATACTATAAACTCAAGAGCCTGTACCAGAGACTTTCTCTTTCTCTTGTCTATAAGAAGAGACCGTTAGGTCATGCGCACACCGTTTCATGTTTACACTTGACTTAACATCTTCCTTATGAGAGAAAAAAAAAACACGCTTTCAGTAGGAGTGACTTACTTTCTCTGTGTGGCTTCTTGTTTGGATCAGCGATGAAACCTCCGCTTCTGCTTGAGTAATTATCCCTCAGCGTAGGAAAACTTTTGGAAACTTTTCTCTTCACTCGCTCTGTTCTTGGATCAGGCTGCTTAAATGTCTGCGCTGGAATGTACTTCTCGTTACTTTAAGCTGACACACGCCCCTCTTGCTCACGGCCCAGCCCCACCCTGCGCTGCATGGCTCAAGTTCCCCACTCCCACCCGGGTGTCTCGTTCCGATGAGTGCGACTTTGGCGCGCTGCGTAAAAGAGCGCACGTATGAGTTACTACATGACGAGTAGCACGCACGCACGCACACACACACACACACACACACACACACACACACACACACACACACACACACACACACACACACACACACACACACACACACACACACACACACACACACATAAGAAGACTGAGGGGAGAGAGTTTGTTATGATAGGTTCAGCAATACTTTTCTAATGCAGGAAGGGAGTGGAAGCAGACAGACTGTGGAGGGCAGGACGATAAGTATATAATGCCTGAATATGGAGAGTCCAGATGTGATGGCCCTGTGGAATCAGTAAATCAGAGGAAGTAACTCCAGCCAATTTATACAGTGATTTGGCACAAACAACCAATACTCTGCCCCATAAAGCCCGAACAATCATAATATGAATCAGACTCAATGAAAAAAACAGACAAAAGATCATGGTCTTCACCGGATTGCAGGTGTATATCTGTACATTTCAGTCTATAAACTTGGGCAGATTGTACAGGCATAAATATATCCAGCGGTTACTATCACTACCATGTGACATATTGTGTATTACACACAGAAGGCATATCGTAACCACTGAAATAAGCCCAGAAACACCCCTGACCACAGTTTGACTGAAATCTATGATTCAAGGTCAAACGGCTACAGGAAATCCCCTGCTGTCAGTGTTGTTGGAATCACTCTTTAACACACAATACGACATTTAACTTCCCCTGCACACTCACTTTCAGTTCTCCTCTGTTGGTCAGTTTACAGGAAAACCTGAGAGGACAAAATCCATTCTGACCTCTCTTCCAATAAAGCCCCTTTCTAAGTTTAAACCATCAGCTCACAGGCCCAAAATGCCAAACTTCAAATCTCACAAACTATATCAAAATGTTTAGAAGAAGACCAGATCAAGAATTTGGATTTTGTCGATTTCAGTACAAACTACTCAGCCAAAATTGATGTTCAGATGTTTACTCCTGGTAGTTTTTGTCTCTTGGATTCCAGGTCTATCTGTTCTCATTGAGCGTGAATGACTAAAGTTCACTTGCAACTTTGTGGTTTGGCAACACATGATAATGAAGTCATTTGTGATCAAATGATGATGACTAGGACAAACTGAAGCGTTGAAACGTATCTAAACCTGCCTTACCTCTGTCAATCACTGTTAAATGGTTACGTCATAGCAGCCGAGAATTAAATCAACAACGCAATGAAATAAATCCAAGTTCAAGTTCACCTGTCATTTCAGGAGTCAGGAGAAATGCTAGCTGCTCCATGGGGCTGTACTAAGGCACAATAGTGCTTTCAGTCAAATGTATGTTAGCATGCTATCATCGACCACCAAAGTCTGTAAGCTTCATCCTCTGGGGACCAGGAATGTTTGTACAAATTTCCATGGCCATCAATCCAGTAGCTGTTGAGGGAAGAAACTGTTGCTCCTTGTGGTGGTGTTGGATTTAATATTACCTTATCTCCTGAATCAGACTGGATCAGCATTAGAGACAATGCTTTAAATAACATAAGAGCGGTGGCATTAAGAAAAATGCAACACATAACAGACGGTAAACAGCACAGCAACAACAAGGGCATCAGCAAAAGTAATTAAAGCATCATTTTGTCACTTGTTGATTGTAATATCACAAATTTATAATTGTTTTCACCAATCATTGACTAAGAGTGACTGTCAGCTTTTTCACTGGAAGTGTGATGATGCAATAGCTCTTTTGCATATCAGTCCTTTCTACATGTCATAACAGAAAAAGCACAGGTGTAACTACTAACGTTAAGAATGATGAAATCCAGCTCAGGTGTGCTGGGTCCAGGGTCGTTATATTGTACCTGCTGGCTCATTGGCATGGTCCACACCAGTGCTTCTTCAGCTGTTACGTCACTGAAAGATCATGATGTAAAGGGCCCACTGTGGAAAAAAAACCTGGATGTAATAAAGAACTGATTCATTGTTATTCATTCATTATTTTGACTGCTCGCTTCTTCTACGTCATTTGTAAAAATGCTTAGAGAAAATAGCTTAGAGACATACATTAGATTTGTGTCAGGGCTGTTTGCATTTTGAAAAATACAGACCATTTGCCCATCTTATTGCTGATCCTGCTGCCTTGACACCAGTGTGATAAATGACATGAACAACATTTGCGGCTTCTGCAGAGCGGTGGGCGTGAGAGGAAACACAAAGGTGACTCGGGTTCGCTGAGTATCTGAGCATAACAGATGGGACTGAATCCTGGCTCTCACAGTCTACGTGGGAAACCAAACAGCCAGCAGCAGGCCAAAGGAAACTTCCTGATGCTGCGAGCCACAATCGAATGAGGGAGAAAGCACAGAAAAACTTGTTATATAAAAATTTAACTGTAATATACAACAAAGAAATAAAACGCTGTCACTCATTCTATGTCGAAATAACTGGCATGAGCATTGATTTTTTTTTTTTTTTCTCTGCAGATATACAGTGCTGATTGTCCCTCTGTCAAGGAGTGTCAGTGAAAATAGTTTTGGTATGTGCTGTATTGACAATTCTCTGTTAAATAATAACCAAGTTCTTCTGACCTTTTTTGTTACTCAAGGATCAAAAAGGTGCACGTCACGGTCATAGTGGAGCCACTGTAGGGGGGGGAACTGTTCACTCCCATAATAAGTGGGAGTGGAGTATTTAACATTTAGAGCTCTGCTGTAGCTCTGAGCTGAATGATTCATAACATAGTTCAGCTTATGACATCAAGAACTCTGTATGTTTTACAATGCTGTGATGAAATGTGTCTGTGTGCGTCTGTGTTACTCCTTAAAAGTCTTAATCAGCTGCAGTGTTCATTCACAGATCGCTGTGCGGGGGCTGATTCGGTTGCTCTGGAGATAAACATAAACAGACAAAGCCAACAGGAGCTCTGCTGCTGAACAAATGATTTAGAGGTTGCTCTGGTACTAAGCTCTAAACCCCCTCCTCTCATTGTAAAAAAACCCCAAAAAACTATTTGAGTACATAAGATTCAGTACCTCCTTTGTCTATTGAAGGCAAAGCAGTATATTTTGTGAACACACTTTAGAAAGGAAATCTAAAAAAAATTTTCCTGAAAAGTAAAACTGAATAATTCACTAAAGAGCAAACCACAATTTATTTATTACACTTTCCATAATTTAGTGTCCCACTGCACGTTCTAGCTCAAGCTTCCAACTATATTGTCAGTACAAAGCATCAGTAGAACATCAGCAGAAAGGCAAGCAGAGTCAGCGAGCTAAGTAAGATATTTTAGTAGTGAACTGACCAACCCACAGAAGACATTGCCACCCCTAAAGCCATGCTGCTAACAAACTTGGAAATCTCAAAATCATCCACTTCTCTTTATCGTCATCTCCTTCTTCTATCCTTCTAAACCACTTTTATGGGGATACAGTTCATTGGTGATTATGTAAAGAAAGTGTTTCAAAATTTTTAGCTTTGAGGATATTCCACTTTACGCCGCTTTTGCAATTTTCCAGTGGAAAAATGTATGTGTCTATTGTTTCCATTTTGATCACAAATCTCAACTTGCATCTCCACTGATTCATTAAAGCACACACCCAAACATAGACTGTAGCCAGGAATATGTCAGTTAAAAGAGGAAGCACACTGATGTCATTATTGCTGCACTGTCATTGTTTCACAAATCAAAAATTCTACAGCGAAATCCATGGTCTTGAAATTTGGGTTTCAAGTTTGAAACCTAATTTAAAATGTCAGTAGCAGGAGAACAGACACAAGACACATACTGTCAGTTAGTAGTATATCAAATTAACAAAATATTTTTTTGTTGTTTTTTGGGGGGGTTCAGTATAATCTATTCTACATTCTCAAAGACTGCAGTGCAGTCGCACACAGAATGATATGTGGGGTGACACTGACCTCAACAATAAAAGCATCAGGTTGTTGAGACATTAGGAGGAACACAGTGTATGATGTTACAGGAAAAAACACAGAGCTCAAACAAATACAAAAATAGATCAGGGAATAGAATTAAAGAGCACTCTCACTAATCTGGGTATCAAAACTCTTCCTTGCAGAAATGCATCGATTAACTATGAAATAAAGCACCTTGTTATAGATGCTACAGATATTCTACTTCTGCATCACTTTTTTAAAAAGAAAAAAAAATGCTGCTCTAATTTTATAATCATTCATTGAAAAGCTCATCTAAACAGGTGCTGCTGACCTTATAGTAGAGCTCCAAATCTGAAAATGCTTTAATTTGTAATGACAGTGCACTTGGCACCTATTTGTGGGGCTGGGGGATATGGCCATACCCAGTGGCTGAATCCACAGAGTATGGTCAGTATGGATTCAGCCACAACATTAAAATCTGTAACTGGTTTTAATGTTGTGGCTGACTGGTATAGGGTACCTTCTGCGTCAAACGCCCTGATGAAGTCACTGTTGTTACATGCTTTGGGCTTTAGTCCACATGTCTGATCATTATCACGTACAGTAAGGTTCAGAGTGATCGTGGTCACTGAATCCTCCTACCAGGAAAGTAACCATGCTGCCCCCTGATGGTTACAACCAGATATCAGTGCACTTTATAACAGTGCAATCAACATACAGTACAAAAAGGATTCATTTTTGACATTTAGACACAGCCCTAATTTATTAACTGGCTGGGGGCAATATTGTATGTGTTAATTTATTAAACACATCAATCATCAAGTGTATGTCAATAATGGGTCATAAGGTATTAAGTATTTATAAATGAATAATAATGGTTCTTTTCTCAGTAGATATTTTTCTGTTGGTCTGTCCACAAGGAAAGCAACAGGGCTACTGTAGGTGGTCCTGACAACAACAAGGACACTTCAGCTGCATATTCTGTTTTTAGAAGCATAAAAAACTACCACTTTTATGGTCTTTATTTTGCACATCTTACAAATCACTATGTGCAAGTTCATAAGATATCACTGATGTACTTTGTTATTTTGAAAGGGCATCATTCTGTGATATATCAAGGAAGTATCTGTAGCTTTCACAGGAATTTACCCAGTTGTTATCGTTGTTTTAAGACTTTATTAATCAAAACAAATTTCAAAATCAATAAAACAAACAAACAAAAAAGACATTAAAGAATAAAAACTAAAATAAATTAAATGAATAAATACGAAAAAACTATGGGTGGGTTAGTATCATAGGCTGTATATAGGTTAGTATTTAGTAGTTTCTTACCTGATAACTTTGTACTTCAGTTGTACTTTGAGACGCAGCCCGCTACGACGTCATCACTACGCGTCAGCAGCACACTCATTCTGTCAGGTCTACACATCTCACACGTGAGTCAAACTACATTGTGTTTACTATCATAAAGTCGGTTTGTATCGAATATCGTTATACACGGATTAATTGTCTTTAACTGTTTGTTAAAAATGTCCACTTGTTTCGATAAATATCGGGCTTGTGTGTGTCACAGGTCTCGTGCAGCTAGTTAGCATGGACTTCTCTCGGTCGACTTTCAGCCTAACTCCTTTTCCAGAACATGTGAATTTATTTTGACACTCCCTAACAGCAGGTATATTGGCCTCGTAAAACACGACTTATGACTTTATCTGAAACATTTGTAGTAAAAGGTAAATTCGGCATACATTGTCTTTTCTTAACAATTAAATATCTCTTGTTTACATAGTATTTCGTACGTGGCCTCTGTATCAGCCTCCACAGCCTTCGATAAAACCATCAAGGAGGACGGGTACACTGAAAACACAAGAATCAATACTGAGATACTCGTTACTTGACTGTCAGTCTTTCCTGTCTCCTAAAATATATTGATCATAGGAGACGTAAACAGACCTAGCTTTGCTGATCATTTCATAATTATTAAATCAAATGTTGATAATAGTTTGTTATTAACAAATAGTTAATAACAGTGCCCTGTCGCCTGTTTCCTATTTCAGCCAGCAGATTAAGTCAAACACAAACAAACAAGACCAACACGTTGTACTGATCACCTTCATTCTGTGAGGTGAAAGCTATGTTGGCAAAGATGGAGGAAAGAAAGCCACAGACAGGAGGAGGAAAGAAGAGGAGACACCCTGGTGATGATGGGAAAGGAGGAGAGAAAAAGAAGAAGGGAGGCGACGAAGGAGCAAAGGGAGACAGCGGCAAGAAGCGCCTAGATGCCCTGAGTGTGGGCTATTTCCGCCGAGTCGGGGAAAGGCTCAGCGACGGCTTTGAAGATAATGAGGAAAGAGGTGAGGATGATTATTTTTCTGGAGATCTGAGCAAGCTGGGCACATTACATTACACCTGTACACCACCATATCAGAACAAAAATCAGTGCTTTAGGGCTGCATTACATGGAGAGAAGAAAAGCTTAAGGCCTTCTTCTGAATTCAGTATTGTAATATCTGATGAGGTATGGAAAACTGATTCAGACGTTATTATTTAAATCACGTTTGCAGATTTTAGACTGTGTTTTATTCAGACGAGATTCTTGTGCGGTGGCTGCAACAACATTTAATATTTAAGAAGTTTGGCTTCATTTGTTAAATGACCTGCCTCAAAGTAAGTTAAAGAAAAAGTATTATTTTGGTATCAGTCCCAAAACTCAGATGTTGTAACTACACTGTTATCAAGAAACTTCAGGTAACTTCAGCAGTTACTGTTATAATCAATTTATCAGATTAGTTTTTCAGTTCACTTGCTTGCTTGTTTTAACCAGTCAACCCTCAGTCTAGAAAATAAAAACATCATGTAGTATTTGCTTGAAAAATGAATGATTTATTGACTATCATAATAGTGCATGATTGTCTGTTTATTTCAAACAATACTCTGCCCTAGTTCTTACTGAATTTGTTATTCCAGAGAATCTGACATTTTAAAGCAAGTTTTAGTTTTTGAAAGTCCAAAAAGTTCTTTAAGAAGAGTGTTTAAATAAGCTATTTTGATGTTCACTGATGCAAAGATGAGTTGGATGTAACAATCCCCCACTGTGGTGGAGATCTTGAGATATTCATGACTTCTTGTTGTCATATTGCCCACACACTGATATCACATCATTCTGTGTATTGCAGGCTTATTGCATCATTTTACCTAAAATATAACGAGCAGGTTGTGCTGCCTCCCTCTGCCCAGCTCCATTAGACTTATACTTTTGACTCCAGCCCTTATGGGAATTTCTCATCTCTGCTGACACGTCGTTTCTCTCTCAATGTCTCCCATAGAGATGTTTGTTGAGAACGTGCTCTCGGAAGTAAAAGGTAAAGCGATGTTGGTGGCGACAGACCGGACAGGAAGCATCACTCTGCAGCGGCTGCTCCCGTTGTCCAGTCCTGAGCAGGTGGGGGAGGTGCTGGCTGAACTAGGTGGAGAAGCAGGCTCAGAGTTCAAGGCGGTTTCTTGTGATCGGTGTGGGGGCCATGTAGTGGAGAGTGCAGTCAGACAGATGTCCAGATGGATGGGTAAGATTATATGTTTCACTTCTGAATGGCAACTCATCACTGTATGAAATCCTGTGTAACCACCACTGTCAACTTTTACATCCATTTTTAGAGTCGTCACAGAAGGAGGCGTCTGCTACCACAGAAGAAGAAGAAGAGGAGAGTTGTGGCGTGCTGGAGGCCCAGGTGTTGTCTTTAAGTCAGGTGGTCAGAGACAACATTGCAGAGTTCATCAAACATGTTCACGGCTCACATGTGGTCCGCACACTTCTACATGTGTTAGCAGGATGTCTCGGACCCCCCCGCACTGAGTCTCGTCCAGGTAAACACATCTGCAGAAATCATGTGATGCATTTATGTCAACATGGAGCAGAATCTCAGGGGAAGGTTTCCAACATCTTGTGGAATCAATGCAAAGAAGAGCTGTATCAGTATGGTGCTCCTAATAAAGTCCACGTGTTTTCAGATTTGACTGAAGTTTTGACTCGGAGGAGGATTTTTTTTGCAAATTGCAACAACCAGATTCTGCTGGTTTTAAAGCACCTTTATGGTGTCGGTGAAATGTGTGTCACAGCCACTGCTGCAGCTCTAACTGCTGACTGTGGACCAAACTACAGTAACTGCCTTCCAGCTGTTTTTAGATCACCTGTCCCTTGCTTCCCCTTCAGTTCTTCCCTTTGGGAAGACGTGCCTCACTGTTTGAAAACCCCTGACCTAACACATCGAGCTTGTTCTGTTGAATGTCTGTGACCCTTCGTTGTCCAACGTCTGGCAACACTGGCCCTAGCCGAGAGGACTGTCTGAGTGTCTGGGAGTTTTTCATTCAAGCAAGATAGGAAGAAAATAAAGCTTTTGATTGTTGGCGGTAGTTCTTTGAGGCTGGCCTAGCGGTGTCAGGACATTTACACCCCGAGGCATGTTCACTTTAAGCTTGTATTCATGCCATTTTTTTCCTCTTTTGTTATTCTGTCTTTTTCCAGGTGCAAAAGAACGCAACCTTGCTCCTCAGCTGACAGACTTTGAGATTCCCACGTCCTTTTGGTACGAGCTGAAAAGCCTTACAGAGACCTTGATGGAAAACGTTCATTGTGAGTCATCTTTCATCAGACCTAAGCACACATGTACTTGTCCTTGTGGCCAACTTTATCAAAGAGGGAGAAAGTTAATACTGCAGAGCAAAGGATGCTGTCTGTCTCTCCTCTGTATTCATATCTGCTTCTTAGGTTTACCTGATTTTTAGTATCTTTATATACTGGAAGTATGTAAATACATCTGGTTTTCTGCACTAAATTGATTGATATTGCCATTTATAGATTTCAAATGGATTTTTAAATAGTTAATTGATGATTTTGGATGA
The DNA here is from genome assembly GCF_017976425.1 of Toxotes jaculatrix. Taxonomy (NCBI): domain Eukaryota; kingdom Metazoa; phylum Chordata; class Actinopteri; family Toxotidae; genus Toxotes; species Toxotes jaculatrix. The sequence continues at coordinate 6,209,195 of NC_054407.1, forward strand.
TTTTTGAATATTGTTAAACATCTAAAGGAAGTTGTTTCCTTGGTGTGGTTGAAAAGGAGAGATGGAGGGGGAGTCACAACAGTAAACAATTTGTCCCAACACATAACGACTGATTTTTAAGGCAGTATTTTTTTAGCTCTGCATTTTCAGGATTTCATTGTATTTTCCCTCTTTTCTTTTTAAGAGGGTCTTTCACATTTTCTGCCTGAAATTCAATATTCAACAAACACTGTCGGCCGTGCTGTCTCCTTTTTGTCAGTGCTCTGGCATTTTTCTCAAAATCAGAAAAAAAACATTTCTGACATGGATTTCTTCTGATTCCATTGACAGAGCACAGTCAGAGTGGAAGGAAGTCCCGAGGGGGTGTGATGTACTCTGTTGTTAATTTGGAGCTATATAAGTTGATGTTGGCCAAGTCCTGCTCTGAAAATAGGGTTAGGGGTTAGTTAGGGTTAATATCCAAGTCTTTATTCCAAATCCTTTGTTCAGGAGTATTTTAGAGCTGCACTTCTGCAGTAACATAGAATAAAACGTGGCTTCTTCGTGACCCTTTCCATAATTGGGGGATATTTCTGCCTATCTCCCACTGTCAAGATATCCTTATGCAGCCACTCTGTCCAACAAAATGAAGAATTACTAATTCATAATCAGGGATTATACCATAATTTATTTTTTATTTTAGATTGTACCATAATTGCGTATTCGAAAAAAGGATCAAACAAACGATTATTGCCGTTTCCTTCCATATTCCATGCAGACGTGATGATAGAGGGTGAGAGGAGACACCTAAAGGCAAAGAGGCAAACAGATGAGCAACCGCAGAAAGACTGGAGCAGGCATGAGCCTCAAAACTGAGCCAGACCATTTGAACTTTTTTTTTTTAAGTCTGCTTTGCATACATTCTATTAGGAAGGAGGCACGTTCAACACGTTTGTTAGACCTCAAGGATACACACAGTGAGAAACAGTGGATATAAATTTAACTTCTGTTTTCTTTGCCACAGGGCTCCTTTAAATTGGCAGAAAGTTTGAGCAGTGTTCGTCTCCCTTCTGGTCTCTTTTGTTTTTAGTGAGCGTTACAGATGCTGTTGCCAGTGCAGTGTTCCAGACCATGTTGAATGTGTGTCACAGAAAACGGCCCAAACTCTGCAAACAGCTCCTCGGACGTATCATGGAGTACCTGACGAGCCGCGGTGCTGTTCCGGGAGTTAGGTCAGAGACAAGTGCTGAGTTCTCCTTGATTGGAATCAGTTTTTAAAAGATGTAATCACTGCAAAATATAACAGGAAGTATTATGTGTGCTTTTCCTGTAGTCCACTCCTGGTCTTCCTGAAGGATCAGGCCTCTAGTCACCTCATTGAGACCATCATACAGCTTTCCCACAAGTCCCTCCTCCGTGATCTCTACAAGAACCATCTCAAGGGTCAGCTGGTCGACCTAGCCCTCCATCCAATCGCCAACTTCCCCATACAGAGGCTCACTGCGGCCTCGGCCAAATACAAACTGGTATGTTAGACCATATGGTTGAGCAGATGGGAGTAATGATTCTGTAACTACAGGGATAACTGGTTTTTCTCCATGGCTTCCTTCCCCTGTTTCTTTCTCTGTAGTTCCTGAGGTTGTTTGATGAGCTGGTCCAAGGTGTGGAGGCCATCTTGGCTGCAGGACACATGGGGGTGATCGTCCAGTTGGCAGAGAGCTGCGCTGAATGTGAAGAGAAACAGGGCGAGCTGATGCAGTGTCTCATGCGTGTAAGCCTCTAAGAGCCTTTGTTATTGAGATATAAAGGTCCACATTGGCCTTAAATCAATGTAACAGTGCCCTTGTTTCTGTTTATTCCTCCTTCTTTATGACTGAGATCGAAACTCCATAAGAACACTATAAAACTGGTTAATGTTTGATTTATGGCTCATGGAAAACCCTGTTGATGTGTTGCCTCCCAGGCGTTCCACTGTGCTGAGCCTGGCTCTCGACATGTCAGCTGCCTCCCGCTCTTCATGTCCCTGCTCACCTACGAGGTGTACTACCACTCTGACACAGCAGAGGGCAGCACACAGACAGAGGTAAACAGCTGGGAGAAGCCACATCAAACCATTTGTGGTGTTCAATAAATAGTACAGATCCAGGGAGGTAATGTTGTGTGTTTTTTTTTTTTTTTTTTGATTCATTTCTAGGTCCCACTGTCCTCCATCTGTTACCACGGCTCCCGGCTGGTCCAGGCACTGGCCAGGTTCAAGGAGCGTTCCCTCCTCCTCAGCAGCCTGCGCACTCTGAATCCTGCTGACCTCCTGACGCTGGCCTCCGACCCCGCGGGCAGCCACGTCCTTCAGGCCCTCATCACCACATCCAGCGACAAGGGCAGGGGAAAGATCCTCAAGAGACTGGAGGTATGAGTGCAGGAGCACTGATGGAATGTTAGAACTGAAACGGTTGATTGATGAATTGATCTTTGGGTTTTGGGCTGTCGGTCAGCCTTGCACTTAAGGAAATTATGATTATTTTTCACTGTGTTCTGGCATTTTATAAATCAAACAGTGTAAGTAATCAGTCAACTATTATGCAGGGATTTTAATGTGTTAATATGTTTTTTTGTCAGTTAAGTTAGACACGTTTAGACAAGACTTGGTGCTGCTTTCTGAGTAACTGCATTTCATTTTAGCTGCTGCTTCTTCTTGTCACGTTTCCAAATACACTTAAAGTCTCCATTTAGAAAAACTCTAGAGGGTGTTAATTTGAGGAAGGTTACAGTCTCCTCGCTGACATTTTTTTTTTGTCTCTTCAGCGGACATTTAGGTGCCATGCTTCATGTACAGCAATATTTATTCATCAGGTCCATTTTCCTTTGGTCTGGACTTTTTCACCTCAAGTTTGTGGCAGTTCTCTCTAGCCTTTTCCTGTACAAAATTATAATATGTATGAATGTTTTTGAGCAAGAACAAAAAGACTGCTTCATTCTCAGCAATAGGGAGCAGTTGTTTTGTATCATTGGTTGTTTGTCTAATTTAATGTACTCAGGGTATATGATTTTGGTTTTATATTTGAGTAATAGTTTTGAAAAACAGAAAAAAATGGAACATTATGAAACAAGCAAGACACTCCTTTCTTTCTTTCTTTTTTTTTTTTTTAAACTGTCCCATGCCATCAAGCTTTTTCAACTCACCATTTGTCCTCCCAGGGTCTGTATGTCCAAATGGCCTGCTCCAGGTTGGGCAGTCGGGTGCTGGAAGCCATATGGAACAGTGCCTCAATCAGTCAGAGGCAAAGCATCGCACAGGAACTAGGTAAAACAAACAGAGGCTGTCAGTCATTTTTCTATAGAATTACACGTTTCATCTAGTTAATCTGCATGTTCATTCTTTCCCGCTCCTGTCTCCACTTCCCTTCCAGTTCCAAGTGAAAGCCAGCTGAGGTCCGACCAGTTTGCTCGTCACGTGTGGGCCAAATTTGCCCTCTCCCACTTTGTACACAGACGAGCCCACTGGCAGGAAATACAGACCGGCGAGTCCAAGAAGCGGAAGCTTTTCAGTGAACTTCTTGAGTAGAAAGGACATATTTGTATCTTTTTTGTTATTTGTTATATAGTTTGATTAAAATTAAAATAGAAATTTGTTATCTGTGTGCTGTTTTAGCTCAAAGGACGGCAACTGCAGTCTCTCAGTCAGGTCAAACCACCTCAGTGCCATAAGGTGCAGGAAGCAGTATGGCCTGTAGGGGCTGCTAGTGGAGCATTTATTCTTCGAGTCTTGTTCTCCCCATGGTCTAGGTTCTCAAATGAGTGTAGCAACACAACCTCAAATGTGTGAACATAAAGTAACTGTCTGAAACTCTGACCAAGAGACACACAGCTGACACCACTAAGCCTTTATTTCCTTTGTTTTTTGCTGTTCGACTTGCTTCATAGCTGTCAATAACAGAGCTAATATAGTATGTAAACATACATACTATATAATATAAATTAAACAAAACAGGTTTGGGGGATATTAGATCTTTAGGGAAAATAACACATGAACATTTATCAGGAAACTCCAGATCTCATTAGGTCTGAAAATGATCAGAAAAGCTTAGAAACCATAATCGATTTTTCAGTTCCTCAGAAAGTTGTGATTCCCTAATAATTACTTAGCAGAAACAAACAAATTCAGGCTGCTATAAAAATCCTTCTGTGCCTCAGCAGTGAGCTACTGCTGTCGCAGGCCTGTTGGAGACACATTAGCTGAGTCACAAAGGAGAACATTGATTATAAATTGATTTGAAGAAGGAAGACCTTTATCTCTGCAAATGCTTCTCGGTGGAGAGGAAGCACTGGGCCGAGAAGCCACTCTGCAAGACAGCGCGCAGTTTTCCAAACTGTAAGTGACTGTCCCTATAGGCCAGGTGGAGTCCACCATACAGAATACCACCAGGGGTCAAGACATTCATTTCCAAGATAAAGGGAAATAGTGAGGATCGACATGTGAGGCAGAAAAACAGAAACCACTCAGCACTATAATTCAATTCAACAAAGCAGCCCTGTATTAAATACTTCTTTTTGAAACCATTCACACTGTGTCAGAGTTGTCTGGAGATGTGGACACAACAAAAGAGGTGCTGATTCAACTGTAAGGTAATTCTGAGCCTGTAGGTTCTGTTTGATTTCCTTACAGGTTTTTTCTAATGTTGGCAGCATCTTTTAATTTACTATAGTACAATACATTAACACCATAATACAGATGGTGCACAACAATTACAGCAACACAACCAAAGAAGTATATTCTGTATTGTGTTGCATTACATCAGTGAGGCATCTCTATTTTCAGTCAGTGGGCAGAATGGAAAGCAATGAGAACCATCCATCATTAAAGCCTGAGTGGACCCAGAGACTAATTTGAAAGAGCTTACTTAGCTTGACTGTGGCCTCACTGCACTAACCCCCCGATGCCGTCGACCTGCTACTGATAGCATGACCAGCCCATGACAATCTCCTGCCTCAGTCACAGTGCATCAGTAGAAAGCTTAGGTTAAATGTCTCGCTGTACCAGTGGTTCCCAACCTCTGGATCTCAGATCCGTATCAGGCCACGAGGAAACATGATTTTACAAAAAAAAAAAAAAAAGCGGAATAATAAATCTGTAACTCTGTAGGATATCAGAAGGCTATTTAACTTTACAGGCTATCTGTAGACACCGCAACCATTTATTTACTCAATCCATGTGTTATGTTCTTATAACTACTCTGTTGAAGGGTAACAAAATACATCCAGCTGCACCTCTGAAGCTCACCAATTAGCACATTTTAACTAATCTGTGTAATTTGCATAAAAAAGTGACATTGCTGTTTAATGAGGGGTTATGCAACAGACTAACCCCATGTTATATCCACATGTTGCCAGTGATGTAGTTGCCAGTGCTTGGCAACCTCACATCAACAATTTTAGGTCTGTGCCTGGCAAATTTAGATTTTGGACGCTTGTTTCATCTCTGACAGATTTGCATTCTGTAATTTTCGCATCTATACAATGAATTGTATGTACAGATGTGTAGGAATGCTTTTATTTTTGTTCCATTATTTTTGAGGGCACTATAGAGTGCACACATTTCACACTCTGAATTGTGACTGTAAATGTAGTGCACTATCTAGTAAACAGACAGTGATTTTGGACACATTTTTGGACATGCTTAGCTAAGCTAACGTCTCCTGGTTCATATTTACCAGACAGAATTGAGAGAGCTATCGATCGAACTCTCCCCAAACTGTCAAACTGTTCTTAAGAAGAATGTGATTTTATGAGTGTTCACTAAAGCTCAGTCATGCTCAGTCATTATCCAAGACATTCTCCATTACATCCACGCAGACAAATGTTCAGATCAATACTAATCTCATGAAGACATCTAGTTATAGTTATTTGGCAGAGAACACATGGCTTTGCTGTCACCTTTTGACCTGCAATTAATCCACATTACTGGAAACGTGGGGAGCATTGCATGAGGCACTAAGCCCATAATGAGACTGATTTGTGCCCTCTTCTTCAACCCACTATTACAATCACTTGGCTTGATGGTTCACTCCAGGCTTCTTGCTTTGACAAACCAATTTTAATTATATGTGCTTCATTCCGAGCCTGATATTCGAGCGAGACTGGTCTGGCTCATTCTCACTCCCTTTTGTTGTTTTGTTATTATAGCTCTGTGCATGTATAATCGGCTCTGTGCGCTCAGGAAACAAAGCAGAGGAACAATGACCTTTCGTGTACAATGAACCATTGCTCCTCCAAAACAAATCACATGGATTCCCCAGGGATTCAGCAACGCTTCCTTCAGTGCCACTCAATGTCTGGCCATCACCGCAGCCTCCACATTGCCCTGGTCTATCCCCAGTTACACTTCACAGACCATTTCCAATATCACCTCCAAGCTAGCATGCCTACATCCACACCTCAGGAAAATATGCATCTCATTAGTTATGCACAGCACTCACTGAAAATAGTCCTTCTTTGGTGTAAGTTCGACAGGCTTTCACTGGCACACAGTAGGTGGTTTTTCGTCTTTTAAGCTCCCTCTGTCTTCCCTACTCTCGAGAAGTATTCTTTTGCCCGAAAATCACAGGAAATGCCTACAGAATGAGTCAGCGACAGAAAGACAGCGAGAGGGAGGATTTCTGTCACGATTTGCGAGACTGATAGGGTGTCACAAAAAGAAATTGTATCATATTGTCCTCTTTTCACTCTCTATTTCCTGCAAGCTTCTGTGTAGCTGTCAAATGTAAGCCACTACCTGACAGTTATCTGACCTGTTTAAGTGTGATAAAATCCTCTTTGTGTCAGTTTCAATTCTGTGAGACGTTTTGTATAAAACCCAGACTGCCTCCATTTGAGGAGTTTACCTTTTCTGTTTATCACCGTCTGTCTCGTGTTCACCTACTGGGGAGAAAAAGTAAAAACAAACCAAAAAAACCCTCCTCTTTCTGAAAATCAACATAAATATAGGACATATGAGATACCAAAGGACTCTAGGACTCATCGTCTCCTTGACAACAGTCTCCAAGCAACCATTACTCCTCAAAGCATTTCTCCAACCCCGTCTCTCTCTGACTCTCTCTCTCTCTCAACCCCTCTGTCTCTTTGCCAGTTTGCCTTCCTCTCAAGAGTCCTCCCATCCTATCCACTCCAGATAGTTACTGTACCAGCATCAGAACCTGAAAACCGCAGCCATCTGATGTGATCTCATGTGATTGGCTGTAGGGAACAGTGCTCTCGCTTTTTAGCCTGAGGTACTTCACTACACCTGCAAAAACTAGGGTGGAGCAGAAAGAGGGGAGGCTGACAGAGATGTTTTCATAGTTATTTGTGCCATTATCTTTTTTTTTTTTTTTTTGAAGACTCCAGCCAGTGAACTAAAATGCTTTTATGGTGCATCATGTTGCAGGAATCAGGTTCTTGGTGAACTCATCAAGTTTAGTGATGAGGAGTCAAACCCCAGTTCCTTGTAGATTACTAGCTGTGGTCATGTGAACATATATTTATGATATATTATTATGTTGAAAAGACTGGCTTCTAATATTTTTGAGCTTCTTCAATCCAAAAGTGTTTTATGCACTGTCGATCCATAAATGATTTGTGTAACCGACGTAGATAACTTTAATTTTGGAACTGTTTCAGGTTACCAGCCACTGCCGAGTTATTTTTAGCTGTACACAGTCTCCTCTTTCCATTCAGTTGCTTGACAGATTATGTTAAAAGGTCAGTTCACCCAAATTTGCAAAGAAATAGATTTTTATCACTTTCTTCCATTGATATTTAGCCAGGTCGTTACCTGGTAAGATACTTTTTTTAATTATTTATTTCTGTCCCTATACAGTGGCGATAAATAGAATTATATTTGTGGTATCTATCAGTTTTCAGTAACAATGTTACTGATAATCCCCAGAGCAACAGGTTTCTCAAATCTCTCAATCTCTGCTTAATTTTCTAATTTTCACCTGAACTACTTTCTACTGAAGAGACACTGTAGTCCTGATGAAAACTGTTCACAGCATGCTCAGTGGATCACCTACATCATTGGCTCCTAAACGCTTTCTGTCATGCCCCCCCTTCAGATGCATGAATGCTCCCTGATGCATTAATTGAAGGCATTCTTAACAATACTGGGGAAACTAGTAACAAAGGGAGACAAGTTGAATTTTATTTTAGTTTTTGTAGACAGAAGACACAATACGTGTCCCCTGCTATTTTGACAGTGAACTTGAATCTCAAAAGAAAGACAGTCTTGAGATCCTCGCCAACATCACAGCACTCTTTTGTCTTGTTATACCAGAAAAAGCACAAGGGCAACTAAAAACCATTAAAATGTCTCAGTTCCAGGAATTATTGCAGTGCAATACACCATTTAATTACATTATTAGTCACACCTGTGTGACAAAAAGTCACAGTGAAAAAGGTATATTCGGCTCTAGTGTTTCCTCCCAGGCATGTGCTGCCACCCCCTTGCAATGGCTCTGCACATCCCCTGAGGGGGCCCACCCCCACAGTATGGGATCAACTGATCCAGAATAACAAGCGCACCAATTCTGGAAAGAGATGTAGTTTTGAAAATTTTAAATGTTATCTATTTTTCAGGGGTGTGAGTGTTACAGTTCAATGGTTTCTGGGCCCAAATGCAGACACATGCAGAGAGAGTCTAGATAAATAAAGAAGCTCTTTGATGAACTTACAGTCAAGCAGGAGGACAAGATGCCAGAAAGGAATCCAGGAGCTGGGGTAACATAACACTTTTCCATGAGCAAAACAACAAAGGAGGTAAATCCAAAAACACAAAGGGGGAACGAACACAGACAAACTGACATGGTGAGAGGGGAACACTGAGACCTGGTAACAGGTGAAACACATCAGGGCGGAGCACACAATCACAAAGGCGGGAAAACAAAGACAGGAAGTAAGACCATAACTGATACACAAGGAATGCAACTTAAAAAATAAAACAGGAAACACTAAACAGAGAAACAAAGAAACCAAAAAGCCCAGATAAGGGTCACTGAGGGGGACTGATCATGACACAGAGCAACACAAATGAAATCTCTATTGTACTGGGGTGACAGCAGAAATCTCAGATATCTCAAAACCTGGACTAACTATCTGCTTGGTTAGATACCATTAGAGCTATGTGGGAAAATATGTATTTTGTCATTTGAGTGAACCGACTCTTTAAAATCTTACTATATCAGTACGTACCAAATATTAACAGTTTAAGTGAATGAAGAAATTAGTTAGCACAAGTTAAGCACAATCCAATTTAAAAATCAGTTCAGATGAACATATTTGGAACGTGACAGGTGGTGTTAATGAAGGACTGTTTGACTTTATCTGACGGTGTAAGACATAAAAGGTTGAGCACCGCTGCCACAGAGGCCTGAAGGAGAGAATCTGCTGGAGTCACATTTTGGTTTTCGATATTCTCGTCATTAAACAGATAAGGTGACAGATCTCTCAAAATGCATGTGTTCCATCTATATCTTTAAGTCAGACAGTTCATATTGCCTGGTCTTGGCTCATATTCTTCCCTGATACAATCTATTTTTGACCTGAGATTTTGTTACAGCCACAAAGTGTTGACATTGCATTTTTTTGCTGCTTAGTCCTACATGGAACAACTGTCCTGAGAGGCTGTCTTACAGTCTGTCTAGAGGACCTGTGACTCATCTGATGACCTGCCCCAACATCCCTCAACATCGTAATGTCTGTAATGAAACATTCATTTCATAATGTTATTATAAATAAAAAAAAAGGACAAGGCACTCATTCAGGATGTCAAACAAAAACTGATTTATTCTCAGTGGAAAGATGACAGTGCCTAGTAGATGACAAACGAGTGAGCATGTGTCAGTGTGACGCCGCCACGCTTGACGAGATATCCTAACAACGTTTCCAGAACGTTCTCTTTTGGGTCACCTGTGTGGCCAGCCCCCACAGAATTCAGTCTCAACACACATAATAATGCCAGTGGGTAAAAAGAGAAAAATGAAAACATCAAACAGCCACAGGTAGATTTTAGGTTTTCTCATTTGTCCTCCTGTGCTCCGAGAGCATCCCAGTGTCGTGTGACTCAGCTTCAACGGAGGGAAAGTTCAGTCTGGTCATCCCTGTTAATGTCTTATTCTTCATAGCCATTTTGACCTTTTATTTCTTTCGCTCCACATCCTACGGTAAAGGGTTCTTTGTGCTGATCAGTCACGATGCAGTCAGCGAAAATATGGCTTGGCCGCTGATGTTTTTAGCTTTGTATAAAAGTCATAGATGAACATATGCCATCGGTGGTATCAAACACTTTAAATCAGTACAGGACACAAAAGGTGGATGCCGTGTGAAGACTGTGGCTAGAAAACTGCGCAGAGAGGGAACTTTTTTTTTTAATAAATAAAGGGTCTTGCCTTTCATGGCATTGCTAGAGACACTAGCTAGATTGTGCATTAGCTATTGGCCACTGAGGTACAGTAAATTCAGTATCATGTAAAACCTACAGGGTCATGTCTTAGATCGTCTACTCAGCATGCTATAAAACAGGGTCTACAATAGGTTTACATTAGATTGCTATCAGTCTCTACATAACCAGTGCGTGCTACTTGGGTGTGTGTGTGTTTGTTTGTCTGCCATTGCTAAAGTTTCATACGTCTACCCCTCTAATTGTTTCCACTCATGAGTTTCCTCCATCTCCCTCTAGTCCCTCCATTTTGTCATCTTCCATTTTACTTTCCTCAGCTCCGCCATTTTCTACCCCTTCCTTATTTCTTTCAATCTGGTGTGTGTGTGTGTGCATGTGTGGGAGTGTGTCTCTTTGCTTCTTTCTACGCATGTTTGTGTGAGTCACAGTGCGCTGAGGTCGTGGCAGGAGCGGGACTTCTGGCGGAGGATCTTGCTGCCCCGGTGGCGGCTCATCTCCCGGTAGCGTCCCCGGTCCCGGTCTCGGCCATAAGAGCGTGGTACCAGCCCCGACAAAAAACGTTTTGCCCGGCTGGTCAGGCTCTCCCTGCGGCCTGCCCCGGGGTCCCCGTCGGTCCAGCCGGGGCCCACGCAGTCGCCCCGTGCAGTCCGAACTGCTGCCTCCAGCAGCTCATTGGTGCCGTGATCCAGGGAGGCCGAGAGCTCCAGGTAGAGGCAGTCAAACATCATCGCACTGGATTGGGCCTCTGGTGAGACAGGAGAAGATTTTGTTTGTTTTTAGAAACACATCTGTATGTGCACATTTTAAATAATGGAGGCTTCACGCACTGGCAGCTGCAAACAGCAATTAGCAGTTTGAAATGCAAGGACATTAGATCATGAAACCAGTAAACCATCCACAGCATGGTCACGATCCAGCTGGTATGTGAGGCATATCACCACAGGATAATATCTCTGCATCAACTGCTCACTCACGGCTGTTTCAGAGACTCTGTTCGACTCTTAAGCGTTAGTTTGTCACTTCTCAAGCACCAAATTGAGACAAATAGAGTCAATCTACAGCATCTCATTTTGTCGGGACGTTACACTCCTCTCTGTTTAGTGTGCTTCTGAAATCTTATCTGACAACAATCAAAATGAAAGAGAAATAAAGTCATAAAGGGAAGAAACATTTTCCTAGAACTGTGACGTATCACAGTGGATATTACTACACAAAAGGCCTTTGGCTTTCAAACTAAAAATTGTTCATAATTTGTTTTTAACAGTGGATGGATCACTTAACAGAGTGTTTTGTCAAATTACCATTTCCAAGGTCAAGAGCTCGGCTGTGTGCATTTTCATAATGACAAATGGACAAATGAAAACTGTGTGATACAGCTGAAAGCTCTAGAAAAAGCCTGTGAGTGGATCTTATTGGGGATTATTGATTCTGTCAAATCAACATTTCACTGAAAATTCTGTTGAAAATAAAAAGCTGTGAAATAACAAAATTTTCCTCTATGATTAGATATGAGTCTAAACTCAAGGTCCACCTATTAGCTTTTTCTAGAGCTTTCCAGAGCAAACTCCATCAACTGATGAAGACCAGTAGTAGTAATATACAGTAGGTGGACCCTGAGTTGGGATTGTCTTGTCACACATCTATTTCCAAGGTCAAGTGTTTGAAAAGTCCTAAAAGTGCTATGGATGAAATCATTACTGATCCATCTCCATGACAACTGAGAATACTTTATCCACTGATGAAGACCTGAAAGGTCTGGAAAAAGCTAGTACGTGGACCCTCAGTTTGGATTTTATCAAATCACATTTGGTGATTACAGTTCAGTTTTGACTGATTTTCATTGCAAAATATATTTTCAAACTGATTTTCAACCAGATTTCATGTTTTCTTCTGTGAAAGGACACAGCCATTGTAGTTTAAATGTCCTCTAGCAAAGAACACTGCTCAGACAACGTTCGGGTAACACAAACTGAAGAAAGAAGTGGAGCAAATGAAAAAGCCACAAAGCAAGAAGTGGTTAAAATTACTACTTGTACCAGAGATACTCCCTGCTGTAAATGGTAATTTTAAAATCTGAAAGTATTCAGATTCAGTATTGTAGATTTTTTTCATTCAAATTTCCATTTCAAGTGTTTCAACACCACATTTAAAATTCCCCTTTTTTTCAGTTAAACTAATTAGAATTTATTACTTCGCAATGTATGAAATTAACATTCTGTGTATTCCTTTTGCAAATCTGTCTCATCAACAGTCATAAATGAATAGAAAGAGCCAGAGAAAGCTGGTGATGGCAGGATGAGGTTAATGTTGCCACTAGCTGAGCTGCATAAGCTCAAATTTCTTGGCTGCAGCTGAAATGGGAAAATGGTTTCTATCCCAGTGTGACTCTCCTGGATAAGGACAGGTGACTAAATGTGTTGTTGACAGGGCTCAGTATCTCAGCTAAAAGCGCCTGTTTGTCCCTGGTCAAACAAGCCAGCGTGATAAGGAAAGCTGACAGATACAGATCATTCTGCAACAAACGGGTTTCATTGTCAGCTCAAATAGCATTTTTTTTCAGCTGTACTTCAGCTTTTGCTTTGCTGCTGCTCTGCTCAGAGCCAGTCTGAGGGTCCATGAGCAGCTGTATGCACAAAATGGGTTTGAAAGCTCACTATTGGTATTCATAATAACTTTATGAAAGTTATTGTACGAACTTCAAATGCCTGCAAAGTGTTGGCAGCAGGAAGAGGTTGCTGCCGTAAATGAATTTTGTGTGGGCTGAACAGTGTTTTTTTTTTCCAAGCACACAATAATACCCTGTAAGAACTGATAAAAAAAAAAACTCAAAATCATTTACTCACAAGAAGATAAAAACACAGCACATAAGTAAAGTAAATTAAATAAGATAATGTCATATAAAAAAACAACTACAATAATATCAGGAGAAACAAGTGGCTATTGTTCAAAATGGGATTTTAAATTGAACATGTCAGAACAAATGAGGAGACAAAATGTTTTTTTTCCATTAACTGTGACCATTACTTCTTATTCCTTTTTTTTCTGCTGGCAAATTAGAAATGGCAAAAGAATTATTGCTTTCTTCAAGGCAGGAATGAATACTGAAATAATTACCCAAACTATTGGATGTAAAATGTGTGCTGCCTTTTGTATCAGCATTGACCTATTGTACTGTGGCTTTTACACAAGCAGTTGTTGAGTACAATTAACAATTTCAGTGGGTAGTTCAGGTTTTTTATTTTCAAGTAGTATGGTTGTTTAAAACCTGTCTAAACCAGCTGTCTTGTCATGTCATCATCTGCCGGTTGACAATCTCTACTTGAGGACCTCTGCAACATTTTCTGGAGCTTTCAAATGCACAGTGGATGCAGTTTGCTCATTTGTCATGGAGATAAAGAGCAAGAGAATGTGATATGAAAAAAGCACATAAGTGGACTTTGAGTTGAGTTGGTTTTTCTCAAATTAGTATATCCACGGTCTAGAATGAACTTTCATGTCTAACTTTTAAGCCTACATGGAGCAGACTTCATCTGTTGCTGAAGACTGTGTGATTTATTTATTTATTTATTGTTAGAAAAAAAGACTCATGTTGTAAAATAACAAAAATTTCCTATATGTTTAGATATGACAGTGTTAACTCAAGATCTTCTTTTTTACTTTATCCAGAGCTTTCAGCCACATCTTTAGCAGTGGATGAAGTTTGCTCAGTTATAGATCTGTCAAAAATGGATGAGCAAACTTCATCTGCTGATGACAACCATGTGATATGGTTGAAAGCTACAGAAATATGTAAGTAGTTAATCTGGTTTTTGTGTGGGTGGCAGCATTGATATAGCACAAATATATACACACCAGTGTTGAACAGGTATTACCAAAAAAAAAAAAAAAAAAAAAAGAGGAACTAGATTTGATCTGGGTGTAATAATCCACCCGCAGAGCAGCTGCCGACCCACAGCAGTGTCACCTAATAGTGGGTGAGGGAAGAGTGGGAGGAAGACAAATCCCAAACCAGATCAACACAGCTTATCCTAATACCTACGACAGCTGATTGAATTGAATCGAGTCTTTATAACTTGTTAAAGGAGTGTTTGGGAAATTGAATAGGAGAGGAAGGGAGGGCAGAGGAGAGCAGAGCAGAGCAGAGAAGAGGAGGGGAAGGGAGGATAGAGGAGAGGAAGGAAAGGGAGGGGAGGGGAGAGAAGGGGAAGAGAGGGGAGAGGAGAGGAGAGGAGAAGATGGGAGGGGAGGGGAGGGGAGAGAAGGACCGAAGTGAGAAGATAAGGTGAGGTAAAGTAAGATAAGATAAACCTTTAATAGTCCCACAATGGGGAAATTACACTGTTACAGCAGCAAAGAGAAAAGTAATGAGGAGAGAAGACAAGTGGAGGAGAGGAAACGTAAGGAGTAAGGAGATGCGAAGAGAGGAGATGAGGAAGGGAGAGGAGGAAATAAGGGAGGAAAAGACACAAGAAGAGGAAAGGAATGGAGAGGAGGAGGAGGAGGAGGAGGAGGAAACAGGAGAGGAGAGAAGTGGAGTGGACACCAGACAAAATTATGTCTGTTCTCCTCTCGAGAAGAACAGACAAGAAGAGGAGAAGAAATGAGGAGAGGCTAGGAGAGGATCTGGGAGGCACCCAAAGGTGATCACAGTGGAAGGTCTCTCCCTGTTCGGTGACAAGGAGAAACAAACAAGACAGAGAGACAGAGACAGACAGACAGACAGAATACAGTGTGAGCAGCATTAAGCTGAATAGGAAGAAACGTGCAGAAGGAGATGCTGAGAGGAGATGACAGGCAAGGTGGCATATGAAATAAACTAGAGGGAGGAGAAGAGGTAGAGACACAGAAAGAGACAGAGGACAGAGACAGACAGAATAATGTCGACTAAGCAAAGCCAGCCAGAGTGCATATTAATCAAAGCCCTGAGGAGCAGGGCCACACTGCTGCCATATTGAGCAAATGATAAATACGTTCTCAGTGTGACAGCATGTGTATCACTGTGTGTGTTAAGGAGGGAGAGGGAGATGTAGCAAAAGGGGGAAGGTGAGAGATAGCAGAATTAAAGTGTCACCGTACATGCCATAAATAGACTTTATGACTTCAGCACTCTCAGCCAGGCCCCAGGTTCTTTAAGGAGGATGTTAGCTAGTCGGGCAGGCGAGTCAGCTTCCTCTGTCAGGCTCACATATCAGAAAGAATACATGTGGTCTGTCCAGAGAGAACATAAGAACATCCTTGTCAGGCGCCCCGGGAACAAGGATGGAACATTTCCATATCGCTGACCGCTTTGATGCTCCTGTTTTGTTTTGTTTTTTTTTATAAAGAGAAAATATGCTGAGTAAAGGCATCTCTAATTATTCATTCCTCACCTCCCTCCCTCCTCCTTCCACTCATGTCATTAAGTATAAACCAAAGCCGTGACCGAGTTGACAGCGATGTGCAGGCGCCGACGTGCACAAATTTTACACTTGCTGCCTCTGTTTAAACTGCACAACAAAGCAAACCAAACAAGATTTGACCCACACAGTAAACACAGACGTTCCCGCACACACTTTTCTGTTCCTCTGTTCTTGTGAGAACCTTCTGACTGTATTCTTGCTCTTAGTCTCAACCCTCACCATTTTGAACTTGAGTTTAATTCAACATCCAAGGCCTATCTTGTCATAAAAACTAGCTGTAAAATAGGTTTGTTTACATGGAGCCTAATATTCCCATTACAATCAGTTAAAAAACCCAAACAGAATAAAATTTCTCCATGTAAACACCTCAGTCAGAATAAAAAGGCCCAAACCAATTCAGTTGCAGAGGGGCAGTTTAAACCTTTTCATAAAATAATAAAAATAAACTGTACCATGTAAACAATTGAACCTAATTACTTTCTGGCTGCATTCTTTCTGCACATGCCCTCTGACTTTACATGAGGATGCATGTTTCTCCACGCACGACGTAAACATCACTTTTGCGCATGTCACGCAGCTGTTCTGATTAAATGTGTCCGCACATGTAACCACCACCGTATTAAAACACATCCCATCTAAACAGCTGACCCGGAAGCTTCAATGGGATCATTTCAGTCAGGATGAAAAGATATGAGCATGTAACTGCAGCTACTGAAACCTTAATCTTGTTGGAACTATAATCATAATCCTAAATCCTTAACATAGCATGACTCTTGGGATTAGGCCAAAAAAGGGCAGTATAGTAGTACATATATTTTTATATATCAGCCTGAGTGAGCTTTGAGGTTTAACATTAATTCATCAAATGTAGTTTGGCTGTTAAGTACCAGCCTTCATTTTTTTTTCTTTTACAATAACAGACTTACTTTTAATTTAAAAGTAAACTTATTACTAATTTATGTTTACTCAAATAACATTAAAGATACACTAGGTAAAGTATTACCACTAGAGGGCAGAGTAATTCAAACTGTCTGTCTGTCAAAGCTGTAATGGGCAGACAAAGCTTTCAGCCACTCTTTCAGTTTGTGATGAAAATAAATAAAGAAGGATTTGGGGCTTTAAACTCAGCAGTTACTGCCACATGCAGGTCATTTGCAATTTATGGCTGCCCTTCAAGAATGAGGCCAAAGATGTCTCTCATTTAAATTAATTCAATCTAGTTTCATACTTGTGCAATAAATGTCCAAGCTTACATTTTATTTAGTCTCATTGTCTCTTGTTCAGTAAATGCACATAATATTCAGCAATATGCTGCAGTAAAACAATTAAATAAAAATATTAGGGAATACCAACTTTCTCAATTACTTCTCAGTTACTCATTTACTTACTACCTCTCTGCTATTTTGCGTTGATAGTAGTGTACACTTCTTAGCCTCACTTCTTTGCAGAGGTTTTATCTGGAGGTTTTGGTCTACATCTGCCTACAGTCAGAAAACCAAAAGAGCTGAAAGTAACTCATAAAGAAAGAGCTAAAAGTAGAAGCAGGATAGAGCTGATAGAGAGGTGAGGGGTAACATCAAAATGCTTTAACATTAAAAGCTGAGTCAAGTGGACGCTAACATTACATTCTCTTCTGCACAGAGTCTTATAAGGACTGGAAATTTTAACTCCTATTGTATCTGACATTTCAGTTCACCACCGGTCACTAGCAATTCCTGCTGATGACAAATGAAACACTTTAAAGCTTCTCACAACCAGCAGCAGTGGTTTATGGCAATTTAGCAATTTCTGAAGAGATACAAAGAGGCAGAATTTGACAAAATGGGCTGCTGGTCGGGAATGGCTTTCATAAAAGGAGCTACAGAATAACCTCTTTCATACAGGCAAGGAAAGATATGGGCACACCGATATCAAATATTTTGAACTAAGATTAACATCACCTCAGTGACATATGGAAAAACCAATCCATTGGTGTAACACTAGCCAAATAGCCACCCTTTGTAAAAATAACCTCATTGTGAAAGTCTAAAAACACAGTGTGCTCTCTCAGAAGCACACACACACACACACACACACACACACACACACACACAGAGAACCACACACTCACATAATGCATTACCCACATCTCTTCAAACTGAGGCTTCCATACACACACCATTCTCATTCATTCACCCTTGCCTCTGTCACTCCTCTTCTTCTCGTCCCTCTTATCACCGTCCTCCGTATGAAACAGCCTCGCTGACATCAAACAGCAAGCAGATGGAGAGAGATGAGGGGCGTGAGCCTGCCTGTTTGTGCATTTGCGAGTATGGAGAGTACAAACATATATAATGATAGTAAGAGCAGCATCCTGTTAGCGGGAGATAATTCAAACAGAGATGTGCTGTCTGGGGAAAAAAAAACAAAAAATAAAAAAATAAAACCCTGTCAGAGCCGAGGGACACAGAGAGCTGGAACTCCTCCAGAGGATTAGATAGCGAAGGATAAGGTAATGTTTGCAACTGCAGAAAAATATGTGAGTCTTTATGTTACACTGATGTTAATGATGTGAGACATTCACAAGGTAAATGCATACTGTGGGCAGACAGAAATTGCAAGGGTGACCATGAGAGTTTCAATTTATATACCATATCTACCATGAATACAAGTTCAAATCAAGGTCAAACTGCTGTCACTCTGTTCCTCTCTTTCAACCACACACACACACACACACACACACACACACACACACACACACACACACACACACACACACACACATACACAGACACACAGACACACAGACACACCACACACACACACACACACACACACACACACACACACACACTCTGCACCCAGTTCCTATTTGAAATGTGCTCCATAAAAATTCCCTAATAAAAGTCCAGTAAAATTACAGCCTGCCTGTAGGACTGATCTCTGTTCAGTGGATTTTTAAGCATCACTAAATGGATTCACTTCAGCACTGTGTGTTTCTTCTTCAGTAAATTTGTTTTGCCAAGACCTTGCTTCAGTGTTGCATGCCAAAATATAAAAAGTCTGTAAAGCCTGGTGCCCAACAGTGATAGCTGAGTTAAGTGAGCTCTCAGATCTACAGGATTTATTCAGTTCTGGATTAGCTGCACCAAAGCAGCCCTGACACATGCCTATAAAAATATTCATCCCCTTGGACTTTTTCACATTTTTATACATTTTTATTACATTAAATCACATTGGATGGAATTAAGCTTGAAGCAATACTCCTCTCTCCTTCACATTTATCCAAATTAAATACAAAATAATCAACCGCATTAAGTATTTATCCTTATCATTGTTTAGTTATGGCAACTATGGCAGCATTAGGTCTTGAGATATTGTAAAAAAGTTTTAAGCTTGGCTGACATGGAAAAATTGTTCAATTAAAGCAAAATACAACAAAGTGCAACTGAAACTGACTTAGAAAATAAATCATGATGTGTGGATTGATGAGGAGGCTGTGTGTTCCTCAAATTCATTACATGAAACAAACATAAATGTCATATTTCCATCATGCTCTCTACATTGTTTTTCACTATTTAAGGTTTGACTTAATAAAATAAATAAATAATAAGTTAATAAAAGTTGTTTTTTTAAGCCTTTTTAAGCAGGAGTCAACGAACGTTGACACTTTCACTTTTGCACATTTAAGATGCTGTATAAGAGGTGCTGTAATCAATTATTTAGTGTTCTATTTTAACACACTATTTAGATGTATTTGTACATTTCTTTTCCTTAACATTATAGCATCTTTGCTTTCATTACTGCCATAAATGCTAATCACACCAACTGAGATTCAGTGTAGCAAAACAAACATACAAAAGCTAGTTTGTATGAACATTTCCACCCCTTTACAAGAATAACAGATGGTAGTATTTTCTCCCCATAAGGAGTTTACCAACAGAGCATTTATCCCTGGATATTGTAAACAATAAAACAAGAAACTGATTTCGCTGATCAAAGATAGATCTCCCAAGAACCCTTCTAATGGAGATGAGAGAAAGATTTATGGTAAAATACAAGGACAGAGAGACAGAGAGACAGAGGAGCCAAAACAGAATAAGACAGAAAAGAGGGTAAATAAAAGGATAGATGAGTAATTGCAAAATGCACACTAGGGAGAATGTCAGTGTATGAGTATATGTGTGTGTGTGTGTGCGTGCGTGAGTGCGTGTGTGCGTGCGTGCGTGCGTGAGTGCGTGCGTGCGTGCTTGCATGTGTGTGTGTGTGTGCGTGCGCGTGTGTCCATTAACTTTAAATTTGCATTTTGAGAGTTTAGGTACTCTTATCCATCATGACAAACCTTTCCATTTGGGGAACTGCTTGAAAAGCATTAAAATGAAGCAACTAGAGAGTGTGTTTCAAATCTTTCTTGTGTGTGAGGTTTTTTTTGTTGTATCATTCATCTGGGCTGGCATTCATTGTTGGTTATGTCTGGCTACAACCATTTCCTAATCCCCGCTACCCCTTAGTTACTGTTGCTATGCCTGTCAAGCTTTCAGTTCACACACGAGACACAAGGTAGGCCTGTGCATTTTATAAAGGTAATGGTGGCAGCCTCGCCACCAAGAATGTGGCCATTTGTGGTCCAGACCAACTCCGAATGTGGTCTGAGTAATCTGACCTCAAGTGCGTCCTCAACTGTGGCTGAAAACTGTGTCTCCGGTCAGCAAAACTGAGAGGGGTGAATGTTTAAGACAGCAGTCGTACCAGCTTGTTGGAAGTGGGGAAAAAAAAGTTGAGTTACTGTGAATATAGTGTTTCTCCCAATGACCCCACCCACACATTGCCACTTGGTCCATCGACTTTACATACTAATCGCTTCTCTAAGTTCTGGTAAAGTTTTACAAATATAACCATCTCCATGGATTAAAAATTCATAATACAAAGAGAAATAATTGACCTTGCTTGCAGTTGAAAGTGTCAGTTTTACAGGTGCCTCTCTTAGAATGGTGGTCTATGAAGAAATGCTTTCTGGGCAGCAGGGGATTTTTTGTTGCAGTACCACAAGTGGCCACTGAGATAAATTGGCAGCAAGGCTGAGTGCCAGTGCCGTACACAATTCTCTTAATACATGCAAGAAAGAAACCAAAAGCAAACCTGATGTGCCTAGTTACAGTTACTAAGATATGATTGGACAGTTGTTGTTCAGGGGAGGGGTTTGGTGAATAGTCAGTTCCATGTGTGTATGGCAGGTTTATCTTACAGACAGTGTCCATCCCTCTACCTACCCTCTGAGCTGATTTCACGGGAGCGGACCAGGTCGCTCTTGTTGCCCACCAGGATGATTGGTGTGTGTGGCTGGGACTCCCTGAGGAGGAGGCGGAGCTGGGCGGTGCGGTGGAAACTTCGCCTGTCAGTCACTGAGAAGACCAGGATACACACGTCACACTGCAAAGTGGACAGGTCCTGGGGATACAAACACACACATATACACACATCCATTAATAAAGCAACACCTCGGCAGAGCAGATTAGACATGTATACATACATCAGAGATCCAGTGACAGCTGAATAGGTGTGGAATGTCAGGTGTCTATGATACACTACACAAGATCCCTTACATCCTAGCAACAAATTGACAATTTGTCCTTGAACAACATTTTTAAACTCAGTCTCCTTCCTCAAGTCCGTTTTATTGTGCTGGAGCTTAGCCACTGAAAGGAAATCAGTGCCAATGCCAGGCAGGCGGCACTTAAAGTTTTTATCAGTGTCCCATGAGAGGACGCAGAGGAGGCTTTGCGTAACTTGATTGTACGCATGTCACGCTTCACTTTGAATCTCCTGACCCTTTTAACGGTGACCACCAACATCCCGTCGGGGCTTCCTGTCACAGAGGCTCAATTAGCCCGAGTGGCTCTAGCAGAAACAGCAGCTTGGAACTGCCTGGGACCATCTTTGTCCTCTCTCACTTTCTCTCTCTCTGACTCTGTCAGCCACATTTACATTGGACTGAAGGTGGTTCATGGGTGTAAAATGGGTCATGGCAAGGTCCTTCTGGCTGTAACCTGAGAATTACTGAGGAAACATTTCCCATACACTGAGCAAGAAACAAACTTAGAAAAAAGGATATATATATATATATATATATATATATATATATATATAACTGAATTCCCTGTGACTGTGAACTACACAGGAAAATGCAATCCAATTTTGGATGTAAGTCTGAAGCCTGTGGTCATGTGGATTAGATATGCACATTTGTGTCACACAGCATTGTAGCTTTTTATATGGTATACTTTCTTTCCTCAGAATAAGGCCAAAGAACATCAATCTTAACCTGTGGTTCCTCTTAAAAATGCACTGATGAATATTTTCATATAAAAATGAGCTGCACCAGACAGCAGACCGCCAAAGTTATTAACTACATGGAGACCATTCATAACCTAAAACACAAAATACAGAGTCAGTACTTTAAAGATGCACTAATCAGTGTTTCTTATATCAACGAGGGATCAAATTAATATGTGTAATCTGAAAGGGTGAATAGTGACAAACCCACAGAGAATTGTGATGCAAACTTGCAGTCTCCCGTAACTTTACAGCTCATTTCAGCTCATTGTTTTAATTTTAAGGCATGCCAACTTTGTGTTTGGCAATAGTGCCAGTTCTCAGCAAAAGAGCACTGATAGGCCTACTGTCCGCTAAATGTCCAGCACCATACAGCTGACAGACAAATGAACAACTAGCTAGTGAATATAGTGCAGCATTTAGCCGCTAAAGAGACAGATGTTTTCCTCAGTAGTTACTGTGGTGGAGGCCAAAACAAAGTGTAAAGGTTGTAAAGTTCTGTGGGTTTAGCAGTGCTACCCCAGGCTAGCATAGGTCTGTGGGGTTGAAAAGGTTAAAACAAAAGACATTTTATCTAAAGTTGGACAAGAACAATCAATACAAACTATTTCTCTTCCAAAGACAGAAACATAAGACCACACTCCACAGTGTAATGCCAGGCAAAGTCGCATTTGCTGTCAATGAAATAGAGCCAGTATAGGATTAGAGCACATATGGGAATATATATTTTTTATATATATCTAGATGGGTTTTCTTGTAGCGAAGTACAGACCACTATATCAACAAACTATTTCTGTTCACTGTTTGTAGGGCAATACCAGAAAATAAAGTTTGTATATGACACATTCAGACCCTTTTCCTTTGACTTAACTGTAGACATTCACAGATGGAATTGGTAAAATGTTATTTGTTGGCTGGTTTAAGCTTTAATCTATAACTTTCAACTGTGTTGTTTTCATGCATTGACCTATAGAATTGCAAACACAATCAAGTTGTATTTCAACTGAAAATAGGACTCTGAAGCCATAAACAGTGGCGACTGAATCAATATAAATACACGTTATTCCCACCAGATAACCCAATCTGCCCACTAGCTCTGAACTGCATATTGTGTGTGTGTGTGTATGTGTGTGTACATGGATGCCCTTGCCCTACATCGGCAGCCCTGAAGGTAATTTCCTGCCCTCCAGAGAGTTTCAGACGCCTGAAAAATTCACACTGTCTCAAGCGGCCAAGTAGTATCGGATCAGACCCCGGAGCAGGAAATTCATGGGAAGTGCCTTGGCACTGTCTGTTTGACGGAGCACAGGAAAGACAAGGAGAAGAGAGAAGGAGAGAGGGAGGGGAAGGGGAGGGGAGAGAGCCACTGCTGTGGAAGGCGGCTCCGCCACCTGTCACAGTCTGATTGAGGGATGAGGAGGAAGAATGGAAACAACGAGACACAGGGAGAAAAATAAAGAGAGGGAGAAGCTAATCTTTGTAAGCAAAGGAGTACCAACGCAGAGTGGACATCGATTGGGAGTGTGATGGAACGCTCCAGGAGGAAAACTGTGACCAAGTAAATACGCCTCTCTATCAAACTGAGGCAGAACAACTCAGGACGGTGCCAACTCTCTCCCTCTTTCTCTGTCTTTCTTTCTCTCGATTAAGCAGCTCCTCTCTGTTCACAGAGAGCAGGCCATCTGTCAATACCTACTCCTCCCATACACACACACACACACACACACACACACACACACACACATCAAGTGAAACACAGGTTTCACTTGATTGGCATCTTCCTGTAGACCCCTCACCTTGAAACACTACAAAGCCTGTCTAGATATTTAAGTGTATATTAGGTGTGGGGCTGTGGAACTGTTTTGATAAATATATTCATTATGCATGAGAGATTTGTGTGTGTTTATATCTGTGCTCCTCTCACTGATTTTAAGCGAGTGGGATTTGATTGGGGAAGGGGTGACGTCACATGTTTCCATACACCAATGAGAATTTTGAATCTGCAATGGTGGCTGTAGCCTTATTTACATATGTTTCCAACTCTGTAAAACAAATGCAATCAAACCAGATCCACAGTCCTGATGAGGTCAATTTTAACCTCAACCTCATCCAGCACCTTTGGGATGAACTGGGAAACTTACTGAAAACTGGGTTATTGCAAAAAAAACAGCATTGCCCAACTTCACTCACGCTCTTGTGGCTGAATGGGAGTAAATCCATGCAGCCAGGTTCAAAAATTGATGTAAAGCCTTCCCAGAAGACTGTTACAACCACATATTAATGTCCATAGTTTTGGAATTAGATGTTCACCAATCACATTTGGCTGAGGCGACAATCATCATACTCAAATGATTACATAGCCATAAATTCACAACAGTAATAATGATATTCGATTGGTATGCAAAACCACACTTAGGATGCTGGCTCTATATTGAAACTATGAATAAATAATAAACTCATTTTTGGTGGGGGTCTGTTGCTTTGGGCTCCATCCTGGAATGTCTCTGCCAAATGTCTCATATTGTTGGCCATCATTTATAACTGTCCATGACTGTCTATCTTACTGATAGCTTCTCTTTCACGAAACTTAACCATAAACATAAAATAAGTAAGCTTTTGTAATAAGGATCCCTTGGTCATCAAAGACACTGAGCAGGATTTTACACCAGAAAAATCTTAACTCTCTGGTGGAGAAACTATGGGCAACACTGTTTCTAAATTGCCTTAAACATTTCTTTGTCACTCCTGGCGTGCAGTTTCTGTTACTTGGCTGAAATATACGCCCATATGGATATATCTGTAATAGACTATAATCGGCCGTTAATGATGATGACTCTTCTCACCGCTCTGCCTCAGCCTCTCACTCTGTTTGAACACAGTCAAACGGGGCAATCGTTCAGGCCTTCATACACCGTGATAAATGTTTTTTTCAAAAACAGAAAGCTCACAATAGAGTCAGACGGGCCTATCAGTAAAAGAAAAGGATCACAAGCCAGGCTTTCTAAGAATTAATTTTTCGGCCACTTCCTGTTTCTGGCACAGATATAGATAAGAAAAGCACATCCAATAAAACATGATAGAAATCATGGTATCCAGTCCTGTTTTTATCAGTGCAACATAAAGACATGACTTTTCTTTTTTTATCATGGTGTGTGCAGACCCAACCATCCACTGAGAAACTACAGCCAAGTTTGTCAAAGCTCTGAGCGGAGTTGTGGTTTCATATCCCGCTAAACTGGAATGAACCTGTCTTTGACAAGCTTTTTATACGCACAGAGACAATACACATTATACACACATGCACACACATACACTGACTTACGCTCAAAAACACACTCAAACACCAACTTGCTAGAGTCGGCACTACATCAGCAACCATTAACCGTGAGGCCGATGAATCACTTATCAGACATTATTTGCATAACATGCTGTGGCTGCGCGAGCACTCAAACTATTATTCCTTCCAGTTGTGAACAAATGCAGAAAGCACAGCATATGGCCCTTTTTTGAGAGTGTGCGTGAGCATGTATGTGTCTGTGTGTGTGTATGTTTGTACATTGCTCATTATACAACATGCTCGCCACTGCTTGGGACACAGACTCTGAACTATTGCAATCTATTGGCTCCCAAGTCATTTGCTTTGCAGAAGAAGATATGCGAGCAAAGCAGCTTACGGCCTTTACATGGAAACAAAAGGTCAAACACATCCCCACCTGCTTGCACAAACATCCACAGAGTGAACACACATGCACAGATAAATACATAGACACTCATGCAACCATTTGGTTTTATCAAAAGCAAACACATGCACTTTGCACACATCTGCTTCTTTGCCTTGTGTTATATCTGTCTGTCTGTCTATCTGACTGCCTGCCTGCCTGTCAGAGCAAAATGAAAGGGAAGGCAGATCAATAAAGATGCAGGGGTGATGAATGAAGGGAATTGCAGTAAGACAGGAAAAAGGAAGGAAGACAAGGGAGGTTCAGAAGAAAGAAGACAGAAAAGCATCGTGCTCTGTAGCTAAGTCAAAATCTGATAATAGGATGACGAAGCTTAGTGCAGCTAGAGTGCTGAGTTAGTGGGTTTGTGTTTTTTCTCTCACTTACTTTCTGCGACACAGAAACAACGTCTCCCTGAGGAAATATATTACTGCGGCCATGTGGCCTGCATCGGTCAGGCCATACACACACATATACGTGAGCACCGCGTGAGCAATGACCACCAATGACCACATCACTGGTGAATGCAGCCGACATAGTGCACCATGCAGACTATAAACACACGAGCACCAACCACCTAACGCACACACAAACACACAGGAGGGTGGTGTGGTTAGTGTCCCTGCATGACCCAGATTAAAGCTTTATTATGACAGCATGTAGAGCCTCCACCCTGCCGAAGTGTCCATTAGCAAATCCCCAAGTCCTTACCGGTTCCAGGGATGCTGTTCTGTGGTTGACCTCTGACCTCTCTGTAGAGGGAGGATAAAAGAGGATTTCCCTCTGGGACACAATAAATTATTGCATCATTGGTAAAAACATTTTATGACCTTAGATTTATTTATGTTGTGTTAATGTCTCATTTTGTCCCAAAATTTTATCCCAAAATGAGACAACATGGTAGTTTTGTCTGTTGTTTGTGTAGATTTACTTTATTTTTGTCTTATGCATTAATAGCTATATAATCTGATGGTTCTATAAGGTTCTGGCTGTCAGTCAGTGCTTGGAATGAACACAGGAGAACACACCATGAGCCAGGTTCTGTTCAGGGTTTCAACAAGTGGTACAAATAATTCTTCATTGTTTTGAATTGTACTATTAGCAAAACTGTCAGTGAAATTCTATGGTGTGACCAAATACAATATTATAGACTCAAAGGTACAAAAACGTACTTTTTTCAAATGAATGAATTCTGTACGTTCTCTGAATTAGAAGGTTTATATATTTATCCCTTAAATACAACGCAGCAGCTGAGATTTCAACTGAGCTTTTCTGTTTCTTGATTGCGGTTCACACAGACTTTTCTACACAAATAAATTGAGTAGTGACTCCCAGTGGAGACCAAAACAAACAAAACTGTTAAAGTGTAATAGCTTATGTGGATTAGGGCAAGAAATGAGAAACTGTAAATAGTCCAGAATGACGCTTATAAGGCAGCAGAACGGTAAAACAGGAAAGAGAAAAATGTCCAGGGAAGGAACTCCCCGGACACAATGCCAAAATCTGTCTCCTTTCCAAGAACTGGATGGTGGAACGATGTTTGTCTTTCCTCCTAATTGAGGCAAAAGAATGGGGTCACGCAGTAATTGTTTTCTTCCAAATTACATCCTGGACCTTTTCTCTAATTTGCTTTAACAAAATAAATGATCCATTCCTCCACAGCAGCAGAAAATTCTCCTTTCAGGATGCTGATAAAAACACACATGTATCACTGGCCTACATATTTGCAGACCTCAGGATGCACCTTTTGGTTGTTTTTAATAAATATTTTAATTTCAAGTTATCAAATAATAATGGAAACTGACTCAGGAAGGGAATAAATTTACACGCAGGAATGCACAGACACTGAGATGCACAAATAGACATTAGAGAGAAGGGTGGGAAGGTCCCACTGGTCTATAGTGACCTCAATCTCCCACTTGGTCCCCTATACGCAGAAAAACCAACTGACTGTTTAAGAGATACATTACACAACCAATGTCAGTCTAAAGGCAAAGGACAGCATAGGCTGGCTAGGTCAAGGCCAAGTGTGCCAGTGTTTCTATTTTGAGCACATGGATGACTTATTTAAACCATCCAACCCCTGTGACGTCAACAACACTCGCAACGTCCCAGCGTCTGGCAGAGCAGACTCTCAGCCTTCTGTGCATGTGTACACTGGAGTGTTTTACACGTTTGACCATGCCAGTGCTACATGTGCACATACCACACACATCCGTCTGTCAGCATGGTATATGTTTCTGCACTTACAGTAAGCTCTACCTGCAGTTTGCCCTGCACCACTCCCTGCACTGCAGTTTGGAAAATTCCAGCTCCATCTAGACCTTCATGTGTCAATCAGCTGTGAGTCAAGCCAAAACCTTGAAGGAACAATCGCTGAGTGTGAATGTAACAGTTTTTCATCGTTTTTTGGCAGTTTGTATTGCAAGGGAATGATGAGGTGCTGATCGGACTGGCCAGAGAACGGAAGAAGTCCCACAGCCAACAGCGTCGGATGCTGACTGTTCTAGCATGATCTCATGCGTGAGTGAGTGATTAAGTCAGCCCTGTATGTGCATACGTGAGTGTGTATGTGTGTGTCTGTGACTGTTGCTATGGTAACTTGGGTGTAGGTTGGGATGCCCCACGGAGAACACTTGCAGCTTTCTACAGGGCCAGAAGCTCTGCCTCTTGGGACTGGAAGTGCTGGCAGTTAATGCTGTGCCATTTCAAGGCCATGACACGTGTTAGGCAGCTGGACAACATCTGTCTGAACACCTGACTGTGTGAGTGAGAGGCTGTGTGCTCAGAATGTATTTGTATGTGTGTATATGGCTTCCATCAGCGGGCATTACCACAAAAAAAAGCACAAAAAAACATGAGCATGAATTGGCAGATGACTTGGGATGCTGTCCAGTCCTCTCTGCCTTCCCCCACTGCTGACGACCCTGGAGTTATTCCAAGCTTCCCGCTGGCCTGCGTCTGTTGCTTCAGCCTTAATGCCCTGCCTTGTATTAACACGCGCAGAATAACAAATTAACTCTCAGTGAGCAGAAAACTGCCAGTGGAGAAAGGCGAGCAAGCACCACAAAAAAAAAAAAAAAAAAAAGCAACATAGAGTGAATGGACGGGGAGATTTGAGATGATGGCAGCTGCAGGAAGAAAGGGCAACTAAATTAGGGGTGAGAAAGGGAGGATAACGCTTACAGAAAAACTGAGGAAGTGAAGAAATGAGTTCGCTTCCAGTGGACTTCCCCAGAGCTAAATGTAGCTGTGTGTGAATAATTTAACCTTAAGGGGAGAGCCCCTGAAGGCTGAGTGGACATCTGGAATAGGATGCATCAGGGATGATCCACCCTACACACTAATTAGAGTGCTCTACCATTTCATCATCTTTACTAATAGACATTAATGACTCCATGCTTTTTCATTTCGCATAATATCCTCAGCGTCACGAGGAGGTTTTGGACAAGCTGTTAGTGCTCTCTGCTGATGCATGCTGCACCTAAAGTTTCTCCGGCTCAAAAAGCATCACCACCGCATAACTCATTCACAATGTTACCTGCAGCTAATTTTAGCCCTCACCAAAATTTTCTTGTTGGCTATAGATTTGAATTGAAAGAATGAAGGCTGAGAAGAGAGTGATTTCCACTTTTCTGAATGTGAGAACTTTAAAAAGCTTAAGCACATTGAGCACAGCTGCTCCCACAGGATTTCTGGTACAGTGTAGCTCACAGACACACACACACACGTCAAAGCAAAAGTATGAACACACTCGTTACTCTCGAATGCACACAAATAATTTGCCCATTATCCATACTAGAAAATGGCTTTTCTAGTTCTAGTTATAATTTCAAAGAATGTCAAGACCAGAACTTACAGAAGGCTTAGGGTGAGAGAGGTCACCAGAGCATGAAAAGACAGGAATCTGGTCTAAACTGTGTGAGACAGACAAGGCTGAATGACCGAAGCGTGAAGCTGGCAATCAGAAACTCACCTGTTTCCAGTTGTCGAAAATTATGACTTTGCTGTCCTCGTCGTCGACTGTCACTGTGCACTCGTAGCCCTCACCTGCAAGCAAACACCCACATCACACACATCAGCACACACACAGTGTAATAAAAGCCACCAGAGCATACACTGTGTGACACGCCTCAAAAATACTAGGGGTGTAGAAAAATATTTTGCAATACAAAAATGTGATAGTATGCATGGTGGAGCGTAAATTAGTAATAGTGCCTTAAGTAAAATTTCAGTTCAATCTCAAATGCAGCCTGAAAAGTTAAACCAGGTCTTTAAAACGTCCTTGACCTACTCCAGAAACCTTAAATCAGTTTTGTGAACTGGGTTTTATGGCCAACTGTCATCTTTGAAAAATGGTACCTCCTGACACTCGTTTATATCTTTATGAGGACATTCTTATCTAAACATTTTGACATTTTTATAAGCCAATATATATAAGACAGGACTGATATTCTCTATGATCATATTCTCTATTTCTGTTCCTACTGAAATGTAAAACAAAAACAAAAAAAAAGGGGGGGGGGCACAAATAAATATTTTTAATATTCAAAAAGGCTCACTAATTTCCTCAAACACCTGGGCACT
Organism: Toxotes jaculatrix; assembly: GCF_017976425.1. NCBI lineage: Eukaryota > Metazoa > Chordata > Actinopteri > Toxotidae > Toxotes > Toxotes jaculatrix. The sequence continues at coordinate 6,239,620 of NC_054407.1, forward strand.
GCGGCTGCTAGCAGATGTTACTCAAGCTGGATTAAATAGTGTATTTGTCAGGGACTGTTTCCAGCAGTGGATTAATATACATTTGGTACAATATCGGGTTTTTACAGCAGCGGGACGGTGCATGCAGGGAAAAACTGTGGTGACTCACTGATGTGTTTTTAATACTTTTTGGGCAGCAACGGAGGTCTGTGGCACAGATGAATAAGACAGCATAAGGCTTTGACTACACATCTAGTACTCAAATCAGTTCATTGTTGGTTGTGGCTCTTGGGATTTGCTGACAACTACATATACAGTACCACCAGACTTATCCTTTAAAGAAATGTTTCTATTAGTTGCATTTTACAAGAAAATTAGTTAAAGTTATAAAGTTAAAAAAAAGGTGAATGGTTGTTTGATGAGCCTTGTACTGTGCATTGTATGAAACCATGACCTGACTGATTCACCCCTAGAAAATACACTGCCTATAATTGTGTGGCAGCTGTTTAAATACAAATTACCACAAAATTACTATAAAAAAAAACACTTGGAAAACCCACTATGATGAATGACGTGTCTATTTCAAGCTACAAGCACGCCAGATCTCCTGTTGTTAATCCCGTGCTGTTACTTGGCAAAGACATGTATTGACTGGTGAGGAGTTATTCCAGTCAGGGAGCTGATAAAAGTCTAGAGCATCTATTCAGGACGATTAAAAAAGTGTCACTTAAACAGATAATGAACTGTTTTTTTACACTTTGTGATTTTGAAGTGCAGCTCATACAATCATTTAGCACACTGCCAAAATCTCCATGCATTATAAGAACGTCATCATGGAAGCATGCACAAGTTACTTGGATTAAAGTGCTTTTTCTGTCCATTTATGATGCATGAATTCAAGTGTAGTACATGGGCAGTAATGAATACTGTATGGTGTGAGTCAGGGGTAAGTCTGGTTTATGCATGAGGGAGAGTAGTTGCCTTAGTGACACTGACTTATCGATTGGCTGGATGGTTGATGACCAGAGCTGATTATCCCTGATGTTGCAGTAAGGTGTGCAACAGACCTAGTAACTAACAGAGGCCAGACAGGAGGGAAAAGTAGATCAAGGCTGTTTTAAAAGGGAAAAATACACAAAGTGGAAAATATCTGTTTTCTTTCTTTCTATTTTTGTAAGCAGCTTGTTAGCTAAATTTGCCATATAACCTGGAAATGGGGGAAACAAGTGGCATGTGCTTTCTCAAAGATGACACAAAAAAAGCCTACCACCTACCAATTGATACCACTCTTGTGCCTGTATTCTAAATCTGTAGTGAATGACAACAGCTGGTTAGCTTAGCATGAAGACTGGATACAAGAGGAAATCACCAGCTTGGCTCTGGGAGAAGCTGCCAAGAAATCTGGGACACAATCCCCTGTAAAACATTTATACTTTTTTGAATGTAATAAACTAACAAAAATTTAAATTTATTCAAATTTTCCTTTAAAACACATTGAAGGAGAAGATTTGAGCAGAATAAATTTAAAGGCTGAATAAGGAAAGATAAACACTTTATGAGCATTCATCTTCCAAGAGTTGCGACGGCTTTAACGGCACCCTAAGTGTCTGAACAAAGCTTATCTTAAGTTAGACCTTGGGATTGATTTACAAAGGTTTTCCAGTCCTACCATAGATACACATGCACACAAAGACACACTCCACCACTCCCTGTCTAGGCCATTACCACATGCTTGTGTCTCAGAGTCTATAGAGAGGGATCTGTCCGACTGCCCGGCCAGAGATAAGGCCAGCGATGACTTGCCCACGCCATTCTGTCCCAGGAGCACTATTCTCAATGCCCCGCCGTGGCTGTGGTAAGCCGACTGGGCGGCTGCCGATTGGCTGAAGGACTCATCCCGAGGCACCGCTGTGTCACTAATAGGCAACGTGGCAGGCTCATCCAAGCCCGGGATCCAATCGCAGTCCTCGGATACGGCCTCTTCCCTCCGCAGCTGATGTTTGACAGGTAGGGGTGTGCTTCCTCGCCGGAGGGGGGGCGCCGTGGTGAGAAACATACTATACTAGAATGGAAAGGAGACAAAAAAAAGGTTATAAGTCTAGAAAAGAACCATTGGGAAGTAGACATGTGGCTTTGTTACCTGCAGTACTTTAAAATAGTCCAAGAGGTCCAAACAGGCTGTAGATCTACCAGTAACACTGTCTATTCTGGTGAATGTTATCACTGGAGAATGGGGGGAAGGGTGTTTCCGCTGTGTGCCTATGTGTGTAAAAAGGAGGGAGGTGATAACAATGGAGGTGAGTCAGATAAGTGGCAGTGTGAGAAAAAGATGCTGATGAAGACGCAGAGCATGTCAAAGGGAAACCTACAAGAGGAAGAGGCAGATGTGGGGGTGGGCGGGGAGGGTGAGATGAGGGAGACACAGGGCAGAAAGAGCTGCTGAATGGATGGCAGAAGATGCTGAAAGACAGCAGGTTGATGTGGACACAGGAATGAGAGGAGAAGACAGGAGAAAGAGAGGAGGAGGTATGTATATAGAGAAAGAAGCACAAGGGAGGGACAGAGGAAAGAGGCTGCAGCTGAGTGTAATAAGGGCATAAGTGTGGTTAGGTAGCTGTATACTGTTCAGTGTGTGCAGCATGAGCGCAGCATGAATTCACACAAAAATAGGTCAGAAACATAAAGTCTTGATCTCCATCCCTAGTTATTTTAAAAAGGGAAAGATGTAAACGAGGCTGTCTGCGGTTTTCTCCAGAACAATAATGTGGATGAGAAAAGTGTGTGTTGCATATGCATAACAGTGCGTGTGTTTGCAGAAGCAGCAGGTCAACCATAGATGACCCTCATCAATATTAATACAGCAATTAATCTAGCTTCAGTGACACCCCTGGGCGTCTGTGGCCCAGCGCCTGCCTGGAACAGCTAAGTACAGTATTGGCACTTAATTAAAGGGGATTGACACAATAACAGGAACAAATTAGAATATAATGCAATCCAATTCAGCACCACCACAGAGGAAAGTCTCTCAAATTACAATGAGCTGAATCAATGCCTCACTGACACAATGTCAACAAAACTTGAAGTTTATAAATTGCAATTAGGATTGACTGCAGGGCTGTTGAATTGGATTTGTTTAGCTTGTCAGATTATATGTACCTAATAAACTGGTAGCTTTGTCTCATGTAGCGTCAACCCTTTGGCTTTGTTTTCATAACTCTTTTTAAATATTGTTTAATGACATTACCATTGGTACCATTAAATATTGTAAAATCTATGGAGCAGAAGAATAGCATGTTTCAGAACTATATGTGTGTAGTATAGTACAGTAGAGTATAATACAATGTAAGGTTTATATAGTATAGTACAGGATAAAATTTTGTAATGTACACTGTTGTCCATGAAGTTGGAACAAAATATATTTTACCTCTTCTCATGAAATGATTGTGACAATGTGATTTTTTTCTTGATAGTCAAAGTGTATATCTTCTCAAAACTTTATTGATCAATCTCTTCTAATGTGATTGTAGTTTACTGTAAAGTATAACACTTTATAGTAAAGTACTGTGCAATGTATAGTATTGTGGTGTAGTACAACATAGCACGGTATGGTATATTGCTATAAAATGCAATGTTCGCTAAAGTGTAGTGTAGTTCAATATGGTATAGTGCGGTGTAATGCAAAATACAGTATTTTGTAATGTAATGTAAACCCTCTCTCTCTCTCTCTCTCTCACACACACACACACACACACACACACACCATTCACACAGGCTCACTCAGGTAGCTTAGCTCAATTAGGTTAATTGAACGACCTAATCAATTAAGCATGGCCTTATTGTCAGCGGCGCTCGGGGGAGCTGTAACTCTGACCGCAGGCTGAGCCAGTGTGTCAGGGGTTAATCTCTTTCTCTCGCCAGGCTGTCGAGAAACTGGGGCAAACAACAGTGCACAATACAAAATTAATACTACAGGCAATGCTTTTATTCTTCCGTCTGTACAGACCAATTACACTGACAGCTGCTTCTTTACCAGCTGCAGCCTAGTTGTATCTGCTGTAGGTTACTCATGATTGCTCCAGACCATCTTCACTGTGCAGCTTATTATTCTTCAGTTTCAATCTATGAGGAATAATATGTTCCACCGAGAGAGACAGGTAGATCGATGGATTGACCACCTTTAGGAACTGTAACGCTGACTAATAATTTACAGGAATACTACACAACCATCACAGCAACATCTTAAACCATCTTTCAACTATGACTGAAAATCCAGCACACATAGCGTAGAAATATAGGCATATGAAGTTTACTATAAGCCACTACTGAATAACACGGACACACGGACACACACAGTCCCTGTTACAAAAAAAAAAAAAAAAAAAACATATCCTGAGAATACAAATGAAAAATGCTCAAAATTCTTAACTGAATTCCCTCACGCACAAAACTGTGTGACTGGGAGAAACCAGAGTGTGCTGCATAAAAACGATTAGATCTCGTGCCATTCCCAAAGATAAACATTAGAGGGTGTGTGTGCAGCCTAACTAGTGTGTGTGCGTGTGTAGTCTAGTCTATTGTCACTATTGTGAAGAGCGCACGAGGTGGGTTGAAAGGGGCAGGTGGAAAATCTGTGTCGCCTTACCTGGTCAGCCATGGTTATCGATAAGTCTTCTCTTTATTGGAACAAGTGCTGTAGTTGCAACCGCCTGTGCCGCCCGGTTCAAGTCATCTGTGCTGGCTGCAGACCCGGCATCACATTCACCACGGCGGTAACAGACGGCGCACAAAAGAGACGCACCACATTTCATTTAATACAATGTTATTCTTCTCACTCCGGCGCGTAAAATCACCTTCTGCTGACTTGAAAGGAGAGGTGCGGCGCATGGAAAATTGAGAAAGGTAGTAGTAGGGTGGGGGCAGGATAAAGAGGTTACACCTGCGTCTCCGTTTGGAATAAGAGGCGACTTCTTACGGGCAGAGGAGGAAAAAAAGCCATCAGCACAATAACACATCCCCTCCTGTCCTTTCGGTGTCCCAACGGCCAACAGCGACTGCGCTTCCCTCCCCACTTCCAGTTAATACCTGCATCTCTCCCTCTCTCCCTCTCTCTCTCTCTCTCCCTCTCTCTCTCTCTCCTGCAAAGTGTGTATTGGGGGCGCGTCCTTGAGTAAGTGTAGAGTGATGGTGATGGGGGTGAAGTACTGCCACTCACTTCCCTCCTCCAGAGTAAATATCAGCCAAGACGCACCGGTTCCTTCAGAATTGTGCCTTTGTCAAACACAGATCTGGGGTTTTTCTCTTTTTTTTTTGTTCCCGGTGTATTTCATTCAGGTTTGAGGGTAAAGAATCCCGTTTTTGTCGCTGTGAGCTGAAGCGACCGCCAGAGGGAGGCAGTGGGATACCTCACGGAGAAGACGCTGCCATTGAACGTTTGCTCAGAGGAATAAGGCTTTGTTGTTCTCGCACTCCCTCAAATATCTAGAATAATAAAAAAAAAAATTCACAAAAAAAGTTGATCAGCTTTCACATTAGTTATCGTAAGGATTTAAAGGGGCACTCCACTGAGTTTACACATGAAGAGCAGTTGTTTGTCACTAAAAACAGTTTATTAACAGTATATTATCTTTGTGGCTCTTGATGTTTCTGAACTGTGAGAAAAACACCCTTATGATGTCACTGGGGTTATCTTGGCTTCAGCTTAACAGAAACCTGGGTATAAGTCTGGGGCATGGAGTGTGAAAGATGCAAGCACTTAAATGACACAAGCATCTAACAGAAGAAGAAACAGAGTGAACTGTAGGATCCATTGTTTTCGGAGCTTGACCCCGAATATCTCATTATTCAATTTAAAATAATAATAATAAATAATAATTCTTGATGCTATCTCTAGGACAGGGTTAGGGTTAGGGTTAGCACCCAAGTCTATCTTAGCTGTGACCCCAGTAATTCTAGTAGTAGTTGATAGTTGCTTATGTTATTAACCTTAAAATCACAGAGAAACATGGTCCATATTCCCACCAGCAGTGAGGAAATATAGGTTTTATTTGACCTCAACCTCAAATTCACCAGTCGTATAAATTAAATTGTGCATTGTCCGCCACTATCACTTTAGGAGACTCTCAAAGATCAAGCCATTCCTGTCCACCATAAACCTGAAAACTGTTATTCATGCCTTCATTTCATGAGACTTTGATTTCTGTAGCTCACTTTTCTCTGTCTATAGCACAAAATAAAACCCTTAACAGGTGCCAAAAAAAGAAGAGCACCTTCTATCTTTGCACTGGTTGCTAGTTAGTTTTAGGAGTGACTGATTGATACACTGCTGACCCCAAGCTACATCTCAGACCTTTTAGCCCCGTACGTGCCAGCTCTTTCCCTGAGGTCCACTATTGCTGCTTTTCTGGCTTCTCCAAAGTCTAGACTGAAAAACAAAGGAGACAGAGCCTTTGCAGTCTGAGTCCCTGGACTGGGGAACAGCCTGTTTCCACTGTTCCACCATTTAAAAGTTTCTTTAAAACAATTTTTTACAGACTTGCCTTCCTGTGATCCTTTACCATATCATCCTAAATTTGTTTTTCTCTTCCTATAATTTGTGTCTCCATTTTGTTTTATGACCATCAATCAGAGGATCAATTATCCACTACATTAGTTATAAATTATTATGAATGTTGGCATCCTTTCTTGAATGCCAGTTTTTTCTCTTTCTTCATTTCCTGTCTGCCTCTCTACTGTCTGCTGTTCAATGAAAGCAGAAGGCCAAAAATAATCTTTAAAATGACCGTGAATGAAAGCGCACATCTGGTGATTCTGAACTGATAACTCTCAAATTTCAAAGATGGGGTAAGCATAACTACCATAAGAGACCAAGCACATTATGAGACAGCCTTGTTTTTCCCCATCAATAGAAAACACATGACTAATAATAATAATAATAATACATTTCATCTGGAAGATTGCTAAAATTCATTACATATTTTCAATTATTTTTTTTCCTGCCTTTCTTTGTGAGTCATTATTATGTTTGGGGTACCATGATAATAATGCAGTTGATGGTGCATTCACATCAACTAAGAAGACATAAGAATAATTAGTCATCTGAAGGAGCTTTTCGCTCAGGGTAATAATTTGGAATTGCACAGCTCTTTGAAGTTGGATGGCAAGATGACTGTGTGCACAGACGCAGGGGCTTTGTTGTCTTTTTGTTTGCTTTTCTACTCACGAGTACAAAGTACTCTCTAGTGAACACTATAGCTGACAGGACCTACTCACTACAGGAATACAGTGCAATCAGGCAGTGACGTGACAAGCAACTTTGTGCATACTCACAGGATAGTAGAGGAGCTAGCCAAACCACCAGGGTCTCTGTGGATTACCATCCCGACCGGAAATTGTGAAGGCAAGTATGGCTTTTTGAAGGGAGCTGGACCTGGAAGGTAAAACAACCTTGTTATTGTTACTGCTGTTTACATTCCACCAGATGCTAACTCTAACATTGCCCTCAGCTCCCTGCTAAAGGCCATTAACAAGCAGCAGAGTGCTCATCCTCATGCAATAATTGTCATAGCCAGATACTTTAATCATGCCAGTCTGAGGTCTGTTCTCCCAAAATTTGATCAACAAGTGTGCTAACGGGTAGAATAACACTCTGGACCAAGTCTTTCCATACATCATAACCTACTGTCGAGTTCATGACGCCCTGGCCTGAGGAGGTCTCCTCTCAGCTCCAGGATTGCTTTAGATTGATTGACTTGATTAAATAGATAGGTATCAAGGATGTCAAACTGGCCTACAAGCAGAGGATTGAGCTGATCCCCGCTGTGTTTGGAAAGGCATCCAGCACAGAACCAACTACAGATGCACACCTGACAATGGCCTCGTCTCCCTAACAGGGGAGCTAAATGGCTAAGTTGCTTGTTTTGAAGCGAAAGGACTTGGGATTGATGTGACTCCCCCTCCAGCTTCCAATAGCTAGACACACAGTGCAATCGTTGGACATGAGATGTGCACTCTGGTCTGTGGATGGGAGGAAACCTGTAGGCCCTGATGGAATACCAGGATGGTTTCCCAATCTTCCCCAGCCTTTGCCTACCAACACTACTGCAGTCGTCAAGAGGACGAAACAGAGGCTCTATTTTCTGAGGACTCTCAAGACGCACAACCTATCCATGCAGCTGCTGGTGTCTTTCTACCTCTGCTTTATTGAAAGTTTGCATCTCTGTATGAAATGTCAACTGTTTTGCAAAAGACAGGAAAGTCCCACTCCGGGCATCACCTGTTTACTCTGCTGCCCTCTGGCAATTGCTACAGGGCCATAAAATCCTGCAGACTCAGGAACAGGTTTTACCACAGAGCCATCTGTGAACTGAGCTCTGCCAAGCCCATACCTATCTATAACCATTCCCTCTACCAGAAACCCTCACACGGACCAGTGGAGGTAGCATGGCATAATGTCTCTGCAAATATTGACACTGCTAGTCCAATATCTCTACCACTGCAATATTACTTAGTGAAATATTTATACCAAGGCTGTGTCTTCGATATTTTAGATATGCATTGACTGCCAGCTCGTGTGTGTGTGTGTTTGTGTGAATTTTAAGTTCTTAAATTATGCTATGTACACATCTCTACGGAATCAGTTTAAAGATTACTAATTATATTTTAATTTTCTACATTTTTATTTCTACCTTAGATGTCATAGGTAACGCCATGTAAATTTTGTTGTATGTTTATGAAATGACAATAAAAGCATTCTGTTCTATTCTATTCTATTCTATCCTAAGCTGTCAAATGCCTAGATTTGGGTTGCTGTTAGTCATGAATATTTTCAGTTTTACTTCAAAAACATCGAAATGTTAACTAAAAATGAAATATTGGGAAAGACTGTGTGTCTGAATTCAAATTTTCACAAAGTTAGCGTATGATGATAGTTTATTTTGTTCTTTTTGAGTGATAATTGCATTTTCTATATGATATTTCCATAGTGGTGACACTGCAGTGAAAGCTGGCTGCCTGTTCTAGTGGTGTTAGGCTGCATAATATGTCACCCCAGTTTGATTCCAGCCAGGTCCTTTGTTGAATGCCGTACCCATCTATCTCGTATTATACTTTCCTGTCTACATCAACGCTGTAAGCTTGCAAAATGCTAAAAAACAATTGTGAATGCAGTTTGCAGGAAAGGATGTTTTTGTGCATCCTGATGTTTTGTACCACTCAACTATCAAGTCCATCACCAGTGCTGCCAACATAAGGCCCCTCTGTGACTGTGTGCATTAGCTAACTGGCACTCTCACTGGAAAATTCATTTGTTCAATTTATTTATAAAACCTCTCTTGGACTGACAACATCTGAGCCCCAGATCATATCTTTCAGATACATGAGAAATAAAATCAGTGTCCCGAAACATGCCAGGGTTGTCCATCACATTCTGTGTCAGAGTTTGAACTGTCTTTGGTCACATCTCACTCTACTTCATCTGGAAAAGATTTGAAAACATGAAAACATTTCATCGAATAACCATACTTTTTCTGCTAAACACAAGTAGAAGACCTGAGCAATGGATCTGCATTTTTTAGGTGGACAAATGCAAAACTCCAAATAAATTGCTTCATGCTTCATTCATGAAGATGCTTCATGTATTTTGGAAGTGAAAATATGTAACTGTTTATGTTATTATGTTATTGTTTTCCTTCAAGGTACAATGAATTTGCTTCATAAAAAAGAACAAAATTAGTAAAGAATGCATTCATGCAGATTTATGATAAACACGCATTCTGGAAATTTAGGAATATGAAAAACATACAACAAACATTTGTTCTTCCTGCCCAGTTCCAGTTTTACATGTGCAGTAGTAGCCAGTAGGTGAGAGGAACACGGTCAATCTTGCTGTGGGAATGTATTGGCTGGGCTCAAGGCTTATTTGTGAATCACTACTCCTCAATAGTTCTTTGTATTAAACAGATCTTCCCTGTGGGATTTAAATACCGCTCAATGACAGTGAATGACCTAACATCCCTTTAAGGCTATTAAGTGGTAAGTGTTCGTTCTTGCTGTCACACTCAAATCAATATCTCCCTAAAATGCCAATCTAGAAAAGTCCTTACCGTTAAAATACCCACCTTCTGAAGCCCTTAGATATTAATCTTCTCTCAGCCTCACATTGCAGCCCAGGCTGCTCACTGCTGTTCTTAGCTGCCTGATCTCAGAGTATTTTCAGAAGTACAACAGGCCTCCAGACACATCAGGGCTTCGGTAAACACACTGAATGGAAATGGGAAGGATCTTCTCAATGGGCCTGCTGAGCGTGACTTATATTTTAAGCTTTCACTAATCTGCAGACTTAATTAAGTCTCATCAGGACATCAGAGCTTGCTAGTGCCTTGCACTGTGTGAGAGGATCACAGCGCAGACAGATGACAGAGATAAGTGCTCTCATTAAGCCACCAAGACGGTATCAATGAAAGACTGCCTGCTCCCTGCTAATGAAAACACTCTGGTGTGTCATTGGAATGTGTAGCGGTGCAGTCTGGGAGATGTCAGGAGGTCGAGAGGTAACCGAGGTAAGTTTTATAGCTGCCAATAAGACGACACCCTCAAGGTCTAGAGGTTACTTTATGTATCATTGTCACATCCTGCCATCCACAGAGCTAAATAATGACACAGCTGGAACTGTATTATATTTTACCCTCAGTTTGTGAAAATTGAAAATGCTCATGTTTTGGCCAACTATTAATTAAAGTTGCCATAACTGAGTGTCACATACCTTTTATGCGTTTTTAGGATGTGTCACAGTTCGTATCTCGTCTCTTGTTCCTCCCAGTATAGTCATCCCTCATTCTCATGTCCCTGGATTTTCTTCCTGTCTCCATATCCACCTGCTCACCTGTTTTCCATTTTCATTCACCTGAGCTTCCCTGCCCACTTACACACCTGTTCCTCATCTCCCTCATCTGCCTCTTAGTGCTTGTACCAGCCCTTTTTTTTCCCCAATCAGGGTCAGTCTTTACAGAATATAGAGGAAAGGTGCACTGTCTACTAACAAAAAAAAAAAAAAAATATATATATATATATATATATATATACGCATACATATACATATACATATAGATATTAGCTCTTTTTGTCTCTTCAAGAATCTCTTCGGCTACATTTTGCCACTCCCTCATTTTGTTATACTAAACAACTGAATTATCAAGTTGTCACTTGATAAAAAAATTATACTTTTCACTTACAGATAACAGCTAGCTTACTGACAGTATGTAAATTTACTTTTAGATTTAGATAAAGGTAGCCGGAGCTACATCAGCAGCTAGCAACACAAACCCTATATATGTAAATATATGTATATGCAAGTGATTCCGACTTTCCAGTAAATTTAAATCACTGCTTTACATCTGCTCTCAGTGAGAATAGTAGCTTGACAGCAAAAATCCAATTACTCGTCCTCACCCAATTTGTCAAACAAAGCCCCTGACCTCAGCAAGTACATGACATGCCCTTTACATTGTGATATTAAACCACTCCGGATGCAGATGGGCTCCACTTGTTAAGAAGTAATTTTCCCATGCAGTCATCTTCTGGTGTGATTCTTTGTGTCAAATCCCTATTTAATAAGCACTTCTCCACATTCAAACTCAGAACAAAACAAGTCAGCTTCTATTAATGTTTCTCATAAGTTAAGAAGGCCTTTTTTCACAAGGTTATTGAGATGACATCAAATTTAGATAATGTTGAAACCAAGAGCTTTGCGAGGAGCTTTACGCCGAGGCAGACATGGTGCACTGTGTCCCCTGTGTTCTTGCTCTGTCAGACGGCTCAGTAATGGGGTTACAAGGTTCTATTGCTCACTGTAATCTACTCGATACAATATAATGACGTCCTACGGAGGTTTCTCAAAACAGGCAATTCTCCTTTCATACTCTGCACACGCTATATGTCATACTTATCAGATGCTCTTTTTATTGCCGTCCTGGGGTAGTTGTTTAAAAGCTCCATGGGGAATTTGGTTTATGTTTGCTTGAATGGGTTATGTCAGTCAATGTGGGCTCAGCAGACGTCCTTCAGTCCTTGAGAGAGGCTGTTAGGATTGCAGGTTTGGGTCCCATGTGGGAGGTCTAAAGATGTCTCTTTAAGTTCAGTGACCTGGATTTGTAAATGATGATGTGCACTTTGATATGAAGAGAAACTGCTTTGTTTGGCTGTAAAATCATCTCAGATTTGCAGTTCTCCTCCTCTGCAAGTTTCCCACTGCCAGGATAGTGAGTTGCTTAGTGACTCTGGCATTGTGATGAGGAATATAAACCTTGTGTTTTTATGGCACATAATGCATTCTGTTTATGATAGACAGTCATCTTTCTGAGAGCTTCACACACACTGTTGCCTAGAGCTGTTTTATACATTTTCTGTAATGTTACAAAAGCAAAGAGGATGTGGCTATGACCAATAGGATGTGCACACAAAGCATGTTGTGACTCATACATATCACATATAAGGTTCTTGAGATGGTAAATATGAAAAGTATGTCTTGGGGGTATGTATGTAAACACAGTTGTGAGTGTACCAACTTTACTGAGTCAGTCTGTGTGTCAGAGTGTGGTGAATGAGTGAATGTGCAGGAGGCTGAGGGTGGGGCAGGTGTGGAGGAGGAGCAGGAGCAATACGCCAGCGCTGCACAGGTTTTTTTACCCAGTGCTTATGAAAGAAGGAAGGCAGGAGAGCTCTGAGCTGACGCACTGCTGGGCGTGACAACAGGAAGTAAAGTGGCGGGTTCCAGCATGGTGCCAGACACACTAGCAAAATCGCCGTTAGGGACGCCACCTCCCACAACAGGGAAACTCTTGTCTCCAATCCATCCCTTTGCCCATGTAATGGAGACAAAGTTGAAGGCAGCTTATACCCAAATCGGCTAATAGGAGAAGCTGCAGAGCTAACATAAGGAGACATTACATTGACAAATTCAATCGCATAATAAGGCAACCAGCTAACTGCAAAAACCAGCGTTGAACCAATAAGCAGAGCTGTAGCTTTCTTGTTGCGCCGGTCTGCAGCCAGGGTGCCCCGGCAGACATGGAGGTGAGAAATGATGAGGCCGCAGTTGATGGCGATACAGAGGAGGGGCGCCACGTAATAAACCAGGAAGGCAGGAACCAGGAAGAACAGCCACTCATTTCGGCCCACTGACCACGTGCAACCACCGTCGAAGTTGATGTAGGTGACCTTGGGTAATGCCATGGTTACTGAGACCAGCCAAATGACAACCACAGTACATAACCTGTGGGGACAGGAAGACAGAGCATAGGTTTATTTATTGTGGGAGGGGATCACCTCTGTGCGAGTATTATCTAACAGCTCTAACACTAATCATTCATTACTGTGTTGACCTGTGATAGATGAGAATAGTCATGGCTCTTTGAAATTTTCTGCTGTGTGAGTTGCTGCCTCTGGGTTGTAGTTAAGCAGTTTACTCTGGCATCATTCACATGCATGTTGGCAGTGTACTAGATGTAGATGAGAGGATCACTGAAGCGACTGCTTGAGATACTTGTTTTGAAGATGTAACAATCACATTTTCATCAGTAGCATCTTTAATGCCAATTTGAAAACGTCCACTTCAAACATCCCAGCGACCACAGTGTGGCAGACAGCAATGCCCTTCACATTTATTTCAAACAGTATTTCAGAAATCAGAATAATTTGTAAGATGTAAGATAACCACAGAAAACTGATCGATGTAGTGACTTTAAAGCCTGTATTAACTGATTCTGAGGCTACTTAGGGGCAGAGCAAGAATCTGTAAGCACAACACTGACATTAGATCATCTTATTAGGTTGACATATTAGTTACACAACTAGCACACATGCAACAACATTAGCATCTGTTTGGCTCTTTCACTCTGTCGGCTTTGTCCATGTTTTGGTCCTTTGCTGGTAGTGTACAGTCGATTTATCAGAGCTGTTCTTTCACAGAAAACAGCTGCCTGCTGCAAATAACACGCCTGAGAGCTGTGGGCCAGCACAGATTGTGTGTGCTATTGAGTGTTTTTGGAACCAGTTTTATCCTCTCTGACCTTCATAAACCCACCTCTATTTGACAAGTAATACTCACACTTGTGTCAGGCTGGCAGGCGGCCTTGTCCGTGGTGCAACAATACGATACCTCAGCACTGACAGCACTGCCAGGCTGAAGATTTCCACTCCCACTGTCACTGAAGTCATGAACCCCAGAAGGACGCAGGTCCCACCTCCAAGCTGCCAGTCCTGGAAACTAGCACTCAAAAGCACACAGGGTAGGGTGAACAGGGCACCCAGGTCTGCCAGGCTGAGGTTGAGGAGGAGAACAGAGCTTGGTTTGGTGCGACTGCGGGGGTTCCTCACCAGCACCAACCACAGCAGGAGGTGACCTCCGACCCCCACCAGAAGAGAGACCAGGCTGACCATGGGAAGAACCACGGTGAAGGAGATGGTGGTGTTGGTGGAAACGACATTGAAGAGCAGGTTGACTATAGCAGGCATGGTAAAGAAGAGGCTCTAGCAGTTATGACAGCACATGAAAGACAGGGATAAAAGACAGATTTAGAGACTGAGGACAGTTGAGTAATTGGAAGCAAGATGGTTTGAAAGGATTTCAAACAAGAAACTGGAGTAATTCTAAAAAAAAAAATGGGATGTGGATGAAGAGAGAAAGGTCAGATGAAAGGAATTAATGTGCTGGGGGTCAGAAAGGCAGGAGGCAATTTGAGCAGGGATGAGGGGAGATGCCATCACCCTTGCTAACAAAATGACCGAAATGCATCCCCCTTGTTAACCTGCCACCCTCCCCTCTCCATCCTCTAGCTGCAGAATGCAGGTGTAGAGGGTCTGTTTAGTTCAGTGTTCAAAGTCTAGTCTGTCTGACTGATTGATCCTTTATCTGACTGAGGCTTGTGCAAGTTAGAATCTATGTCTCCGACCATGGCTCTGAAACATCAGTACTGTCTAACAGTGCTGACGAATGTGTGGAGCTGTCCGTGGTGCTGAAAGAGCACATGGATTTCTAACTGCACCTTCTTCTGTTCTGTCAGTTTCATCTCCCCAAACTATATATTACAAATACTCATTTACTAGCACTAATTCTATACTATATTGTAGCCTGTACTCTATAAAGTAGTGCCCCTGTAATAATGTGTAACAAGTAGCAACTTGTAGAAAGAGCAAGAGAAACACAGACACATTGCTGCCTGTAGTATTTGTAATTATTGTAAATTATTATATTAATTTAATATTTCTATGATCATTCATTCAGTCACATCAGTGCTGCTGAAAACACTCCATAGACAAAACCACCTCTAAAGCAACATATTTCAGGGGAGTCATGACTATAGATATACAGTAATTTTTACTATAAATGTTGTTTGTAACCTGGGAGTGGAGCAGGTAATGCGGCAGAGGAAATTAGCCTGCAGTGACTGCACCTCACGCAGCTGCTGCCGTTACATAATTCAAGGTTTACACCATCAAAACTACAGTGTGTACAGAATTAAAATGCTGAATGTCCACATCCAATAAAAGAGCAGGTCTATACAAAACATGTATTTAGCCTGATAGCAGTTGATCGCAATTAAAATATAAAAAATTAGGCTAAACCTCTGTGTCAGTCCTGCAGTCCTAATATAAAGTGGCCATTGGACCATCCCCCCTTTGTTAAAAGATAACAAATGACCTGCTGTACATAGAGGTTGAGAGGAGAGAAAGGATGTGAGAAACGACAAATGAGAGGAGACAGAGGCTGCAGAGAGATGATGAAAAAGCAATGGAATAATAGAGACAGATATTCAGAGGTGAAGAGAATTACCAACAACTGTGAGAGCAAGGTAGACAAAACTGTGAATTTAGAGAGATCCGCAGGGTAATGATAATTTTGAAAGCTAATTTTAGTAGTCAACTATCTCCCATGTATAATTCATGTTTATAATAGTTGCTGCTCAGTGACTCCTGAATCACCTGCAATTCAGAGCTCACCAGGTCCTCCCTGTGACTGACAAGCCTGATGATTCAGACGAAGACAACACCCACCCCCCCACCCAAAGCCCCCCACCCCAAGCCCCCCACCCCCTTCTCTCTCAGGAGGCTTAAGCAACAAACACTCCGTTACATCAGCAAGTCGACTGCATCACGACACAAACAAGACAACTCACCTCGGTAAGCGCTTGGCACAGACAGACTCATCACACAGACAGGAAGCAAACTCGTCTGTTCCCAGGGGGATACACAACACACACACACATACACACACAACACACAACACTCACACACACACACACACACCCACACACACACACAGACTTGCGCAGTGGGAAAATGTGCAGTCTTTGGTAAAAAAAAAAAAAAAAAAAAAAAAAAAAAGCAGGCAGTTGACCACAGCCTCACAAGTAAACAAACCACTTATTCCCACAAGTAAACAAGCCACTTATTTGCTGTTAAGAGATGTCATGGCTACCTATGCTCTGACATTTGGGAAGGTTTTCTGTATAATTGATTTCATTTCGATGTCTGAGCAGGAAGCCCAGCATTTACCTTCATCCTTCAACTCCACATGCATAAACAGGAACATACCACTGAATTTCTGATGGCTTCCTGGATCGATTCAGCTTCTCTCTCCGGCAACCCACTGGAACATCCTGAAGAAAACAAACCACAACCCTTTGAAGACACATTAAAATAAAGGCTCTTTAAAGCACCTTGGGAGTCGTCTACTGAGACATGTAGGCATTTGAAACGCCTAGACTCGCATCTATTATCCAATTTTTACTTTGACACATTTTGTTAAACCTCATAAATGATTATATGAGCTAAGACTGCAGCTAGGTATTAGTGTGTCACAGTGAAGTTAGAGCTACTGCAGATCTTTAAATGAAGAGTTTAATACTTTGGGAAATACTCTCATTTGCTTTTTTTTTTTTTCTCCCCCAGAGTGAGATGAGAAAATTGATATTAAATTACTGTGTGTGCATCAAATGTGCAGCTGGAGTTCGCTCAGCTTAGAATAAAGACGGAAGCTGACAGTAATAGCTGGTGATGTTCTGTCCAAAATGAAAACACCTACCAAAACCTCCAAAGCTAACTGATTAACACAGAGTATGTGGTTGAACTTGTACGTGAAGAGAATTGTAAAACTGGCAATTAATGGGTTTTGGGAATGACACGCTATAAATAACTTTCTTTCATGTGTCTGTTATTTCTTTTAATTTCCTATAAAAATGATTTAATTTGTTACTAATTACAGGGAAAATTCTGTTCAAACTTCTGTGACTACGTGTGTTGAATTGTTGATTTCTGTTACACTGAATATCCAACTAGACTCATTTTTGGATGCAGCTGATCTGTTGCACTTTGGCTAAAGGTCAATAAAGGCAGCTCAGCACTGATTGGAATAAATGAATTGCTAGTATACCAACTGAGCACTGTTTCTATTTTACCTCCAGTGCAATTAGTGCAAAATATTTTTTAATACCAAAATTACAGGAACTTTATTTACAAACTTTATTTACAAAAGAACATTACCACTGTTTCAGCAAGACTGCTGAATACAGTTTCAAAATGGATTATAATATTAAGCCTCAAATTTGTTGTTGAATGATGTATCATAACTTTAATGCAGTGGCATATTCCACGGTTTTCTGGTCCTGCTTTCGGGAAAAAGGTGCTCAGAGTTACAACAGTGTCCTTCAGTGTAGTACAACAGTCATTTTTATGAAAACTATGTGTCATTTTCTCAGCAGCTTCACAGATATGCTCTTTAACCATTAATTGTGATATTAACAATGCAACTTGAAAATGCTAGAGCGTAGTGGTGGGATGCATCATTACTCCCACTTTTGTCAAAATCTGATCAACTCTCTCCGCGATATTGCGTGTGAGGGACAGATGGACGAACAAATGAACAAACGTTTGATCATTCCTTCATCCATCTGTCCCTTTCGTGCAGCATCTCACTCAAGCTTAACATCCCTGTCCAAATTTCATCTTTGGGGGTGGATGATAATGTGTGCTTTATACGCACAGCAAAAAGGTCAGCGAGGCAGCTTAGTTGGTGTTTTGAACAAAGAGTCACCACCAACTAGTAACCGTCTGGGCTGAACACAGGCCTTGTAAGAGCGTGATTACAGGCAAAATCATTTATTCGAGGGGAAATAACAAATTAGCAGCCCGCTTCCAGCCTTACTAAATTCTACTTCACACATTACAACACCGGATGCTGACAACAGAGCCTCATAGTATTTTTATGTTTCTTGTCACTCTAGTTTTATTAGTACAACAGCAGCTGGATGAGGATGAAGAGCAGAAGTAGTGGAAAAGAGCTAATAGGGAGAGATGTGACATGACAGATGAAGAGAGACAACCAGGAACACAGAAGTGATGTGAAGTACAGAGATATGAAATTAGAAACACAAGGCTAAACTAATTGTGTTTAATTTTAGATACACTGACCTCCAGCTGAACTGATTTAGAAGTTGTGACTGGCTCTGGCTATTTTCAGTTCAACCACTTTCACTCCTCGGCCACAGTATGGATTTCCATACATCTGTAGCATGAAATTCAATCAATCCAGGCTGTGGTTTTCAGAGGAAAACAGAAAGCACAGACAGAAAGACAGAATACCGGTAAATGCGTGGAGAGACATGAGGCAATTGTAGTTGCTTCCATCAAATGTATTAGCAGTCATTGAATGGTTTGATGGTTGTAAAATATAATGTGAATCATATGCACTGGCCTTTACCATCACTAGGTCTTCGGTCAGATTTTGGACTGATGTTTTAGACAGCGACCTGTGACCACCATCATCAAAACACCATATGAGTCTATTAGAAGAATGCTGTTCATCTCTACTCATCACTGTGGTAGCTGTGGTTGTGGTGACTCAACCTCTTACCCAGACAATGTTGAGTTTTTTAGCAGTGCTATAGGGTTGACAATGATCCACCACTTTGGTCCAGACTGAAAAATATCAACAACTATCAGAGGAATTGCCAGAGAATTTCACACACACATTCAACATGAATGTCCCAGAGGATGAAGCCTAATGACACCATGAGGTTGACTTTTGTGATTTTTAGAAAAATGCCTAAATAAATTGCTATTTTGGTGCATCCATTAATGTCCCCCTCACTTGCAGTTCGTTGGTTAGTGATCAAAGTAGGCATGCAAAACTACACAATTCATCCTCAGCTGTACTTTGTGTTGAGTGCTAATTAGCAAATTTGGTTTAAATGGAGTAGAACTTTGAGGATGTTCCTCAGGAGATCAACACAGCCACAGTCAATGACAGTTAGCTAACAGTAACAGAACTTTGTTTTTATTTCCTCTGGAATGAGTATCAAGCTGTGAACCTGCAGATTCATAGCTGCTGAACATCAGCTTCTTAGCATTTCCACTGAGGGCACGTTAGCATTTATCCTCACAGAGATTCAAGCATGGCTGCAGATTTCTTCATGTTCCTTTAATTTGTCACTGATCTGTAGGTCGGTGCTTGGATTAAGAGGCACAAGACATGATTTCTTTATGGAACAGTACATGGTTACCCTTTGAACAACAAATGTTTTATTCATAAGAGTTTAAAATCAAAGCAGAAAATTCCACTTAAAGCAGACCAACTGTTAAACAGCATTCACATATACCATTGCTTTTTTTACTGTCCTTTTCTAAACTAAATAAGAAGCTCAACCACACTGGTTAATGAAATATTTGTAAAGGCTAGGAAAGATAAAGATCACTGAAAACAAAAGCTGAACACTAGCATCGGAGCCCCCTTAGGCTTTACTGGCAACGCTTTGATTCAGCACTAAGTCTTCCTGCGGCAAATTATCTCACAAACATGACCAGTCACATCATAATCACTTGATTTAATTCATATGTTCAGCCTTAGAAAAAGTTAAATGACAAACATGATAACATGAGTAAATGCAAAACTATAACATCGGCATTCACAATTGTTCACAAAAGAATCCACTGAAAATGTGAATAAAAAAAAACAACACTAATCTCACAACAGAGTAACAAGATAAAGTCATCTGAACAGAGTCCAAGAAGTTTGTACTGTAACTCTTTGACCCAGGTGCAGACTGAAGGTAGAACTTAAAAGCAAATGCAAGAGTCAGAAATGCGAGCAGAGCCACAGGGAAATATAAAGAGAATGTTAAATGTGTGCGCCTCACTTACTGTGAAGAGTGACCTGCTCCAGGGAAAAGCCCTCTGCTCACCATCATCTGATGTGCTGTATAAAGAGGAGAAAGAGAGGGCACACACCTGCGTTCCTTCCCCTATACCCTCCTCCTCCTCCTGACTTCCCATGCTTTGGCCACACACACACAATTTTTTTTCTCAGCCCACAGAGTGTCAGGATAATAAGCAAAGGTGCCAACCAAGTGAGCCGCTGACTATTATCTCAGAAACAACAAACAAATTCAGTATCACCTATACACACTGTGTAGCCAAAAGTAATCTGCCTCCAACGTTGTGTTTAGGAAAAAACTTGTCCCTGGTTCGACATGAAACAGTGCCTCCATGCTCAAAGCAAGCTCCATGAAGAAATGGTATTCAAGGTTTTCAAGAACTTAAAGAGCCTGCACAAAGCCGTGACTTCAGCCCCGTCCAACACCATTGGGATGAACTGTGAGGTGGGCCTCATCATCCAACATCAGTGCCAGACCTTACTGAAGCTCTTGTGGCTGAATGGGAGAAAATTCCTGCAGCCAGGGATTTGCAGCCACTCTCAGGGCTCTCATGATTCCAAATGAATGAACTGCTGTTTCCCAAACTTGCCGTCCAAAAAAAATAAATAAATAGAAAACCTCAAATAAAGATGCTCTGTGGAGTTTTTTGCAAACAAACAAAACGTACGTTCACGGTTTCAGACCAAAACACATTGTGAGCAGAGCACCCTTGAGGTCTAATAAGCATGATAGTCAGATCCTTATCAAAGGAAAAGGTGAGTCGCATCATCCTCAAGCAGGTGCAGGAGCCCAACAAAATGAGGCCCCACTCAAAGAAAATTACACCGTAGTGCAACCAGCAGTCAAAAAAATCCACAGGATTCCTAACACCTACCATTACACATGATGTTTCGCAGGTAATCTTAACTTAGCGTGTTATCATGCTGATGCATGTTCTGGCCTGTGTTGTTGTGCATCTTCTGCACAACTTCAGTGCTTTAAGTCTGAAAATTCACCTCCACTCTGACTTGGTTACCTCAGTCAACCCCTCTCCCTCTAGGTGTCTGTTGTCTACAAAATATCTCACTCCCACTAAATCAAACACTGCCTCAGCTCCTCCAGCTCTGACCTCACTATCACTCTCTCTTTCACTCACACACACACAGACAGACACACACACACACACACACACACACACACACACACACAGAGGAGCACACAAACGCGCTGAAACACCTACACAAGTGCAAGCACACCCTGACATGCACACACAGCTTTAATCTCCATTAATTGCTGGCAGCAGGTATTATGAGACTCACTTGTTTTCAGGGAAAAAAACAAACAGGTATAGAGGACAGAGAGAGAGAGAGAGAGAGAGAGAGAGAGAGAGAGAGAGAGAGAGAGAGAGAGAGAGAGAGATAATAGGGACAAATAGGGTGAGAGAGCATTGAGAGCAAGGCAGATGTAGAGACGAGGAGGGAGGGGGATGAATGACTGCTTCCACCGATGCCTGGGTGGAAAGTGTCAAACACGCCTCCTCAGATCGTAAAGATGGAGGCAAAATGAATAGCAGCCTTTTATGAACCTGAGAGGAAAAACACAGCGACAGCTGCGTCGGTGGGAGATGGCTGAGTCGAGTAGAGTTCAGGATGGAGCCAGAGGAATCCATCAAGTGTGTGGTGGTCGGTTGCGCCATGTTCATTCTTTTTAAGGAGGAATAAAAGTGTAAACCTGAGATATGGCGAGAAAACAGAAGCAGTAAAGTTTAGAGGCATAGTGGTTTACTCAAAGTCCCCAGTGAATGTCTTAAAGCTGATTTACTGTACTGTGAGATTTAGATCTAGACTTAACTTCATGCAGTTTGTTTGTCTCTGACGTGTGCTATGATTTCTGAGAGTGACCCTTGTTTTTTTTAGAACTGATGTATTTGTAATTGTGACACAGTCTTTGGGGTCTAGTCTCTTTGGGGCTTTTACATATAGCTTTTGTTGATTTCATCTGCCATTTCTGCCTCTAGCTAGGCCTCATATTGAAGTACAATTTGCCAGACCTCTATAGTTCTATGGCTGACAAACACTATTAAGCTTCATTTTAAACCGTCACCGTGTCCCACAGCCTGACTACATACTGATTCTAAGCTGGTTTTGTCACAGTTGCTGGTAGCAGCGCAGGCAAGGGAGGAAATGCAGACACTGACAGGCTGATGCACTGAAGTTGCTTTGATTGTTGAAAAAAAGACTTACAGGCAGAGGGGTGGACAAGTGGGCAGGCAGCTGAACAGACAGGCAGAGACAACAGGTTTCAGACAGACAAGGAGCAACTGGTAATGGCAGGTTTAAACACTGAGTGGGGTGATGAGGAAACTGAGAACAGGTGTGGGAGCAGGCAGGGAAGCTCAGGTGATTGGAAATAGGAAACAGGTGAGCAGGTGGAAGTGAAGACAGGAAGAAAGTTTTTAGTAGGTAATGTGTTCCCACTGGAAAAGAGACAGTCTTCTCAATGTTCATCAACTGATGCACATTTTCTCCCAGAATGCAATGCACAGAGTAAATGAAAGATAGGCTCACAGTTTAAAAAAGCTTGATTGACAACTTCACACAAATGTATAATTTCAAGTCAGTAAACCGAGACGGTGCTCCATCATCCTGGGACACTGGCAGCAGAATCTGGGAATACCCCCCACAACCAGACCTCAGCAACCACAACACAACACAAAATTTGTGTATACTACCTGCTAAAACAGCACACTATGATGATCAGTACATAGTACACATACTGCATGGAAGCAGTTGGCAATATGGACATAGCCTATGACTCATCTCTGAAGCTGTGTATGTGTTTTTGATTAAATTACTAATTGATTCATTCATCAAGCAAAAATACAGAATGTGCGTTGGTTTCAGATGCACAAATGACATGTGGGATCTGTTGAGTTTCACAGTTTTATAGCACATAAATTGAAGCAAACATTCAAACTGAAGACATTGCGGTGGGATCTGTACAATTATGATGGAATTATTCATTGTTTAATTATTTTCTGATGTTTTATAAATTAAACAGTGGGAAAAATAAAACTGATGCAGTGATCCAAAGCCAGGAAATATCCATGTCCTGAGCATCCTGCTTCAAGTTCCAAACAAGTCATTATTTTAAACAACATCAGTGGAAAAAAATTACAACTGAGCAAATTAAATATGCCACTGAAGACTTCAGAGTAAGCTATAAAGTGGACCTTCAGTGAAGATTGTTTTGTCTCATGTTGTTTCTAGGGTTAAGAATGTACACAGCCCGGGAGGTATCATGAAGAAACACACATGAAATTGTGTTTTCAAATTAGTAATTTGTGCACACAAATTGATGTTTGTTCTCTAAAACACCTCCCAGGCTCTGTAAGAATGAACTGTCAAACCAAACTTTATCATATTTTAAAGAAAAATGATCAGGTGAGCCTTGGTGTTTCGACCGGTGTTGCCTGAGGTATCATTTGTTGGTCTCCACTTTCTGAGTGGAATCTCCATGTGTAGTCAAAAGTTACTGTATTAAAGTTGAGCTGAGCTTGTTTACTGACTGTACAACAAATACTGCTCCACTGCCACATGAAAAACACTCTCACACTTCTTAATCACTCCGCAGACTGTTTTACTTCTGGTTTATTTTTTCTCTCCACAACACCAACTGCTGCAAGAAAATTAAAAAGCAAAGCTGCCCAAGCGACACAAACAAAAACAGCAAATTCAACTTTATTGTTTTCATTAAAAAAAATTAAGAGCTGTCAGTGTTGCTGCTACAATGTTATCGCTGTCCCCAAATGCCAGCACTGTCACAGCGTTTGCATCCTAACACATTATAGCTATAATTTAAAGTTATTGCATAGAGGATGAATTAAGGACAGTTGAGACTCAGGGGCCTTTACATTGAGCCCTGAATTCTGCAAGTTAACCCCTTCTGTGTGTGATTAGGGTCTTTTAAAGTAAATACAATGACTTTTTCTTAATTTTTGGTTAGTAGCCTCATGACCTCTGACTAAAGGAAATGATACAAATCCTTATGTGTGGTGTTATTATATTACTTGACAAGAAGGTTGCTAAGACTTCAAATTATCTCTTAGCACCACACATACGGTGAGACCCTCCACGTGTCAGGCTTTGTTACCTGTTTTTGTGCTGCTCAGTAGGTGCACAGTGGAGCACATAAACTCATTACCAGCTTTCCATGGTTGACACAGCAAGGCAAGTGGCTTGCTGCAGACCCATGTGCTGGTGCTGAACACATGTGACTCAAACACACACACACACACAAACAAACACACACACACAGACACATTCAAAGGCACTCACACTTCTCTACAAATATTGTAGACATAGATGAATGAGTAAGCTTGCAAACATGCAGATAAGTGAGTGCACACTTTACACCGTCTGATATGCATCAAGATGAATGAGATGGAATACCCTCAGATAATAATGTGCACACACACACACACAGAGTTTGGTTAGTGGAACACTGTGTGTATGCATGTGTGAACCGTGTAGGTTTACATGTACTGTAATGAAAAATTGAACTGAGCATATGGTGTATGTGGGACTGTGTGTGGATGGAAAGACAGAGAGAGAATTAGCTGAGCGTATCCGGTGACCCACTGAATATGAGTGCTGCACCCCTGTCTGTGATCTGTCCTGGCACGAAGGGAGATCAGGTGACGGGATGGAGGGAATTAAAAGCTTCTCATTGTCACAAGACAAACAGGCTCGTCACTGTTTGGAAAAGCTGACGAACCGTCCGAGCCTGATCTCACCTGTGTGGCTGAGTCGCGCGCATGACAGAGAGAGCATGCAATGCGGAGTGACTGCACAGGCCTAATCTGCTGTTTACATGCCAGAGATAGGAGTCATTAATGAGCGTGTTTATACTGCCAATTAAGTGCTGATCTCACTCATTAGCAAGTCTCCTCTTGAATGATCTCATCTACAACAATCACCATCACGACAGCTGTATCATCATGCATATTCTGCCTTCATTACTGCAGCGACAGCGGCTGCTGCTAGGATCCCTGATTATGGTATAATCATGGATCATGGTAATGACAGTGCATCACGACATTACAGCAACATGTCACTGGAACAGTGAGCAGTGGGCCAGAGGAGCGCTCAGTCTCTGCTGCCATCTGCTGCTGAGAGGCGGTAACACTCACTGAGTGGGTTTGTCTGGAGTCATCACATCACAAAGAATGAGTCGCCATCTGTGCTGCCATTAGACTTTAGAGTTATTCAGTGTCTTTAAGAAACAATTATGAATGTTATAATCTGAAAATTATAACATTTAACATACCTTGCCTTTTTTGGACCTTAGCCTCCTACAACTGGTGTCTAAAACATTTTAGTTTCTCTAAGCTTGACACCCATGTCACGTCTTTTTGTGCAGATCAAACAAGCAAAGTCGTGGCCGTACAGGGAGTTACATGCAGGAACCATTTCTGGGCTTGGCTAGTGACTTAAGAAGCTATAAGCTAAGCTAACCACCCCCTGGCTTCAGCGTCACACTTAATGCAGACATCAGAGTGGTTCTGATCTTCTCATCTCACTCTCAGCAAGAAAGTGAATAAACGCATTTCCCAAAATCTCAAACTATTTCTGTAATAATTTTTAGTCACCAAACCCGGGCCAGGTGAAGCCTGGTGACATCCTCAGGGGTTATTTCTTCAGGCCTGACAGAGATCCTCCTGAGCCACAGGAGACACTGTTTTCACAGGCTGAGATGTAAACTCCACAACAAAACCTGAACTTATTGTGTAAAATTGATGGAGTTCCCTTTTGTCAAACTACAACAGCTCGGCAAATTACATGTCAAATATCTATTTTTGTTGTACCTGTAACTTAAACAATGACAATAAAGGCACTGAATAGAATGTAAACAGAGAAAAATGAATCAAGCATTACTCATATAATCCAATTCCTTGTGTAA
Organism: Toxotes jaculatrix; assembly: GCF_017976425.1. NCBI lineage: Eukaryota > Metazoa > Chordata > Actinopteri > Toxotidae > Toxotes > Toxotes jaculatrix. Next base: position 6,265,743 of record NC_054407.1, read on the forward strand.
AGTCAATTTTATTTATTCTGATTCATAGAAGCATTTTTAGAAAATATACTTATTTTCAGGCCTGCAAAATCAGATTAAAACTGTAAATGATCCACCGACTGACTTAAATACTCTTGAAGAGATGGGAGAGCTAAGTGCATGATAACACATTTCTCAATCATCAACGTCAGCATACACCAAAAGCATACTTACAAACACAGTTATCAAATGATATATTATCACAAATAAAAACATGATTGTTAACTGGTAGAGTTACCACAATGGCTAGTGCAGCTTTATATTCAGTATTTACACCTGCATTAGAGTAAATACAGTACAAACTCACTTTCAGTAGTCACAGATTGTCAGTAAAACAGGGAGGCAGGGAGGGGAACGAGAGGACAGAGTATTTTCAACATTAAATGATTTTGCACAAATTCATAAAACAACAGTTCATGAGCATACCGGAGAGACACTGAAATATTGTGTGTGTTTGTATGAAAAGTACTTTATGTACTGCAGGTCAGAGCTTCCTTTATGCCTGAGAAAAACCATAGCAAGTGCAACCAGTTGAAAACAGAAAGCATACAGTACATGCATTTTCAGCAACAAATGTTTACATGGATTAAAAGAGAAAAAAACAAAAACAAAGCTGCATTAGTTGAGTCCACACAGTTTTAAAAGCTTGTCTCTCTCCAGTCCTCCATGTTCCAGTCTTCTCTTCCCAGAAAACTTCTCCTGGTCCACTGGTAACGTCATAAAGCGTCTCTGTTACCAAGTTGGGGACTGTCATAACCTAAAGCAGAAAATATCACTGTATGACTTTAAGGCTGCATTGATAAAAAATGTTTACATGAACAGTGGTTCAAATGATAATGTGTAATGTTAAAGATGTCGCCACAGTGACAAACCCACAGAGAATTATCACCCAAACCTGCAGTCATGCTCACTTCTACTGGGAAATTTAGTACGTTTTAGCTAATTGAACTCCACTTTCACTAAAGCTGCACAATCGATATTTTACATTAGCCATGGATCAAGAGACCATGTGTAATGTGAAATGCGTTGCATGTAGTGCTAACCCCACAGAGAACAATCACCAAATTATGCATAATTGGCACAGTGGCGCATTTAGCTGCAAAATGCTAAAAGGAGAATTAATCTTGGACTTGCATTGATCAGAAGTCGGGAAACACTCTTAAATAAATGCTAACATTGCTCTGTGTCTTCTGGATGTGTAAACGTTCACCAGATGTTCACATTGCTAACATGTTCACCATATCATTTTTATGAGGATAATATATACGTGTTTTTTTTTTTGTTTTTTTAATCTAATGATGCAGATTGTAGTTTGTCAAACTCAGAATTAGGAGCGAATTGATTCGCCACAAACTGATCCCTCTAACACAGTCTTTACATTTCTAATATTCAGATTTCAGTGTGTGTACGGGAACATGACAATGTGCCTTGTCCTGAAAATGAAGTTTCAGCCTACCTAGAATTTAACCAGACGAGGCATAGAGGGCCACTCAGGTTTCACACTTCCTATACAACTGGCTTCTCTGCCACCATCTGTGACATGTGGAGCCTTTTTATCATTCTCACAGTGATTGTAATTGAGTCGCCTGAAGCAGGTTTTTGATATATAGTTCTGCATTACAGAGGTAATTGGCAGTGGTTTTGCCATGTCATTAGTGCCCCTTGAATTCCACTGCCTCAGGTTTTCATCTTCAGTGCCAAACAGCTCAGTGTAGAAAGTGATGATGAATCAGCTAAACATGGCTGCCAATTATCTCAATAATAGAACATGGTATCAAAAACGAATCAGCCCCAATTAAAGCAGGAGTGATAAAAGGTCCTTATTTCCAAAATGATGGAGTTCTCGTCTAATAGCACACTTATCCAGGCAGTGTCAGATCCGGCTGCCAGCTGCAATGACATGTGTGAAAATGGCCAAATTACATCTTTAAATTATGTTTTATGATCTCTTTCTTTGGTCAGCCATTTATTAAATACTGGAACAAGCATGCACTTGATATGCTGGGTATGACTCATCCATGTGAAGTGCTCTGAAAAAGTTTACACACAGTTGAGTTTTGGCAAAAGTTAAAAATAGACACTTTTGCAATTCAATCAACTTTATGAGCCTAACTGAATGTTGTCCTACTTTGTGCAAACTTTTCCTGCTCCATGGCTGTCGTATCACAGATACTTGCAGGAAGTGAAACAGATACATACACCTGGTCCCAGCAGGGTAGTCCAGAGATCTGTTTCTGTACTGGGGGAAACATGGCTTTTTCAGAGGGAATCTGCGATCTGAAGCCCTCTCCAGATCGTAGGGGCTGTCCCGTTCCATGCCTGAGGGAAAACGGTAGGAGACACACACACAAACACACAGACACACACACACACACACACAGTGGGGTGCAGGAACTCAATTCGGGGTCACAGGATAAAGCAATAGCATGGTGGACAGCCAGCAAGTTCTACAGGCTTGGGAGCACATCAGTTAAGAGACTCATGCTGCTTTTACTTAATAAAAAATAACAAAGGCTTTGCACCATTGTTATGAATTATGAACAAAAACAGCAAGATTTGAGCTTGTCTCAGACATCAATGTGTGTAACTAAACAGCATGCACGTTCTGTGTGTATGTATCATATACATGTAATGTGCACACAACAGCAGGGCTGCAGTGAACACACTGTCAGACATACAGTACCTATGTCGAATGAGTTGGACTTCCTGGTGTGATGTGATGTTGCTGGAAATCCATTACGGCCTTCTTCGTCATCTGATTGGTGGAACAATGATAATCATCATCATTAGTCTCATCAGCATCATGCACACATCCTGTCCTCTCCATGTGGCCTTACTGGACGTTATCAACAACACATTTTGTCTTCCTTAAGTTTGGCCGGTTATTCGAACTACCAGAATTTGGATATTAGAAAAAATAAAGAGTGCCATGTGTAGAATGTGAAACTCTGTTTCAATAGAAAATCCACAAAAATGACATTAAAGTACCACCAATGCTGTTTGATCCTAACTTCTAACACATCACAATTTACTGTCACTTTGTCCTTTGTTGTAAAATAACATCATGTTACTGTGCCTTGACTGATGGCAGGATCTGCTGCCTCTGTCCCAGGCTTGGCAGGTGCTGGTGGGCTTTTCCTCTCAGTGGTCCCCTCATCTTGACTGACTGGATGAGCCGGAGGCAAGCTCCTCTGGTCATTGGTGGGTTCTTCAGCTGGACTGACAGGTGAGGTTTCGGCAGGGGTCTTGGTGTTTTCGGGAGAGGTCCTGTCTCTTGAGATGTCAAGACTGGGCTGAAAATGGGACACACAGTGGTATTCGGAGATGAATCAGAGTTTGCTGAATAAAAGTTACTTTTTTCCTTTTTACATGCCGGATACATGCCTTATTAGGAATAAGAGGACGCTGTCCCTCTGGCCCTCTTATTCTCTGCTTCTCTTCACGCTTTCTTTCACTCTGGTCGTCTTCTCCCTCCAGCCTTCCTGCTTCTTCTGGTAAGAGAAAAGCACAGACGGAGTCGTTCAGTGATCTATCAAAGCTTTTTTGAAATTCTAAAAGAAGAAGTATGTGTCCTTATTGACTTGTAGCAGAAGCACAGATTTCATGTGCATTCTCTAATTGGAAATGTAAGCCTTGGTGAGGCAAGGGCTGAAATGTTTTCCAAACATATACTAAAGTAATAAAAAAATAGACCTATAAAGTAAAATAAAAAATAAAACACCTACAACTATAGACTGTGTTGCTGTTACATTTTCTGTGTTAAGTTCTTCCTTCAGCTTCAAGAGAGTCCAAAAAGTATATGCCTGTAAATATCTGGACATCTTCTAACATGTATATATGCATGTATGTGCAATATTGATGGGTTGTTTCGGACATCAGTGACAACTCATCTTCAGTTACTGAGGAAAAATCAGCAGCAGCTATTTTTAACACTTCTTTGCTATCCACATGCTGCAGCAAGAATTTCAGTCAGAGGCTAAAAATGTACATTCTTGCAGCCTTTCTCCATTTTAATGTCAATTCGCAGATCATTACATTGATTTTATGACATGACCAGTCCTGACCTCTGGCTGTTGTACTGATCCTTTAATTCCCTTTGAGCCAGACTGCAGGCTGCAGCCACTTTTTTTTAACTGGGTAGGTTTAGCTCATTACAGAGTCTTGACTTGAAAACGGCCCTCACTGTGGAAAGGCCCCTTTAGTTTTGAACAGTATACCTTTGGGATTTGGGCCGCATTAAATTATCAGTAATTATTATTAGTTGACAGACCCACATTATCAAGAAATGTGCCACATGATGTATTTCAACATCAGCAAAGATTTTCTGGAAAAAGAGCATCAGTGTACAGAGCGTTCCAGCGTTCATCATCGTTTGTTTACAGTAATTATACCATGGCATTGCAATTTATCTGATGATGATTCTGACCGACACATAAGATTCTTCAGGATTTTACTATTTTTTTGGTTCAGTTCAAATTCATACAGCCATATTACATCATGCAATAAACACGATTTACATCGTTTAAAAGGGCATTATAACATTATGATTATCACTAAATTTAGTTTTAATGTAAAACGGTCATCTCTATGGAGTCATTGCGATGCTCATTTCCTCAAGATTATGCAAATAGCAATGAGACAAAGTGCATAATTCCTGCAGAAGTCAGTATCTGAAGCTGATATGGAGCGAGAATGAGCTTTGAAAACTTTAATTTTAATTACTGAATAAGCTGTATTACTGTATATACATTTACATATACAGTTAATCCTACATACATGTAAGTAGGTTGTGACTGGACACCACTCCATCAGGTTACTGTTTCTGCCTTTACAAAACTATATTTCAAATCACTTGCAAGTTAAATCTATAATAGAGTAAGATAATGCTATATAACATTAAACCACTATTTACATTACTACAACAGATACTCAATACACTAACACAGAAATTGCATTCAGTCCCACCTGTTTTTTCCTTATTATTTCCATTCATTTGAAACTGTAGTAGCAGTAAAGTCATTAGCAGTTATGGTGCAATGCTGCTCACCAGGGTGAAACTGTTCAAATAAACCGACATGCTTGCATTTTACTCGGGGATCTGTACACTTCATAACAAGCACTGAAACTTGTGCTAATATGAGGTGACTGTATTCTAAGCATGGACCATGTGCACTTTGCATTTTTAGGTACGAATTCAGAGAGTAATTTTGACTGTTTGCATCAGGAGTCTTAAACACTGAAACTCTGTATTAAAACTGAGCCAAAGCAATCAATACTGTGATATAATGTCAGTTGTTATTTTGTTTGCAGTACCTAAACTTTCCTGCAGGTGTCTCTGCCTCATGACAGCCAGACTGGGCTTGGTGCTCTGTGGTGGTGGCTCTGGCCTCGGCCCACAAGGGGCCACGCTTCCACCGCCACTCTGTCTGTCCTCCTCCATCTCCGTCCGTGAGTCTGTCAGGGGTACAATCCTCTCCTGCCTGCCTGTCTCCATCTGTCTGTCCGTCTGTTGTTTGGAGGACACCACGTGGCCGTTAGACCGAGTATCTGCAGGAGCATCTGAGATAGTGGTCGTTCTGTCAGGATCTTGTTCTGTCGCTTTGATGTCACAGGTGCTGCTGCCATCTGAGTCCTCGATTTCTGCCCCAATGCAGCTGTACACCATGCTGACTAGGTCTGTGGACTATACAGGGACAAAGAAAGATAGATATATGACCAGTCAAACCTTATAAAAGTCAGCTTCATATATTTATTTATACGCTAGATAGTGTTCTCTGGTATTCCCATCTTGCTTTTGATGATATACTGAATTGTTAAAGATGCAATGTGTAAGAATTGGCCACCCCTATTGTAGGAAAAATGAAAATGCACTCATTGCCCCTCCCCTCCCCTTCCCCTGTGCCACAGTCAGACTGTCAACAAAGTTATTACCTTCCCACTCTGGGTACCTGCCATTTTGGGTGTGCATCAGAGTGTGAGCATACATGCTCTGAGACTGGGCTCACTGGCCTCTCACAACCAAGTTTCAACCCTTAACCTCGCATTGCGCTAACATTAGCTTGAATAAATCTATCATCAGCATAGAGCAGCTGTTGACATGCTGCCAAATCTGCATGGATCTTGGAGTAATGGTTTCCTGGTGTTTACTTTGCAATCTTATTATGTTATGCTTTGCATTATATTATGGATGAACCATGAGAGGTAGAGGAATGGGAAGGAGAGGGAAAGTGGCTGAAGCAGCAGCACCATCAACAGCTGTGAGGAGATGGCTGCAACACAAGTTTGTAGCCTACTCACAGTTACTACTACTTCATCCTCTCATGTTGGACTGGGGGCAGACTGGATGCTACAGTAGTCGCCTCTTGAGATATAAAATGGTATTACAAGATGGGTAGGCCGCAGTTAGCTGGTTAGCATGCTAACTTCAGCAGATATCTCTGCAACACAATATATAGTCTTTGACATGAAATCAAAACTGGTATTTCTTTACATTCAGTTGCTAATCTGAGTTATTTTTTGAATATTTTAAACTAAAAATATTGCTCCTTTAAACTGTCCAGCCTGGTGGTTAACAGCAGTGAGAGTGAAGCCTGTGATTAAAATTTATAATTCTAGTGAATTCAATTATGCCAAAATTCAATTATCCCTTATTTTACAAGGGATGGCCTCAAAGTCCCTCAAGGATCAGTGAGGATCCATGGACTCTGCTTCAAGAACCAGAGGGATTTGGATGACTCCAATTCTCTCTCTTTGTGTGTGTGTATGTGTGTGTGTGTGTGTGCGCGCACATTTGGGCAGAGTTTTAAAATAGGCCATAGAGTCCTCCACACCTCAGACAAGTTGAGGCTGAGAATAGCAGGTAGTGGGCACAGCATGTAACTATGCACTGTGCCATGTCATGTGGGACTATAGGAATTGAGAGCAGGATGTTCACAGTTTCAATCCTCATATATTAGAGTTAGATTGGACAAAAGGAATAGTATTAGAACACATTTGCATTTACTTTAAACAGTTTGGTGGTAGTGTTTTGCATAATGGAAGTTAAATACACACTTCAGGAAGCCTTTCAGAGGTCACAATTAGCAGAGAACATGGAGCAGTAACCCTGGAGCTTCAATGGATCAAGTCTCAGTAGCTGCTTGCAATCATAAAATTCTGGTGGTCTTAGCACAGTCACTGTGACTGCCTCTAACACTGTACCTGTCTTTGGATGAGGCAGGGGGGGCTGGCAGCCCTCATCCCATGCACAGGTACACCGTGCCCTGGCCGAGGTGAAGACATGGTCCCATTTGCTCCGGGAACAGCGCTCTCTGGCCTTACAGCGTCCTTAGGGTGCTGAATCATCGAGTAGACGTTCTCTGAGGCGCTGCTGGAACAGACAGACAGAAAAACACAAACACATTTGATGGCTGAGTCGAGTCTTGACCTTGGAGGTCAGGGAAGATGTGAGTAAGTGGTGGGTGATCTTATTTGCCCTCAAATTGACTTACATGGCTCTATTTTTAATATGCTGTAAACTAACAATCCATTTCTTTAAATTAATTTACAATATGAAATATAAGCATGTGCTTCGTTTGTCATCAATTTCAAAATTTTGCAGTTAATGAACGGATCTTTGGCCCAGATTCTGTTACACTTACCACACTGTGCTGTTGTGAAAAAGGCAAAAGACATGGAGTTAGAGGGCAGCCAAGTGAATGCAGCAACAAAAAATCCCTTTGATTGCTTAGCAACAATCTGCAGGTAAAACACTACAAAACATGGTCTACTGTTTCTAAAAATCCATTTCTATCTATAGCTGGCCTTCAGATGAGTCATCTCTTCTTTTATTCTTCTCTTCCAGACTGCTAAAAAGACTACTGTAAAAGTTGGCTTCAGCTTGTTAACCAGCAAAGGCGACTGCATCACCAGGTTTTAGTCTAGCCACAATTCCTTTAAGTTCAGTTTGTAAACACATCTGTCAGCTAAAACACATATTGTAGCTCTCACACTGAGTGCCTCCATTTTGTCCAACTGTGTAACTCCTTTTAATGGTGAAGTTTGCAAAGAGCACCTGCTGAGTGCCATTCTTTCCCCTCAGTTACTATTCTGTGTAATTCATTTTTTAAAGTAAGTTTTACACATTGTACTTTTTTTGTCTTCGCAGTGCTGCTGTCTGCTTTTTAAACTATGATGCCGTTATGTAACAGGAGCTGTAAATGTATGCAGTGCCATAAATTCAAAGCAAAGAAAAACAGTTGGAGACGGGAAAATATTTTCTTCCATTAAAATATTTATGAAGCTATGAAGTGACGTTAATGCCCAGCGCTGGATTAATTTAACAGCCGTCTCACTCTCTGGGTCTGAGCACTTAAATGTTACTTTCATTCCCTCCTTCCACTCAGCCCCTCTGCTGCGTACTTACTCTGAGTCCTGATTAGAGATGGTGGAGTTGCGGTTCTTGCGGAAGCCAGAGAAGATGGACAACACACTGCGTCTTTTCTTCCTCCGCAGCGACTGGGCCTGATGGAGGGATGACAGCTGACTGAAAGGGACAGAAAGAGGAGGAAAGAAACAATGAGAGATGAGCTTATTGGTAAACACAAGATGGTAAAAAGGACAGATGGATATAGAGAGGTACAAACAGTAGGATCAAGAGTTAGAGGTCATTTTTCATGGGGTTGTGCTGTTAAGGAAATCAGCCACCAACCATTTTTGCCCAGTATTCTGTATAAATCACTACCTGATCCCAGTGTTAACAGCTGACTACACTGTATGTATTATACTACCCATGCTAATGAACCATTTGACAATAACAGACAACAGGCTTCTTATTCTGAGTGGCCTGTACAGATGGTTTAACATATTTGACAGAAGGCGTAGCTTTTGCTGCCTCGCTGAATCCTTTTTATGAGCTGTCTGCTAGTTGGCATTAAGCACACATTGTCATGTAGCTCTGTGACTGTTTGGGAACTATCATTTCCATGTGGCTGGAGCCATTTATGGGGATCTTACAATCCCAGTTAATGCTTCTAAGCGGTGATGTAAAGATTAAGCTAAACTTTTGAAGTTGGATATATTTTTTTTTAAATACAACTACTCAAGATTCATAAATTGCGTTATAGTTTTACCAACTGTAGTTTGTTATTGAAGTTATTGAATCTTTTTTTTTAAATGTGCTAGTTTAGTGATAACTTTAAGCTTGATGATTTGGTTGTTGATGATATCATTGCGGTTTGTTTATGGTTTAGCCATGGCATGACCTTTTATATACATATGTATACACATGAATTGCATATGTTAATGCTGTAAAATACAGAGTTTTCATTAGTCAAAAACATATAGTGGGGTCAGAGGTCTGAGAATTATACTTTAATGACAACACTTGAGTTGCAGGGACTCTAGAATGCTTGGTTTTCTCAGTGTTCAAGTGCCCCCATAAATGTTCAGTGGAGTTGAGGTAAGGTTACTATGGAGGAAAGTCATCTTGCAAAGTTTTCAGGTGTGTTTGGGGTCATTATCCTGCTGAAATATGAATCCTTCTCCACAAAGATGCAAAGCAGAGGGCACAGCATGTGTCTGAAGAACGGAGTGGTACTTTTCCTTGGTCAGGGGGATGTCAATTCAGTGCAGGTGTCCAACTCCGGACTAGACAAAACACAGTACTTTTGCTGGTTGGAGTCCTGCGTTCTTTATTTAGCAAATTCTGTCTGTGATGGAGCTGCCTTTCTATCTCACAGGGAACTAAGCTTGATGTAATGGTTTTCTGATGGTGTGGGTCACTTTGGTCTGCCTGATCATGCTTTGGATTCAACTGATTCAGTTGCTGCGAGTTCCATTCACTGCCCCCGAAGAAACCTTTAGTTTAACCGTGGTTTGACACTGAGAAAGCCCCTCTTTGCTTTGAATAACAGTTTAACTTCTGAGCAATGAAGTCAGCAATGATCTGTTGGAAACTTGAGACACGGCTTTATTTATAACAGGTGAACACTGGCTGCAAGTCGAATTACTTCAATGACTCTCTTGAGTGTGATCTGAGCACATGCTTCAGTGGAAGGGATAATACTCAAGGATATTTGGCCTTTTGTACACAGGAGTTAAGTTGGCCATTGGCCAACATTTGCTTAAATGTGATTGTTGACCTATAAGTGCAGTATCTTAAATATTTCTTCCTTGTTTTACATGATAGAATTTCTTGTGTTTTTAAATGCGTGTTTAAAACTTTCAGACTTTTAGACCCCTCTGTATAGCTTGTGTTAAGCTCAAATCTTATTTTGGTGACATCTATTCTAAACCCAAGGCATGCAAGTGTTGTGTTTGGTGCTGGCCAGGCACCTACAGGCAGCCATGTGACTCATTTTAAATACATACACTAAAAATTGATTACAGCCACTTTAAAGTGGCCCCAAAGGGATGAAATCATAACTAGAGCACACAATTAAATACACCGCTCCATTGGAATTTTACTGATTAATGTTAGCGGTGTACCTTTACATCACCACTGGTGAATACTACAGTTAATGAGGTTAAATGAGTCATTTCAATGAAAGCAAATACATTAAAAATTCCCTGATCACACAATTTTGGAAACTTGATGGACACTTTCCCACAGCTGAAGCTAATTACTGTGTGTCTCAGTGTGGAGTCATGTGAAGTTGAGATTGTTGTGTTTCTCTGATCTCTGATATTTTTTAATTACTTTGCAAAAGATCTGTATATGCCGACACAACTTTGTATGGGGTAGTTTCAAGGAAAATTAGTTAGAAAACAGTAGGTTGGGCTGTGACAGTAAACAAAATGAATTATTTTGTGTAATGGAATATGTTCTAGCTATTGAAAAAATAGAGCTAGAAAAGAGGCCTCTAATCAGTGCAAATGGAACCTCTCCACTATATTTGTGCCCAAGTGCTTCAGGAATTGTTCATTTATCATTGATAACATTAAATGACATGAGAGTACACATTATACAGAAGAACATCTAATAGTCTTGTTTTTAATGCATGTACTATGAACTGTAAGAGGCAGGCGCTTTTATCCAAAGTGACTTAACAAGTGAGCAACAACACTCAAGCCTCAGTGCAGTAGGAGACCTTGGAGTAAGCACTAAGTACTAAATCTGTTCAATAAGAAAAAGCGCAATGAGATCAGATGAGGGCGTGCATGTTGCGTGCAAGTTGTTGTTAGGGCATTAAAGGTGTTAGGAGAAGAGGTGTTCTTGTAAGAGGGGTTTCTTCAAGAGATTCACAGAGATAGAGAGGGACGCCCCAGTTCTGGTAGAATTTGGTAGCTCATTCCACCATTGGGGAACCACAAACAAGAACAGTCTGAACTGAGATCACCTTGAGTTAGGAGAAGATGGCAATGCAGGAATGCAGTGGCAGAAAAGGAGCATAACCTTGTACGAGTGAGTTCAAGCAGATGGGTCCAGACCCAGAAGTCACTCTGTGTTCAAGCATTAGTGACTTGAATTTGATGTGGGCAACCGTGGGTAGCCAGTGGGGGCTCAGTGAGCAGCTGAGTGACATGTGCCCTTTTAGGTTGATTGAAAACCAGATGTGCTGCCGCATTCTGAACCATTGGTAAGGGTTACAACATACAGACCCGCAAAAGGGGCACTGCAGCAGTTAAGACAAGAGATAACCATGGCTTGGATCAAGATTTGGGTAACACACTGAGTCAGGTAAGGCCTGATTTTTCTAATGTTGTTTAGTGCAAAGCGCCATGACGAGAAGACACACACAACATGGTCAGAGAAGGATAGCTGGTCATCAGCCGTGACATCCAGGTTTCTCGCAATGCTGGTTAGGGTGAAAGATGAAGAGAGAATTTTTCTGTTGATACTGTGACAATGGGGTATATTACAAAGAGAAGGGGCCCCAGTACCCAGCCCTGGGGCACCCCTGTCCTCTCAGCACCCCTGAGAGGCAATTGCTTATGGATGATTGTCCTAGCCATGACACACTGAAAGAATGCTCAGTGAGGTAGGATTCAAACCAAGAATGCACTTTGCCTGAGATGCTCATATCAGAGAGTAGCCTTTTGAGCAAGGGTGTTACCCACACCTGTTTGAATGAGACTGTAGATGTTGTGAAAAGTATTTAGTCACATGTGACTGCTGGCACAATGGTGGGAGATATGGCTTGGAGCAGGTTGGTGGGAAAGGAGTTTAGAGCACATGTAGTATGACAGCTACAAGTCAGGAGTTTTGATACCTCGCACTCAGCTAGAGTGCTGAGTGACGGAGGTGATACAACGGTGACCACAGGAGGCAGAAAAAGGCATGTAGTGGTAGTAGTAGGACTGCTTGCAGTTGTCTTGCTGTCAGTAAGAGAGCTGACCATGGAGAGTGGTGCATCCTTAACTGGGGGAGGCTGATTGTCTCTGAGTGGTTCAGGGAATTGGCTAGTGATGGCTGCCACCTTTTCAGTAAAGAAAGAGGCAAAGATATCAAGTGAGAGGTTTGTGTCTAATGGAGGCGGTGGAGGATTGTGGAGGAGTAGTGTTTCAAAGGTGAAAAATAATTTCTGAGTGTCTGTGTTGCTTCTGATCTTATCATTATAAAAAGCAGCTTCGGCAGCACTGAAGCTGGATGAGAAAGAAGACGGGAGCCACTGATAACCCTTGAGAGCAAAAAGCACAAAAGGAAGAATACTTGTCTTATGTAGGTGCATATTAATACGATGCTATTTTTGGTGCAGCGAGGTGATGGGTGTTATTTTATTTTCTGTCCAGAGCACATGTACTCTAAAGTAAGACTGGATCTCACCTCCTATAACCCATCTGATCACACAATTAATCTGATGCATCTAAACACATGTTAAGCTGCCATAGCATTTATATCACTGCAATGCATGTGATACTACAATCTTCACCAGCAAACTGGTAGGGTTTCCGCTGTTAAAGGCCCTCTGTGGATATTTCTTGTAAACAAAGTTTCTGTTTACATTCAGTGTTACTCACCAAAACGCACTGTGTTGATTTCTTTCCTCATACATATATTTACAAAGCCAATTTCCCATAAAATTTGAAACTTGCATTGTTTATGTCTGTGTTTGCTGGCATGCAGTCTTCTTTTCTGCCTTTGCAGCTTCTTCTGACATGTTACCTCTACCTGTATATCACTGGAATGGTGTCAAACCATTGTCAAGGATGTGTATTGCAGATCTTGCCCCAGGTCCCACTCACCATCACTGTTTTGAGTGGTAACTTGACTCTGATAATCAAATTCTTTTGATGTAATTACAAGATAATTTTCTCATCATTATGAGATAATTTGCTCATACTAATGAGAACTGTCTTACATAATCACAAGATTAAGTTACTGCACATTTGGCTGGCTTCATGCCTGTTAGAAGAATAAAATATCAGAGATCACACACCCCTTAATGTTTTGTGTGTTGTCCTCAGAGGCCACTGTAGGAAATGAAATATTTACTGCCAAAGAAATATAAAACTGCTTCCGTGAGATACCTGTCAGGTAGGACTCTCTTGCTGTAGAAATCAGGTAGTCCATCCTCCAGCATACTGACTCCTCCATTCTCTGAGCAATGCTACACACACACACGCGCGAAACAGACAGAATAACAGGATAACAATCACCAATCCGCCATGTCGACAGCAAAGCTGAAAGGATGACAAAAGGTATTATCATTTCAAATGGCTGGCTGGCAAACTCGAATCCACTGCCAACAGAATTCTGTTTGTAAAACAACTCCTCATCATGCTGCCCTAACTGAGTTTGTACCGATTTAAAAAAAGCTTTTTACAAAGTCTCAAAACAAACAAGCCGCTAAGTTAGAGGCTGCCCCCAGGCCCCTGGGAGATGGCTGTGCATGATTAACATTTGAGTCACAGAGACACATGCGACAGCTTCTTTCTTTAAAAGCAACTTATTTTTGGAAAGTGCCACTGGCATGGAAAACAAGATGAATAACAAAAGTTCACACAAAGCAGTCAAGAGATTAAAACAACCCCCCGAAAAAAGCTAAAAACCATACATGTTGGGTTTACTTTCTCACCTCTACACCCTCCTGTGCTGTTTTGTGGAAACACATGGACTGAACTTCATGCTGCATTGTGAGATCAAAAATGGGGCAGTTAAACATGTACAACGGTGCCAATAGAACAACTAAAAAAGCTATTTTTCCTTCTAGGTTCCAGAAACCCCAATTTAAGGAGTGTTTCCTGAATCAGAATCACGTCAGTATACAAGTCTCATAGTATCCGGAGTGGGAGTAGCTTCCCTTCAGAGGTCCCCATCAGGCTGGAAGGGAGGCTGCTCCCTTCCCACAGAAACTCTGAACAAGGTCAAAGGTCACTGCCATGTTATTTGCCATCAACTCACAGATTCAGGAGGTAGGTGGCCTGCTCTGTGTCTCCGGGGTGGGCGTGGCCTGACATGGGTCACATGACGTAAGGGCGAGCCATTGGTGGGGAGGGTGGACAGACACTCCCATGATGCAGAGTGAGTAAGAGGGGCAGAGTGGGGTGGAGCAGAGGGGGTAGGAGAGGAACTGGGCTCATCACCTAAACCTATAATGAGAGAAAGAAAAGGACTGTGACAACATGGAAATTCTTATTTGATTTTAATTAAATATAAAGTGAGAGCTCTTTCATAATTATTTACCAAAGAGGTCTTGGAATCAGATTTTTGTCAATTCAAATATAAAAAGCACAAAAAAGAGAACTTAAAAACCTACATTTTCAAAATAATATTCAGTACAAAAAATCCCAAAGGTCCACTAGCTGCTCTGTGAAGCAGAAAATGGTTGAAAATGAAGAGGCAACTTTTCTATTGTTAGACTGTTACTGCTAGAGGGGAAAAATGGAAACACTGGCCTGAGGGCAGTGTCAGAGAAAAGGCCACGTTAATCCTTTACTTTTAAGATATTACATTCAAAATTGAATACACAGGCCATTAACATAAGCATTAGAATAGACTGAGAAAAGTTGCGCACACCCCTTGTGTGGGTGAGGAAATAAAGCGCTTTTTTATTTGATTAAAAGTCAATTGACCGTGACCCTGTTATTATTTTAAATATGTCGTGCTGCATGAACAGTCGAGGCAGGAAACTCACTCAGTCTGGTGGAGACAGGACGAATTCTTCTTGTTCTGGAGCTCCGCTTCTTAATAGCCATGGTGTCCTTTTCGGCAAAGGAGATAATTGCATAATGAGCAACACTAGGTACAAGTACACAAACCTAGCCCACAACTTTTACAGTCTGATAAAAACAATCCTCCTTCCTGAAGGTCTCAATGTTCAGTTTTTGCTGAAACTGTTTCAGGTAAGTGTCGATTCAAGTTTATGCTCATTTTGGAGGCTGCAGTTTGTGGTGCTGTTGAACCCTGTTGTTATACTGACATCACTTTGTCCACGCCATTTATATCAACTAAATAATAGAAACTACACTGTATGATGCAATACAGGTGAACAGCGGCACAGCCTACATCCTCAAAATGATGATGATGCGATTGAATCAACACCTTTCTGAAACAGTTTCTGCAGAAACTGAACATCATGACCTTCATGGAGGCGGGCTTCATTGCAGGACTGCTGTATTAGACTGCAGAATTTTCCCCTCCATCGTAAGACACTTCTGTGCATGTAATCCAAAAAAACTATGAGTTCTCTAGTCCTCTGAAGTGAAGGATTTTTGCTATCTGTTTAGGGCTGCCAGCACCCACTGCAGGGTTGGGAACACTGAGACTCATTCCTCTCAGTAGGCTGGAAATTCTAAAGCTGTGTGAGGGAGGACTCACTACAGTAACTCAATCAATTGGCCAGTGGCTACATGCAGTGAGAAAGTGACCTGCCTACAGACATCCATACACTATAAGTCTTGTTTTTACCAAAGTTATTTTGTACGGTGCGCGGCGTGATGACTCACAAAAAATGTGGAAGGATTACTTCAGGACATAGCACTTACTTCATCAGTCAGCATATTTGTTTTGCTTTTCTTTTTGCTAACAGCTGAGTGTACTGTGAAAACTACAATCTGCGTCGTCGTTTTTGTTTAATATCATGATGATAACGGTCCAAAAGGATGTGAAAATGCTCAGATTTTAGGCACGTAACATCAAATTTTCTTGGGGGAAGACCACAAATCCCCTGACTAAAACAACCCAAGGGAACTCTTTCAAACTGCTTACAGTGTCCCCTTCAAGAGCCAAAAATCCAGTCGTAATCAGTTTGTAGGTTTAGCTACAGAGGAAAGAGCTGCTTATAAAAATTGTTATTTCTTGGTTAGAATAAAATAACTGCTGTTGCAAGCACACACATCATATCAGCATGTGCCTCAGACACTTACTATTCCCAGGTTGACACCAAAGTCCTCATCAGGGAAATCCAGAGACTCGACTATTCTGGACTGTCTGACAGTGCGTCTGCCCGTCCCGATGTCATCCCAGCGCTTCGCCTGAGACACCTGCCGCAGCTGTTGCAACACACACATCAAACACATGCACCAGTCACATACACACAATTCATACACAGTGATGACACCTGTGAAAATATCCTTCAACACAATCCCAGCGGAGCAGCGTGTCTGCCCTTGTACCCATGAAGCTCTCAAACAAAGCAACAGGTACTCTGCCGATGCTGTTTGCAAAGGCCACGAAAAATATGAATAAAATACAATTTCATGATTATCAAAGTGGACTGAGGAATAATAAAGGACACACCGGCACTGCAGCATAACAGAGAAGGGAGAATGAGATGTAACGGTAGAGGCAGTGAATAGAATGCAAAACAGGGCAGGACAGGCAGTGTTATTGCCACAAGTCTATTTTTGCCTCCTTTTCCACAGGCTTCATTTTAAACAATTTAATTTTATAGAGAGGAGAATCTGCGGGGTGTAATCATGTCCTTAACCGACTCAAATCTAGTTGCTATGTTGTCTCCGAGGGCAATGTTCTCCGTCAAAAGCGGCTTTATACTTGTAAACCTTAATCCTAACGACACATGAACCAGAGTGCCTACTTCAAATAATTATGCATATTAGAAATTCAAGAAGGACAAGCTTCCTGACAGCCTGAGAGATTTGCATCAAACGCTTTCAAACATCTCAGATTTTGATGGGTATTAGGACGTTAGAAGAAGTCTTTCATAAAAGACTGTAGAATAATAGTGAGCTCCCACACTTGGGGGTAACTGGTTCCACTTCTGACTCGTAACTTGAATCTCACAGTAGATGTTATCATTTTGTGTTGATTGTATTGACATGTGAGTGTAATCTGGATTTCAATTCTGAGCTGCCTCTACAGCATGCTGGCTCAAAATCACTGCTCTACAACCAATGTGGCTGGAAGCACAACGTTTTAACAATGATGCGTGTGATTTGTAATAAACAATGGTGTCTCTATGGTGACAAAAATAATCATTTTTGAGTGTTCAGTTCAATCCATGACTTATCTTATTATGGAGAAATATTGACTCTGAATGAAATCATCGTATCAAACAAACACACTGAATGTACATGGCAGTGACCTGTTTTGTTCAAGCTACAGTAGGTTATTCATGGATTATCATTCACAAAGAGCCAATAAAAAGAAATAGCTGTTCTTGGCGAATAGCAAGTGCAGGAATAATCCAACCAATCAGAGGAAGGCTGACCTATGCCTGAGGGTGTCATTTGGATCAATGAGAGTGTACCATCCATTGAGGTGGTTTAAATAGATCTGATCTGTTTCTTCCCAAAATTTCTTGAGCAGATTTATGCCGAACAATTTAAAGGCCCTGAAAACCAGTTTTCTCTATCAGCTTCTTACCATGAATCACGGGGTCCTACATAAACACACTGTTCAATTCCCAAAAAGGAGAAAACTGGTTTGGTGGGTTCTGTGTTCTTCCCACTCAGCTTGAAGTGTGTTGGACTCTGTAGGATAAACGTGATGTTGCATACTTCAATGCACCAGACTGAATCACAATCTGATGGCAGCTGCTGGGGTGTTTCCTTATGCTGTCACTGTTGTCAATTAAAAATGATCAGACCACACACAGTTCTCACGAAGCAGATTAAGCAGTCATACAGCCTTAATAAATAATACCAAAGTATTTTTGTTTACTTTAAATTTTTTAGTTGCTTATCTACTCATGACTTTTTAATGATATAGAAAAATACTTTGGCTTTGAGTTTTCAGAGGCTTAAATGAATAGTTTGACATTTTGGGAAATATTCTTTTTCGCTTTCTTGCTGAAGTAAGGGAGGGGGGGATCAATACCATCCTCATCTCTGTCCATTGTTTACCACAAAGACTGGAAACCGAGGGAAACCAAAGGTAACAAAATCTGCCTGCACACCTCTGGTACAGTTGTATCTTGTTTGTGTGATTCAAACAAAAACCGAAGTGTGAAGAAATGTGTGGGGACTATTTCTTGGCAGGAAGCAGTGACGTCCTGTTGTTCTGAGGTTGCCATGCAACCAGCTGAGACTCCAGGAAGTCACATCTAACTCCAAAGTGAACAAGTATATTTCCCAGAATGTCTCAGTATTCCTGTACCATAATCCATGTAAGAATTTAGAGTTGGAATCTGTAATGTTTTGTGTTAGACATATAGTCACGATCTACTTTTATAGTGAAGTGTGTGTTAAAACACTAAAAATTGTGCACTTGCAGTTGATACCACTCTCCAACATTTGTTGAAAAGTGTTTGGTAACAGACCAATATCTACTATCTTGTCCATAAGTAATATATTTGTGCTAACCCTGTCCTGTTAGTCCGTAACATTTCACAAAATCAAGCCGAATCAGCTCTGTGGTAAACACCACACCAGATGCTCCCACATCTTACATTCATCATTCTTCATCATCTGTGCTGCAAAGTTACAGATTTCAACTTTAAACTTGAGGAAAGTTTTTTTTTTCTACAGTCTACAAAGAAGTCATGCAGTAACTGGATATTACCAGTACCAAGGCTTTATGAGTGGTGTAGAGCTCTTGTAGAATCTGATCCACAATGGAGTTGGTTAGATAGGAGACCACAGACAACTTCACCTCCCTGACACAAAGACAGAAACACACACACACACACACAAAAAAAGATTAAACAGTTCATTCAGTATCTTAGCTGAAGTTTTTTTTGCTTGATGTTGCCGTTTCACCAGCTCTCTTTCTTACTCCAGGGCCCTGTTGATATCCTCAGCTGCTCTCTCCATCAGGGCGTTGCGGATTGCGGAGCGAGGGATCGAAACTTGTTCGGAGATGGACGAGAGAGGCGGGTTAAGTCTTTCGGCTGCTGAGCAGGACATGGGACACAACTCGCGGCACAGAGACACCATGGAGTCCACTACCACCTGGACACAAATGCCCAGAAAAATACATCAGTACACACACACACACACACACACAGAATTATGTACACAATTCTCAATATATAAACATTTCTGTTTTCAAAGTGTTTAATTATTCATTCACAGTGTTTTCATCTGCTCTCTTAGCCTTTTTATTATTTACTTGTCATCATCTTTTATTTATCTGGAATGTAGCCATTCATTTGTCCATGTATAAACCAGTAACTATTCACATCACACCTTCTTCCAGGTCTTTTAACTTTTCTAGTTCAGACCAAAGTTGGACTTTTGTGCATGAACACATAGGTGAACATTCCCCTGCTGATATTTTAGTAATTTAATTGATTTTGACCTTCACAACCTCCACAAACCACAAACGTAGCCTTGTGAATAGCAACAAAATTGGAAAGCACAAACAGAGATGCAAATTCTGCTCAAGTAAGTTGAAATTCAATTGAAAGTATCCCTGGTTCATCCTCAGGGTGTGTTGCTTTTTTCATCATTTGACCATGTTGTGCCGCTGAATCCCAATGGAACCAGAATTGAACTAAAAAAAATGTTGAAGTGTTCCCTCGCTGTGAATTTAAATGCTACATTTCTTTTGAAGTCAGCATACCTGCACCACACACATAGTCACACGCTATTAATGGGCAATTTAAATGCACCATGTCCAGGGCTGCACTACTGTTTAAAATACAGATGCATCAGGGAGCGGCTGTTTCTGTGATTACAGCCACGGTTCAACCCCAAACATACCTGCAGCTCTTTGTCGGCAGCCTTGGCAAGTTCTCCAGCCAAAGTGTCCAGGCGCTGTTTGACGGGGCCGTCCACTGACAACACATGGGCCAACTCACACAGAGAGGGGTACAGCTAATACACACACACACAAACACACACAGCAGGACAAGAAAGAAAATGAATTAAAATCAGTGGAGGACGAAGAAAGAAGTATCAAAAGTAAAAGAACTCATATGCTGAATGTCCCCTTTTCTGAAAGTTATAACATTATATGCATTATATTATTATTATTATTATTAATGAATTAATCTAAGTAGTGTTTTCTCCAGCATGAATCAACTTTAGGCAACATTTTACACTGTTGGATGGTATTACTACAATTAAATCATCATATTTAATAAGATGACCATATGTTTATAATTTATTCTCATTAAAAGCTTTGTTCTCTCCAAAAATCTCTCCAATCCTTCTAACTTTTGCTGTTGTTTTATTGATTTTATTTATTGAGAATGAGAGACCTGTGATTTAAAGGAAGCTCAGTGAATTTGTATCAGTTGCTGTAAGAACTCATCTTTATTTACAGGGCTCACCCTGGTCTGATCTACAGTTTATGGCTGTGTTGCCTTTACAGCCCATAGAATCCTGGCTTCTGGATTTCCACAAAAAAACTAATTGTGATTAACAGCTTTTATTTGATGTTTTCTGTAACTTCAAAATGTTTTGCACGGCAGAAACAATTTTAAATCAAGTTTCCTGTAACTTGAACATAACTGATGACCTAATGCCTCATTCATTAACCTTCATTAATGAATGAATGAATTTATTTATTTATTCGGGGACTTGACTTCTAATGACTCACCAGCCATAGAGATTTTTCACCTTTCAACCTGGTAAACTAAAATTTCCCCTAATTAATTGCTTATGAATAAATAATTAGTAAATGATTAATTAACCATTAAAAGGTCATTAGTTACAACTAGTCAAGCCTTTATAATAACAAATGACCTAACCAATGTCTCACATCCTTCACTCTGCATGTGAGCGTTTAGAGTTCCAACATGGAGACTGAACCATTATTAAAAAACTAATTTGTTAAAGCCTCCATTAAGATTTGAAACAGCGGCAGTTAAATGTTGTATTGGTGCACTGGAACTTCATATGGTCACAGAGCAATTTACAGTAGCGTCTACACTGCTATGTGCAATGTTCTAGTTGTCGGTTTGACTGTTGCGTGCACTGTTGTGTAATACTCGAGCAGTATGCTGTTGTTTCTGGTTTTATCAGTCATGGTGGTTTTATTGGCTTCTGCTGTTGAACGCGGTCCACTTACAGCTCTCGAGTTCCTGACTTCTTTGAGGATTTGTCTGGCCGTCTGGACCTCCTCACCTTCCTCACAGCCTTTCAGGACACACACCTGCTGCTGCACTCGCACACACAGACGTTCCATCACCTACACACACACACACACACACACACACACACACACACACACACACACACACACACATAAACATTAATGTATATAATAACTTACAAACTCAAGACATTCGGTCTAGTAACAAAATAAGAATCCTGACTTGTTCACTATCATGTGCACAAATACAGACACACACCTGTTCAGCAGTGCTGGTGACGAGGCCTTGGTGCAGCCTGAGAGCTTGTTTCTGAGAGAAACGCTGAGTCTGATTGTTTCTAAGCAGGGCACGCTGGATCTGTCACACACACACACACACACACACACACACACACACACAGAAAACAAACAAGGAGGGAGAGGAGTGGAGATGACAGGTGTTTACAAAGCACAGTGTGCAGGAGACAGGAGACAAGTCCATTTGCATGGTAATAAGGAGGATGGAGAGAGAATTTTGATCCCCTGAAATAAATGGGATGCCTTTGATTTATTTTCTTGACTCAGCAGGTGGAAGCATTCACTGTTTAATCATCTTATGTAAAGAAAGATGGAATCAAGTGTTCCTCAAGGACTTAGAAGCTTCACTGACAATGCACAGACAAAACAAACCCCAAACCCTGAATAAAAGCTTCATACACATACAGTTTGATAAGAACCAGAAATGATTCATTAGGTTACAACCACAGCAGAACCATTTCCAGTGCTGGAAAGAAGTTAAAGTCATAAATCATGTTAAACTGATGTGCAAGTGCACTGCTGATATTATTTTATGTTTCTAGAGATGTATCTGTTATGCTCCTTTAGCCTCAGAGCCTCTGCGGAGGAGAGATGTTGTGCGTGATTGACTGACAGCTGAGCCGGCAGGGAGAGTTTGACATGCAATATAAACAGACTTGCTCTGTTAACTGCAGCGTACAAGCCAAGTGACAGACAGAATTTATTTAGCAACGGTGGAGAAGAAAACTGACCACATCATTCGGTATCTGAAAAGACAGATCTTTATGTTTGCAGGCAAGTTTTAAAGCTGTTCAAAGTCCTACAGCTGAGGAGCTGTCTAGCAATTTATCATGCCTAATGATGTTAGCAAGTGCACTTTTCCCTCATGGGCGAATGTTTATGGACTTAAATAAGACAGGCTGCAAGACAGGGTGTGTGCTCAAAAAAAAGAAAGAAAAAAAAAGAGGCACTGCAGCTAAAAAGCTAATGTTTGTTTGTTTGTTTGTTTGTTTGTTTTTGGCAGGCAGTCTGTTTCTTTTACATAGACACATAACTGCAACCACACTTTCTAAGACTGGAAAAATAAAGATGTGAACATCTGCCCCTTGTGAACCTATTTATTACAGTATATCTAATTTACTGAGAGGCCTAAAGGCAGGATATATCTGAGCGGGGAAAGTAAACAGAGCAGTACTTGCCCCTAACATTTTATCACCGCCAAGGGGCCCTTGAGTAAGGCCCTTAACCCTGCCCTTAATGGCTTCAGTGGAGCTGCTCAGAAGCCAGCAGATAAAAATAAAAATTGGACAAAAACAACCACAGGTTAAGTAACACAAGTACCAAAAAAAAAAAAAAAAACCCACCAGTGTGTCAGCCACCACAGCAACAGGCTCATTCAAAACCTCCAAAATGCTTTAATGTTACTTGGTGGTAATCTCAAAGTTCTTAACAATTAACACACAGAGATTTAATAAAGAATCCAGAGTTAAATCAGCAGCTCTTAGACAAAGTTTTAACGCACTTTTTATACCAAAGACTTGTGTTTGACCCATGTTTCCAACATGAAGCTGATTCCCATTTTACCTAAAACCTGATTAACTTTTTGGTTTATCGACTTATAGCTTGAGCTCGAGGTGCATTACATTATTTGGTTGTAAATGTCCATGGTATACCTACACACACATGTGATTTGTACTGTTGTTTTTTATGTAAAAAAGCTCTTCCAACTGAAAGAGACTGCAGCACTTGACTGTTATATGAAATGACACAAGCTGAGCCACCACAATAAGTGCTTTTATTTTGTAATCTACTCTATATAGCACAGGTTAGATACCACAAAGAGTCAGAATGAATTGTGAAGTGTCTGATGAATGAAAATGCTAAAACCTTTCATGCAGATTTGCTATACAGCACATCACATGTGTAGTTTCCACAGCAGCAATATAATCTATAAATACTTTCACACTTAATCATCACATCTAAGGAACAAGCAAAAGAAAGTTGTTCATCACACTGATCACTAACTGTCCGGTGATGCTGTAATTCAGCACCTGCATCTTTATAACATGAGGCAGCACATGTAGACATCACAAACCGAAAATCCTCTCACCTTGGTCAGGGCTTGGTCGGTCTTCTCTGGGGCGCTGCGGTACGCCTGGGTGACATCGCTGAGGGGGAGGGGCATGTACTGCAGGGTAAAGTTGCTGTTTAGTGGCGAGAGAAGGAAGAGAAAGAGGGAGGAAAGAACGTTAATATAACCCTTACAATCCCAAACTGGAGGAGTTACGATGTAAACAAGAACAAACAGGAAACACCCAGGGCGTTTAGAACAGTTGTCTCCAATTCCCTGATACGCAAAAGCACCCACACACCCTTGTATACACACTCACACAAACACCAGCTTCACACCGACATCTGAGTGGCACACACGTCAAAAGACTGATGAAACACTGTGTAATAGCAAACACTGTACAGAGATGGTTATCTGCCTTTCATATGGGTGTGTGAGTGATCCATTTTTATGTGTGTCCATATTTTTTTGATGTGTGTTGTGTTCATCTTACTGCTCAAGCGCTCTCGCCACATCTTGGAAGCCTGTTGCCGTGGTGTTGTTGCGATCCCATGTCACACTCCTGAGGGGGATCAAACCAGCAGGAAATATGGGAAGACAGGCACAGAGGAGACGGAAGAACATGATCAGTCGTCAACACACACACACACACACACAAACACACACACGCACACGCACACACGCACACACAATAATATCACAGTTCCACTACTTCTCTGACCATGCAGCTGCACAAACACGTCACAGAAGGATTAACAAGACATTTGTCAGGACTTTCTTCTTGATACCTGCGTAGAATGAGCCTGTATAACAACATTAAGAATGCAGGAACAACTGCCACGCAACTAATGAGCTTCTGTTATTTCACAGTGCAGATTCTCCACCTACACTCGACACTGTCTAACTCCTGTTTTTAATACATCAGTCACTTCCAGCCCCTCTTTCCTTTCATCCATCCTCCTCCTCCATCTCTCTTTCTCCACCCCACTCTCTCTCTGCCCTAGAAATTCAATCAGCAAAACCCAAATCTCACTCCTTAGGTGGTCCCCCTTCTCCCATCCTTTCATAACTTTCTCCCTTTCTAGTCCACATCCAACCATTTCCCCATCCTAATACTCCCATCCTCCCCAGTCTGGTTGCTGTCCTCCTTTTCCCCCTTTTGTTTTCCCCCAATCTCAGAGCTTCTACTATCAACTGCTTCCATTCCTTTGCCTCCAACACACCTCAGAAACATACACACATCTTCACTCGGTCTCTTCTTTTCTCTTACTTAAGCGTTATTGTATGCCTGAAGGCCATTTCTTTCCTCCTCCCCCACTTGCCTCCATCCTACTGATTCGCCTCGCTATTCTTCCAACTCCTTACTCTTATCTTCTTATCTGCTCATGGCTCACTCTCCCTTGCCTATCTTTGAAGCCCTGCATTATACACACTGTTCTGCCTCACAGCAACCTCAGTGTGTCCTCTCCTCAAGCCATACCTAACATATTAATTTCCTCTGACCCTGTTCCTTTATCTGTCCTCGAAAGCCTCTTTTTCCCTGTCTTACACCACCTCTTCTCCTCTAATCTGCAAAGAAATCCCTTTTCGTTCCCATTAGTCTCATGATTATAAAATTAAACACACACACACACACACACACACACACACACCTGAGTGTGGTGTTAATTTGCAGGGCTTTGCTGAGCATCTTAGCCCCGGAGTCCTCCAAGAGGTTGCCACTCAAGTCAACCTTCCGCAGGCAGGCATTGGAGCCCAGGGCATTGACCAGCACCGTGCCCCGCTGGCGAAGCCTCGAGTCAGCCAGGGAGAGGGACTGCAGAGCCTGGAGGACACAATGAGAGCATGGAGGGAAAAAAATTGGTGGATGATTTGAAAATTATAACTTTAAAGGGTGAAATAAATGTGAGTAGCAAAGAATTGCTCAAAGAATTGAACAGATTCTTTGGAGTCTCAGAAAAAAAATTAAGAAAAAAAACCAGACAGAAAGGCAGATATAAAACCATCCAACCCAGGCAGATTACAGGCAAGTATTTGCAGCTTTTTATTAGTGTTTATTATAAATAATTATGACAAAACATGCAAAACTTATATTCTGCAGCTCTTGTGAAATCAGTAATACAAAAATCTGGATGAAAAAACAATTTATAAATCATTTATTGTGTTTTTAATTAAGCCTAGTGCATTATTATGCACTAGGCTTAATTAATAATGCATTTTTCCATTATTAGGACAGTGCCTTCTTACATCTGGACAACTTTTCAACTTTTGAATGTTAAAATGTTTGAACCAACTTGCCTGAATTATAGGTTCTGGTGCTCCATGCTAACATCTTAGCAATCCCATTTTTGAACTTCTGAATGTACTTGAGATGAGCACCAACCAGATTTTTATCCACTTACAGTCTCCACAGCCACCTATGTTTCGTTTGTGTGGAAACAGGAATTATAGCTCTGGGTGGGTTTAAAACAAGAGTTTGCAAATAATAACTATTCCTTTAAGAAGTTTTTTGTTTTTTTTATGTCATTTGAATTTGCTGCATATCATTTCAGCTGCTGGGAGTTCTCATTTTCTGACTAGCTGCTAGCAGCCTTCTATGACTCATATACTGGAGTGTTAGCATGGGGCATTGGATCAAAGCTCTGCAGGAGACACACACACACACAGATGATTTTTGATGTGTGTGTGTCGTCAAAACCTACTGGGTGAGCTGACTAACAGGCCGACCTCTGAGAAACTTCTTGTAATGCCTTTAAACTTACACATTTACACTCGTTCATGCTTCTGTGAGTGCGCTTGGACACACGCATCAGTCTGCACTCAGCGCAAGAGCATAGTTGTGAGCTATCACCATCAACAGTGGTAAATAATTGAGTAAGCTGCTTGTCATGCTGGATTTGCAAAGCGAAGAGCAGAGAGGGAGAGCCTCGGGAGCCTCGAGAATAATCTGAGACCAAATGAATCATTCGCCGGGCCCACAGACATCATGACTCGTGTGCATGTTTTGCACCTTGTGTGTGTGTGTGGCAGGTGGGAGATTGAGCTTAAATGCCCATGAACAAAGACACAAAAATTTAAGCGGTGACAAGTGTGTGTGTGTTTGTGTGTGCGCAGGACATGTGTGAAATCTGTGAGGCATGTGTAAGCCTGCATCTGTGCATAATGCCACGGAGGATTTTTGCATACTTGTGTGTACGTGCGTGCGTGCGTGCGTGTGTGTGTGTACAATATGTTACATAATCCAACTCACACATTCTTCCTCTTGCACCAAATGAACTAGTTTCTGCAGAATTTCATCCAGCACCCTGAGGAGGCAGAGAGAAGAGGAAAACATTCAGCATCAGTATCATGGTTTCAGCCATCTGTACTCCTGGCACCCCATGTGGTCCGTACCTGCCCTTGATGTTGAAGTTCTTCCCCAGCATCAGGTGCTTGAGGGAGGGGTGTCTGGAGAGTGCTGGGATGACAGCCAGCAAGTCAGCATCCAAACCTGCACAAAACACAACACAAACATCACTAGAGTACAAGTGCAACGCCAGCAGTACTACACTCTGCGGAGCCTTTGCAAAAACCCACTTGCAAGTAGATCTTTAATTACATCCTTGTAAGTACTGATCAAATAAGAGAACAGGCACACAACTTTAAGAGAGTTCAAGTTGAACACAAAAAGACAAGCGATTATCTGATAAATTAAACTGAAAAAGTCCGGTTTTTACTAAATGACCATTTCTGGGCTGTCATTCCAGTGATTCATCATGTACTTTGCCAGGTGCTAACACTTCTGGCTTTCAAAGCTCATTTTTTGTCTCATGGTCCATTTTGGAACAAAATCTCACTGCCCACTGAAATTCCAAAATACTCCCAATTAACTCCCCCCCGCCCCCCCAGCCATACTCCCACCCACTCACATTTTCAAAAGCTCAAGGATGGAGGATGCTGCTAAGAGGACGTGGTTACCATGGCAAGATATTTCAGCAACAAAGAGTGGAATGGCTCATTCAAAATAGAAAAAAATATATCTCTGGTTAAATAAGCTTGCATGCTTCTAATTCACAGTGAATTTATTTTTGACAGGATACTGTGACATGTCAGAGCAGGAGGCAGGAGAGAGGAAGAGAGGAGCTGCACCAGAGATTTGTGTTAGAGGAGACACATTTTACTGTTTGTGCTAATACTATTGATTTTACTAAACTAATAAATAGATTAATGGCTGTTTGGGAAATAGGATAGAGCCATCTCATTTGATGTTTTGTTAGTGGGGAATTGGCTCACAGGTCAAATGGTAAAAACAGTACACTTGTAGGAATAAATCCGGAGATATGCATTTGATTTTATCGTTAGAAGTGTTAAAGAATGAAAGTCAGTGGTTAAGTGTAGAGAGTGTGTTAGCAATCAGCAGCGTCGAGGTGATGAGTCTCCAGCAGAATTTCTTCCACTGGATGAGAATCTGTCTTCAATATAGTCATCTGTGACTTTCAAATTATATCGCAGATCCGATGGCATGTTCACCACATCAAGGTAGCGCACGCGTTGTGAAGTGGTGATATGAAATTTATTCTAAAATCGAGTCAGAAGGAGCAGGGAACATCACTCCATATTTCAAGAGGATCCTGACAGCAAGCTTATGATATGTGTTATGATGATATGTGCTATGATAAACATGGCCATGAAGGGGGCCTTGGGGAAAAAAATTGCTGTTGGACCCAAACATACACCACCTTGTGTACCCTATCATCTCCAAATTCCCTTTAAGTACAGTGCACTCATGATACTATACAGAAACTGTATTTTATGCCAAGAGGACCAGAGATCACAGTACACATATACTGGAATAATAAATTCAGTTTAATATAAGACTATGCATCATATCAGTGAATATATGACAAAGGTCTTAAAACTAGATTGCGACAAAGCACCCCTCTACAAGGCAGGGCCACTTTCCTAAATAATAATGGACCTGCCTTAGTCTGTACTATACATTCGTGGTGTTAATGCCCAAACAAATGTCGTCCAGTTACCAAAACCAAGTGACATGAAGTGAACCCAGGATTACTGGGGTCCCTGAAAGTCTTGTGAAACAGGTCTTTGCTCACTTGGCTCAGTTGGTAATCCAGCTCTGAATATCGAAGAAAAACTCACTGTTGCCTCATGAATGAATGGATGCCTCATCTCTGTTTTATGGAGCACTGCATTAGTTCAGACACAGCAGTTGCTGATTCACCAGCTGTTTGGCTACGAGCTGCCTGGTAACATCCAATCATACTCATGCAAGTGTAAAAAACTGCACACGGTGATGTCCAGACCATGACGTCCACCACCAAAAGGGTTTCAATGTGTCTGTGCAACAACAGACCATCAAATTCTGTTCCCTTGTAGGTCTGCGTGTCTCTTACCATTATCAGAGATGTCTAAAGTCCCCACGCATGAAACTCGAGGAAACAGCTCCTGAATCACCCCGGCACCTGCTGACCTCAACTGTGAGAGGAAGACAAGAGAGGAGTGGAACATGATGGGATAGCCACAAGCATTAATCTATGAAGAAGATGAGTGAATATACCGACAGCAGCACAGACTGACAGAGCGTACCTCACAGCCGCTGATGTCCAGGTGTAAATCAGTGATATGGGGGTTATTGGACAGACCCAGGAACAGAGCCCTGAAGGAAAACACAGGCAGGGTAGGATAGGAAAGGAAGGAGACCAAGAAGGAGACCAAGAGAGAGAACAGGGGAACGTAAAAGCAAAGAGAGAAGAAAAAAGGTTAATAGAAAAGGAGATAAGGAGGGAGAAGAGTGAGGAGAGTGATAGGGAGATAAGAAGCAATGGAGAAACAAAGGGCAATTAATGGACAAAGGCGAGGCTAAAATGAGAGAGTGAAAAAATTTGAGAGAGATCAGTCCGACGTAAATCCAATTGGTGCCTTTCCTCTGTCTAACAACCTGAACGGATCATCCGACCCCTCCCCTCCTCCCCAGCTGCCCCACGTTCTCCTCTGCACACCTAAAAGTTTTAGA
Source organism: Toxotes jaculatrix (assembly GCF_017976425.1). Classification (NCBI taxonomy): domain Eukaryota; kingdom Metazoa; phylum Chordata; class Actinopteri; family Toxotidae; genus Toxotes; species Toxotes jaculatrix. The sequence continues at coordinate 6,295,482 of NC_054407.1, forward strand.
GCCATCTTAAAGGATTTAGAGAAAAGTAGCTTACGAAGAAGATTCATAGCTCACTAAGTCCCCCACCAGAAATCACCTCAAAAAGCTTCAATATTTATTCAGGAGAAGTGGCCAATTGTTGTGTGTGCGCACACACACGTACACACAGGCCAAGCAGGGTACAGAAATAAAACCACATTTGCACATCAAGGCCCTGCTGGAGGTTGTTCTTGTGCAATGAATACACATTTAAGAGTTATGCACCATGAGGAGGTAATGAGGAGAAGTGCTAAGTGGGGAGTCCGCTCCATCCATTTTGGCTGAGATCCATCATGCAGCACGCAATCATGTCAATTGTTGGCAGTTTGCTTTGTTTACTCGGCTATTGATTGTGCTTTTTGGCTATGAGGAGCAAACAGCAGGCTAAACACCTAACAGAGAAACTGTAATAAAGCAATACTCCATTTATCCCTGTAGGGAATCTTGCTTTTTGCCTGGCGGCTCATCGAGCCGGTTTAGTTGCAGATCTGCTGAAGCTGGTGAGAGTACAGAGTACACAAAGACACATCAGCACAGTGGACACTGGCCAATACGGGACACTTCAATCTGTGTCCTCTGATTGAAGGCCAGTCTGCTAACGTAATAGAAAATGGCTCCACAGTCGAGGAAAAGCGTTTGAAACCTAATGTGAGCCTTGATGATTAAATCTCACTTTGGATGCAAACTACTTCCCATATGGCACAAGCTATTTCAGTGCTCAAGCCCAAGACAATAAAAACAAGAAAAATAACACCCCTGTATGCTGAGTGGCTTAACTTGTACTAATGTTAGAGTGTACCACTGTGTACCACTTAGCCAGAGAATACTAGAATAATGCATTTGAATTGTTGTATTTTATCCAGCGCTTTAAACCAAAGCACCATGAGTGGATTCAGTTTTAGCACCAGAGTGGCCCAGGTGAAAACACATCCTCTACCACTCTTACGCTGCAAGTTGACTAAACACTGTCAGCAGCACAAATGGTTGTTGACACAAAGCATTGGTAAAAGCTGTAGCACAACCACACACAACCACACACATCCACACAAGATAAGCTGCATGAGCTGTCAAACAGGATTTCATAAACCTTCACCAGAGCTGAACATAACCTTATTTCAGATCTGTAAAGTTTCGTTTCACCATCGCTCTCCACATAAAAGTCACATTTACATTTACTGTATCTGAGCATTCAGCTGCTGGACTCCCAGATCAGAGGGGAAACACTGTCTCCACTGTTAGAAAATAAGGAAACGTGTCTCCTGCACCTCCATATTGGCTCATCTACAGTACTTCATTTCTTAACTGGATTATTTATGGATTTCATTTACTCCTACTGTGCGTGACATTCATTACAGAGAGGCTGGGAGACATATTGTAACAATTCAATTAAAGACTTTTTGGCACAATGCGTTCACTCATTCCTATAATATTCCAATTAACACTTTGATAGCGATATCTAGCAGGACTAAGTGACTTTACACTGGTATTTCACATCCTTTCATCTCATCTATAAAGCCACAATATTGCTGTTTTAATTCATAGTATTTGTTTGTTACTCAGTATTTTATTTACACCTACTTGCTATCAAACTTAACATTATTTTATTCATTTAAAGTATCATACAGTGACATTCTTTCTGTTATTGCTCTTCAGTGAGTTCATGCTACCTTTTTTACATAATATCAGTATAATATTACAGGCAGGGTCTGATGTGTAAATTAGTGAATCCTCTTGGCTTTTATTGCAGTAGATTTTGCCAACTCAGTTTGTGTGTCCTGTCCAGAGGTTCTCCAAACGAAGGGGGAGAGATTCCGTTGCCAGCTGGCTGTCACAAGTGGTGATGCACTAGTCAAGACTGAATATAGTCAGCACAATATTCATTGCATAAGCACATCGAGAACTCCACACAACTAATGCAGGATTAATAAAACACTAACAGAAGATTTGGTTACCAAATGACTGAGTAGCAGGGGTATCATTCCCTCATGCCAGGGTGTAACATGTCACTTGGATTTAGATGGTGTTTTGGTGACGTGGTTAGAGATGCACCTGGCACTGAAAGGTATTTTTCTCTCACTTTTTGCAGGTCACTTCCTCTGTTAACAGTGGCCTTTAAAAAACACCTATCCAGATAGTGCATTTATGGTGTGTTTTTGGATTATTTGTTTATTTTGTATTTTTATGTTGCATTTACACAGGTATTTATATCTGGGTGCTTTTCATGAGTAGCGTGGCCACTTGCAAAGTGATTAGGGCAATTAAATCTGTCATACACCCTGGCTGTATTCCTGTTGCACTTAATTACAGTCTAATCAGTCAAGATACATAATATGCAAGAGGGGTCAAACTGAATGAGGTTCACATGTACAGCTTTTTTAGCCTTTTCTTGTTCTATGTGAGTGATTTGGTCACAGATCATTAGGGTTTCAAAGGTGCCTTTAAGTCCTTGCCTGTGACAGTGACTCACCTCAGTGAATCAGGAGGGACTTTCATAGATGCCAGGCTGACATGGGTCAGGCTGAATGCCGAGCTGAAGAACTGGCGGAAAGTTGGCAGAGAATCTCTCGCTTTCCTGGAAAAAGAGAGGAAAGAAAATAATAGAAAGTTTTAGAAATATGTACGGGGAGAGGAAGGGAGGGGAGGACAGAAGGGGAGCATTAAAGATGAATCACGATCAGGCATTTAGACAGAGAAAATGAAAGGCGGTGAGAGAACGATGAGAACAGATAAGAGACCGATGGAGACAAGAGAGAGGATGACAGAAGGACGTGATATGCTGATAGAGGGTGACAGAAAGTTTGCGGCAGACGAGCGGAGAACTGACAGAGAGGGAATGGAGCAACGGGGACGAGAGAGAAAGGAAGAGAAAGGGAGGCTGAAGCAGACAGATGCCGACTGTGACATTTAGGTCAGTATATATCAACCAGACACCGTGAAAAGGTGAAGTTGGAATTAATTATTGCCACCAGTTAAAAAGGTAACACTGACCAATTATCCAACCATCTGTCTGGCATATCCAGTACATTAGCCTGTCATCAGGGTAAAGACAGAGAATACATCTGTGTGTATGTACGACATCCCTCTGAGTCATAATACATAAGGGGACTATCCTCGACATTCACAGGATGGATGTAGTACACTGGTTCAGATCTGTGTTTAGAACTTGTCAAAGCAGCCAATCTGCCATTTCAGCCCCCACTGCACAAATAATTCACCGCAGGGGTGGAAGAGGAGGGGGTCTGAAGATGGCAGGAGAAAGGGATGAGAGGAAAGGAGGAAGGGGGGAGAGGGAGAGGGAGAGAGGGAGAGAGGGAGAGAGAGAGAGAGAGAGAGAGAGAGAGAGAGAGAGAGATAGGAGGGGAGGATGAATCCATCTTCCAGAAAGACAAGGTTTGTTTTTCTGGAGAATATCACCTGCTACCTCTCTCCAGGCAGCTGATATGTTGTTTACTTATGCAGCACAGAAGCTTTTTTTGCGACTCTATTTTTCCACCCTCATCCTGATAAACACCGAGGACTATCTTCAATGAAGAGGCGTGCACACGCGCGCACACACACACACACACACACACACACACACACACACACACACACACACACACACACACACACACACACACACACGCACACACACACACGCACACACACACACACACACACACAAAGCTTGAAATTTACTTTATAGATCGCCGGCCAAAATGCTCAGCAGATTTCCAATCTGAAAGTCACAATGAATTTTCAATCTCGTCATGTTGATGAAGATGAAAGACACAGGATGGTTAATATGACACTGCTCCATAACATGTCATTTCAGATTCATGTTCATCTTTTTCATGCAGACACTTTGACTCATCTGAGCAGGAAAAGCACAGGTGCAGCTAATTTTGTTAATGAGGACCCAGTTCCATAAAGGGAATGCAGTCATTAATGTTATTAAGCACAGCTGTGTGTTTTCAGCTATGACATGTCAAAATGTCTGCTAGTGCTCGCAACTGTTTTCCTTTTACTTCGACTGCACTGCTTTCTGTTTGCTATAGAATCCTGTTAACGCCAGATATGGCTGTGTAAATCGTTTTCTTTCTAAATAAAACACCAGCTGTGAGGCTGTACTTACACACACACCTAACATGCTGTTGTTTAACAAGTACGTACATATATACGTCCACTGTCTTAGTTTAAGTAACATTTGTTATTTAGCAGTAAACACAAGGTACAGCTGAGACTGGAATTTTTTATGTTTCTCACTGATAAACTGACTTTTACAACTTTAAATCCTGCTGACAACAGACTCAAAACTATAAAATGCATTTCAGTGTTTTGACAACTGTGCAACTGCCAATTCACAAAACTGCTGTTGAGATTCATACACAACTTAACAAATGTTGAAGTGTCTGACACTTTGTTTTTATACACTGTTTACAGTGCATTGTACTGTATCAAATCACTTAAGGTCTGTCTCTTTAAGTCCTTTCAGCAATTTTAACTCCTCAAATGCTTTCAGCATTTACACTTGAACTGACTTCAGGAGTTTCAAAGACTTCAAACTATTCAACTCTTTTTCATGCTTGTGTCCACTTTCACTTGCACTACTTCCATTGTTTTAACTTCAACTGACACTTTAACTGACACTTCAGTTCCTTTCACTACTTCAGCTTCAGCAGTTTCTTCCATACAAAGACGTTTCACAGGCTCCAAAAACTCTGAAACTATTTCAAATATTTAAGCTATCATTTTTAGGCTGGGAGCACAGATGTGATGGTATGTATCATTTAAAATAAAACAGACACATCACACATTAGAGGAGAAAAACAGCATAACCTGACTTTCAATATTTCCACTAATGTAAATTAAAGCTAAAGTGAGACATCACCTGCCTTTAGCTGCATATCTGTAATACTGTCTGAACCTCTAGGGAATCATGACTGAAAAGCTGCTCAGTGCTCTCCTCTCTGATTGCTGAGCCAATTTTGTCATGTGCCCATGTGTTTGGCACAGCTGTTTAATAGGTATGAGACCCGTAATGTGACTGGCTGAGAATATAATGACTAACCACTACGCCCCTCCAATTTCTATTCCACTTTGTGCATATTGCATATTGTGCTGTGAGTATAAGCCCTTATTGTCCTTGTGCACATGACCCAGCGCTTTACAATGATTGTTATGATTGAACTGTTAAAATACAACCATTAAAATTTGATTTAGCACTTGCCAAGTTGGTTTGTGACTTGACAACATTATCTTCCACAGCTGATTTGTGGAGGGTGTTAATTTCAGGCCATGCATGCCCGCACACACACAGACACTAGGCCAAAAGATAATCTTATTTCTTGAGCTGCAGTGCATCCATTTTTTTCCCAGCGATTAAAGCGAATGTATTGTTGACGGAGTCGCATGTCTTCCAGACAGCTCCGACGTTCCCCCCCACACAGATAAAAGCATGTTAACTTGGTTAAAAGATAAAACCACATTTAGCGAGAGGAAAGGAATAGGAAAAAAATGAGATATAAAGAAGGAGGGAGAAAGAGGAGACAATGAAGTTATGAGGGGTAAAAATGGAAAAGGTCATAAGGGAGAGAGCAATGGTGGAAGGAAAAAAAGACAAAAGACCAAAATGAATACATTAAGGAAGCAGTGAGGAAAACCCTGGCAGCTGCATTACAAGGCCCTGTCACTGCTTTTGATAATCTCCAAGTGTGTGGGACACCAGCTCTTCTTTGACCCATTCGTTATAATTAGCATACAGACTGTCAGGACTGCGCAGATACAGAAAGGCTTCTGTTGCATAAGCAGATGCAGTGTCACTGTCTCTCTCACAAAACACTCTCCAGAGAGCTGGATCAGCAGCTTGTTGCCACACGTGCATGTGTGTGTAACTATATCTACATGGACTGTTCGTTGTTTCTCACAAGTGCCACATCTATGTGTGTGTGTGTGTGTGTGTGAAAGTCAGTGCAGTGTGTTTCTCTGAAGGGTGAAAGAGGGGTCTGAGGCAGTACAATCCATATTCATGAGTGGCAGCCGGGCGGTTCTTATCAGCTCGGTTCAGCTTTGTGGCTCTGTGTTGTCACCACAACACCGCAGCCGTCTGACCGGCAGCACTAATACTAGAACACCCATGACCAGCAGGAGGTGGAATGAACTATGAATAAAGGGAGGGAGGGAGGGGAGGAGCAGAAAGATGTGAGGCAAAAGAGTGGTGGGGAAGAAGATGAAGGGCTGATAAGGAACAAGGAAGAGGAGCTGGGAATATAAGCAGAGAATAGGGAGAATGGAACAGATAGTGGAAAGGTGGTGAAAAGGATGTTGGAGTGAAGGAGGAAGTGATAAGAGAGGGAAAACCAGCCATGGGAAGGGAAAGATCAAAAACCAGACAGAGAAGATGGATGGAGCGTGGATGTCACTTGTAAAAGGAACAGGGCATAGTGGGAAATTCCATTTTTTCCATTGTAAACTGAGTTAAGAAAGTGAGTTGTGTGGCCAAGAGCCCCAGTAAGAGAAAGAATTCACGTAATAAAAATAAGAGGAGGCAAGCAAGAAAGGCGAAAAAGAGAACAAGAGGTGCAGCCAGACATATGCAAAAAAAAACGTAAAATATGTATAGAGAGATACAGTAGATACAAAGAAACAGAGAGAAAAAAAGATGCAGGCGTGGGAGCCTGGGGAATGGAACAATAATTCCCATCTAAAATTAGTCTCATTTTTCTCTGTAATTCTGTAATGTAATATGCTGAGCAGGGAAGCTCCTGGGCTCCCGGGAGACACGACATGATGAGAGCCAGAGCTGCTTCTGCCTGCTAGCTAGGTAAACACACACAAATATACACATATACACCCACACACACATATACATACTGACACACAAAGAAGACACTTGTAAGCGATCATACAAGTGGTTGACAGACAGAAAACTTGTTAGCAAACAGAGACGTGTACATTAAAGAAAGAAGTCATTTTCGTATGGTGAAAGTGTGCAGGGGCGGGCACGCACGCACACACACACACACACACAGCAGAACAAATGAGGGGAGCAAGTCAGGCGTGCGTGCTAATTCCGTCAGTGAGGTCCAGGGCTAAACACTAATCTACAGCAGAAAATAAATGATGATGCTCGCTCTGCTTGGCGCCTCCTGACTGGAATTCCTCCAGAGCTGTTTGGCTGAGTCAGAGGAAGAAAACAAATGTGTTTGTGTGCGTTTTTTGGGGTTTTTTTTTGTTTTTTTTTGTTTTTTACTAACAGAAAAAGGCTTTAACAGGGATTAACACTCGAGGTGAACGCCCACCTGTGAGAGAAGGAGTTCTTGGACAGGTTCAGGTAGGAGAGGTCAGCGCAGCAGCCTCGCAGCAAGGCCCCAAACAACTGGCAGAGAAACAGAGAGACAAATGGGTTGTGTTCACTGCAGCGAATGTGATTGTGTCATACAAGAGTTATTTTTGCGATGAGGCTGCACAAATGATCATAGCAGAGATTATAACGGACACAAATGCAATCTGAACAGGCTAAAAAAAAATGATGGTATTAAAAAAAAACAGAACAAAATGAGATGTTACTGTTGGTAAAATCAGGCTAGAAAAAAAAGTCTTTGCAATTTGTTGTAGGACTGATTTTATCCTTTTTGTGCCATATGGTTGGGGTTTGTACAAGATAATAAAATGTTTTGTCTTTAACTTTATAAAACAACACAACAAGTGTATTTAGCTTCTACTGTATGTGATTTCCAAGAAATGTGGAATTATCAGAAGTGAATGTCATAAATTCTCCAAGGCTCCAAAGCTTTCTATGCAAAGTGAACAGACACACCTGTTAAGACTACTTGCTTAGGATCTGCTGTGAGTACCACGGCTCAGGTCGTGATTGACTTGGTGTTCACATGTGTGATCACCAGTCTACTGTACAGTGTTGGAAAGTAACTACGTACCTTTACTCAAGCACTTAAAACAATGTTGAAGTACTTTCATTTTCTAGTCCACAAGATTTCAGTGGGAAAATACTGTGCTTTTTACTACACCACATTTGTCTGACACCTCAAGATTCATATTTAACATTAAAAAAACATATGATAACACTATAAAATACAGGCATTGTTTAACCCAACCTTTTAGAGAACTTTGTGAGATCATACAGATGACTGGTATCAGGTAGGGGCCCATGTCATGTCTCAGTCATGTCTATGAGTTATTAGCAGTTCCACCAAACAGATATTTCCCTTCCAAAGTTCTCAGATGGTTTCATTTAAATAATTAACTGAGGCACAAAGAGGTAAAATTATCCAATAATTTTTAAAAAATAAAAAAAAATTTAAAAAATACAGAAAAGTCCAAACAAATGAGGTTATGAAAAGAAAAAAAAACTGAATGACTGATGATGGTATAGTTTTCTGTCTGTAAATGAGTAAAAACTATACCATCATCAGACAGACAGACAATAAGATATTACCCTACTGGAGTATTTCCCGTTTGTGGCCACACAAAATGTTTAGTTATAATGATTCTAAGCTTTTCTAATAAATGTTTAAATGAAGGTTTGAAGGCTCTTTAATGTTTAAAAGTTTTAGAGTGTTTAAAAGCTCTTGCAAATGCTTCTTTCTTTATTTAAATCTTTTTTTTTTCCAAATCTATATGCTAGATAGACAAATATAAATTCATAAAATGAAAAAGAAATTATGATTTTGGGTTATTTAGGCCCTAAAGGTTACATTTTCTACTTGATTATTTCTATGTTCTTGTCCATTTAAGGGTTAATGCCCCCAGCTCCGGCAGCTGAATTAAATAAAGCAGTGTGTTTCCACCAGTCTTTCAAAGTGTGTACGGAAAGTGCTCATCTGTCAGAGAAGTCTGCTTATTCCCGATAGCAGGACCAAACGGGCAATAAGAAGTGTAATTGTATTACACTGAATCAAAGCCAAGCTCTACCCATACCAGGAAAAAATTAATTACTTGCCGTTCCTAAATCTGTTATACTGACAATCCATCAAATGTCAAGCTTCACATTAAAAATGTGGAAAAGTTGTTCAGAACGTGTGAAAGGAATCAAACGGGCTGTGTCACCTACAGTTTCCCTGCTTTAAGATCAACATCACATCATGCAGCAGTAGTAGCAGACATTCATCTACCATCCATCAAAGTCTATATCAAATCAAGCTCACATCTTGTAAAGATATCGCTCAGTTTCATACTAAAAGGCTGTGGAAAATATAGGGATGAATGTACAGAAACCTCTGACACAATTAATCTTGAAATAAAGATGATATATGTGTGTTTGTTAGACAGAAGAGAGCTCTGAGCAAATATGGCTGGCATCAAAAACCTAATTTCTTGTAAGACTTTAAGAAGCACCTCTCGCGAGAGGTTAAACTATCAGACAAATCCATTTTTCCTTGGCACCGTGATCCATCACCCAAATTGACTAATCGACCGGCATTGGCATGTCAGCGCAGATTAAAAAAGGAACTTATTAATAATTCAGTCCCACAGGCGAACACTAAAAAAGACAAATTCTCCCTCACACGGTTTCTCTCTAAAGGATAAATGGTAATTAACAAAACAGGATGTGAAGCAGCTACCACAGAAGGCACTCTCTTAGTCTGAAGGGGAGTTCTAAAAAGAGATATTGAGAGACAAACTTTGAGAACTCCCAAACAAAAAACAGAACAGATTCAATTACTTTCATTCATGCACATAATTCAATAACCTTCATTGACGGAAGGGAGGGGGATTAGTTTCACAGGTTGGGCTATATCTCCTTGAAACCGATTCCTGCCTGACAAGCTCTTGCTCCTAGGTGTTTAAAAGTGAAGTGCAGCACGGAAAGAAAGCAAACTTATCACAGTGAAGTGCAGGGAAATGCGGAAAGAAGCAACCATGGCTGGAAGAGGAATTAAGTAAAGATCCTTTACTTAAGAATAAGTAAAACAACAATGTAAAAACTCCATTATATTTTCACTCAAAATCCCTTTTCAGTAAAGATACACAAGTATTATGAAAAAATGTACTAAAAGTAAAGTATTATAGTAGTATTAGTATTTATGATGCATTAATCTGCCAGCAGCAGCATTTGTGTTTGGTTGAGGTAGAGCTGCTTTATTAAATATAGGGCAAAAATTAAAATTAAAATCCTGAAGTTTTTCTATATATACTATTTATGTTGGGCATTTTCAACAATAGCCATTCAGTGTATTTGCATGTAACAATCACATCTTTAATTTGGTAGTTTTCATTGTTAGTGGTGGAGTCCACCATTCCCACACTGGATTTAAATTTCCCTCACATGTTGAAGGGATTCGTAAGAAATGGTGCTGTGTTAGGGTTTGTAATTTTATCTCACTGACATTAGCCTCGCTGTTTACTCTCTTATCTCTGTTACGAAGTTACTGCTTGTGCAAACCGAACATTTTCTACAGCTGCTGGTTCACAGGGTGGCTTCGGCTGAGAGGCTGTCACACAACACGCAGTGTGTTAGTCATTGCGCTGACAGCAGTCATTCATCAAAAACACAATTTCGGTATTTTGTTTCTCAGATGTTCTACAAACTAGTGTCTCTATCTTGAAACAATAAAGAACAAGGCAGCAGCACTAGAAACAGGAAATAAATGATTTTAGAAACTCTTGACAACTTGCATTGAAAACAGCTTAAACTATTTGTTTTATACAAAACTTCTTCACTTTTTATGTGTACTTTTTTTAATTAAGGACTCAAATTCCAGAATAAAATAACTTGATAAGAGGAAGATTTTTTTCACTGAACAATGCATCATGTAGAAGCTGATTATGTGTTTTGTATGAACAATTATCGACAAAAAGTAATCAGTTACTATAGCAGTCAGATAAATTTACCACTAAAATGGAGCATAGTATAAAGTAGAATAAAAATATTCACTTAAAGTATAAATAGTACTTAAGTAGAGTACCTGAGCAATTGTACTTCTTTATATTCCACCACTGGGAAGCACAGTATTGAATCAGCACTGGGATTAAAATTTGCAATATAACAAACCATCATGGCAATAAAGGGAGTGGGGAGTTCAGACAGTGTCCTGCTGAGCTGTCGCTGAGCAGGAGCAGAGCTCAGAGTGGATCTGTAGATCGCTCTGACCTCTAACCTCCCTGCAGCAGAGGGGAAGAATGAAAATAGGATATTTATCTCTGTTCTCGCCAACCTTGCATATCCCGACTGAACATTCAGCCCTCAGCAGCAATACAGCACTGACAAAGCAGCAGACATAAACAATAAATGTGACTTCCCGTTCAGCCAGCACTTTTCACGAAGCTCTACATCTTCCAGAGGGAGACAGACACTTAAAAACATCCTTAGTACAGTGGTAACTTTCAACATTTTTCCACTGAGTCTTGTATAGTCACAGCGATGCAGGCAGAACTGCCATCTCAGCAGTAGCCAGCAGGGGCAGACACATTCAAGCGTGGTCACTGAACTCTTTCAGAGAGAAAGCTCTGTCATCCTCTCAGCTGTTAGCGTATCTGCTAATGCGGTAAGACACTGTTTTGTCACACTGGCAGTCGCAGTTTAAATTTAGACACTGTGACAACACACACAGTCATATCTCTGAAGTGCCAAAGATGTGAACAAATACATGAAATAAAGGCTTCTGTGTGCTATTCATTCAATGTATCATTTGTATAATTCATAAGTGGGTATACATTTGTATTGTAATGCCTTCTCATTGCTTTTACCATCAATCAAGCACTCACACTCCGAGGAGCTCTAAGAAAGACTGTGAGTCAACTGAGGTAACATTGTTTTTGCATGGTGGGCGATTCATATTCAGGGCACTACCCCTTTCTGTTTCTTGGCCTGAATCCCATCCCAGAGATGAGATCAGACAGAGATGGGTGGATAGTGACTGTAAGAGAGACGGTGAGTACGAACCGAGTCCACGGTGCAGTCTGTCCCTGACAGGTCCAAATGGACCAGGCAGTTGGGCTGGGCCAGGAACAGGTACAGGTTCTGCAAGACAAGAATGTCTTTAAGAAAATGAATACAAAAAACACAGTATACTTACACACAATATACAGAGCTGTGCAAAGGTTTCAAGCACTTTAGATGTGTATATCCTTATCCATCAATCCAACACCACCAGGGAGGCCTCTGATCGGCCCCTAATTTATTCTACACCATGACAACAACCCCAAACACAGCCAGAATCATAAAGAACTACCTTCAGCAACAAGAAGAACACAGAGCCCTGCAGCAGATGGTGTGGCCCCCACAGAGCCCTGGTCCTAACATCATAGTCTCAGATTGGGATTACTTCATTTGGGACATGAGATTATTTAGTTTTTTTTCTGTATACTGCACTTTGTACAAAGTAAATTGATTAATAGAAACTATTCATGGCATTATGTTTGAAAACGTCATTGCTTTACTTCTATTGCCTCCAATTTTCACAAGGTATTGTGTTTACCAAAATATACAGTGTTTATAAAAAGTATTCAGTCCCTCTGGATGTTTTCATGTTTTATTTTTTTACAAAAATAAATCAAAGCAGATTTAATGTGGCTTTTTTGACACGGACCGACAGAAAAAAAACCTTTAATTTCTACTTAATAATTGCTCATTTTTATTGATTGCCCAAATTAATTTAATTTCAAAGTGAAAACATATCTCTATGAACTCATCTAAACTAATTACTAATATGAAACACTTGTTTGCATAATTATTCACCCTTTTAAATAGTGCATCCAATGGGTTTTAAAAGTATGGGTGGAGGGCAGTATTGTGTTGTAGGGACACTTTTCAGCAGCAGGTCCTGGAGGGTTTGTGAGAGTCATATAAATGTAGTAAAATCAGAGATATTCTAGATGAAAACCTGTTGCGGTCTGCAGGAAGCCTGCCACTTGGGAGAAGATTTGTTTCCCCAGCAAGAAATGAGCCCATGCATAGAGCCAAAGCTTCATAAGAACGGCTGAAAAAAAAACAATAAAGTTAATGTACTGGAGTGGCCGAGTCAGATCTCAATCCAATCCAGAATCTGTGGCTGGATTTAAAAATGCTGTTCGCTCACAATCCCCAAGCAACCTGACAGAACTTGAGCTGTTGTACAAAGAAGTATGGAGTGAATACTTGTATTTAGATCGCTTTGTCAAAATCTGTTTTTACTTTGATGTTAAAGGGTCAAAATAGTGACACTGAATCCCTTTTAATTCAGTGTTGTAAAACTGTCACCAGGTTTTCATTCCAAGTTATAACTGAGTTTCAAAAAAACTGGCAAAGGAAAACGCAAACTAATGCAAGTTTCTGTCCACTTCTGTAATGCAAATATTAGTAGTTGGGCGCATTGTGATAAACAGCTGGTGGAGCTAATTCTCCAGTCAGGTTCCATTAAATCATTGCACAAGAAGAGGATGCAACAAGATGACGTCAGTAAAAGAGAGAGAGCCGATAAAACCTCAAATGATGGAAAACCATGTAGAAAATGCCAAGGAAATATGACATTTATGTTTGCTTCATGTACTAATTGGAGCAAGTTTACAGTCTCCTTATTGGTCACTCAGGTTTTTTATGTGAAAATTGAAAGTGTGCATAAAAACAGGTGGACACAACATAAAAAATTCCAGGGGGATGAATCCTTTTCATAGGCAATGAAAACGTGTTCATAAGTGTGCCCCTCACTGTGGCGTCCTCTCCAGACAGAACCCCGGGGTTTTTGCTCAGGTCCAGATGCAGCAGAGAGTTGGAGTAGTCATCACTTGAACACAACGCCTGAGACAGAGAAACAACACCTAATGGGGAGAAATGAGAGGAGAGACAGAAGAGGGGGATAAAGGGATGAGAAGGGATGGGAGGGGTGAGGATAAACAAGTTATATGCATCCTTGAGTCATTTAATCACCTTATAATCAGCCTGTTTTTTTTTCAATGGGCCAATTTATCGCTCTGGACATGACTTATTAGCAACTAATGAATACAAAATGGAAGAGGGTAAGCAACCTCGGTGGCAAAAAATAAACTGAGGGGAGACTGCTGAGTTCATATGACAGGCTCAAATGAAAAAAAGCTTTTGGAGGAAGCCAGCCACCTTTCCTTTTCTCCTCCTATCCCACTATCCCAGCGTACCCTGAAAGCCAAAACAAAAGAAAATCATTCTCTCAAATCAGATCACTACACAATTACACCCACAGGCCCGAAGGAACCCCTCATTAAAATCCTCACCCTGCAACTCTGATGCAAAGCACAGCGCGCCATGGAAAGCTACGGATTAAATATAGACACAATAACAACAACGGGAAAAGTATCTGGTAGCAGCAACGAATAAAAAAAGTCTACAACAATCATTAATCTGTGTGTTCACTCTACGATACGTCCGTGATTATAGGCTGCAGTTGCATGAAGTGTATTTCTCCTGTTCTCTAGAACTGAGGAGCGTGTCTGGTAGAAGCCAGCTACATGTGCCGCTCTGAAGCTGGCAAGGCACTAAGCTCTTCATCCCTAATTTGTAGCGATTAGGAGGGAAATGAGGGGAAGAGGGGACAGGGTGTCTAATCCCCCCTTCATCTATCTATCAGCTGCTCAGTTGTGCTGTAAGTGGAGACTTTTAGAAACCATCCGGTCTGTGTGACATTGTCAAGTGTGTGTGGGAGCAAGGGTGTGAAAGCATCGTGCTATCTCTGCTATTTGCATGTCTGATCACATCTCAGAGACGTGTATAGCTTAAGTGTGTGTGTGTCTACGTGCCTGTGTCGGCATATGTGTAGGTGTTTTAGAGACAGGAGGAGGGAGGAGCAGAGGGAGAGAGATATCTATAAATATTCATCAAAAAATGCCCAGCCACTGCAAAGTCATGCCAACACCCACCATTCAAGGTCAGCACCATCACTGCATTCCCCCTGAATCACTGTGTCAACCCACTACCTTTTAAAAATCACACCTAGCGTGGTTTTCCCATTCACAAAGTACACTAGCAAGGTATGAAGGTCATGGCGTGTAACATCCAGCTTCCAGCTTTATAATTGCATTCAACACCTCCTCATTCATGCTGCCCAATAAAGGCAGAGAGCTGCAGCTACACAAGCAGAGAAGTTGAGATACAAGGGTTTAGTGTTTTCAAGTTGGCCAGAGAAAGTAACAGATAGAAAGGATGAAACGTCTTGTTATTGATGTCGTTTTAGGCTGATTATTTTACCCAAGTTCGGCCACTGAACCAACAAAACAACTAAAAAATGCAGACACTGCCTTTACATAATCTTCTGGGAGTAATACAGTATCTACAAACAGAAAGTCGTCTTTTAACTCT
The DNA here is from genome assembly GCF_017976425.1 of Toxotes jaculatrix. Classification (NCBI taxonomy): domain Eukaryota; kingdom Metazoa; phylum Chordata; class Actinopteri; family Toxotidae; genus Toxotes; species Toxotes jaculatrix. The sequence goes on from NC_054407.1 coordinate 6,310,744, forward strand.
TTTGTCCATTTTTTAGTTTGTTTAAGGAAAATAAACTCTATTTTCATTATTCACAGCCGTGGCTCAGGGTAAACAATGAATCCCTGTCTTGCTGTGTTTCTGTCTATTGATATTTATGTTAGAATTAATATAATAATTTACAACTGAATACATTTAAATGTTATTTAAAGGAAGCTTTACAACACCAAATACAATTCCACCACAGTCAAATGGTACAGCTGTTACTGCTACTCTGTTACGCTAGTTAGCTTTAGCAGGAGTTTAGCTAGGTTTGTTTTCCTTCAGAATGACTGGATTTAGTTCAGCTTACCACAATCAGATATGTGGCACACCCGAGTGAATTTACAGTTCAGCAAAATGGCCACAGATTACCAAACCAGAGTGCAGTTACTGTAATTTGGCCTGGTTTTTAGCTTAATTTTATAGTTATTGCTAATTTTGACCAAATTTGTAGTTACTGTGTTTTGCCACTGCAGGGCAGCGTAACTATTCTGCAACTTAGTAAAAAATAAAATCATCATATAAGCTAAATCAGATAAACATAATCATTACCCATTAATGCTCTAAACGATCTATAAATGCTTTGAAATTTGCTACAATGACCAGAAATACTATGAAAATCAGGCTATTAATGTATGGATTTGCATCTCTGTATCAGTGTTATCTTTTGGAATCGGCTGTAATACTAGAGGATGGCTGTATTGTCTGGGATAAAAGCAATAGAACTGGGACACTGCACTAATGCCTTGGTAGGATTTTAGGGAAAAAAAAAAACAGATCAACTACTTATGAGTCTGGCCTGATTATCATTTGATAGATGGATCATACTGTCCATGCATGGGTCTGTTTATCTGTGTGGCAACATTTGGGGTAGCACTGTTGTGAAACTATTTGTTGAACAGAAGAACCTGGGATTAAACCCGGATTTTACAGAAAGCTTCCACTCTGCTGAGGCATCTTTGAGCAAGAGACACAATTTGGTACCAAGTCCAGAATTTAATTGGATTAATTCATTCATTTTTAATTATAGTACGTGTATGAGTTCTAGTGTAGTGTCAGCCACTAGGGGCTGCTGTGTCTCAAAGGAGCACTCCTACCCTTTGAGGAAAGGGAGGTCTTGGAGAGATTGAGGAGACGCAGTCCCTTGTTGAGGCGACACACCTGTTGAATCAGGTTGGAGACTCCTGGTAAGAGAAGAGAGGGAAGAGGAGAGGAGACAAAGACAGGGGAGAGAGGATGAAGGCCTCAATTAATCACAAAAAAACCCCCACACATATCCACCTATCTACAGCCAAAAATTAGTAATCGTTTAATTGATTGGTTGATTGACAAATAAATCAATGATTATTTTGACAATCAATAAATTGTTTCAGATATTCTGTAAAGGATAAATGCCACAGCTTCCAACCTAACAAATGTGGATATTTTCTGGTTTTGTGAAGTGAAGATTGTTGGATTTTGAAAGTTAGTTGGACAAAACAAAGTAATTTGGAAAGACACCAAATGCTTCATCACTTAATCAAGGAAAGAAATGACAGATTAATCTGCAGTGAAAATGACTGTTATTTCCTACACCCATCCCTTCTCGAAGAGTTATGACTAGGACAGTAAGTCAACCCACACATGGCATGAACTGCAGCCTCTCTCAGTACACTTCGTCCAAAAGGTACACAAACACTATATATACTTAAACCCACAAGTATACTACAGCGAAAAGTACATCACACCAACATACTTCAGTCTCACTTTCTCCCACATACCCAGTGCAGAAACAAACCCATATGAACACAATATGCCAAGCTAGCTTACATAACACATAGCTTCAGCTCAGCAATTTGATTAAACACTTTGCAGCCATGATGATAACACAAAGGGCTCTGCTTTATTAAAAATGGAATTCATTGTAATGCCAAACCTTGTTTCCTGGTTCCTTCATTTATCAATGTGCATGTATAAAGCTCTTACTTTGAAAGGCAAAAAAAAAAAGAAAGCACACTGTAACCACTGCAAACAGGCACAGTGCTGAAGGTCATTCTTTGCTGTTATTATAGGTATTATTGTGATGGAAGTTAAAGCTGCAGAACATTTTTTGTCTGTAATCATAAAAAAGTAAGTGCATAAACGAGTGCGCGTGCACACACACATACAGAGAAAGGGTGGTAAGTGTGAGCACAGAGAATTTATTGAAGAGAGTGGAAGTGACGTGTGTCAGACGGGAGGACAGAAATTAGCTAATGAGTGATACTTGCATGCATGCAAAGATTGACGCTGGCATAGAAGGACATGCTCACATACACCTGCTTACGTACATCTCTTTCACAGAGCAGAAAGGCGTATAGTGGTTGATATACATATATAACAACAGTGACTGAGGCAGACACAAATGAAGTGTTCATTTCTCTGAGTGTGTGTATAGAGAAGCATAAGAGCTTCAGTTTGTGTGGCAAGTTGTGGGCGAGACTGAAAAATAAAAGCATTTCTCTAAAGAGAAGGACCTTTCATACACATATAGCATGAAAGATAGATGAGAGAGAAAAAGACAAAAACAAAGAGAAACAGAGAATAAGGCCTCTGTGAGACGAGAGATTGATTTTGAATTCTTTGAGAGCAAACAAAAGCTGTGGTGAAGTAAAAACAAAAGAACAATCAGAGATTCCCTGAGAGAGACAGCAGTAGGACGGAGAAAGAACAGAGACCAGGCCGGTACCTTGGTTGTCTAGTGTGTTATGAGCCAGGTTGAGAGAGTGAATCACAGAGGCTGGGTTCTCTGACAGAGCCGACGCCATCTTCTGCGGAAAATCCCTGAGGACAAAACATTAAAGAAGAAAGTTAAGTTTTCTATAGATTTGCAAATTCAATACTGCTCTCTAAGGCCGAGTAAATCTGCTGGACAGGTTTCCCTAATTCATCTTAATGCATCTTAATAAAGTGTGTTACCTGCCCAGCAAAACGACAAAATTAGCTAGTGAACATAAATAATTAAACCTCTAAAGTGTCAGATATTTCCCTCAGGAGCTGGTGAAGACCAAAACAGAGTTAAAGGAGAATAAATGTCTCATCTGTTATTCATCCAAATGAATGCCAACACTGGACGCACAGAATAGCAACAATTTGCTAACACCATCACTATGAGTTTTTTATAAGGTCACTTTTTGTTTTTTATTGTGCTATATTTTTTATATATTATATAAAATATATATTATATATTTATATATTATATTATATATACTATATTTGTGACCAAGAATCCCTTTTTATATTTATATATTTATAATTATTTTAAAACTGCATATTTAAAATCACATATCAGACAGTATATTTCAGGAGAATCCTTTTAGGTCACACACTGTTTAATACAGGGGATTTATAAAAACTTAGTAACATCATTTTGGCGCAGTACGTCATCTGGGCCCAAAGCAGCCAATTTATCTCAGTTAATACTAAATAAGGAAACAGCTCTGCTAAATGATACTAGCCATACATAGAAGGTGAAGTGTCTTTCCCAAATGAAAATTGTAAAGCCCAAAATTTCACTAATGTTTCAGCAGAGAAACAGTACACCTGACAGAGGCAGACAGAGGGGAGCTTTATTGGAGCTTTATTGGATGGAAGAATGGAGGTTAAGAGAGGTGAGATGGAGAGAAAAAGAAGGAGAGACAGAATTGGAAAGGTCAAGATAGCAGAGGATGGGAGGAGAGTGGGAGGGCGAGGAGAAGTGGAGAGGTGAGATGAGCTAAGGTGAAGAGGTGAGACAGGAGAGATGGAAGTGAGAAAAGAGGACACAAGCAAAGGAGGAAAGGAGCGGGAAGTGAACGGAAAGGACAAAGGAGGAGGGGCGGAGAACTGTTTGACAGGTGAAGGGGGCAAGGAGAAGAAAAGGGGAGGAAATTAGATTAAACAAAGGGAGGTGATGGGCAGAGGTGGCGATGATGAAGTCAGGAGAGAGGAAACCTACGATTTGAGCCCTGCATTCTCCAGAGTGAGCTCCTCCAGACTGTTGGACTTGCTGACAGTGTGCAGAACCTGGTCCACCACCTCCGACCCCTGAGGAAAAACAAACAACACATAAACATCTGACTGGAGGTTTCCGGCTCCAGTGGAAGAATCTAGGCAGGGAAAGTGCACTACAAGCAAGCAGTAATTTGTAGTCGTAGCATTGGTCCATTTTTAAATCAGCTCTGATAAATGGATTGCACATTTTACACTATTGGAGCAGTTTTATGAAAGCAGTAATTTATGAAATAGCTCTCATGTTCCAGCTGGGGGCCAAAATAAGGGATACAACCTATAAACCTACCTCGGATCTCATGTTACATGTTACTGAATACTTAAATAGAATTCAACAGATTTAATAGAATGTTTTTTTGTTTTTTGTTTTTTTACATATGTGTCCCTGTTTGGTTTGTATTGTGCGTGCACACAAGGACACACATACGCATGCAGGGTAAACAATGCTGGATTTTAAATTTACAAAGAAAATCAGCTTTGCAAATGTTTTATGAGGAAGAAAATGCATTTGTCTGAACTCAAGGATACACACCATGTGTTTTGGTGAGTTACTCAGAGTAAACATAACTTTAGTTTACAAGAAAATTCCATACGGCACTTCCATACGGCAATTAATCTCATGCCTTTCAAATGACATTTATCTGTGTAACTTTTTGAAGACTGTTTCCATGTAGTTCACCTTAGATGGATACCACTTACTGTAATGCACATTATGAATATTTCATAAAGATTCACATCTTCTTAAATAGGTACATAAAACTTTATAGTGGTTAAGTTGACTCAGTGCCCTCTTTCAATCTTGCTTTTTTTTTTAAACTAGATTTTATTTAGCATATATGACTTGTTGAGTTAGAAAATGTTAACCAATACTACAACCACAATTACAACCAAAAACCAAGGGATTTATTTAAACACATCGGGGCTGAAGAGTTGCTGAATGATCAGTTGATTCAAACAAATAAAGGTATCCTGATAACATTCAGGCCAGCAGAGGAAACCAAAGAGAGGAATTAAATAAAAAAACACTAATAAAGAAAACTGAGTGGTAGACTACATCTGGCAAGAAGGTTTATAAGTGAGGAAAATAAAACAGATATATTTACTATGCGCATGTCTTTGCAGTACAGCTTGGTGAACCAGGTGTTATATGCAATGGATGCCACAATCACCGCCAAGTCCCTGCAATGAACACACACACACACATACATTAGAGATAAAATTCAAATCTTTAAATTAGCAAACTCCATCTGTTCAAAACCATTTGATGTCATTGATCCATAAATTCACATTATCGCAGGCCAAACTTTTCCTTCGCTCCCAGTTTGGTTGAAAGCAGTTTATCATTGTGACAGGGAGAACACTATGGGCAGCACTGCTTTCTAAGAGATGACAGATACTGCAGCCCCGCTGAGGAGAAGAAGCAGAGAATAAGGAAAAAGAGAGAGAGAGATGTAAAGATCGATGGCTGGGTCAGTGGTTTATTCAATAAAGCCACAGTCTGATCCCAGCTACAGACCTCAAATACTGCTACAGCAACTGGTACATAAACAGACACAGAGCCTACAGACAATCCTGTGTGTGTGCGTGTGTGCATGCGTGTGTGTGTGTAGAGAAAGTAAGAGAGAACCGAGAGAGAGAGAGAGAGAGAGAGAGAGAGAGAGAGAGAGAGAGAGAGAGAGAGAGAGAGAGAGAGAGAGAGAGAGAGAGAGAGAGAGTTTTAGAATCCTCCGAGGTCCAACTATAGCCACACTGCTGCTACACCTGCAATACATCATCTGACAAACAAGCAGCAGCACAGAGAGGAGGCACAGAGAAAAAGAATAAGCTCAGAGAGATGAAGAAAGAAAGAGAGGGATAGAGTGACAGAGGAAAAATACAAAGTGAACGCAAGAAAGATGAAGAAAGAGTGTAATCTAGCCAGGGAGGGGTCCTGTTGCCAGTAACTGCAGTAGCCAGGCCATTACAGTATATCTCAGAGGAGTAAAATGGCTACAGGCTGTGTTCCTTTTTCATTACCATGCCAGATATCAGACCAGTCCATTCAGACTATATGTATGTGTGTGTGCGTGTGACAGCAGATGATGCACACGTCAAGATTCATCAGCACTGTCTGTTGGTTCATGTTTTGACAGCAGGACATGTAATTGACCTCTATGATGTCTCACTCAGTCATGCAGTGTGTTGGTGTTTATGTGTTGTCTTGTACTTGTACATGAGGACATGGTGGCGCAGCAGGTCAATCTGTCGCTGTTTACTTCTTCACAAGGATCAATTTAGGACTGGATTTGATGTTAAGTTAAAACTTGGCATTAACACTGTGTTGGCGTGTGGGTTGAAGCTGAGTTAATATAACAGTTGGGTTTAAGGTTAAGGGTAAAGGTAAATTCAGTTTTAAGTAAGATACAGTTACCAAAGCTTGTTATCTTGGGTATATTATATGTAGGGCAAAACAAGAATAATGCTTAAGCATTATTCCTGCTCCCATTCCTATGCGTGCTCTGAATCCACTAAGGATTGCTAACTGGTGAAAATTAAAACTATAGTTTGACATTTTGGGAAATATGCTCATTTGTTTTCTTGCAGAGAGCTGGATGGGTTGATACCATTGATATGTAACTAAAATCCGAAGCCAGTTAGATGGCTGCAAAGAGTGGACACAGGGGCCATCTGTTAGCCTGGTTCTGTCCAAACGTCTGCCTACCTACACTTCTAAATTCTCACTCATTCATTTGATCTATACAAAAAAAAAAAAAAAGCGCAAATAAGACTAACTGAGGTGTTATGATGGGTTAAGTGCCAGACTATTTGTTTGATTTCCTGTAGTCTCCACTGATTGCCTGCACTGCACAAATTGACAAGACTGCAAAAAGTAATAAGTGTATTTCCCTATGTGTCAAACTGCTCCTTGAAATTCAAATTGTACTTTCTGCATCCTCAAAGTTGTCCTCAAAATTAACGCCAAGCAGGGTGTAAAACCAAACTTCTCATTAAAAAAAAACCCTAAGACCTTCCAAAAAACCAAAAGCCAACATTTATTACAGCCCACAGTATGCACAGTATATACAACATAAAACTGATTTTGATATTCTTAGACCTCATCAGGAAATGGCCTGAGATAAAAGTTTGTCCTTAGGTGGTACCATAGACTGATACTGGAGAAAAGGGCATGGGGTCAATCATTCAAAGTCTCCCTTGGAGCATGAATGTGCTCTGAATATTTCATGGCATCAAGCCTTTTAGATTATGAAATAGCTTGTAGGTAAAGCTAAAAGGACAGGGTAAAAAGGTAAAATAGGAAGGTCATAAAGCGTCCACCATAAACAAGGTTCATCCTCTGGCTAGAATGAATATGCACAGTACATTTCATGGCCTGTTAGATTTTCCTATTTCTTATGAACAAATGAAACTGCTTCTTGTAGTGACAGACAAAAGTTTAACAGGGGTCACCAAAAACATTACTGTTTACCCTGTGGGGACAATGAATATTTATAGCCCTTTATGAAAATACCCTAGCCAAAGAAAGGGCATATTCTGATCTGATTGGTGAAGGTCAGAGGGCAGTAAAATCACTGGAAACCATCCTCTGAGTGCCATAAATATTAATAATGAATTTCATAGCCATCTGACTGTTATTTATTTGGATCAACCAGCCACTGTCACCAGTTGGAAGGTGATTGAATTTTTTTGAAGCATATGACTGTGATGTGATGCACTGACTCAGTGCTCCCGTCCAGTTCTGTACAGAACATGACTCAGGTGTTGTAACAGTGACAGGTGAGGCAGATGGTAGCACTGAACTGTGGAGCTGCTGTCCTGATTCAGTAAGAGAAAAAAACACCTAACCAGACACAAAGTTGGAGAAAGGTTGGACACTGCATCCAGACTGGTGTTTATTAGTGAGTATGTGTGTGTGTGTGTGCGCGTGCACACAGAGGGATGACTGTCATGCCAAGAAGCGCCCCATGAAGTTCTTGGGGCAGCAAGGCGTAACAATTTCGCTCTTACACAAACAAACAGAAATATCTGCAAGCGCACAATCTTTTGACTTAAATTCACACATACACAGAGTCCCCTCTACAGCATGGTGTCAACCTCCAGTGACCAGAAAGAACCAGCAGACACAGGCAGAGTGTCCGTGTCTCTGTGTGTTTGTGTGTGAGAGGGTGATTCAGAAAAAGGAAGAACAAGAGAAATGAAGAAAATGAAAGAGGAGAAAACACAGGAAGTGGATAACAGCGGGATGAGACAGGGCCAGAGAAAAAGGTGTCCGCTTTCAGTCGGGAGGTATGAGCGGAGACGGAATTCGGACGGAAAACAGTCAGCAGAAAAAGCAACGCCCTGTCACTCGCCGTAACGCTAGACGAGCTCAATCAGGGGAGATGGAGGTAATGGAAATGTGGACAAGGAGGGGAGGAAGGGAGCAAATGCACCACAAACAGCCTCTGGCACATGATCATGGAAAACCCCATTCTTAGATCCTTTCTTTAGTCATTTGCGGTTTTATGTGATTCTTTCATCAGATTTTTGCTTCCTCTTTTGATTTTGATACAGCCTCTCTGGAAAAGCAAGAAGAGAGTGCTTAGCACTGGGTTGTGGGCTCAAGGGAACACTATGTTAAAGAAAGATCTTTAAAAAAAAAAAAAAACAGCACAGGCAGGCAGATTCCCCTGCAAAGCCTCTCTCTTTATCACACATTATATAAAATATTGGAGGAAAAACAACAGCGATGCAGTAATTTTAGCTCTCAATATGAAAGACATTAATATATTCATGAGTTGCTGCTGCAATCATGCTTCTATGAATGGCTTTTTGATTTACCAGCATAGCAAGGCTTCAGTCCTATGATGAGATATGCATTTTTAAGTGTGAATGTATCCTCTCCGGTCTGGATTGTTGTTGCTGCAGAGGAGCGTAGAAAGATTCCATAGGCCTCAGGGTTTTCTAAGGACAAAACATTCCTCAAACAAAAGACAAGTAAGCTAGGCTGAATTCTCTATTTGCATGTCAGCTGTCAAATCTTTTTATGATCGGCAGCGCTCGAGCGACACGTACGCTCTTCCTCAATACGTCTGGGAGAGGAAACGGGGGACTTAAAAAAACATTCCAGTGGGGAGGTAGAGGAAAAGACATATGGCATCTTACAGCTGTTTCCGAGCCCTGGATTCTGCCTCTGACAAGCATATCATTCCGATTCCCTATGATCTTCCCAAACCTCTAACAAAACTGAGACATAAGACAGAAAGTAAGCCAGGCAGAGAATAAAAGACTAATACACACACTCAACATTTTACCCAGGGAGGGTCTTGTTAGACAAATAGCCACTCTAATGTCAGATAAGACTGACAGCTGAAGGGATGCACCACACCGTCTGCAAAACAGCATGATGCAGAGTGAAGAGGGTACCATCTTCCAAAAGTTGAGTGCAGTCAGGAAGCATTAGCACAGTGATGCAGTTTTATTGTTTTGGATCTGTGCTCCTGTACAATGGATTTCAATGAAACAAGTTAGGTGATGAATTTCAGCTTCGGTTAAACTCGCTAAGATTTCAGTCCTGGTTTACTGGCAACTCCTGCGGTTATTGGTAGGAAGTACAAATGGATTTTTAATAATACAGGTCCCAGAGTTCCATTCAAAATGACATGTGCATCAACCTGTAGGGGCAACAAATATGCCCCAAGTGGCTACTCTGTCAGAAATGCAATAGAAGAACTACTGCATCTGTGTCTGTTCACAATGCACCCAAACAAAGCGTGGATTCGAAGGATGAAGTGCTTCACACTTTGCTTTAATAAAAAAGGCAAAAGAAAAGTCAATAATTTTGTGCAACTCACTACTACTGAATTCCAGTGGTTACTACAGACATATCCCACATACAGAACTAACACGTATCCAGTGTGTAATCATAATAAAAAATGATGGGGAACTATGCCTGTACTGGGCCTTTCAGTGGAATATTCTTACAATACCTGGTCAAATGAGTCACCAGACCTTTTGCTACTGGTGCTACTGAGCAGGTGTTTCAAGGCAAAAAGCCCCATATGAAATGAAGATGGCTGCAATACAGTTCAGGCAGAGCATCACCAGGGAGCATGCCAGAAGTCTCCTGGTGTCTGTGTATTACAGACAGCCAGACAATGACGGCAACAGAACTGACAAATATGAGTTTGTGTCCAATTGCTTTTTCTCCCCTAAATGTCCCCTGAAGCTGATGTAAACAACCTCAAATTAATGCTGAAAGTCAGCACTTTAACCCTGTACTCATTGCTTCATTTCAAATCCAATGTGCTGGAGAACAGAGTCAGTGCACGCACACACACGCACACACGCACGCACGCACGCACACACAGACTCAACTCAATTGCATCTTTCCAATCAGTGCATGCTGCATGCTGGTGTACTGTAATGAGCCCGGGTGCAGCTGAGATGTCAGTAAACTATGTCACCTGCTGTCAAGGTGGCTGAAATCCAGTAAGTTGAACTCCCTGTTGTCCTGAGAGTGGTAGATGGTGTCAACATCCTGGAGCAGGGATGCAGGGCGAGAAAGAAAGAGACGAAAGATGAGAAAAGAAGAAACAAGCAGTAACAGAAAAAGAGAGAATGAGAGACACTAACATAAAGCAGATGCTAGTTTTTTTTCTTCAGCCACACAAAAGAAAGGAGTATCTTTAGATCTAATAAAAGTACAACAAACAGAAGCGGTTTTATACAGCATGTCTCCTCACCCACTGCACTTCTTCTTTGCAGCCAATTCCATTGTAGTCACAAAGAGCTGCATAGGTCTCAGAAAAACCTCCTGAAATATTGAGAGGAGAACACAACGAATCAATCCAAACCACAAACCAGACCATAACAGATCAGAAATGGCAAGGATAGAATAAAGCAGGATAGTGGACATACGTAGGAATGAACAAGTGAAAGAGCGCGGGCCAAAGATGAAAGAGGAAGTCAGAGAGAACAAGACAAAGATAGTCAGCAGAGATAACGAGAGAGATTAGCTGTAAATATTGAGGTGAGATGAAAGTATTGCACCATGAAAGAGCTCTTCCTGTAGATTAATAGGATTACTAGCAGAAAGGGAGTGTATCCAGCAACTCTGGTCTTCTGACCCACTTAAGGATGAGTCTCCAAAATGATTTGGTCTGAGTCAGTGAGCCAGCGAGTGAATGGCCTCTGAAGTGTACATGGAAAAGGCAGCAGACTCACCACAGGTTTTCTGGGGCTCTAAGGACGATTCAGAGTTCGGTGAAAACTTGTGACTTCCGTCAGTCAGGTCTCCCTCGGCTCGACAAATGGGAGGACTGAAAGACAAGGACAGAGAGAAGAAGTTCAAACAAGACAAGAGTTTAGGGCCATGCTAGCAGCTCCGCAAAGCTGTGCTTAACCGTAGCAGGGCTTTGAGCTAAATGCTAAGGTCAGTATGCTAACATGCTCGCAATGATAATGCCAGCATGCTAATTTTTGGAAAGTAAAGTATACAACTGAGGGCGATTAGTTTTCCAGGTATTTGGTCATAAAACTAAAGTCAAATTAAAGTGACCTGATGATTTGTCTAGATGAAAAGTTAAGACACCACTTCATCCTAAGGCTAAACGCAATCTTTCACTCAAAACCACACATATCAACCTCATGGTGGTGCTGAGCTTATCAAGGGCTGAATCCAAATCTCCATCCTCCAGACATGTAGACTGAGCACTCCTTGACTTGACTGTCATGTCATGTCTGTGAGTGTGCTGGATCACAAGGGGATGAAATGCACCATGAGATGAGACTTGTAAGACCTCATGTGTTTCCATGGAGATGAATTGAAATTCCTGACCCTGTAACTCATTTACAAGTATTTTTCTGAACATTAGTGCAACTGGCAGAGTATGCATATGTGTGTGTGTCTGCTGCATTATGTGGTAGCCGTAACAGATATGGTCTGAACCTGTAGTAAAAGCTTCCCTTTATGTTTGCTGTGAAACACATTATTATGTCAAAATTAAACCCTCAACCAAGCGTCCTCACACCATAGATAAACTAACCTGTTCCTGTCTAGTTTCACCAATCAATAGATTATAAAACAAATATAAAATATCTAAATTATTGTTATTATTGTATTATTATTATTAAAAAATAAATATGATACATATCATTTCAGCACCCTAAGTGGACTCTCTGGAAGTCTGCAGAAAGTTCACTCGAGGTCCCTTGTGGAATTTATGAATGGCCGATTTGGACAGCCGTCAGCACTCACAGGCTTCCCAGGAACGTGGCCCGTTAAGTCTGTGAGTTTGCAAGTGTGGTCAACTCCAGACATTTGGATTCAGCCAAACTGTGATTCAGTCCTGCGCTTCCCCAGGGGAGCACAGGAGAGCTTCAGGGTGGACATTCAGAGACACACATGAGGAAAAGATGCTGTGTGAAATGAGAGAACCAGGCTGATGCTGGAGTTCTGAAAACAACTGGAATTTATTATAGCTTGGCCCAGAGATTTGGCAAGCCTATCAGCACGTTCAGCAGTTGCAGCAGTGGCTGTGACACACAGCTTATGGAGGCAATTAAAGCACTTGAAGTAGAAAACTGTAGTTATTTTTGATGCCAAGAGTATTGTAGCCTAAAACTAAAGAAGCCAAATCAAAACATCAGAAATATGATGAACGGTACCTTAAGCTGGGTTTACTTTGACTGGCACAACTGACTCACAGCAGCCTTAGTGTGTGAACTGTAAAGAAGTGCTAGCTAATGATAGCATGCAGCCCGCACCACAAACAGAGACTGGAGCTGTTTCGACAGTGAGTGGTGGAGGAGTTTTGCAACATGAACCTGGAGGCGACCAAGGTCCCATAACAAGCTGTACCACAAAAAGAAAGCAAAGGCGGCACAGCTGTCTCGATTTTGCCTGTGGGGGGAGAGGCCACTATATCAGACTTTTAAAACCACTGACAATCCATCTAACAGCTATTGAGATATTTCAGTCTGGACCAAAGTGATACACTGACAAACAGACTGAAATTGCCACCCCTAGAGCCATGCTGCTAGCATGGCTGAAAATGTATCACCTGTCATTATCTACATTTTTGGGAGAGGCACAGTCCTTGATTTTTGAGAAGAGGTGTCGTGATTAGAAAGCCTCTGGTCCCAATTACAGGTTGGGGAAAAAGTGGATGGTAAATATTATGCTTTCCCTTCCCTAAGCTGCAACTGCTATAGTGCCCTTAAGCAAGACACTGAACTCCCAGCTGCTTAAGTGGAGCACTTCAGTGCCCAAGAGACAGTACGATGATACGAGGCTGCTCCCAGGTGTGAGTGATTCTGTGATTAAACCCACACTCACCCTGCAAGACACTGCTATAAATAAAAATACACTCTCAGACAACTTTCAGTTAAATAAGGCTGCCAAAAAAGTATTTGGCTTACAAATACTTGAGAGCTAAAATTAGCCCATGCCTACTAAACAAAATACAGCTGCATAATATTCTTAAAATGATAACACTGACTCATTTGCATTGGCAAGATGCTAATTTGCAGCAAACTTGTTTTTTGATTATAGCTGCTCCAGTCAGAACTGAGATGGAAAGTAAACGTGTGCGACATTGAAACCGCTTGTGACTTTGCCTTGGTAGTTAGTAAATACCACGTTAACTGTAAAATTGGATCCCTGGAATGCTGTTTGAAGCTACTGTCACTCCCTGCAGCAATTATAGAAGAAGAAGCATACCCCTCAGCTTACTGGTTGTTCTCTTTCACTTATTTATAATTTTTTTTAAACAAACAAAAAAAAAAAACATCCAGTAAGCAGAAAAGAGTACAGACTGGGATAAAAAAGTAAATACTGTGTTAGCACATAATACTGTGCTGTACCTGCTTTGGCTTTTTGATAGGATTATGCCGCTATACTGTTGCATTCAACACACACCATCCTTAATCCCATTTGTCAACAAATCACACACAACACCTAACCACATCCGTGACCTTAATCCCCCACCTTATCTCGATAATCATCATCCACCCCTGGAGCGTGAGTGTACGTGCACATTTATCTAGATACTATCTGCATTACGTACTTCAATATAGCGGCGGCAATCAGTTACAAAGCTGCACAATCAAACCCACAACAACATCCCTCCTTCTGTTCTCCCCTCTCTCTTTAAACGTTCTCACTGGAAGCAATCATCCGCCGTGGCTCTAATGGAAAAGAGCCATTCTGAAAGATGATAGAGTGCGGAGATAGCCTTGTGCAGGTCAATAGCCGGAGCAGAATCAATCCCATTGCTCTTAGAAATTGTAGATGAGGGAATACACTCGGTACCTTGCTTGCCCGCTCACCCGTACATCCACATGACCATGGCACAGAATTCTGGGACTTGAACTTACCTCCATGCAGCCATCAACTGTATACGAGTGGCTTTTTGACTGGAGGCCTGATTCTTCAGTTCCATCAGTGGCTGTCTGATCTGCTACTCACTGCTTTCACTACATAAACTGCTTTGGAAAATAAAAGAGCCAACACAATGCCTTCAGGTAACAGCCTACTCAGTGTCAGCTGGCTGATTTAATCCCAGTGATTGCTGGGTGTTAAAGTCTACCGTGACATAGAAATGGTTTGGATGCGAACTACAGCAATATAAGAATGCATTTGGCCACTGAAGAGGAAAGCCACCCGAAAGTGAAGCTGCCAACTTGCCAACGCACTGTCGAGCGCTGTCAACGTCGGCCAACTTGTCTTTGCTCCTCAGCACATAAAACACAAAACCAGAAAGACTCGTTCCTTTGCTTGAGGCGAGGATGCTCGGTGATGCTTACGCATAAATAGAGTTGTTGAAGACTCGGGAGAGGGCGTAGTTGATGTGGCTGACCATGTGATCCAGCTGGTCCTGGGTCTGCAGTCTCAGCGAGTAGGTGGTCTTGTCTGTATCGATGACAACCTGTAGCATATGGACATGAGCTTTTCTGTTATAATACTTTGCACTGCTGTGAAGGACCAAGTGGAGAAAAAAAATGTTCTCACCTGGTGTTCTGGGTAGGTGTTCATTGCTCTGATTTCCAAAAAGTTGAAGGTGACCTCTGCCTGCAAACAGCAGAAAAACACCACTGTGGTCCACACTTCACATCATCTTTAAACTTGAGTCTTGTTTTCTGTTTACATTGATCAAGACAATATTGTACTCACCAAGGTAATTGCTAAGATCTGGCAATGTGGCAATATTGAAATCAGATGGGGCAAGAGACACGCACAGTCATACAATACTGTATTTTAAGCAAACCCTGAGGTTAGCCTAGGTCTAACAGTTAAAAATGATTGTCCTCAACTCATTATTGTAATTATCCATCACAGAATACAGACAAATGTGTAGCATTGATAAAATCATGATATATATAATCAAAAGATTTGTAGACCTCCTTGACCTGGCTGACATGGAGAAACTACTGCTGGGTGTGGAAGAGAATAACATCCCAACATTCTTCCAGCCATCGCATGACAGATGGAGTGGAACCCACATGTGCCCCTCAGAACAAAGAAAACAGAGCAGCAGAATTGTAAACTTGTTTACAACTCGACTGATCACCGATTGACCGCTCTTGCTTCTTTCCTTGTTGTGGCCACAGTCCCAGATCTCAGGAATTATTCTGGTGTGTAGAATTTCATCATGACTGACAAAAAATAATGGCTACGTAACTACATAAATAAGACCCCAGTCAAAATAAACCCGAATTGCACCTTGCAGAAACATTTACGGAAATGCGCTTGTTCATTTTCTGGCTGAGAGTTAGATCAAAAGATTGACGCCACTTTCATGTCTGAATTGATAAATATGGAGTTACAGCCTGCAGCCAGTTAGCTCGGCTTCACAGCAAGACTGAAAACAGGGGGAAACAGATAACCTGGCTGTGTCCAAAGGTAATTGAATCAGCCTACCAGAATCGCTAAAGCTCACTAATTAACACATTGTAGCTGGTTTGTTTAATCTGTCGAAAAACCAAAGTGTAAAACCATATTAAGTTAAGCTGCTGGCTGGTATTGATCTTTTCATCTAACTCTCAGCGAGGAAGCAGATTGCCAATATTTCAAACTATTGCATGAAACAACTAGTTTTCTGCCACCTGCCACCTGGTCGTCTTCATTGTAATCACCATCATGACTCCTATCATTCTAAAACATCATCAGTACAGGCCTCATCATTATCTCCCCTCTTCTGCTCTGAAAGTCTGCCTTTTTTTTTTTTTTGTCACATCTCTTGTGAATTACCATGAGATCAAGGCTGGCAAGTGAAAGCCATAAAATTCCACTGAGAGCGGGGGAACATTTACCTTGGTGGGCACTTTGACAGCAAAGAGATACAGTCTCCATGTTGCCAGGACCTGAGGGGAGAACACATTCATTTTTCTGTCACAGAGCAGGAAATGCAAAATGCAAATGGCAGCAAAAAATAGCACAGCACAAACACCCCATAAAGACAGCAAATCATCTCTGCAGTTCATCCCAACGGCTCGTAAGTCATGCTAAGCACTCCAGACATTAGCAGGCTAATGATGATAGCGCGTGTGAGCGTGTGTGTGAAAGAAATATTATGGAGAGATTGCGAGTCACATGGGCATCCGATTCATCGCGCTAAGTTGTGTTGATGGAACTAAGTAGCACTTATTGAACAGATGCCTCATCGCGTCAGGGATGAAACTGAAGAAACTGATGCTAAGGTCTGGGGCAGAAACGGGACAAAGAGGACAAAGAAAATGGGAAGAGTAAGCAAAAACGAGAGGTGTGCTTTTGCCAAAAGAAAGGCATTACCATTTAAAAGTGTCCGGGGTACAGTATGAGAAGGAAAAAAATGTGAATATATTCTCATCTGTCTATGTAATTAATCTCATTCATAATTCAAAAATCCATAATTAGCATACCCCATGCATGCACTGTGCATCTCTATCCCTCCCTGGCTCGTTCTCTAATTCTTGCCCACACTTTCTCTCTGCACTTTTTCAGCTGGCTTCCATTCCATTCCTGGCTTGTCCATAATTCCCTCCCTTGCATCCCGTCATTCCTCTGATTTCTCTCTTCATCTCCATGGAAATCTGTTCATTTTCCCGATCGTCTTCCTTAATCCCTAATCCCTCCATCTCCCCGTGTGCCACAGTGCCATGTCTGGTTTGCTCCCGCCCTAACACCTCACTCCATCCCCTCCTGTACCCCCCTCCCTCCTCCTCCCATCTCCCAACTCCCCTGTCTCCTTTCCCGTTTCAGTTTTTCTATTCTTTTTCTGCTCTGTCGCTTTCAATTCCTCAAGGCCTCTCTGTGCTGAATGGCTAATGGCGCCCCGCTGAGTGGCAGTGAGAGAAAGAAAGAAAATGAAACATACAAAGAAAGAGAGAGACAGGAAGAGGGAGAGTTAGAGGAGGCGATAGAAGGACAGAGACACCAGATTTCCCTCCAGATAATAAAGTCCTCAGATTTCCCTCTACTATACTTCATCAACTCCCAGCAAAACTGGCCTCACGGATCAGCCCCGTGTCTCAACTATACAGACATCCATAACAAGCTCCCACAGAGAAGAGACAGATGAGAGGGAGAGGAATGAAAACAAGAGACAAAAAAGAAGGAGACAGAATGATACCCCCACCAAGACAAGAAAAATCTCCACACTAAGCCGGTGGAGGGGCCTTAGAAGATTGTTAGTCCAATCACAACTGCTTGACAAGTTTGAAAACTGTTATATAAATCTCCTCCTTGAGGCGCACAGAAAGAGGAAAAGAGAGATGAGCGATATACACACTGGGAAAATGAAAGACAGAAGCATCTTCTCCTTTCAAAAGCCTTGCAACCTGACAGAAGGTCTCATCATGCAAACAGATGCATCAATAATGCAGGCTCTCTGACGGGTGCCGATTTGATCCTCTGACGCTGAACAAGGCCTCTTGCGTAGGGTTTCTTCTCTCTTGATATATCATTTACAGCCCATTGAGGTATCATTAGAGACAATCAATACTCCAGACAGTTATTTTTTGTCTTCTTGGATGGGTTACGTGTAGCGGTGAAAGGAAAAATATAAGGGATATTTATTCAGTATATGAGCTACACCAGATAGGGTTTGAGCCAATGTTGCCCTTTAAAACTTTAAATGTTCCTTCTCTACAACCTCCCTGTGCCCAATTATCTCCCATAAAATCAAGGGCAGAATAAAAACTGTTAGCAGGCCTGTCATTTTTAGATTCTGTAAGCTGTTTCAACATTTATTTTGTGATTTAGCCAAACTGCAAAATGAACTGTTGGCTGTCTGACGCTCTGACAAATATGTTTTGTGGGGACTGAAATGCCAATGCATTGTTTTGATATTTAAGACGTTTTCCTCAATAGAGTCTTTTTGCTGTTGTCAAAGACCAACAGAGTGAGTGATGAGTCTTTTGGTCATGTAGTATTAGCTGCCTGTGCATGTTATTCTCCAACACAGTATCGTTGTAGCTAGTTAGCAGTCAAGTGCTGATTGACAAATAATGCCAGCAAACAGTAAACAGCAGTCAGAATCCAGAATCCAGGACGCACTGAGCTGAGCAGCAGCTTGTTCTTACAGCTGGAGAAATCATGATTCACAAAAGTTGTGAGGATGATCGGTTGAGAGGATATCTGACATCTTCAGCTTTAGTCTTCAGATGTGACTCATTTAATCATTAGAATGTTGAAAAAGCAATTTTCAGTATCACAGTAACGGAATAAAAATCGTTTAATATGTACTACAGTAAATTGGTCTGATTTTCTAGATACGATCGAAATGAACTTTGAAGTTCACGTCAAGTAAAATACTGATCAAATATTTGTCAGTGGCAAAGTCCTGTCTCACCATATCTTACATCCATATGATTTTATAATTTCTTATAGATTCCCATGTCGTTAATGTAATTTTCAATCAAAATCCAATTTTCTAAATTCATTCATCTTCTATACCTCTTGATCCGTCAGGGTCGCGGGGAGCTGGAGCCTATCCTAGCTCACTATGGGATTTAGGATTTGGGAATGGTCATTCGGATTTACAGTTACATACTGCGGTGTATCATCAGTGCTGCAATGAGAATTAATGCAGTAAATGGTGTGTCACCAAGGGAAAGCATATAGATAGAGAAAAAAGCATCGGGCCAAGGACGAGTTCCTGGGGTACACAAAAGAAAACAGAAAAAAAAAAGAGACTGTATTACTGTAACTTAGACGTTGACTTTTATTTGATAGGTATGTATGAAACCATGAAATTATCGTCTCTTGGATCCCAATTTGATTCTCCAAGTGACTTAAAATTACTTGGAAAAGCAGTAGCAACAACGTTAAGTCAGAATCACCAGTAATTAGTAGATCCATGACTCCTGTGGTCAAGGCAGTTTCAGTAAAATGATGAGACCAAAGGTCAGACTGAAATTTCTCAAAAAGACTGTTGTTTGATTAGTAGGCAGTGAGGTGGTCAACGACAGACCTTTCAAGTAATTTCAACAAAAAAGGAAGAATAGTGGCAGTTTTAAAAGCTGGGGGCACAAAGTGACTCAATGATAATTTCAAGAACAGGACACCAAACTTTAAACAGATTAGACTGTAGTTAGAGTTTTACAGTGTAGTTTATTGGCTCTCTTCGACAAAGCTGTGTTACTCCCTTGAAAAGTACAACCCCTTCCAGACAGTCCTGGCCCAGACAGCGCAGATAAATGAGCTGTCTGATACATTTTTTCTCAAGAAACAAACAAACTGTTTTTCTCTAAAGCATCAAGGCATAAAGATAATTTATCCAGCGATTAATATGAACTGGCACAAATAGCCAGAACTAAAGTCAAGCCCCACTAGCCAAAACCAGAATTTTTGCCCCTAGTGTGGCATTTTGGCAACCCGTTCCTCCTCAGATCAATCGAAAATCCTAAAAGCCGCACAAAGAATCGTGTTCCACCCAAGAAATCTTCCGAGATGAGATGGACAACCTTTCTGATCTGGTCAGCCAAGGACACGGCCGATGACTGTCTCAAAAAGTGATGAGGGACTGGTGAAAGGGAGAAACTGAGAGGAGGTTGTCGGGGGGTACAGAGGTACCCTTGCTGTGATGGCACCATGTCAGAAAGACTAGTTCAAAGAGCAAGCCAGGCAGCCGATCCCTGAAGCAGACTGCAAGGGTAGGGTGGGAGTGTGTGTCATACAGAGGGAGCGCGTGTTTAGTACGTGCGCTAAAACAACAACTGCGCCACTTTCTGGATGTGTGTGTTTGGGTGCATAAGCAGCTGAGAGGGCAGAGGGCGGGGGCTTATATTAATAATAAGCTGTCAGGCTCTGGGTCTTGCACTTCAAACGAGATGGTGCAAATCAAAGTGTGTCTCTGGGTCTTGTGTGTATATGTGTGTGTTGCAGCATTGCCTCCGAGGGACCAAGCTGAGGATCAGTGCCAGATTTGGCCGCCCGTGGTATTTCTGGCTCGCCCACAAGGGCATTTTGAACACACACACACACACACACACACACACAATCAGAAACATTCCGATACAAACATTTGCATAAGTTCAACATCCCAGAACAGCACACACACTCCATTTTGACTCTCATGAACGTATATCGATGCACAATAGCTTGCTAAGCTGGCTTTGGACTACACTCGCCTGTCTCTCTCTCTCTCTCTCGCTGTCTCACACACTCACACACACACACACACACACACACACAGTCAGCTGCCATCATTCAAGTGAACTCAGCATCATAAGAACACAACCCTGCCATCAGTCAATCTGTCAGCTTATGTACGTGTGTGTGGGGAAGTGACAGGGGGTTTGAAAGCACAGATGCCCCAGGTTCTACTTTATAAGTGGACTTTGGAGTGGTTGAAAGAGAGTGAGGCAGAGATGGAGCTAAATGAGAGGAAAGAAATGCAAAGCTCAAAAAACACATCTTGTTCCAGATTTTCTCATAAAATCCAACCAGTCCAACGCTCCTAAATCAAAGAGATGGCAAGCAAGCGCTCTGAAACTCAAAGGACGTCTTAAAAAAAAAAAGGGAAAAAAAGACAGGAAAAAGAGAGAGATAATGGGAACGGGTTGTAGGGTTGTGCTATAGATGTGAGAGATGAGTGTGGAGAAAAAGGGGAAGAGTGGCAGGGACTGGGTGAATGGGCTGAGAGGAAAAAAAGGGAGAGGAGAAACTAAAAAAAAAAACAGCAAATGTGAGAATGTGGGATGAGATAGAGACAAGCAGCAAGGGTGGGAGAGGCCAAATGGGATGAGGAAAGACGAGGGGGACAGAGAGAAGAGGTGATACAGGAAGACCGGGACAATGAGAGCAAGGAAGGAAAGGAGAGAAAGGAAACAAATAGGATGGAAAGATAAAACAGAGGCAGCGATACTTAGAGTGGCCTTTCAAACACTCATTCACACTTCCTCTCCTTCTCACGGGGAGAGAGAGAAGGTCAGCAGTCACACTTCATAGACTCGCCGCCATAGGCAGCCAACATGTGTTATGATAATCAAAAGAAAGCGCAGTCCTAACTACAGCACAGCGCTCTCGCCACGCACCATCAGATGCTAAAACCTGGATACTTGCAGAGAAAATGATTCCACGCTGAGCATCTTGGAGGGAAGAGCTGTGAAACGAAAATTGTGGATGATGCAGTGGTAATGTTCTCCATTACGCAAGCATATTACAGCAAAAAATGGAAGCGGTGTTGAGAGACTGAAAGGATACAAGATTCTGCCGCTAGCACGGAGTTGTCTCTGTTTTACTGCTTTGTACTCAGCTTTTCACAGTCCAATGCACAGTTGGAGTCTCTCTGCAACAAAGTGTTATCTGAGCTGGAAGCAAGGCCCAGTTTCACTATTTAAAATGTACAAGTTGATTATGTAATTCAGTGAGTTTCTCTTGCTTTTGACTTTGTTTCCCGCCATGCCGTTTTTCTTTTTTTGTACCATACACAACAAGTCATTCCAAATTGGGTTCAACCTGTATGGCCTCAGCAATCACCTATTCACTGTCTAAAACATGAACCATAAAGAGTGCAAAAATCCTGGGTTTGAATCTAGACTGGGACCTTGGCATGGGAGTCAACACCATTCTTCCTCCGCAAATCTTTTCTGTCTGGCTTCATTGAACAGTGTTGATGAAGTCATAAACGCCAAAAAAAAAAAAAAAAGAAAAAGAAAAGAGCCTTTGGAAATCTTCCTGTCTGTTCTGGTCCAGATTTGTTTCTTGGCAGTGTGCTGTACGGCTCTCTGCACCTACAAGTTTGAGATGTTCAGTCACATTCTCTGGGAGCTGTAAAAGGGTATTCTGGGAAATGTAACACCTTAGTAATTGAATTAGATTAGGTTCGATGAGGGAAGGAGGACTCAATGAACAAGTAAATTACAGTACTTATCGATTCTATGGTCACAAATTGATTAAGATTGATATTGTTAGAATACCAAAGGATGGAATTTTACTTTGGTGTCGATGGAATCTGTCTCCAAACCTACAGGAACAGATCTAAGAAGGAATCACCTTCAAATCACTGGGCTGAGCGTATGTTCACTGAGAAATGAAAAAGTGTCCATTTAATTGCAGACTTTTCTGGCACATCAGACTTCAAGTTGGTAAAGTTGGTTCCCTTGTCATAGGTTGCATATGTCTTTAAACTGTGGACAGTTAAAAGAAAGAAAAAAAGTCTAGCTGCATGCTTTTGTTTTTTATAAGTAGAAGACAAAGCAGCCCATGTTGTGTATGCTATCAAGTTCCACTATCCCTTCACACTGTCAGATTGATTTATTTGAATAATCTTTATAGGCATGAGGAAGCAGAACGGTCCAATTTCAATTCAATCCACTCTACTTCACCAGGATAATCCATTCCATATCTATACCATTTTCCAGGGAGCTCTGGGCACATGTATTTAGTTACTCACAAGACAAAAGCAAATACTAGATCAAAGTCTGAAAAGAGGCTTTTGAATTGTTGATAATCTCTCCACACTTAGACATATGCGACCTTTAATTGGGTCCTGACCCCCAGATTGGGAACCACTCCTCTAGTCTAGTGTGACAGTTTTAAAGGAGTTGTTGCACTTCCACAAGAGACAGACTGAAAAAGGCTTGGTCAACAGGGGCAGAGACATGCCAAGTCTCACATACGACTTAAGCACCAAAAGTTCCTACATTTCCCATGATGCAACCAATAACATGCCTTCATTGGACCATCTCTGTCTGGTAAATGCCCATATCTTTCAAACATCATGTCTCTGTTTGTCAGGCAGGTTTGAAAAGCTCCCTCCACAGCCACAGAGTGGAGTGCCACTTTAATGCCAGAGGTCTAATGTCAGGATTGTAAATATGGAGGCTTGGTTTTTACCACCAGTGAATTACCTCCGAGTCTGGACAAATCAGTTCAGCACAAGTCGATGGTGTAGTTTACACTGGACAGAGCACTGAGGAACAGAAGCAATTTATTTTTTACCGCTTACCAAAAAGTAAAAAAAAAAAATCTTCAATAATTAAAAGATGCACAGAGAGAAGATTGAAAACGTTAATTCATGCAGACGAGGCTAAAAACCCGAAGGAGTAAAAGAAACATGGAAACTTGAAAACAAAAAAGGCGGAAGGCAAAAACAACAACCACAACAAAATTAAAACAACAAGCAAAAACAACTCAGTTGAGGAAAAATATGAGGCTGAATTTAGGACACGAGGAAGGAAGGGATCTCAAAGAAAGATACTGATGAACAACAAACACGAGGCAAATCTTAAAACCAATACGTTTTACGCTGCTTTTATTTACTTATATTTATTTAGTCCCAAAACGCTCACTTATCCAGTACATATTTTAGCACAAAAACACAACTTTGTCTCAGCAGGCTCTACAGTCTGAGAATTCTTTGAACCCAAGTTCAGATAGAGAAGATCTCCATGAAAAAAACAAAACAATGCACAGAGTAGACAGAAGCAGGAGTGATGGACTTACAACCATGAGAAAGAAGATATGAGACTGTAAATAAAAAGTATACTAAAAAGAACATAAAGTATAATATTAAGTAAATAAAGAGTGTCATGCATGAATGATTACACGTGGAACAAAGCAACTTTTAAAGTGACTCCTGACCATAAATCATCATTATACACTACTTCCACTTTAAATATCATCCCTGCTGTAAGCATCCCCCACACCAGCACATCCACTAAGCACACAACCACCATCAAATCTTTAAATGCAGCAGCACTAACTTGACCTCAAACCTCAGTCCCCCACAGGGGTCTCACGAGCGGGAACACCACGTAACTGCAGAAACTAAGTGGAAATAAGCACCCGAGTGTGCTCAGGACTGTCAAACAATGGCAATCTCCGTCAGTAATAGGCCCATTATTAGGTAGGAGCCAGGGAACTGCAGAGTCAACAGAGGAGAAAACGGAGCGACCAATCAGGATAAATAAGTGGCGGAAGAGCCAAAACGGCAACTGGGGCATCACACCACATGAGAGACCCCCCCCCCCCCCCCCCCCCCCCCCACACACACACACACACACTCCTTCCCTCCATTGCCTTTCCTCTAGTTGGGATGCCCTCCCCTCTTATATCACACCCACTCACTCCTTCCCCCTCCTCCTTCTCTCTCCCCCTCTTTGCCTTTGAAGATGCTTTGTTTTGTGAGTTGCCTCTAATCTTCAAATAGGGTGATCTAATAATGGCTGTAAGTGTAAGTGTGTATGCAGGCAAGTTCTAATGCACTGAACCATGTGTTTCAGTGTAGATGCCCCCTGCACATGTCAAAATGCACCCATGAGTGTGTGTGCGTGTGTGTGTGTGTGTGTGTATTTGTGCACACCCAGTGAGGGAAATGTGCGTGATGATGCTTTCTAACGCATTGCCCTGGGTGCCGTTTGGATGTCATGCTGAGCCCTCCCAGGGTCTGTCTGAGATGGGTGGAGGGGAGACAACCCCGTGTGCAGCATGATGGCTGGTACAGTCAACACACACAGACAGCCAGATACCAGCAGTCTCCACAGGGAAAAGGGGGGTACTAAGAAAGAGCAAGATGTAGAACAAAGACCTGCATAACAGTAAATATACACTTGATGTATAACATTTTAAAAACTCTTCTCTCCGCAAACTAAACAAACCTGAGGAGCTGAGATGAAAGCTAAGATCCCACATAGATTTGACCTGCTAAATCTACTTCAGCTGTGAAGGAGGGGGAGCCACATGAAAGGGAGGATAAAGGTAAAAGAAGGCCTCGCCTAAGCCTAGAGGCTTAGAAAAATGATTTTCAAGACTAAACTTCAGCTCCGTATTAGAAAGCAATCCTAAAACACACGACTCTCTCTAACTACCACGTATGACATTTTCAAGCATGGGTGAATATTTTGTGCATAATACCCACAGAGACTGAAACAAACAGTCTATTTACAAACTCCCTCATCTGTTCACCCTTCATACATCCAAGCAAATTTATCCATTAGAGTGAAAAGATTGCCTTTTAGAGGGGGAGACCTTGACAACGAGCTAGAATGAATGCTCATATCCATCTCACTCTCACTCTCTCCCCCCTTGCCTCCCTCCCTTTGAAAGAATTTGGAGCAGTGGCAGCAGCAGCAGCAGCAGCCAAGGCCCATTTGGATAG
Organism: Toxotes jaculatrix; assembly: GCF_017976425.1. Lineage (NCBI taxonomy): Eukaryota > Metazoa > Chordata > Actinopteri > Toxotidae > Toxotes > Toxotes jaculatrix. Next base: position 6,336,315 of record NC_054407.1, read on the forward strand.
TAAAAAACTCTCGTAAGGCAGAGACCTAATTGAATTGCTTCTGATGGAAAGAGGAGCTCAATACCCTTTTACAGGTTTGAGTAAAGATGGAGGGAAGAGGGAAGGGCATAAAGGGGAGGGACGGCAGAAAAGTGAGAGGCGACTGGCGTGGTGGAGGAAGGGGAGGACGACGAGGGTGGTGACGGGGAGGAGAATAATCGAGATGGACAGATAAGGAGGGAGGGAGAGAGGAAACAAAGAGAGGAGATGACAAAAATAGAGGGGGTGGTGTGGTAATGATGGAGATAGATGGAGGCGGGGAGGAGTTGGGGAAGAGAAAGAGCAGCAGAGACGGAAAACCGACAGAAGTACAGATTAACAGTTGCGAGTCGCTTATCAGCTTGTCTTTTTTGTTGTCTTCAGGGGAGGAAATGAGGCCGCGCTCATGCATAGCAACCATGTGTGAGTAACTGATCGCTCACTAATGTCGCTGACTAATTGACAATTTCTCAATAACAGTGGTGGCCTTGGCTCGCACATGCTCCTTTAACACATCGCAGGCTGCCCACACACCCTCTGGCATGCACTCACACACACGCACACACTGAGGTTTCTTCAAAAAAAAAAAAAAAAAACAGAAAAGATGCCTCTGTATGTACCCCATGTCAGGCATACACACACATACATGCACGCTCTGAACTCTTGCCTGTGGCATTAAGGCCATCCTGCCACATCTAATAAACTCTGAGGATGGACTCAGTAGGCCATGGCATGGTGTCCACTTCACTCTGCTTAGGCAGCATCTGTCTTAAGCCTGCTTTTCAACGCATCTGTTGTGAGTCTCAGGATGTGTAATCTGTGACTTCTTATGACTCTTTCAATCTGTCACAATTAACTTCCATTGATTTCCGTTTTGTCTGTAATGAGCCGTCATCGCTCTGTTCCATATTCAGCAGCTCACACATTACGACATTCCCCTCTAACAATGAATATCTCTTTCAGGTGACCTGGTGTGACAGCATGAATGATGGGAGATGGTGTTGACTGAGGGTGTCTGCGTCTCTTACCAAAATCCTGTCCTCCGATTTGCCGCTCCTGGTGTCCTGCTTGATGGCTCGCACAAACTTAATGGCTTGCTTGTCCAGCACCTTCCTGATGCTCTCTGGAGAGAGGAATAGAGCAAAAAAAAGAAAAGAAAAAAAAGAAAGAAAAAACGATAAAACGGGGAGAGCTAATTGCATAATGTAAACACATAACAGACTGAAAAGCGCTGCCCTCAGATGCACTCAGAAACACAGTAAAAAGCTTTTAAGAGGGAAATCCATAAATTACAATAAACAGCTAGGTCACAAATTTTGGACCGGTTTTCTCTGCTGATACCAACTCTTCTTCTCCCTTTATGCCTCTCTGAATGGTTCCAAATGGGTCATTCCTCTATGTGTATGGTAACATGGAGACATAAGTTACTATTCATGAAATTATATTAGCTGGCTACTGCTGTGACAATGCTATTTAAGGGACTACAGTGAATAGTAACTGCAAGCGAATATTGATAAATAAGAGAGTATCGTGTACAAGCAGTTGCTATGGTGCTGAAAATTCTGTTGAAGGCCCAATGCAACAGAATAACCGTCAACACGGCACAGAGACCGATCCTGCAGATCTGATTGGTGCATCTCTGAGAAATATTACAAATAAAGAGTAAATGTTTTAAACATGAAATTACACTGATTCAACTTTCTCTCTTGAGATACTGAAATAGCTTAAATAACTCAAGAATACTTTCTGACAGAGCACTTGACTAATACCTCCATTTTCCCCAAACTGTACACCACACTATCCAAAATTCATTGGAATCATTTGTACGTAAACTGACCCGGGGCCAAGGATTTTTGTGGTGCTTGAAACTGAATCAGCAGGCTGCTGTGACGGCCGAAACAATGGATTTTATAATGACACCGACAAAGACGCCCTGAACTCTTAATACAGTTATTATGGGTGCACTGTATCAGAGCAATGTGTCAGACAGCACTTACCACCATCAACAAAACATCAAGAAATCAAAATCATAAAGATAAATGGTGTAAAATTAACAAATAAAATAAATACATACTATGTGAAAGTGTGTTGTAAAAAGGTAAATCTAATCTGTGTAATCTGCAGTTGGAACATCAAAAGTAACATATCAGCAAAATCCAGCTGCCAATGAAGACGGATGAGATATAATCAAAAGTTGAGCTGAAACACTTAATCAATGAATCAGGTAGCTGATTAACATCAAATTAGTTATTAACTATTTAATCATCTTTTTTTAAGCAACAATCCCCAAACGTCAGTGGCAGATCATAGCCTTATGTAGCAGTAAACTGAATATGCTTGGATTTTTTAGACAAAACAACATCAAGACATCAATATGGGCTCTGGGAACTGTGCCTTTTTCACATGTTTCTAACATTTTATTTGAAGAAAAGCAATTAATCAAGAAAACAATCAAAAGAATATAATAACAGAATAATCATCAGCTGAAGTCAATCAAAAGTCTAATCAATCAAAAGTCAGCTCCAGACTCGTAAACAATCAATGCCACAGAGCACTGAACCTGTTCTGAAGAATTGTAGTGGCCAAAAACCACATTAAGACACTTTGTGTTGGGTTTTCTTCTCATTTTCACCCATGCGCACACTGTATTATTACAGTGACTTTCATTTGTAAAGTAAGCTTGACATCAGAGGATTTGGATTTAGGACACTGCCAGGTGACACTTTTGGACATGCTCCTATGGAAATCGGAGCAGATTAGTCTGTTATCTCTGAGCTTTTGTTTGGGATCTTCCATCCAAATTTATTCCATTTGAATGTGGCTGTGAATCAGAAGCTGTGCCCATTTCCCAGCAATATCACCATTTTAATGCTGATGATGCTGTCATCATGTCTTGGGAGAGACTGGTGGATTATTCCTTTAATGTCAGCCGCACGGGGGAGAAAACTCACAGAGACGGCTACAAAGACACAAACACGAGGACAAGCAGACATACACACATACAACCTCTAGCTGAAGAGGACTCACAACTGGGCTATTTTTAGCCACAGATAAAGGGGAAAAAAAAACAGCCCAGTTCATCTCAGTGGAGCCAAACACAAGATCCAGAGATGCAGTCTTTGGGGGCCTCTGCTCCATCATGCCAGGCGACCCTGCTGAAGCTCACTGAACCGCACCAGAGGCCTCCTCCATTTACATCTCAGTACAACCTGCTAGTCACAAACGCAACATCAACCTATGTCTCCAGACTGCAAACATACACATATGCCTGCAAGCTGTGTGATATTCACAGTCCACATTTCAAGCGGGGCCACCCATGCTAAATATTCACTCATGGAGCCCACCAGATGGAGATACAGTGCGTCACGCTGTGTCACGATGCTCCATTGTGTCAGTGTCCCCGACTCTCTCACTACTGCACACTCATAATTCTCACTTTCCACATCCAGCAACAACCATGAAGTTGGCTCTCACACTTGAGCGAGTAGCAGCAGATGCAGGGAGGACGAGGCAGGGACAGGGTGGGGGTGTGGAGGGGGTGTAAGGGGAATCACACCGGCAGATCGACGGAAGGATCAGCCGGAGACAAACACAGAGTTATAGACGTTAAGCTGGGTAAGACCCAATTGCTTAAACCTTTTAACACACTCTGTGGTCCCCCTCAAGGCCTGTTGGTGTGACCTCAGCATCTGCTCCCACAGGGGTGGAGGGGCGAAGAGGAAGAACCAGGATGGGTGAGTCCCTTTTCTTCCTCTTCAGTTCCCTCTCATGTCCCCACTGCCTTCTTGACACTGATGGATCTACTCACTCACCAACCCCCCCCCCCCCCCCCCCCCCACCCACCCCCAACCCACCACCCCCAGTGAACCCCCACCCCCACCCACTGGCAGGTGTGTTAATGGCCTAATGCTGCCTGGCTCTTATCACCAGGCCAGACAGAAGGGGCTTGACCAGGTTGAGCTGGTAAACAGCAGGATTTAAGTCGCCATGTCAGGATAATTAGCAGTGAGAGACACACCTTCCCTAACACCTTACCCTCCAAACATGTTGGTGTGTGTGTGTGTGTGTGCGTGTGTGTGCTGTCCAGTCCAATCTCCCCAGCAGAAAGAGGCTCAGCCTGTGTGCAGCTGCACCCATGCTGCCTGCTGCACGCAAAGCGCTCTCAGTCGCACAATAACTCCCACGCACACACAAGAAAGATGAAAACTCCTAATGAATGCTCATCAAAGCCCCAGATGCTTAACAAAAAAACAAAAAAAAAACTCTTTGCGGCAACTACAGAAACCATGTGCTCCACAAATTTTCTCGGCAGCTCTTTAAGCCAGATCAGCCCGAAAGTGAACACTCCGGCTACGAGATCGACCTCAACAGCCATCAACTCTGGTTTAGCCTGGGGGAGACATTTCCTGCTCTTTCCTGCGATGATAACTCCTTTCAAATCAAACGCACTGGAAAGCGGCGAAAGTAAAGAGAAACTCAGCGTACCTACGCGTCTGAAAACAGGTCTCCCTTCTCCTCTTGCCTAACATAGAAAGGTTAAAACACACTTTCCCGAAAAAAAAAAAAGTCATGTTTGAGCTCACCTGTGATTTCCCTGCTGACGCTGACGAAGCCCGACGCTGTGGTCTCCTTTGAGGCCATGGTGCGCTCCTCCTGCCGGTCCGGCCCCTTCTCCGTCTCCTTCCTCTCCTCTCTTTCCTCTGTTCACAAACGTCCCCTCAGACCCTCCTCGCTGGCCCCCCACTGTTTTTTTAACCTCCCTCCGCGCCTGCGGGTGCTCAGGGCGCAGCAGCAACAGCCGGTACAGACTGATGAGAGCCGATGCTCTGGTGCGCACTGGCAAAACCGGAGGAGCGCATTCAGACTTCAGCACATGAAAGAGCGAGAGAGAGAGAGAGAGAGAGGGAGGGAGACAGAGAGGGAGGGAGACAGAGAGAGGTGGGTGGGAGGTAGAGTTGAGGAAGGGTTAGAGGTTGTGTTCATTGTACTCTATTTGTTATCAATTAAACTGTTTAATTGTGGTCATGGGTTACATGGGAACTGTATGTAAAGGAATGAAGGGTCCAAATATACACGTTAGGGGCTCTGTAAGATTTCTAATTATTCACTTGAAAAGAAAACAGAATATGATTTATAAAATCTGCTTATTTTCGATAGTATTTCAGTCTGTAAAGTGTCACAAAATAGTGAAAAATGCACATCACAGTTTCCCAAAGCCTAAAAGTGACATCTTCAAATGTTTTGTTTTATAAAACAATAAGTCAAATCCCCACAGACATTCAATTTAAAATGATCTGAAACCAAAAACAGCAGCAAATCCTCACATTTGAGAAGCTGTAATTAGAGCATGTTATGTTATTGTTTTCTATCAGTCCCTGTGATCAAAAAGCTGTTTCAGCTCTCGTTTCTTAGTGGTGCTGGTCTGTGTGAAAATATTCTTGATGACCCTAGGATTATTAGCTGTTCTAAAGTAGCTTATAAAGGGGATCACAACTGATAAACAATAAGACAAATTATGTTGTACTGTAGTGGCAGCAATGAAAGCACTTATCAGTCAGATCAGTCTATAGATAAATCTATAGAATTCACTCACCGATCAGACATCTCAGAATTACAATAATCAATCAATAAACATTCAATCAGACACAAGACACTATTACCCCTGAAGATGATGAGTGATCCAATCCCTGATTTACAAGATCCAAGTATTGCTGACAACACTTAGCAGTTGGTAGGATTAAAGAGTTTAAAGGTTCAAAGGAATGAATAAATGAATGAATGAAGTCCTGTTTGTAATTTCTGTTTTTATGAAGCTCCAAAATGTTCAGTAATAAATTATGAAATGAAGTCCTAGAATTAGGCTACACTAAAAAAAATACCATAGAATATATTAAGTGGTTGTGAAATAAAACAGTTACCAAAAATAGATCGATTATTATACATTTTTATTTTATTGATTGATTGACTGCTTGCCAGTTAGCTAGTCCAACAGCAGTGCTGAAGTCCTCTGAAAAAGGAGCAGCTGATGTAAATAAATGCAGTGCACCCTAAACACTAGCTGCAGTGCAGTAACTTCTCCTTTCATTTGACTTGACAAGGCTGCTCACGTTAGCCACCTAACTACCTCTAACCACCTGTGTTAAAGTGAAAAGCCTTTGTTAGCAGCGGCGGCTAGCAGGTTAATTTAGAGTTAACCTTGGCAGCGCTGTGAGTTTTTTCTGTTGTCGTTGCCAAAACTAACCATGCTAGCTCACTGACAGCTGGTTAGACAGCAGGTACTGGTGACAACTCCACTGTGATGAAAAGAAAATGACCTTCAATAAAACTATTCATATCAAAATAATGATGAAATAAGTTTAACAATTTATTGGTTTCATAATATGTCTATAGGTTTTATTTTATCTCAAGTATTCCCTTGATTCTTCATCTCACAGTGATTAATTATTAAGGTAATATTGATTATTTTTAATTATGTTTTTAAAAGTTTATATAATCTTTATTTAAACAGAAAATTCCAACTGTTATTAAAAATCCAAGGCAGCATTGACAATGAGGTTCAGAAAAAAGGGGGAAAAAAAGACATAACACAAGAAATGCCACAAAATCTGAAACAAACATAAATGGATTCACAAAATAATGAAGCAAATTTCCACAGCAACCATATGAAAGATTTTAATCCTAAAAGCAACTTAAATTACACCTTAAATCAACCCAAGACCTATCTGAAACCATAAAAACAGATAAGACCAGTCAAAAACATAAGGAAGCTCAATGAGGCTGACACATGAAGATTTTAAAATCCCCCAAAATGTCAGGAGCCAGAGGAGCAAACATTCTGAGAATTTTACAACTTTAGATCAAACTCCAGAAGGTTTCAGGCAGAGGGAGCAGCATATAGAATCAAAAAACTTAATCTCCAAACTGATAGAAAATATTCAGTATTAGATCAGTGGGAAGGCTTTCATATCTCAAAGGATTCACATGGGTTCTTGCATTCCCCTATGTCTAACTTTTTCACAGAAAATAAGTAATAGTTTATTTGAACAATGTTCAAAATATAGATCTTCATAGAAAAGTAATGGTTTTATTATGTCAGAGCAGAAAGTTGATTTGATGCTTTTTGATAAATGTGTTTTCATGGCAGTATTTCTGTAATAATGTGAGGACACTGAAGTAACAGAGCCATATATCACACAGTTTCATTCAGTGGCTTTCTCCTCTGAGTTGCGAGATCACCACTCATGGCTGTGATAGGATTTGGGATGGAGAACTGGGAGGCCAGGTTGAAGCTCGAGCTGTAAGTAACAATGATATATGATTCATCCACTCATCTGAATGGCTGCTACTTGTCAATGTCATCGCTTATGCAGCACAGTTCAGCTGTTTTTCATAGATGCAGCCAAAATTACACCAGAATTTTAACTCTTTCACTCCCATTTCTCAGTTCTTAAAAATGACAAATGTGCTCATGAAGACATAAAGGAATGGGTTGTGAAGGGGGGAGCTGTCTTTGGTGTCATTTCCAAAAATTGGCCCATAAGGAACCCCAGAGCCAAACAACAAAAGTGCGCAGTCTGCTACGTGCATGCACGCTCCTATGTATATTTGCGCATGTGTGTAAGAGACCTTTGTGTCTGTGTCTCACTGATACTTCACCCTGATGAAAGAAGACCCAGTGGGGGGCATCATTCCAGAGAGAGAACGGGTGGGGGCGTTGAAGGAGAAAGGCGGATTGTGTAAGGCTAGAATAAGAGGTTTATAGTCTGGGAGACTGTAGCTGTCTCCAGTTTTCATGGGGTTAAAAACTTCAACACTGTTCAAAGAAGCACTTGAAAGGACGATCCATTATTTATTCATCAATGCAGCAGCTCATACGAGTCGAGATGCTCAATATTCCCTCAATTACTTGTCCGTCAAGGTGCTGTATGTGCATGAATCTGCTTACATGAAACAATGCTGGAATGAATGGTTTTTACAAAGGCGCTGCTGCTCCGGCAGAAATTTCAAGCAGACGAAGCTTGTGAAAAAAAAAGAAAAAAAAGGGAACACTCATTCACTGAAAATCTGTTTGGGCTCCTTCTTTTGCACACATGACAGTCATTTGGCAGACAATAACTACACAAGACAACACAACATCTGTGCATAGGAGACGTGAGACAATTCACATATCACAGAAACACTTAGAGAGGCACTGAGGGAGAGAGAGAGAGAGAGAGAGAAGAGGAAGGTTTCTGTATAATACACTGGCAACCACATCCACTCTGTAACAGCCAGAGGATATAAAAGTGTTAGAAGCCTCCGTCTCACTGTTCTTCCTGATGTCAGTAATAACTCAAGATGATGCTTCAAAGCAGGCTTTCGATCCACTCCCAATATTCACCTAAGGCTGGGTGTTCCTCGGGGTATAGAATGTGCTAGATTAACACATTAGCTCTCAGGCTGTGCAACAAAGCTGTGATACACTGCCCTCATCTGGTTGAACACAGTAAACATCGATCCCATGGACAGAAGTTCATATTTCATGGAGGCAGAACACCGTTGTTCTATACTGACATATTCTGAACTGCAAGGTGGCACAGATAAATCCAGACAGCGGTGACTCTGTTGCTGTCTCACACTTAGTCTCACTCTCACAATAGTTACTGTCATCATACAGCAGTGGTGGAAGAGGTGCCCAGGTCCTTTACCTGAGAAAAAGCAATACAACAATGCAAAAATACTCCATTAACACATTTTTAGTCACTGGAACTCATTTTGTATCTTTGCGTAGTTTAGTCCAGTGCTGCAGGAAATCAGTTGTTATTTTTAGTTTGTGCTGGGACTGTCTCTCTCAGGCTAAACCCTGCACATTTATATTGATGTTGTTAACATCAGTGGTGAGTACTATTCATGTTATCAGCAAAATAATACATAAGCAATTAAATAAAGCAGCCAAGTTTTTATTTATACATATGTATAAATATATATTCTATGCAGCCCTGTGATAGACTGGCTACCTGTTCAGGGTGTATCCCGCCTTTCACCAGCTCGGACTGGCTCAAGCCTCCCATCCCACCCCATCTCATGAGCCTTAGGAGGATTAGTGGTATGGATAATGAATGAATGAATGAATATATTTTGCAGCTGAAAATAAGATGTACGTCTGGTCCTATGGTTCATAAATATAATTAGCTTTTAAAAATCTTTCACCAGGCTATTTGAAAGGAAAGAAAGGTTTTAGCATTTTTGAAATGTACCTAAGTGTTTGGTTTCATTTGGTAAATAAGTCACTTTTGTTGAGCCTATTAAACTCATGCCTTGCTGGTCATGCAGTGCTGGTCAGGCCCCCCTCAGCCAGCTCATAAGATAAATCTGAGGGGTCATAAAGTGATTAATGGCCCAGAGACGAAGAAAACAATAAAGTTCTGCTTCACAAAATGTTTGCTGCCAGTATACTCATCAGAAATGCTTGTAGATAGTCAAACAGCTTTGGAAACCTCCTCACCCCTGCACCTTTTTCACATCAGTTTAGGGCTGTGTGCGTGTCCAACAATTTCTGTAACCTTCCTGAACTGAGGATCCAACATTCCCATACACTTCACGCCGTGATCAGCCTGCTGTGAAGCTGAGAAAGTAAGCAGGATTTGAACTTCTCTCTCTCAAGCTCTTTTCTTTTTCGTTAACCAACTCCTTTCATGTGTATAACTGAGTATAACACAATGAAACTGAGCATGCCGCAATCCACTTATTAAACAATACAAATATCAGAAATCCTAGCCTGAAGAGTAAACAGTAACTCTATGAGTCAGTTATATAGTCTAGTAAAAAGCACAATTATTTGCCCCCGAAAAGTACAAAGCAGTGCAAATACTCAAGATACTCAAGTAGAGTACAAGTAGCTCAAAACCATACTTATCTACACTGCTTCAATAAATGTCCTTCGTTACTTTCCTATCACAGCGTTTCCACAAATGGAATCTAGGCCTTGACTCCTGTCTAATTTGGGGGCATCCCTTGGGCCCACATTTTAGCTGACCTTCACAGCAATGACTCTGCTTGAGAAAACCAAATCCACAGCAGCCAGTTGTTAAATGAGCCTGCATACAGATTAAGAGGGAGTGTGAAACAGCTGGCTACTTGGAGACAGCTTGACTGCCTGCATGTACTGCACTCCACCAGAGGCTACGCGCTCTGCTCTGCCAGGGTTCCTGCTGTTACAAGGCTTTATTTTGTCTGATTCCTTTCTTTACTGCACCGGCTGCTTCAGAAAAAAATATATATGGATAGTAAGTCAGCAAGTTATTGGAAGTAACATGGAAGATCGCTTTAAGACCGGAAAGTGGATAACAGCATGAGCTGAACTCTCTGGCTTTCTATTTCATGGCTCCACTGATGTGTTGCACACCAAAAAGCTGAAAAGAGTATTGATTGGACATGATGCCTAAAGGGTTTCACTGTCCTTTTCCAGACATCTTTGAGGTCTTAGATGTCTCATAACAGGCTGGACTTGAAATCGTGCCAGAAGAGGGAAGAGGGGGAGTGAGACCTTGACTTGAATAAATTTGAGTCACTGTTATTTGAGACACTTACATCAAGGTTTTAACCATTTATAGCAATGGTCATTTTGTGTTTGGTGGCGTGGCTCTGTCTCTGAGCTCACAGGCCATCTGGCAGATGCTGTGATAAAAACATTTGGATGATCTTGAACCCATAGTGAGAAAGGCCATGAAATCACACAAATCTAAATGCTAATGCAGCAGGAGGCTGCAGAGGTGCAGGGAGTATCAGGTGGTCGTGTAGCTGCAAGGATCAGTGGTCAGCACTGGAGTGAGCAGCGGGAATGAGTGCCAAGTCAGTTTATCTTAGGTGTAATGTGCTCATTTATGATTGGACAGTAAATAATATTGAAACAAGTGTGTATGCAAGCTCATTTTCAACCTTGGAAACAGAAGATTGCAAAAAAAAACCTTAAAGATGTGTAAAATAATCAGCTTTTCCCTGTCAGCAGATGAATGAGAAAACAGCCTTCAGACTCTGCACATACATCTGCTGACATGGATGCTGTTCATTTCCAGGTCATGTGATTACAGCTGAGCCATCTCTCTGACAGCTGATTCAAATCCATCTGCTGACTGAGACAGGTATGCAGTTGAAAGCTCAGGAAAAAACCTTAGCAAGTGAAGATTTTTTTCAAATTTCTGTGCGTATCTAAGCTACTGCAACGTTCCATTACGTTGCCTGAGAGTAAAACCATCTCAAAGGTCATACAACATATTCATCTTTTTCCCCTTTCTTACTTTAAAGCAATTATAATCAATAGTCTGAACAATGTATCAAGCAACAATGTGAAAACAGTGTGTCAGCATGAGAAGAGTCACTCATAACGATGAACCCACTGAGGATTATCACCCAAATCTGCAGCTCCTCACACTCACTGCTCTCAGAGCCATTTTCAGCTGCATCAGGCAGCTGCTGTCAGCGAAAAAGCTCTAAAAGCCGACTGTACACTACCTGCTCAGCACCACACATCAGACAGACGCAGCGGGCAACTAGCTGGTAAACACAGTGGAGCATGTAGCAGGTACAGAGCTAGATATTTCCCTCAGGAGTAGGTAGAGCCTAAAAAACAGAACCAAAAGAGAGTAAATACTGGACTGAGGTTCATCAGGTGGATACAAGTAACCCTTTAATGTTGTAACAGTGCTGTGGTAAAGGTTTGGTTTGGTTTAGACACAAATACAACTTGATTATGTTTATGTAAATATTGTGGTTTGGCTTAAAATAAGTACTTTGTTAAGGTTAGAGGGCCTTTGTCATCTTGATTGCAATATTAAACATGTAGTTTAGGTCATAGAAAGAGCTTGGTTAGCATTAAAAGAAACAACAGTGACAATCGGTTTGAAAAGGGAAACTATCAATGGTCTCCTGAGTTAAACTGGTAGTGTGTTCACAGCTTGTTTTTCTGCCCCCAAGTGGCCAAAAAAATCAGAATGAATGTTCCTTACAGTGCAGGTGGACTGACACACTCTAAAGAAAGGCACTTCTGCAACAGGTGACACAGCACACCTGAAACCACCCCAGTGTTGCTAATTTGGCAACACCAGGGTTGCTAATAGTCACCAGAGGTGGAAACTTTTAAGGCTCCCTTTGCAACTTTTTTTTTTTCTTTTTTTTAATGGAGTCTGTTTATATTGATTTTCAGGCAAACATTTGCAGCTTTCCCTTGAAGGGAGTCAATAATACTACTGTATCTCAGCTGTGTTCAGGGAGTGACAGAGAACAGGCTTCTTCACTTGGCCACGCAGCAGCCAGACTGAAACTGTTACAGAGCGTACACAGCATGAGTGAAAACTGCAGATACACTTGTTCTGTGTACCAAAGGGCTCAGTTCACGGTCCAGCAAAACTAGTCCTGTTAGCAAGTGTCATCACTGACTGGATTTTTTTGTGTTCAACCAAGCACAAAGTTTGTCTTCATATTCATAAAGCCGCAATATATGTCTTTTTGTGCTTAGAAGCCTTAGGGAATGCAAAAAAAAAAGTTTTTTTTTCTGTATGATTTTTTTCTACTTTACTCCACTAAGAAGGTTATCTGATCATTTCTGTCCATCTGTGTTTGTTTTCTTTGTCTGTGATCAACATATTTTGAAAGCTAATGGCCGAATTGGCTTGAAATCTGTTGTGTACATTCACACTCCCACCAGGAATCATCACTATCAAGCCACACTTTGGCTACTCTTACATAACTGATATGTCAGTATAGTGAAAGTAACAGCTAACTGTGAAGAATACTATGATTTATCAGCTATAGCTGATGAAACAAGAGCCAAAATAAAGTAGACGCTAATCAATCATGCAACTGTTGAGTCCTCCACAGTTTTACCTTCGGGATGTTTTGAAATCATTTCACCTGCGAAAAAACCCTGAAGAATTCTGTGGCATTCAGCAGCAAGCTTGGCATACAAGAGGAAATGTAGGCCCTTGCAAAATATGTGGTAAAAAGTGAATAACACAGGAGATGAAGTGGTTATAATGGCTTAAAAAGTCAATAAATGTATTCAAGCATTACAGTTTTACAAGGGAGGTGAAATTACCACATCTGCATAGCTTGCAGATGATGCATTAGCTCAGGGTAAGGGTTTAAGAATTATACAGTTAAGCGCACTCCATTTAATCCAGCAGCATGGTTTTGAAATAGCTGAAGTGGAAGAGTGAGCAAATGTTTATGCATTTAAGGACAGAAATTCATGCGTGTGTGATCAGTGGTAGTTGCAGCACTGTTCATTAGAGTGATTACCACATTCACCATATAGTGGATTATTACAACCTATGCATGATCAAAAAGTCTCTCTTGGCCTCCCTGCAGTCCTCACACGTCAGTTCACTCTTGGATAACAGTCCTTCATAGAGCGCTTTATGAATGCTGTCAGGTTTCTAAATGTTATGTTATATAGATGTATGTAGATGGATATATATCTGTATAACATCAGTGAAAAGAAGGAACTAGTGTGGGACTGTGATAGACTGTGGCAAATGTTTAACAGGGATACAGAACAAATGTGTAAAATGTTATGGATGTATTTGTCTTTCTTGTTCTTCTGTATTGCAAATAAACACTTTCCGTTAAAATGTATTATATTTCTTGTGTGTAACAGGAACACATGTAGTGCATGCAAAACTGTGACAAAACTACAGGCCATCCTGCGATGGGGTCACACCAGCCTCAACGCCTGTCAACATGTTGATGTTCCGACCCATGAGTTCTCAGGATTCATGGCTCAGAAAGCACCCATGTTCCAACTCGACCTTCATTCTGACCTCATCTCCACACCTGTGAAGGTTCCTGAATGCATCTTGAATGGTTTTGTCCACAGACAGACACACACATAAAAACACCTACCAAATTACTTGGGTGTCTCAAGGACCAATTTTTTCCATGATCACACACACACACACACACACACACAGCTATACAAGGTGAAAACAATACCAGCCATGCTGCCGCAGCTGCTAAACATGCCTGGCGGTACAAAGAAAAAAACTGGACATCAAGAGCCCTTGTTCTGAGACATATTAGTTTTGAAAGTTACAGTAATGTTCAAATGTAGATATAGTTTAAGTAGAGTACATGTAAAATCATAAGTACTGAAAAACAGTATTCCTTCTCTTCTCAAGAGTCAGCGATTAGCCTAGTCAAGCATACCTGCAGGTGTTCATTCATTCACTCATTAATTTTCTTTGCCCATCTGTTCCTTCTCTGGGGCACGGGGGCTGGAATCTATCCCAGCATGCAATAAATCTGTTAAAAAATGAGTAATGCTCAATACCGTAGAATCTGGAAGAAATAGAAAATGACTACAGTTTTGTGTGTCTGAGCTCTTCCCTGGTAGCAAACACAACCCTTATTGCATCAGGCAAAACATAATGCTGTTCAGTTAAAATTGAATGAAGCACAGTTAATGCAGTTTGACTCTCCGCAGATCTGGACATGCGTTCTGAGCTTAAAAATTAACTAGCACAGCGATGAAAACTTAATTTGGTGCGTGAATGCCAACCAAAACAATTCACTGAACAGAGTGTGTCTCTTGACAATAAAAGACTTTAGATCTCGACTGTAGCTCTCTGAGAAATGTTTACATTTGCAGCTGTTATCATTTACAGTATGAATATTTTATAGCCATGCAAATTATGTTACTTACTGTCGAGTACTTTTATTGAATTACATTTTTCAGCCTTACTGTTGTAGTGTACAGCCTTACTGTTAGAGTGTTCTGCTGCCTTTCCTTCTTTGACTTTTTTTATTATGGTAATAAAAATCAGCAGAGTCTAAAGCACACCACCTGAATTAATATTCACTGTTTCAGTAGTTAATTATAATCAGTACGTGCTCATAATCAGTAAGAGACTGCCTTTAAAAACGATGTCTGAAGTGATTGAAAGTGCATTTAAATTAGGCAAGTAAAGGTTTAAAAAAAAGTTTAAAATTATATACATATACAAATATACACATTATATAATTTTAGATAGCCAGTATATCACAAAAGAATTACTGGTCAATCAAAGACAGAGAGCAACATTAATGGAGTCTTTTTCAAAATTGATTTTCCTTTTGGCTCCGTTTTGGTCAGCCCCTGAAAAATGACTACAGAACGTTAATGTGCCATTAAATCAAACAATGAACCACATTTGGCAAAAAAAAAGCTCAGGAAAGATAAAGAATTGGTAATTGATAATTCCCTGTATATTCATCTCTGCAAGCAAACTCAACTCACTCTACTTCTATTGAGTTGATTTACTATCTACATTTAAAAATACACATATATTTTATACACATACATAACTGAATATTTTTTTAATATTATTTTATATTTATATTTTTGAAGGCAGAATTAATACAAAACACACATAATCTACATGACAGAAAAGTTAGATTCAAGCAGATCACAAGTCCCAAACAAACAGCATGATATGTTGATGTACACATTGCATGGGAAGACATTGTCTTCACATTGCATGGGAAGACAGGTCTAGGCCTGCTGAGCAATTAGGGAAGTCAATTAGAAAAGGTGAACATTTTATCAAAAACCCTGTCATTCCCGTTCAAGACCAAGCTCAAACGCTCCATCAGATAATCTTTAAAGAGGCTTCTATACAAGTGGCTGACAGTAGAAGGTCTGTGCTGAATCAAATGAAATAGAAAGCATCTTCTTGCTAACAGGAGAAGATTCTTTAAAAGTTTTTGCTGGACACTTATCAGAGAGACTCCTTCACCTGAGCGATTCAGCAGAAACAAACCAGGATTCATTTGTTTTTCCTAAATAGAGTTAAGCTCCTGTGAGACCTTTTCCCAGAAATTAAACATCAGAGGGCAGTGGCAGATGCAGTGTATATAAGACCCTACCTCTTTCTTGCACTTGACACACAGGGGAGAAATCCTTGGACAGAAAATATTAAGGGAGTGGGGTGTGCAATCTGTGAAGGATCCTATACTGAATCTCTACCCTCTTGCACAGAAAGATTTTCCCTGTCGACTCCACAGCATCAGACCATGCCACCTCCCCTAACTCAGTCCCTGGGTCCCTCTTCCATATGCCTTCAATTCTGTCAATGTTGAAGGTCTTGTGGGAAATGAAATTTTTATTGTGTACATTTCAGCACACTGCTCTTGCTCAGTATCAAGACCATATTGATCATAATAACGTCTGATAACTCATCTCTGTAAAACCAATAGTTTTTGGTATAACAGTACCTGTGGGCAGACTTGCCATTTTTGCTCTCACTGCCTCAGGAGATAACCATACCTCAGTACCTCAACAGCAGGCAGTAAGACATATAAAACATTACCCAAGTTTTAAAGTCTTTTGCATTCTCACAAAGTACTCACAACTACAATTATTTTGTACAGAATTAGAACAATGCGGTGTTTGTGACCCTGTTAAAACACTGCATTAGAACAATGCAGTGTTTTAACATGGTCACAAAAGCTGATATAAAAGGCTGTGTAATTATTTCAGGGCCCCATTTAACAAGTTCAAAAACCTTATGACCTTTATTTGATCTGCTGCACCATAATTTGATCCAATGGACACTGTAGGGTGTGATAGAAATTTCCACTTGGGAACATAAGCTGCAGGAGTTTTGTTATAGTGAAAATGATCAAAGATTCTGTTGTTTTTTCTAAGGATATTTGTGCTGGAGACTCCTGCCATGATCTGCCCTTAAGGCTTGTCTTTTTCTCTGAAAGAGCTGAGTGCATAGAGGGTTTCTTCAGGATGGTAAGACAGACTGGTCAAGCTGAAAGAGAAAGGGCAAGACAGAATAACAAAGATGTCAAGTAACACATACACCTGTTTCTCAGAGTCATTTTAGCTCATGTTCAGTCTGAAAGTCTTTTCTGGAGTTCAAAAATCTGACACTCAAGTGAGAAAAGTTCAAGCACAGCTCAGGACTTCGTGTTCCAGAAAGCACCTACCCCACCTAGCTCTCTGACCTTCTCCAACACCGCATGCCTTCCTACAGTCTCCGTTGATCAGATGCCAACTTCTTATCCTTGCCATTCAGGACCAAGCACCAGACCTGGGGTGACAGGGATTTTCCATTGCTGTCTCCTCCCTCTGGAACTCCCAAAATACATTTGTCACTATACCAACCTGTCCACATTCAACAAAACAACATAAAGCTTATGGTTGCAGAACAGTCTTCAGTGTAGGTACTTTTAGTATGTTCTTGTGCTTTTAGTGTGTTTTATATTATTTGGTATTTTTCTTCTGTGTCTTTGAATTTCTTGAAAAGAAAACAGACTGAGTCTGTCTTTTTCAAAATAACTTGACTCTAGTTGAAAACACTGAAAGTGGAATTATCTCAGGGGTGTTTTAGACTTGATACAGGATTAATGATTTATTAAGGTGAATATTTATATGCAGCATAGCCTTTGCCACTTCGAACATCAACGTAAAAAATGTTGGAAGGACTGACAGTTTGGTAGCATAAACAGTGATTCCCCGTTCTGTTTCAGAGACCGTTTCAAAACAGTTGTACCTGAAATGTTGCTGCAGAATCACAGGTTGGACATCAAGTCACTAATCGATCAGAGACTCCAAATCAGATTACTTTTCAATAACCAGCAGGCAACAAAACAAACAGGAGAAGAACTGCTCTCTTTGGGTTTGTACAAGAGACAGGAATGCTTTTATTTCAGGCCCTTGACTTTAACAGATATAGAGGAAAGGAGAGCTGTGAAAAACTAATTCACTGTCATGTCTTCACAAGGACAACAAAAGATAACATTTACCAACATTTAATAACCCCTTTTTTCAGTTTCAAAGATTACCTTTCTCAAGGACTCACCTCCTGCAGTGCTGTTTAATTCTGCTCCTTCTTTCAGCACGTTTCCCAAAAAAGAGAATGTTGTATAAACTGATCCTGGATAATTAGTTGCACCCTTGGAACTAATATAAAAATGTAAAAATAAACTAATTAACTCATTCTGTGTGTTTTTTGTGTGTCTGTATGTGTTAGTTTGTGTGTGTTTAATCCCCTATTCGATTCTAGTCATCAATAGACAGGGTAGTGTATTAATTAATAATAAGAGTGGTTGGGTGGATGCCAAGTCAGGCAGACATTTTCTACATGCTAAAGCTGTACTAGAAGAAAAAGAGCGTCTAAGATACTACAGCACAAAATACTCACTGAATACTACCATATAGTGTTGGATGAAATAACCACCATACTAAAGATGATGCTATTTCATAGCTTTACCTTTGAGAAAAAAAAAGGTGGTGCTATAGTCTTAAGACTTCTGTGTAAACGTAACATTTTTGCCTGAAGAAATTTAGATTATTTTATTCTTTTATAAAAGAAAACTATAATGTGATGGTGGTGATAGAGGAAAGATCAGGCGGCTAGAGAAACTCTAGGTCTCATCCTCTGGGGATCATGAAAATTCAGAACAAATTCCAGGGATAATTAGCCATCAGTTTTTCAGATGCTTTAGCCTGAGGGTGTCACAAGATGAACAATCAGGAGGTCACAAAAAAATCACAAGGAATCATCTTCTGGGGACCACAAAAATCCTGCAAGCAAGAAAGAAATAGCTGCTGTGATCTTAGCACAATCTGCAAGCAATACGTTTTACAGCTGCAGTTATTTAGTTATATTAATTTTTCAATGTCAAACTGCTCATTAAGTTGATTTTTTCTACACAAGAGGAAAATGTCAGCTCTTGCTAGTAGTAGAAGAAAGATCAGAGACACTGCAAACATTAGGACACATTCTTTGGGAGGCCATGTCATTTTTTTTCAGATTCCCTATCATGGACCAATGTCTTGTGTGAGGGAGAGACACTGACCTGATGCTGGTGCTAATGGAACAGCCATAGTGCTCCAGAGAGACTGGGATTCATCCTGCAGGAACCATGAAACTTTGGAACAAATTTCATTGAAATGTAGCTGTTACGTTTTTCAAAACTAAACCATGGACCAAAGTATTGGTCAAGAGGAGATTCTGACATGGTCGTATTACTAAATGAAAGGTCAGGATGTCACCAAAACTACTGGGAATGTCCATGAATATCCTATGTACAAGAAAGTAGAAATTATACAGTATGAAGTGCGCTGATCTTGATTTAGGTTCTTTGCATGAATGGTATGGTATGTTTACATTAGCTTGAATGCTAGTGAAAAACTAGAGTCTATGTCTATGAATGATTTGCAAATAACTGGAAGAATGAAACATGGTAAATAAGCATGTGCTAATTAGGGGATTAAAACTAAGTCACTGTTCATTTTTCTGGGGACCATCTGGAATACACCCAAGGACCTCTAAGAAAGAAAAGTTCTCTTTTCACCACTTTTAGAGGAAACAGTTTTAAGTGTCCACTTTCAAAAAATGTACAATGGGCCTAATCATGGACCAATTGCTCCTCTTTTATTCACCTGTGCCTTTCGTTTATTTAAACTCTTTTAGCGCCCATTTACAATTTCCTCCTTCTCTGTCCTTACTTTTATTGACTGTTCTGTTTGCACATTCTTCACAGCAGCTATCAAAAAAGCAGCTGTGGGCTATATTTTCCACCGGTGCATCAGCGGGGGACTGATGACAGCTATCAGAGAAAAGGATTTGAGACAGCTGGGCTACAAAGCCTACTGAGTCTATACATCTGTAAAATAAACTAAATTGTTATCTTGAGACCAAATGCAGTATTGTCTTTGAGTCTTAATCTCAGTCTTTTTGTGCTGAAGTCTCTCATGGGAGTTTCTCTTGACCTCTTGTAGCTGCTGCTCAACAGGGATTTGAGCCTAATATGGAAAATGAGAAATGCAATCATCGTAGCTTGGAGCTGGAGAAAAGCCAGCAGAATGCAAACAGCTAATAGAATTAGATAAAAGATGCCAGCTCAAAGTCTGTTTTGCCTACAAAGGCGACATTTATAGCCTTATTGGCCCTTTGACAGAAACACTTTTTCTAAATGAAAGAGTCAACGTTTTTTTTTTTGTTTTTTTTTTAGTTCAGAGACATTTTCAGTAATTTACTTCATCTGTTGCAGGTAAATTAAACCTATACAAAATTTCAATTTTTTTCCAGCAGCCAAGATATAAAGTGAAACAAGGCAATAGTGCACAAAGTGTTTCTGTATCATGTTAAAAAATGCCTGAGGGAAACCTCACATGCTAGTCTGTCAGCATGCACCAATTTACAATATTTGGCACCAAATCTTGATCTGATTGTTTGATATGATGGCTAAAGCCAGGGGGCAAAAAGTAGGAGGCAGGCAGAGGTATGGAGCGGAGCAGAATGATGGACATGGGATTAAAGAGTGTGATCACTGACCGGGAGGCATTTGAGAAGAAAAGGAGGAAAGGAGGAAAAAAAAAAAAAGAAACAGCAGCCCATGGTGTGCAAAAGAATCAGTGGGTGAGGGGAAGAGTACATATAACCCCAAACTGTTCTCAACCCATTCGTCAAAACACACATTTACCCACAACCTATGACCTGTAGTAGCAGTAGTGTTGTGTTGTCGTAATGTCGCTTTTCTGAGTGTTTATGTCTGTCTACAAATTGCTGCTTTCTGATTTATAATCCAAGTTCTCAATTTTACATGAACATAAGTACTAATGCAAAAAGTCACTGATTAGACCTTTATAGTCCAGTTTATCCCTAAAGGATCTGTTTGGGGTCCTGTAAATGTTCATGTTTATACGGTCAGATCCACAGTGCTTTCATCAGCTTTCTAGGAATAGTCATGTACTTTGGGTTTTTAAATAAATATGACATTATCAACATTATTCAAGCTGTCATACAGGCATCATATACAACATGCAACCTTTAAGTGCCTCTGACACTGCAACAGTAGTGTAAAACACACAGTAGACACAGTGATGCCAATAGTGTGTTTTCCAGCACTGTACAGATTCAGCATAATCACAAATACAGGTTATTTCTGTAATCAAGCTGATGATCATTCTCTAAAGCAGGGGTGTCAAACCTGTCCACAAAGGGCCGGTGTGGCTGCAGGTTTTTGTTCCAACCAATGAAGAGCACACAGTTTGACCAATCAACTGTCTGAAGACTGAGATCAGTTGATTAAATGAGTCAAGTCTGGTGTGCTGCTGCTTGGTTGGAACAAAAACCTGCAGCCACACCGGCCCTTTGTGGACAGGTTTGACACCCCTGCTCTAAAGCATCATGCAGATTCCTTCACACTTTATTTGATCACTGTAAAACAGTAATTGATATTCTGTACCTCAGATGGGCAAGTTGTTCTGGAGCCTGAACCCAACAAGCAGGTTTGATTCCTCAGCCCAGCCTTTTCCCTGCTGTATTAGATTTTTTTCCCCCCACATCCCAAAGACATGCAGGTCAGGCAGAATGGAGAATTTAAATTGACCAGAGGTGTGAATTTGTATGATGGTCTGTACAAGCGAGTTAGCTCTTTAATGAACAGATGATCTGTGAAGGGTGTTTGCTCTGAGCATGCTGGGATAAGCTGCAGACAGCCCCTGAATGAACATAAGCAAGGAGAGACGGTCAATATTTTTTAGGGGTTATTATTCCAGCAGGTGGCAGCAGACACAAACCAATATATGTATCTGGATGGGCCTGTTTCTGTCAGTGTTTGCTGGACATGTTGTGGTTCTGGTTTCAGTGGAACTGTGGGGGCTCTAATCAAGTGCCCTGGCATGGCAGAGCAGAGCTGGTCCATTACTGTTACTGTCATGATTTTCAGAAACAGTGGGGTGCCTGGCTGGTCTGACGGAGCCCACACTCCTGCACATGCATATGCACAGATAAATTTCATTCAAGAATAGTTTCATCATCCCTAAGACCACACCCCACTGTGATGTCACGGTGTACTGACACACCCTGGAGTACACCTGTTCGTCACTGTGGCAAGATGACAGAGTTGGAGTTGAGCAAAAAGCGAGATCTTAAGCTGGAATTAAGTTGCTCCACATGGACTAAATGAAAAATTTGACTTGAGAGACCTTTGCTATATGATCTAAAACTTCTATGATTCTTTTTGTTAAGCTATGACAAAAATGATTTATTGCTGTTGAGAACTGGTGTATATTAGGTCCTTCATGGCTTGAATTTCATCACTGATTAGTGGCGCAGTGACTGTATCCTCATAACCCTCAGTTTTGCAAGGGCCTGTTTAACCTCTTCAAACAGTCCTGCTGTTTGAACACTGTACAAACTCATGCTGTGCAGCCAGTTACTATAAATTTAAATTCTAGCAGAGATCCCTGAGTTTCCAAAGAAATCACAAGTTGAATCTGGGGGAAATTAGTAAGACGTCATGCACAACACATCTAAAAGATTTCTGTTTGATGAATGCTGCAGGCGTAAAAATTACGGAGGCTAGGAAGTAAATATTTCACTCATATAACTTCAAGGAAGAGCTGGAGAAAGCTTATACACAGTACGTCACTATCAGTCAGTGGAGTAAGTCGATTTGAATGACCTTAAAAGTACTTTAAGGGGAAATTTTAAAAAACTTTTATGTTTTTCTTAGCTGCAGGGGGTTTATCATATCCCTTGTATTAAATATGGTAAGAGACATTTAGATTCTAACCATTATATTTAAAATATTTAGGATGAATTTTGTGTAAATGCTCATGTAATTGATGGTGGCATAATATAACAGGTAGTGATATACAGAGGTACCTTGTCTGCAAAGCCCCACAAGAAGCAAAACCAGAGTGTCAGCAGAAACAAAAATAAGCACAGGCCCTGGAATAAGTACAAACCCAATAAAAGAAAATTAACAGCAATACGAATGAAGTAATGGGCAGCAAATTACATCATGACCAGAGAGGGCACCACTGTAAGCAGTCCTATTTCCCAGTCTACATCATTAAAGCTACTGAGCGTAAATGAGTCAAGATAAAAGGGGATAAAAAAAATATTATGGGCAGAAAATAAACAGAAAATGTAGACAATATTATAGAAACACAATATTAAGACAGAAATTGGATATAATGGATAAACAGGCAAAATATGTAGCTCTCACACCAAACTACTGCTTTGACTTTGATTCTTATTTTTTTCCAAAATGAAAACTTAACTTAAATTTAAAATGACATACACTCTGTCTATGATGTCTGTATACGGATTATCTCTGTCACATGATGAAGACGTGATGTTAAAACACAACTAAAACGTAAATAAATCAATTCAGTGAGTAGTCAGCTTTTCCGCACTTATTCTTTACTATTACTTTTTCTCAACACAATATATTTCAGGTTTAACCAGCACTGTGTGCACTCTGCTGGACAGATATGTTTAATTGGCAAAACTCTGGTGCAATAATTAGAAGAGAATAATTCTGTCAGATGACAAGCAAATGACAAGGGGATTCTTAATGGCCACACACACACACATGGGCAGTTGACCAAACACTGGCTCTGCTTTTTCTGCAGCCCTCAGCTGTTAACATTTCTCCATGATCGGTGTAGGACAATAAGAGGCGCAGCTGATGAGAATAAATCCCTGTGAACATTTCACCAAAGGCATAACATCCCCCTCAACTTATTATTCTGCTCACTTCATTGAACAATTAACCAATCTGACTCAAAGGGCTAATGAACATACTTAACTCTCTCCCTCTGTCTCTGTGTTTGTGCGTCTATAATTGGCTATCATGTTCTCTTTCTCTTTTTGTCTCTAATGATCAGCTGTGTAAATAGAGTCTGTCACCTCCCAACACACACACACACACATCCTCAGACTTCTCTCCCGAGTCTTCAGACGCCACAGCAACATTACCACAGATATGATCACCCTGCTCGGAGCGGTCGACCAGCTCAGCTCCCAGGAAACCATGCGGAGCAGATAAATACAACGAGGGTCCAGACACTATCTCCTGACCTCACCATTTAGAAATATTCCATGACCATGTGTATCTGTATGTTCTCTGCAAATAAAGCGGCAGCTAGACAGCTAAGCAAATAATCAGTTCTACGGGGACAAACACAATCTCACTTAGGCCAGCGTGCTGTACTGCTTTTGTGGGCCTCCTGTCACAGGATTAAGTCCCGGGCTAGTTCAACTCGCCTGCTTTCCTTCAGGCAAAAATCTCCTCTCTTCTCAGCTCATTGCTCGCACAAAGAGGACTGCCCAGGGATTTTGATGGTTTCTGATAGGAGAGCTAACTACAATGGAACTACAGAGAGAAAAGACATCATTCAGGGAAGGAACTGAAAGGAAGCGCTGCAAAGAATTTTTTGGGACCATAATGCATATTTTAATTGTGCCAGAGCACACAGCAATTGTTTTATTTACCACCCAATCCCCACGCGCCGTAGTTAAATAGCGTTCTGTAGAATGTAAATGTGGATAAGAGCAGGAGCAATGGGCTGCATGCTTAGCACTGTCTTTGAATGATTATTGTCTGGTATTAGGCAAATGCTCTATGCTTATGGAAGCATGACAAGGGATTATGTCGCCTCAAGTAACACCATGTCACCAAAAAGCAAGACAAGAAGAATTCCAATGAAGATTTCTGACTAATAATGGCCGCCCCCACCCCTCCCTCCCTCCCTCCCTGCCTCCCTCCCTCCCTCCCTGCCTCCCTCCTTCCCTCCCTCCCTCCCTCCCACTGAGCCCTAGTTTGCCGACAGTAGAAATGAGAACTCCACACTCACCAACATGCGTCTGACACATGTTCAGCTATCACTCCAGTGTCCGCCATCAACCAGAGGGCCACTTTAATTATCCACCTCCTCCATCCATTCCCCCTGCCTCTGAAGTGTAAATACCTCTTGTGTAATTTACTCCGAAGTTCCCTTTCACTAATTACCCTCCCCCTCCCCCAGTCCCCCACCACCGGCTTCCCGAAACCAACTCCTGCTCCAGGTCTCCCCCTGTTACACTATGGATTCCCTGTCGGCTTGCTACGGGTAGATCGAAGTCTAATTAAGATTGTTAATGAAGATTTAATTTTCCACTTCAAATGAGCCAGTGAACTCTGAGAGTGTCCCGAGTGGAACGCATGAGCGGAGAGAGTGCGAGAAAGAAAGAAGGAGAAAGACAAGAGGAGGTGAGGAAGAGGAACGTTCGGGTGTGAAAACCACAGGGACAGGTGGAGGTAAAAGCTACTTAGGAAGGCTGTTAGACTTTTAACTACAGGGCAGCGAGATGTCACATCCACAAAGTTACTCCAGCCTTGAGCTCCTCAGGTGTTGAAATTCACCTCATTCCCTTAGACTTCACTTGAGTTTAGAAGCTGCCTTTAAAGCCCATATGTACTTGAAATGCATAGATGCACGGGCACAAGTACAGACACACAGTGTACACACAAAGAAACACAACATGCGCACACACAAGCACCCACACTGAGCTGAATAGCCAGAGGGATTCTGTGTGTCAGTGAGGTTCAAACAGAATGAGGAATCTACATGTACTTGGATTCACTCACGCACACACACACACACACGCACACACCAACTTGTGTGTCCTGTGATGCAATCCTGCAGCACTGTGAGTGTGTATGCGTGTGTGAGTGCATAGCTCTCCAACACAGTGTAGAGTTAGTCATTCCCAGGTGTATGGCTTTAACAGAGCCCATTTTATCTCCACTGCCGCCATTATACTGTGATCAATTATGCATGCTGTAATTATTGACAGTGCCATGACAGCACATCTCACCTAGGATGCTGCATTGCGGTGTTGATGCTCGGGGCACGCTGATAAACGTACATATAGGAGTTGTAAATCAATAAGAGTGTTGTTTTGGTTACAAGCTGATGTACTTTTTCAGTGTGGTGACGGACAGTCGGGGTTAAAGCGAATCAGATTTCACATCCATAATTATGGGAATGCACAGAAACACTGACTGAGATGGTGAGGGTTTATTCCTCGGCACTCTGCAGAATCAGCTCTAACCCAATCACAAATACAGTTTTATGTAATGCAACAGACTTGCATATTAACTGCTAATATGGTTCTCCCTATCCCCTCCCTCTGGCTCTGTTTCTCTCCCTCTCCTAACTTGAGGCGGGTATTATCATTGTAATCAAGCGGAGGCCCAGCTAACACGATCACTCTCTAAACCATCATGTAGGAATAATCCCCTCCTTCATATTTGATTATTGTAATAAATCTTTTTAACCAGCTATTCAGTCACACAGCAATGGCGCACATCTCCCCGATCCATCATTTCAGCCGGGACGAACGCTGCAGAATACAGGAGAGCTGCAAGGGTTGGTAAAGGGGCCTTGTACTATTCGGTCGCAGCTGTCAGGTCTGCTCTATTTGCTGCACCTCCTGAGTTCAAAATGTCCTCTTCTCCCCCCCCCCCCCCCCCCCCCCCTTTTTTTTTTTTGCCAGCGAACAAACAGAGAACTCTCCCCCTCTGTCTGAAAGCGTGATTGCGCTGCAGAACTCTCCGTCTGTCCTCTATTACTGACCTCACATCCCCCCATCGGGCTGGATCACACCAGACAAGGTGTTCCTTCATCCTGCAGTCAGACACACACACACAGACACACACTGTCTGTGGTTTGGAAATTTCAAGGGGCCAATTTGACAAGGCACACCCACCTACCCACAACAAGACACACATTTGTATGCACTGCACAGCACATCTCTCAATCGCTCGCTGTCTCTTTCTCGAGCAGACACACACAAACATCAGGCACACGCAAGCAGCAGAAGTCTGATTATCCAGAAATTCTGGAGACTGCAGAAAGGAGCACAGAGCAGGTCTGACTCATCTCTTTGAAATAGTTCCTTTTTTATTCAAATTTACAAAAAGAAAAAGTACAACAGAAATAAATACACTTTGTTCAGCACGCAATTGTGGAATTGTATCAACATCGTGCAGGAGCAATCAAGTCGCTGGGGGGCGCAGAACCAATGGCGTCTACCTGTCTTGGGGTCAAGAGGACTCTTAAGGCCAGAAGTCATGACCTTCACCCTGCACCCTTTAAGCTACATATCAACATATTTAGATATTAAGGTAATACTCTTATCTTTTTGAGTGGGACTTCATCCTCCTCAGCATAAAGGTCTTTTTTGACAGAGCACTTGATAAATGGCCTGACAGGACCACTTTCATCTTCTGCCGAGAGCTGGTGCATCTGAGTTAGCTAAAAGAGTGAAGAAGAGCTGTGGAGTGCTACAGAGACTGCAGGCTTTTATTCTATTTAAAACAACTGATTCAAGTAATCACGCCTCTGATTGAACCAGTTTGCCGGGCTCAGGAGGTGGGATAATCAGCTCCGTCAAGTGGTTTAGCTGGCGCAGCACTCCAGAGCTCTGAAATAAGACAAATCAGGAGAATCATCACTTTGATTTTGACCAATCAGCCGGAGCAGAACTTTGAATTAGACCAATCAGCAGAGATGAAACACCTGGAGCCAATCAAGACTGTGGAATAAACCATATAATTAGAATAGCAAGAAAGGTCACTTATTGGTACACCATGCTAATTGCTTTTGCAATGGCTGCCCAAAAACTGGCAATGCTGTTATGAAAATGAGGATTGTTTTCTGTGCTTTGAGAGACAGGGAGACTCGGGAAGTTGGCACATTTCGCATGAATTCTTGGGAAAACATTGCCCACATAATGGTTTGGCAAAGCAACAAATTAGTTCTCTTTACAACAATACTTATTCTCATAACAAATATTTCCAAGTTCTTTGGCATTTGTCATTTTGGGTGTACCAGAGAAATGGATCCAGGATCAATTCGTTCTAATAATTCTGGTTTATGACGACTTCAGTTTTGTTTTTGTAGTTTTGACCACCACTTCCATTAGGTGCGATAACATTGTACACACTCGATTAATTGCTGAAAACAGGAAACATGGCAACATTGTACAACAAAGCCAATACAACTTCATGCAGTGATGTTGCCCATTCCCTCATCTCAGCAAGCAACTTGGTGAGTGGAGTGTCATTACTGATGCAAATAACAGCCAAAACTATGAAAATATAATACAATTTTAATTAGCAGAAGAACTGTCCTTCAGGGTTGGCACAGGGTGTTTCACCATGTTGTGTCTAAAAACCCATGTGTCTATGTCACTTGGGATTACAGTTAGTTATCTGATGGAAGGTTTAGATAGCTTTAGCATGCTGAGGTATTGTTGATCAGTCAAAATTACCCCCGCGGTTCTGCACCCCCCATTCCTCTCCGGTTATTGTGCAGTATTTGTACATTGGTCCTGATCCCATCCAGTCTGCACAGTGGCACTGTATGGACAAGTCAGTGGCTCAGGTACTGTTAAGGGTACAAGAGGTGTAAATGGGTTTCGTTTCGGTCAGTGAGTAGCCTGACTTCCTGATTGGTTATCTAAGTGTTGACAGTAGCAGACCTTGACAACAAGATTATGGTGGACCGACCTGGTGGACACGAGCAAAGCTGGAGCTCGACTTATGTGGGTGGCTTTACAGTGAACCAGTGATTAACGGTGACATTTTTTTTTTTTTTACGATGGCACACTAAAGACGTTCAGGTTCAGGTTAGGGTGAGTGGCTAAATTCCTCTCTGGACTCAAATAACTTGACTCAAACTTGACTGGTTATTATTCTGCAAAATGAAGAGAATTTGCTTTACTTTAGAGATGACTAGAGGTCAAGGTCTTTGAGTTGCACTGCCTGAAATGTATGAAAGATTAAATTTGATGGTCACATACTAAAAATCCTACTCTTAAAAGTACATTTATTGTACCGTATTTCAAGAGAGAAGTAACTAACTATAAAACTTTGTTCCATATCTCTCAGGCAGTGCAGCTCTAATGACAGCAATGTCCTCAAAACTCATTACAAATTCCATTTTAGCGAGTTATTCTCCTTCTGCAGAATAATAATCCAGATTTTAGGGAAAATACTGATTTTTTGTTGTATGCCTAGTAGGGGAATTTCTCCTTTCTCCACTGGATTTTCATTAAATTGGTTCCTCGCTGGGATGGGCAAGCTCACAGGCTTCCTGTAACTAATATTTTGCACAACAAACTTCTGCCAGAGGCCACATGTATAAATGAATCCTTGGCTTGTCCATCTCAGACGAGAACCAAACCACAGAACAAACCCCAAACCTGGTCTCTTTGCACACAGATGTCGAACAGAAGGTCTTTGCTTTTTCAGTCCAGGAGGCTGTTAAGTCCAGCTCGGTTAATCCATTTCTAATCTACGGTACATACAGATAGTCCTGACAGTGCTCCATTTGGACATGTAAGTTCTGTTTTTTGTTTTGTTTTTTTTTACTCGTTTTATATACTCTCTTTTAGCAATAATATTCAGTGGTATTTACATTTGAAATGATTTTACATACAGTCAAACATTGTATCTTGTTGTTTAATTGACATCTTATAAAACAACTGTAACCTTTGACATTATTCGTTATCTATTATTGAACATCACACAGTAGAAAAGTGCATTCCAGCTGAAAACTACAGCTCATTTGCATCCTGACCTTTAACAAGAACAAAAAGCCTATCACAGGATGTCTCTGTGGCGTTGTTCCCCAATAATTTCATTACAGATTTGTGGAAATTTTCATTTGGGCACTGTGAGTGTTCAAACTGAGAACAGATTGCCGTGTTTAGATTTTTTTTTTTTTGTTGTTGTTGTTGTTGATGATGTTGTTTTCAGAAATCATGCATACTTTGTCCTCGGGGTGTGTCAAATGAGACTGGGGGGGCTACAGGTGAAAAATAGGAGACTTCTTCCATAAAAACATTAAATGATAGTGTCATCATTACTCCATATAGTAGATGGAATATTTGTGGATGGTTTTGCTTTTATAATTCACTGTAGTACAATCAAAGCCTTGTGGTGTTCATCAGTTCTTTGTGTATTTGTGTGTGTGTGTGAATCTTTGTAAACATACCAACAGTCAACTACAAAAAGCTGGGGGGGGGGGGGGGGGTGGGGGGGGGTGGGAGGGGTGCTGGGGATCACATCCCTAAATCACTTAAATTTTTCACATTGTCTGTTTTCCTTGTGGGCTGAGAGGAGGGAGAATCTTTTGCTGGATTTAAATGATTCATCATTTTCATTTGGAATGAAATAGTGAGCTGAATAATTCACTTTTCTGCCACTGCAGATGGAATAAAAAGTAACTGTTTCTGTACAATCGTCTCACTTCCCCCCGATTTCTGTCGCTATACATCCTCCTCCTTCATTTTATATTCAAATATATATTTTATCGCCTGTGTGTTATCCTAGTTTCTAAACTTCCTTGTCAAATGTTTACTCTTGCACATTGTCCCCGAAAACTAATGTCGCAGCTTACGTATCGTCAGTCATCAGTCTCATCGTTAAATTGTCTCTGGAGATGAAGGTTTCGCCCTGCCACTCTTCCTCCATCTTTATTAAATATGCACACATATACACTCACGCACACAAGTGCATTTTGTGCAGTTTTGCTCGCACAGCCACATCCCTTCACAGTCTTTCCTCGCACACAAACACGCATGCAGACAAAAATAACAAACCAACGCGCACGACGAGAAACGCCTCCCTCCTTGTTTCCCGCTGTTTCTCATTCCATACGTGAGAGCTGGATTAAATCGAGTCCTGGATGTTTGGGTTGTTTTTCTTTGTCCAAAGCGTTTAACAAATTGTTGCTGCCCCAAGCAGAAGCAGCTTCTGCATTGTCTCAGTATCTGTGCTCAACCATATCAGCGTTTCAACACTTATTGCTTTAAATTACATCAATCACTCCCTCCCCTGCCCTCGCATTCTCCGTCCTCCCTTGGCTCATTTTTCTCTGTCTCTTTTTATTACTTTGCCTCTTCATCTTTCTCCCCTTTAACTTCTCTTCACATTATTCTAGCTCTGGTTGCCTTTTCATCATCCTCCTATTCCCTCCCTTCCTCTCTTACCCCTTTTGCCCCTATTTGTTTCATTTTTATCTTTCCTCAGTCTTTCCCCTCTTCTCCAGCCTGCTCTCCTCTCCCTTTTTGCTCTTTCTTCTCTGGCTCCTCTTTCTTCTCCTTCTCCTTTTTGGCTCCATCTTCAGCTTTTTCCTTCTCTTCCCTCTCTTTCTCCCTCTCTTTGAAGAGCTGGGCTAATTTCTGGAACTGGGGACCCCACTCTTCCAGCCCTGCTCCCCAGTCATCCTTCTCTGTATCCTTCTCTCCTTCACTCTCCAGTGAGCTGAGGGATCCAGCCCTGGACCCTGTGCCCTCCAGGCCGTACACCTGCACCGAGTCATACGGTGGCTGTGAAGGGTCAAAAGTGACCTGGGCAAGACGCAGACGTAGGAACTCACCCACCCTTAGTGCCAAGGAGGGACCCCCAGGCCCTGGTGCCCCTCTCGCCGCCTCCACTCCCGGAACCCAACTGGCCCCAAAGCCCATCACTCCACCATATGCTCCTCGAGGCTGCCCTGGAAAGGGCAAAAGCTGTGGAGTCATATCCCTCCGGCCCAAAACGTAGCCCCCCAGCCCCACCCGATCACGCCAGTCCCCAATAAAGCCAGCTGCTTCTGGGTAGACAGATGGAGTCCCGGTCAGTGATAACCCTCCACCCTCCCTGTCTGGCCTCGCCACCACAAAGTTGCTCCCCATCTCCAGTCCTCCTCTCCCTAAGCTGCCGGGGTAGTCCCTCTGTCCAGACACCTCCCCCTGCAGCATAGTGGCGTAGTTGCGTCCACTGGCAGGTTGCTGCTGTCCATCTGTGGAGGTGCCCCCGCTTCCATTTCCACCCCCACTTCCTCCTCCCCCTCCTGCTCCTCCCCCTCCGCTGGAGTCAGACTCAGCCTGGCCAGAGCTTGTGCGTTTCGGGGACAACCCAGTGCGGGAGGCCCTGCGTCCCGCCAGAGGGAGTGTGGCCGAGTCGCTCACCCAGCCTCCTGCCCCGTGACCCTGGCCAATCATGGAGCCGGATCGGGTCATGACGAGATTATGCTCCCTGGGTAATGTCTCCGACTGCACCTGGAGGGAACGTAGGCGAGCACGAGTGGTTTCAGTTCGGGGCTGGGGTAGGGTGCGGAACTGTTAGGTTTGGTTACAGTAAGACAAAATGGGATGAGAACAACGTGCCCAAGCGGGAGGGATAATTTAATAAGAGGCATAATAAAAGCAGAAAGATGTGGGAGTGTGATGACACAGTGCCCAAACAGAGGAAAAGCAGGAGATGGCGATGATAATAAATGAGAGGAAGGAGAAACAGACAATGAGCAGAACAGAGTGGAAGAAAAGCAGAGTTGGAAGAAGCCATTGATATTAATTGAACACTAGAATGAGCTAACACTGCACTGTGAGAGGGAGATGGAGGGGGAAATGATCGAGAGATAAAATATTTGAAAATTAAATAAGGAAAGGGCAAGAGAGCCTTGCTATGGCCTAATAAATAAAACAAAACACAGAAAAGATAATGAACGGCAGGATATAAATGTGCTGATATGTCTGAATCATCATCTTCCCCCAACAATATCTTGGACTTTTCTCCTGCCATATAAAGATTAAAAATATTTTGGTGTTGTGATACAGTTTAGCAGGTTGAATGCAAACCTAATAATGATTTTATATTTACTTAATTACTTAGTCGTTTGCTTATTTAATTGAATAATTAAGTCATTCATTCAACTTTAATGCTTTCTCCAGTGCAGCCATCTATCATTAATCAAGTGATTTATTCAATTTTAATTCATTATTCAATGCGACATCTATCACTTTTTCTCCTTCCGGAACAATTTAGCCACCATCCATCCATGTATTTAACTGTGTTACTGTATTGGGCCCATTCATTTGCCAGTTTCAGACCAAAAGGACAGTTATGCATTATTTGCACCATGTAAACTGAAGGATGAAGATCATTACTTAGCAGATTAAAGCCTTATCATCTCACAATGCTACAGACTACATCGCAGTATAACATTCACAATATCCCTTTTCTCAC
Source organism: Toxotes jaculatrix (assembly GCF_017976425.1). Classification (NCBI taxonomy): domain Eukaryota; kingdom Metazoa; phylum Chordata; class Actinopteri; family Toxotidae; genus Toxotes; species Toxotes jaculatrix. The sequence continues at coordinate 6,369,162 of NC_054407.1, forward strand.
CTCACATCATCTTTCTAAAGGCCCAGTAAAACCAAATCATGGCAAGAAATTACATAACTCTTTCAATTAAAAGTTGCTCCAACTTTTCCTCCATTCCTCTCCACAGTGAAAGTGGCACGATCATAACTTCTACCTGCCATGCCAAAATGCCACTGGATGTTTTTCATGGAGATCAGCTTATCTAGGGTCAAAGTTTAATTTCGACTGAAAAACCTGGCAGACAATTAGGATGGTGCACGCCATTATTACACAGGTGCTGAGGACAGTGGGACCGGCATTTCTCTGAAAAACATGGCCTTGCTGTGTGCAATGTCGCAATTATGTGTTAAGTGTGAAAGCAGGGTCATTGTAATCCTTACCCAGTCCACATCTTGACTGTGGTTCACTTTGTCCTCGTTGCTCCCTTCTGTACAGTTGCTTACAGTTCTTGTCCCTCCTCCTCTCTCCTGGCTGTCACTGGTCCTCGGCGTTCCTCCATCCGACGTGCTCACCGCACTCTGGGGTGCAGTCCCGTCGCGGCTTCCCGTTCGGCTTCCTGTGCTGAGGTCTGTGGGGGCTATGTAAACTGCCCCAGACTCCATCGGCCCCACCATGGCCCCCTGGTTCTGGATGACCAGGGAGTGGTCCGGCTGGCCTCCAGGAAAGCGGTATCCCAGCTCTGCCAGACCTGGTTCAAATGTTCCGCCTGGTGCGCGGCGGAGAACAGGTAAAGTGTGGCTGCTGTAACAGAGGCGACCATAGAGGGGTCCTCCTGGTCCTGAGTAGCTATGATCCACACCCGGATTCTGAGCCCAGCTATAGGTGCGAGCTTTGTCTTGGCCACGATGTGCGTAACGTCTGTAAGACACAAGGCGAAATTCTCCGTTTATCTTTAAATGTAAATTGATTTATTTTTTACTTTATCTGACAGAGTGTAACCATTTAGTCTCATTTTGTGACCTGGATGTGACCTCCATTTGTTTTGTTTTGTTTTTTTTTAATTATCATTGTGCATCATGTGGTGTGACCCAAAATTTGTGGGAAAAACTAAGTTTGCAGACTCGACTGCAAACTTTAAGCATGACACACCCGTAAGGCCCAAAAATAGCATGAAGTATAAACTATGCAGGGACAGATGCTCTGATGGAATCGCAGCGACTCTGCCAGCAGCATTTCGAAGGCAGGAATCTACTAATCTGTCTGCAGACGAGGCTGAAATGACGATAAAATTCACTACAGCCTACCACACTGCAAAGGAAGAGCTGTCATTCACTTAATTCAAAGGTCACACTGAAACGATAAAAAAAAGAAAAGAACGGAGTTTAAGTGAATTAACTTACAGCAACGGCACAACGTGTGTGCAGTTTATTGGAGATGTCGCAGACTCGCTGAAAAAGAGGACCATTGAAATGATAAAGGATTCCACTTATCTGTTCTTCAGGAGTGATGGTGACTCTGATGTGTCAATCACAGAATGAGAGACGCACAGATCCTGCATCGAGGGATCCAGCATGTGTTTGTATCAGGAAAAAGAGCAGCGGTGGAAGAACTATCAAGACCATTTACACTACAGTAAAACTACTAACAGCAAAAAATATGAATGTGTTGCGTTGCAGGTCCATTTAAGTGCTGCTCCTAGCACCAGTGCTACGAGTGGAAAATGTTGGTCCGGAGCCCTGATTTTCTGTTACTTTGTGCATCTGGGTAATTTTTTTCCCAGGGTGGACAAACATTAAAGGGATACTCCAGTGATTTGGTTTTCACTTTCATTAAGTTTGTGTACTTTTGTAGACAGGATTTTTTAAAAAGCCAAATGCAGCCGAGGCCAAGACATCCGAGTATGAAATTACAAACTGTTATAATGCAGGCGTTCAGTTAAAAAATTGTAGTCTCCGAGCCCAAACCAAGATACGCCTGACAGCAACATCGGGGTTACACTCTCAGGCTCCTGCCAGAGCCACAGAAGATTTTATACAACTGCCACTACTCCCCGTGACAAGCAAACAGAAATTCATGTGTCTCTGAAAGATCTCAGACCAAAGCAATACACAGCAGAACCACAAACTACAGCTTCAAAGTTACCCAAAATTCTTAACTATCCACTCCTCTGTGACATGGTGTCAACAAAATGAAACATTACTCCACACAAACTTCACAAAGGTGGTATTTATTGCTGGGATATTGCGTTGGATTGCATTAGATTTAAAAGGCTTTTCATGTTGTTGTGTCCACCTCCATAAATTGCGAGAAGCAATTTTCGATAAACTGAAGGCAGGCTTTGTACTTGTTTATGGCCGCTCCATATGGCTCGCATGAATTCATCGGAGCTAATTATTAGTCCAAAGGCAATAACAATGTTTCACAGAAACATCAAAGTGGGTGCAAACAACTCTCTGATGTAGCAGAACATAAACGAGCTTTAACAAAATGAGCACAAACAAAGTGGTCTCCCAGGACTGTAAGGCCTGATAGCCTTCTGTCTCAGCATTTTGATCGGTGACTGATTATGACCCTGGAGTTAAGGCTCAATCAGCCACTTAAGAGGATCAATTAAGTGCTGGACAGATATGAAAGGTAAATTTGTTTCCTTCCCATCTTCCTTTCAGCATGTAGTAAGAGGCCAACCATGATGTAGTTAAACAACAATCATTATATATGTATCACCACATGTAAACAAAGTCTCCCACTCACTCGCCTCGCCTACTTACACGTTCCTGCTGTCCAGCGTGCGATAGCCACGTGAGCGCGAGCTGTGCGGCGCACTCTGGAGCGCAGCGATGTCAAAGGCAGCCGTGTCAGCCTCTCCCCCGCCCTCGTCATCATACGTTATGATGTTCTCACGCACGTCGTCCTCTTCCAGCGGTGACAGGGAGTCACGCTTCTGACGACGCAATGACAATGACAGGGCACTCACCGCTGCAGAGGGGTGGAGGGGCAGCGGCGGGAATAAAGGATATTGAGGCATAGGAGAGAAATTGAAAAAAGAATGATGAACAAGGGGGAAGGGGGCACAAGTCACAAGGGAAATAAAGGGAAGGAGGAAAATGAGAGAGAGAGACCAAGGGAGAAAAATTCAGGTAGACAAAGAGGTGAGACACACGGAGACAAAACGAATACAGAAGAGGCCTTGGGTTAGAGGGCTGGTGTATCATATCAGCAGGCTGCATGCCTGCACTCTGAAATTGACTTTGAACTCCAGCCAGGCAAATGGACGCTTTATTCTCCCATGACTCCATATTCCCAAAGCAGAGAGTTACGTTTGACCCAGGGCTGTGGACATAGAACCAAGCTGTGGTAGCTCTTTGACTTCTGTCCAACAAGGCTACCTGATAAAAATCAGCCAGAAAAGATGCATCTGGTTTCCTATAGTTACGCACTATTCAACAAGAATATTTGTGTGAGCTCTTGACAAATTCAAATGTAATTTTTTTTAAATAAAAGATCCATGATTTCACACAGATGTAAACATCTACAGCCAGCCACGGTGAATTTTGTTGGCTGAAATTATAACTTTTAGCTTTTATCAGATATGGCGCTGACATAAGCTAATGCTAATGTTAATCCAACTGACGAGTTGATGTTTCCATCTGATTTGTTTCAAAAACCACAGCCCTGTAAAAGGTCTGAAGTGGAGAGTCAGAGACAGAGCTCCTATCCTTACTCTGAGCTGGCATCTTTACTTTCCTCTTGGTGGATGTTCAAGTTTATTGAAAGCAACTTGTGACTCCACAGACACATTTTTTTGTTAAGGCCTTACATTTTTTCTTTTGTGCTTTTGGTTTTTTAAAGGCTAAAAAAAAAAAAAGCTCACTCACTCACTCACTGTTTTAACATGTGGAGAAAACCAGACCCTCACAGACCTGTTGTGCCTGCTAACAGCTGCTAAGCTATGACTGGACAATCACTGTTTGGGGAAGGAGTGTGACGAATGTTCGGTTTCACTGGACCCAATTTGAAACTACTTGTACACCTCAACATGTGCATATACTGTTGCACTCAGCCAGTCTACTGCCTAAATATTGTTTGAGGTTGCGTTATTTGATTTCCATGGAACTAATTCAATGATCCCCAAAAGGAACAGGAAAACTCTAATCTTTCATAACAACTTGAGGGATTCACCTTCAAGCCATATGTACATGTGTTTCTCTCTTCTCTCTATCCACAAGGCATGAGTGGTTACCAAGTGGCTTCATATCCACTTTGTGAATGCCAAACCCCTTTTTAATAACCAGATGGGATCCTGATGGAGCTATTGTCAGAGCTTGTGTAACAACATTTGGCATTTCGTTGAGGGGCCCAATTATACTGTTCGGGATTAGCACAGACCTCTTATAGACAGGAAAAACAAAATTGTACAGGGACAAAACTCCACCTCGGTTTTAAAGCAACACACTGTGGTATAAAGTTGTGTGTATTTCCTGGTATAGTTTATGCCCTTGTCACTTACAGAACTAAATTCTAAATTCCACCTAAAGCCACTCAACACGATCACCTTCACGCCATGTTGCGTCTCTTTCTTGATTGTACTGGTCTCTTCCAGAATGATAATGCACCTATCAACAAGGCATGAGTAGTGATCCAACATACTGAATAGGAACGGCAGTGAAGCTGGTCATGAGCCAAAGCCTCCTCAGCATCTAGACATTATCCAATTGAGCATTTGAGAGTTTCCGCAAAGGTGACAGTGACATTTTATTACGCCGCTATCAAAAACCGGAGGGCCCCGGTAATCACTCACAATTGTTATTTTAGTAGTGATTAGTGCTGACCTTGCCAGAGGAGATAACTGGGCCAAAATTGCGAGGAAAAGCAAACCCTGTTATTGAGCAGCTGTGAGTAAGAGAAATATTTACGCTGCTGCTTCCATTATTTTCATATGCAGATTAAGCATCCAGGGATGTAGTGGAGGGTAAACAGCCCTAAACACTATTTACTCATCTTTTCTTTTTATTTGTAGATTAGCATTAAACTCCTTTATAGGCAGTAAATCTTAATGATATAACTTCACATGTATACATAAGTGCTGTACTAAAAACATGCTATGATACATAAGTAAGAGTCTTTCATGGGACCAGACACGTTTTTATTTCCACTGTTGTTATTGTCGTATGCTGATCCCACTTCATTACTATGTCCCTTCATAAACTCTGTGTATTGAAGAACTTACCGAGTAGTGTAGCGACACAGGCCAGGATAGCGAGCAGAGCGGCTGTACTGAGTCCAGGTGAAGGCAGCGTGGACTGCTGAGGGAGACACACCGCTTCTCTTTCCCAGTCCCACTCGCCCTCTGTCTGCTTGTCCTTCTCTTTCTCCCCGGCCCGTGCCCCTCCTCTCAGGCAGGGACAGACGGACACAGTGACCGTCCCGGTGCTGGTGAGGCCTGATGTCCCGTCTCTTAGGACCAGAGGCACGTAGAGAGTCAGGGTGGAGGATGGGGACCGGGACAGCGGCTGGAGCTGGGACAGCAGCACCAGGCTGGCTGTGGGGCCTGGAGGAGGACAGACAGAGAGGAAGATAGCTAATTTCTTGTTAACTGCATGGTGCAATTACACTTGTTTTCTGTGCTGAATGTTACAATTTGGACATAATGTCCTCACATCACTGTGCTCATGTTTGCAAATTTGTGATTCCACACAACGGGTCATTAATTTATACTACAAAAGAATGAGGCAGGCCAAAAGAGCTAACTTTGGTGAGTCCGGCCTCGTCTTTTATTATTACTGTTTCATTTCACATGCCCTTTAATTAGCAAACTTTAACCACCACTGAAGCTACAGTGTCTCACACCAGAATAACAATGATACTAATTTGAGCTAATAGGATGAATCTAGTGCAGAGTGTCTCAATTAGGCCAGATAGTACCCTCTTCTCTACTGCAGCCACACTTCATGTTTCAGAACTCCCAATAGGCTGGAAAACGTCAACATCAAGTCTGATACACTTCGCAAATTAAAACTAGGATGCAAAATATTGTTGCATTAATATACTGCCATCATAGACATCTGCATAAGACTACTGTCCAATACAAAGACTCTCACACCTGTCGGCTCACACCTGTCCTGATGGACAGTGTGAACAAAGGAAGCATCAGGTTTTACACCATGTCTGTATTTGTGTTTTCAAGCATGGAGCATTATAAGCCCACACATCTTTCAGTTTTTGTTTTTTTTGCTTTTTTGTTTTTTTAACCAGAGACCCTCATGCAACGATTTAGAAAGAGAGAGAGGAATCATGAACTACAAAAGAGCTAATGGCCTCTATTGGTCTGACTCCTCTTGCTTCTTGGCAAAAGAGCTGTGGAGTGTCTGTGTGGGAGAGGTCTTCAGATTTCTTCTAAATAAAATGTCCAAGGCCACAAAGAAATAAGGCCATGGATAGAAGAGCACATTGAAAATAGTGTGGAAAATATTTAATCAGCAAAGTTGTACAAACATGACTCAATTATCAAAGCAGTCTTCTGTCATCTAAAGATAAATCATTATCTTTTTTAACAAAGCATGTCTCTGTCAGACAAGCTGTCCATATGGGATCAGGACTCTTCTCTTTCTCTGTTCTGGCACTGGATGACACATCAAAGAGGCCTTTGATTCCTCATGTCCGTGAGTTTATCCCCCTGATCCTTGATTCAACCAGAGCAGGTTCACTCTTCATGATTTTGCCAAGTTTAGGGACAATTAACGGGCTGGTCAGCAGTATGGTGCCAGTGAGGTATGCAGAAGTATGCAGATCATCTGCTGTGAACCACTGGAATTAAATCATGCTGTTGAATGTGACAACACTATCAAACAGTACATATTGAAGAGACAATTTGGAAGTATTTTGGTTTAAAACATTCAAAAATTAACTAAGATTATCGACAGAGCGCAGTTTTGATGTTATGTCAAAGACGTCTATGTCTATGTGTTGCAGAGATATCTACCGAAGTTAGCACAACCAGCAAGTCCCAGCCCATGCCGTCTTGTAATACCACGTTGAGCCTCAAGAGGCAGTAGTGAGTCAAGTCCTGCCCCTGTGAATACAACAGTTGGCCAATTCTCACATATTGTCCCCTTTAAAAAAAAAAATATCTACACTAGACGGTTCCCCGTGGCCAAACAAACAATCAACATTTCCATCATTTAGAAATGAGACAATTTTCTTAGAGATGCTCTAAAAATATTTTTTCACCTGTTTTGGCACATTGTTTTGACTTGCATTACGACCCTGTGTGCAAATGTGTTGTACGTGAAAGCTCCCCCAGTTCCACCCTGTTCCATGAACTGACAGTTGTTGGTTGTAATGTGCCAAAAAAATGTAGCAATACGACAGCTAAAGGAGAGAAAGGAAGAGACTTCGAGCTGATGTAATCAGGGATGTACCGTACAGTAAATGCTGGAGGTTTCAAAATATTCAGTTTTGCAAATGTTTTATGTTTTATTCAGCACGTTTGTAAGGCCTCAAGCACACTCACATTGTGTTTAAGAGTGAAACTGTGACTGCGAATATTACTGTGCTTGTTTACAAGAAAACTCCACAGGTGATGCATAATTGCAAAAACGTATTTATGGACCAATGATTTCGTTTGTATTTGCAAACAAAGTGAATATGATCATAAAATATGGACAAAGTTTTATTTTATTCCACTGCTTCTTTAAAGTTTAATGAGGCAAAAATTATCTACTTGTAGGATTTGACTCTTAAGAGTTATAATAATCAGTGGTACATTACTTGAATTAACAAGCCCAGTATGTGTGAGGGTATATATTAACATGTTTGCACTGTATACAGCTGTGTTAGTGTGTACTTGCACTCTACATACAGTATGTGTGTGTGTTTGTGCAGGAAAAGGGGCCAAGGAAAGCAGAGCAGACACAGAATGAACTAGAAGTAGCTAAATTCAATTCAGTTGAAGAGAATTAAATGAAGCAGCTTTGATTTCTTCAAAAGCTTTTCATTGGAAACAGTAAGTATATGTGGTAGCTGGGAGGAGAAGATGGATTTAGAGGATATGGGAAAGCAAACAAGAGGGACGAACAAAAGAAGGGAGAATAACAAAGCAAAACAATGGGGCCACCAGAGTTGGGAGATGGATGGGAGAAAAGAAAGGCAGAGACAGAGAAAAAGGAAGTGGGAGGTAGAGAGTAGAAGACGAGGCAATGGGTTTGAGAGGAGGTTAAAAGAAAGAGAATAGGAGAATAAGACGAAGATGGAATGAGAAAGGCGGAGAGAAAATGTGGGATTAAGCCTTAAAAAGTAGGAAAAACAGTCTGTTTCTGTCAAGGGAGCTGAAAAAACAAGGAATTAAGAGAAATACAGAGAGAGGGAATGATTGAGTGCCTACCACCACTGTCCCTAATGCTGAAGTTGAGGGCAGCGCTGGACTCCGGTGGGATGCTGAAATACACAGTGCTGTCATTCCCTCCCTCATCTCTATCAATCGCCCGCAACACCTGCACCACCTGAAACACAGAGATAGAGAGAGCAGAGGAGATTGGGTGAGGGGAGGGTGTGAATAGGCTGTGTGTGTGTGTGTGTGTGTGTGTGTGTGTGTGTGTGTGTGTGTGTGTGTGTGTGTGTGTGTGTGTGTGTGTGTGTGTGTGTGTATGGATGGGGCGGGGGGCACAGAGAGAAGAGAAAAAGAAGGTAATGGGAGAAACACTTACACAGAGAGTGCTTTTAGCTACAAACCATTAGCCAACGTCAGCAGGAATCAAAACAAGCCAAACAATTAGCGTAGAGACACAAGCGAACTGTGTCTGATACTCACACCAAATAAATAACTGTATCTGACGTGAATCGCCTTTCACAAACACAGTGTGACTTTCAATTTAGTAATAGCATCTGCACAAGTCTAGAGTAGCAATTGTAACTAAATTAATCTTAAAGAAATCTCCCCCTGCCCAAGATGATGGGTAATTTCTTTTTAATGAAAAACTCCAGTCGGCATTATGCAAGCCGTCCTTTCAGAAATGCTTTTCGAGTGCTAGTTATGAGACTGAAAGCGGGGATGAAGGGTGCCGCATGCTCTCTGAGTTAGTCAGTGTCTCTAGGCCTCGAGAAGACTTGCTGTGTACAGCCACATTATGTTATCAGTTGCTGTGTGAGAGTATTCAAACGTGTTTTGCCTGACGATTTGTCACACGGAGAAATGCATACCCAAACCCAACCCACTGAAAAATATCATCATCTTTATTTCTTGAACTGACTCCTGCTCCTTCACATTATACACAAACACAAACACGAACATCACAGGGAAAAACAAATCGACGTCGTTGCCATAGAATCACAGATTTAGTGGCGAAACAACAAAGACACAAGCAACACAAGCAGAGCAATGAAAACACCAGCAAAAACAACAGATGGGCCAAGACACCAAATTATGGCGACAGAGCCAGCATGGAATACTGAAGATGGAGGAGAGAGGAAAAAAAAGAAGAGAGCAAAGGATGGTTTCCAGGGAGAGATGGAGGAACAGAGTGAATGATTTCTATAACGGAGATAGGATCAAGGAAGAACACCATGATGCAGAAAAATAGACAAGAACGCAAATAAAGCAGGAAGGAGGGAGACAGTCTGAGAGGAGGCTCGAGTTTAATTACAATGTGAATAGCTGCTGCGTTGTGATAACAGACCATTGAGGATTCACCTGCCTCCATGGTGAATGGATGAGCTGTAGCAGCACGATGCTATATCTGAATAGACAGAGCTTTGTACTACTGTACTCTGTATGCTCCTGTACCAGAGTGGGCATTGCTCTGTATGTTGTGTTTCCTTATTTGAATGGAAACAGCTCTGAAGCACTGTACGTGTCTTTGTGCTAGACGTCACTCTTTGGAAGTCAATGAATCCAACTCTTGACAACTGATAGCATGAACCTCTTATCTAATTCCCTGTCAGACAGAATAAGGATGTGTTTGCAGATTGACCATGCTGCAGTTATTTATGATTTGCCCATGAACATAAAACGCAATGTTTGAGTAGGTTGTCTGACATAATAACGGAAACTTTAATCCAGATTTATTATTTGTATATGCTTTATGCTCATGCCTTGCTACAACGTACTATATGGTTAATACATGGCATACAAAACATACACATTATGCATCATGCAGAGTACAGGGTACACAAAAGTAAAAATCAATGAAATCTGTATAAAGATGCCAGTGACGATGGTGAGGTTATGGATAAAGTACAATATAAACATTTTATCTAGATATTTACAGCTGTTGCCAAAGATATTGACATTCAGTTTGCAGGTATTTATAAACCAAAGTATTGGACAAATTATAATTTTGACCTGATGGTGGCGCTAGAGGAAAATAATATAAGGCATCACCAAAGTTATTACAATTCATTCTGAGCAGAACATAAAGGTCACATTTCATGGTAATTCATCCAGTAGTTGTTGAGACATATCACTGAGAACCACAAATGTCAATAGTGGCATTAGAGGTAAAAAAAAAAACAAAAAAAAAAAAACGGATCATTAAAGTCATTAGGATTCATCGTCTTGGAGCCAGGAGTGTCTGTTCAAAATTACATGGGGATACATCCAACAGTTGTTGAGCTCTGTCAGTGTGGATCGACTGACACTGCTGTCCAAGGACCCATATTTCTAGTGCGGCTAAAAATGTGTTTTAACCCTAAATCTGGCATCGTCCTACAGTCGTATCAAAAAAGACAGCAATGCATGTTGATCAGCCCCTCCAGAACCACCCACAGAGCCTTGGATCTGACCCTCAGACACTTACTGTAGACGAATGGTCTGAAATAAACACATGCAGCCATTTTCCAACTGAGGAACGTAACAACCCATAACTTGAGGCCCTCAAAAATCTTTTAACAACCTTCGAGGCTCTGATTTTCCATTCATTGTATAATTTATAATTGTATAATTTTTTAAACAGGGATGTTTCAGATTAAACATAATTTAAAAGCCCAAAGCAGGACTGACTATTCCGTGTCACAGAAACATAGAATGTAGAGTTTGGTAGCTGAGTGAAGTAAACATTTACTGGATGGACAGTAAAAGAAGAAGTGGTGTGGATATTATTGATTTTCTTTCAAAGCTACTGAATCTGGGTTACTGCTGGGGACAGCACCTGTCAATCACTGGCTCAAAGTGGTGTCGTCAAACCTCTTGATAATTTTTCAGTGTGCTGCACTGCATATATTGTGATTTTCTATCACCTTGATTCAGCTTTTTAATGTTTTCCCACCGCTGTTTGGCTGCATGTTGGTTCCTCATTTCTGCCAGACGCTGCAAAATCACTTGGTACACCTTTTTGTTTCTAATCACTGACTCCAGCTGCCTCTGTATGTCCTCCTTCCCCCAAATACTAATGAGAGCCTGGACTTCTTTCTTTGTTCAAACAGAATTCTCCATTGTTCATTTTGTAATTATTTGTTATCCTGTTCACTACAGCAGTAAAATGCTGGCCACTGTTTGTTGTAGTCGGCGTCGCTGTAATGTCACAGCACATCGGCTCGACCAATCACAACAGAAAGAGCTCACAGCAAGCCCTGAAAATACCTGCAACTTTTATTCATTATTGCCCCCTGAGCAGGGCAAAAACTCTGTTCCCCGAACTCATCCCACAGGAGGGTGGAGAACCTTACATTCGAATGATTACCTCGCAGCTGTACGCCTCCACCAACCAGTCAAGTTGCAGTTTTACACCCATGTCTGCCCAGACTCATATAATATATGTAGTGAAGGAATTTAATTAAATGTATTTTTTAATATTTGATACAGGGATATATCAATAAAACTGATCTGACTTGACTTTATTAAGCTCTGTTGTTCTTCACATGCTTGGCCAGTTAAGCTGATTCTGATAAAACACAGAGTTGTAACCATGACAGCAGACAATGCTTCAAATATGGATGTCGCTGCAAAGAAGCTACAAATTCTAAAACATGAATGCTTTACACGCACCTTTAATCCAGCAGCTCAGAAGATTTATACAGTCAGTTTGAAGGTGAGCACCCAAGATCAGTGTCACCAACTCAGTATCCTACCGAATAAATATGAAATAAGGTCACAATCTGCCCTTCTGTTCCTGAGTTATGGCGTGAATGAATCGTGACCAGAAAAGTGTTTTTTTTTGCTGAACATTATAATGTCACAGTGAAGTTGACCTTTGACCTTTGGAATATAAAATGTCATCATTTTATCCTGGGAGACATTTGTATAAAATTTTGTCATGACATATAAACTCTTGAGTCCAAAAGCATGCTTTGTAAGGTCAGAGTGACCTTTGACCTTTGACCACCAAAATCTAACTCAGCTCATCCTTGATTCAAAGGGAACGTTTGTGCCAAATTTGAAGAAGGCGTCCTGAGATATCATGTTCACGAGAATGGGACTGACGGACAACTCGAAAACATAATCCCTCTGGTCGCGGCTGTCACCACAGCGAGGAGGCACAACAAAAGCAGAGCCTGTGACGACAGCTGCACTTTGCATTATGTTGTGTTACTTTCCTGCAGCAGAAAAGGACTAATAGCCTGCACCAATTAACACTGGGATCATCTCATTTTCATACTAACAAAAGCTTGTGCCAGCAGAATAATCTGAGAGATGCTGTAAAATGTTTTTACACATAGAGGCTTTAAATCCTAGTTTTGATAAAGAGAGAGGAGAAAATACACTGACATCAAAGATCATTTAAACACATACTGACCTGCCCGATGGTGGACGAGTCGCACATGGCTGTTGTGTATTGCCTGTCCAGCTCGGGTGCATTGTCATTCAGGTCTAATGTCTCTATTGCGACCAGAACTCTGGACACCTGGCTGGGATTGTCTGAAAAGGCCAATCAGAGAGAAACAGATTACAACGGGGAGTGTTCAGAGATGCACACACAGCTGTATATGGAAAATTATATGAATACAGTGTGTACACACACACAGAGGTGCAAGTTTGCACTCCATTAATTCCATTAAATTGCCCTCACAGGCGAGATCAAGCATTTCAGTCTTTGTCCAAAAACTTCAACAGCACTCAGATCACATTAGCGAGCACGCAATTGGCTGGATATACAGTAGTACATTCAGTTTCATTTGGCTTGTGTTACAGCTCACAGAGTCCCAGCTGGAGTACAACTGATGCTTCCATAGCAGTCAGATTTTTCCACATCAAACTGTTCCATTCTTAGCCAAAGCATCTCACAGAGTCAAGTGTGTGTGTGTGTGTGTGTGTGTGTGTGTGTTTCTAAGAAAGAGAGTGAGTTAGCAGAGGATGGATGTAGAAAGCAGTCAATCTGCATGCAGTTACACAAGGGTGCAGTTTAAATGGATTGGCAGAGGGTCTCCCACACCCCATTCACATGGATATACACACGCACTCAGACATGAAGTTCTCACAGCCACGCTTGAAAAGCATGGAGTCATAGTCTGAGTCGAACATTCACCACCACATTTTAGGCTACTCTTGTGTAGGAGACAATCCGGGCTCAGCAGCACACACACATCTTCACTCATTTATCTGAGCAGGAAACCCTGCAACACAGCTTGGGTCACACTTTCTGTGACATATACACACACACTCCCACACCATGTTTTCAAACCTAGAGCTGTAACACTGTGTCATGGATGACAGCAACTGGTTCCCATCGTTGAAAAGCTGAAAATGAGCTCTTGCTGTTATGCCACTGGGTGAGCTGGCCTGCCCGTGGCCATGGCAGAGCTCCTACTGTGCTTTATGTCAACACAGCCTCCAACAGCCTGTTTATTAGATAGAGCTCATTATTCAAGACAGGCACTCACTGTGCTGCCTCCATGGTCCTACCAACACTGCTGCCACAAGGAGCCGCCCTGAGTAGATTTTAAGTAAAGATTAACTTTGTCCAGAGCAAGCCTTGGCAGGAAAACAACTTCCCCTCCTTGCACGCAGTGGCCACTGGACAGCAATACTTTCACTTTTACACCAACAGAGTTTGATTGATTTTTTTTTTAGAGCTGAAAAGAGCATCCAAATAATAGCTTGTCACCTGCCAAAAATGGCTACTGGAACCTTGCAACCGGGATTTAGCAGGAGACTGGTGTTATCAGAAGGAGACATCATTTGTCATCACCCTCAAAAACACGTGACCATAAAGATTCATATGACTGTTTTCTAATCTGCCACCTGTGTGAAAAAAAAAATCATGGTTTGGATTCAAAGAAAATAACTTTGTTTATTGGTAGGAAGTGTGACGCAAACATTGTGGCCTCTGTTGTCAAAGTCAGATGCTAAAATGCCATCACACTACTTCATCTTCTCCCTCTGACAGTCATAATTTGCAGAGTCACAAGAAGTGCTTGTCAGGTAAGATTAAACCGAGATTGTTTTCAGCATCTGAATAAACAACCAGGACCTTCCTTGTCAACCAATGACTATCCCTGCTGAAGGGCATTTTAAGAATAGGTGATATGTTTAGGCTTGTTTTTTTCTTATTGCCAACACATTTCATAACAAAAACAAATCCAACATACCTGAGCCACACTGTTGCACTGGGTGACATGCTGCTTCATTACAATGAAAATAGGCACTGTTAGTTTATTTTGGGTCAATCCCACATACACTGTGCCCACTGCCATAAATACTCACAGCAGCACCGCATGTGTATCAATCCATGGCTGAAAACAGTCTCCAGGAAATACACTATTTACTCCTTGTTTGGGCAAAACACTACAGTGCCCAGCTGTTTTTAGATATTATTTAGCCTTCTTAAAAAATGAAACCATTTATTCATGACCCTTTTATTTATTAGGAACCAGTGGGCTTTGGAAGGAGCACCACAGGCAGGTTAGTCAGAAAGTATTGAGAGATGAACTTGTGCACTCTTAGTTTGATTTTTTTCATGGGATTGTAGCTCTTTAACCACATCATGTGGTAGCACCACCATTAGTCTTTAAAAAAAAACACTTCACCTGTTTTGCTTCTCGTTCTGTCATTTTAGACTGTGTTCTCCAGGACCACCAGTGTCAAGGCCACAACTACGTCTCCCAAAGAGGATCTTCAAACAGCTTAAATGTTTTTTTTCTACAATGAATGGATGCACTTGGCAGGGTCGACACTGATGTTTCTTGCTTTATTAAAATAAAGCATCTGCATTTTTAAGTTTCAAGGTTTATTTTTGACCTTAGAAACAGCAGTTAACAAAACTTAAAAGCTCCAGATTCATCTAAAAAACGGACCCGTGATCGTCCTGACATCTGCACTTTCGTTCTCTTCTGGTGTCTTTCCTGACTGAAACATTGCCTGTGAATTGCCTCAGTGTTTGCCGAAGCTGGGTAGCCTTACTCTGAAACTGAAAGGTGTTTACCCCTCTCCCCTGCAATCAGAGCGCGCCTGTGAAGTAATGCTTGTCCTCGATTTGTTGCTTTGATTCTTTGTTTCCACTCAAATCCTTATGAGAACGGCTCTATCGCAAAATCAGATAACTCACACAATATAGAACAACTGATTCTCAGGAAGCGCTGTAACAAACTATTTGTGGCACCAAACAACATTCCCTCATGGCTTGATGACTTGAGAGCTAAGCCGCTTAGTGAACTGCATCACACACTGGATACTGCGCTTTTCAGACACCACACAATATACAGTTTAAACTCCCATAAACTAGTGGGTGCAGGTGTCAGAGGTGGTAATGGTTGGTTCCATTGAAGACTTTCAGCTCTGAATAAAAGGAAAATCCCAGTGAACAAACTCTAATGTTGTCTCAGTTGTACAGTACAAAGAGGGACCTCTGACCTCTCTGGGTTGCAATGACAGTAATGTTGTGCCAGTGCTCGCGTTCTCGGTCAAGTTCCATGGCTGTGGTGATGAGGCCGGTGTCTGGGGTGATACGAAACAGAGCCTCCGGGTCTGACTGAGGATCAATGGAGAACCTGGAGAAGAGAAAATATGGAGGAAGCAGAGAGATAAATGTGTTGAGAGGAGGAAGGTGAACGAAAGTGAATTGAGGAAGGGGGAAGAGAGAAGTATAAAAAAGAAGGAGTGGAGGGAAGAAGCAAGCAGAGGTGGCAGCGGGGTACAAAGTGAAAGAAGCAGATGGGGCAAATGTGTGAGGGAGCGATAAGGAAGTCAGCTTTCTAATGGCCAAAGAACTAATGTAGGAAGATTATCGTAGCTGATAGGAGCTCTTTTGAAGTGTGACCGATTATCTAAATATCTCTATGAATATACGAAGTATCATTCCTCCCCACAAGCTCACTCGTAGCACTTTAGCCGGTGCTAATTGGGACATGGTTTTCTGTGATTGTTACAGACGAATCATTCGCCTTCCTTCCTGATCTATGTGAGACAAAACCTACAACAAACACCAGTGAAACTATGGAACCAAACTTCTGTGGTTGCCGTCTGGCTCAGGGGAACACTGAGTAGGCATTCGGTTAGTTTATATTTACTTTGTTAGCTCTTATCTGTTGTGTTTTGCTTCTTTTAGTTGAAGAGCAGGATGTGTCTGTCTGTGTGTGTGCGTGTGTGTGTATCCCTAGCTTAAAAATGCATGTGCTTGTGATTTAAAAATCAATGTAAAATACATGCCAATTCCTAATAAACCTTAAATGAGCTGAGAAACCTAACTCTCAGGACCATTAAATACATGATTTTTCATTTAGCAGTGAAATCCTTGTGTTGTTGATAAAAACACCAAACTTCTTACTGTTTCCTGGAATTGAAAAGCCTATTTTGATGCTTCAAGATCTTATGAATTGAGTTTTTTATACAACATAAATAACACAATGGCTAAATCTTAAATCATAACCGACAGAAAAAAGGAACACCAGATAAACTAGTCTGCTAATTATTAATCTATTATTAATCTACCTTTAAATCACATATTCAAAATGTATTCTGTTCTTTTTTAGATGGATTTTCTGAAGTTGCTGATTAGTTTAAATGAGAAAGAGAGCTGAAGATATACTGTTTTTCCTTTTGATTGTCCAAATGCAGAGTGTAACATTATGTTTATTTAGGTTTCATGTCTGTGAGCATACGTAACATGAGGAAAGAGACATATTACTTCACCTGATGTTATTGGTCAGACCAGTATCGGGGTCCACAGCGCTGACCCGGCCCACCGTGCAGGCTGGCGGGCAGTTCTCAGATACATCCATGTGATATCGAGCCCGGGAGAACCTCGGCGGCTCATCTGCGTCCAGCACTGCTACTCTGACGGAGGCCCGATCCTTGAAGGGGCCTCGACGCAGGAAGCGAGGGTCCACTATGGGGTTGAGGACTTCCACAGAGAAAGAGTAAGAACTCCGGCTCTCATAGTCTACAGCCTGAGGAGGACAACAGAAGAGGATGAGCTGGTAGGATTAAAAATACTTAATGTGGAAGTATATAATCATTCAAGGTTGAAATATACACTTACTGTGAAATGAGTAATGATGACACATTTTATTAGTAAGAAATTATGCAAATGTCACTGTTACAAACATCAGAGCCAATAATCTGTTTTGTGCTTTCATTTGGTCCAATTTTAACACTAAATTCTCCACAGATGACTGCTAAATTACATATCAAAAGCAGAGAGCTGGCAAAAAAATGAATTATTCCCACAGATAACAGCTCGCAGAGGCTAGAGAACGCTCACATCCACAATCAGCTGAGGAAGATTTGGAGTAAATAACACCATGGTTACCTTACATGTTGTGACGCTTCGATTTTTGAAGCGATACTTTGAAAGTTGTTGTGGGTGGATGTTTGGATCGTGGGTTTTGTGTGAAGTAGGAAAAGACATTCATGAGGTGTTGATGTTACAGCATTGCCAATGAGATTCCCGATGCTCAAAGAGTTCAAAGGATTCTCGAGAGCTCCGACACTGAAGCAACTACATGTTTGGGTGTTGCTTTGACATTGCTCGGAGTTGATGTTGGGATATTCTTGATATTCTTAGACTGGAGGATATTTAACTGTAGGGTTTACTGCCGGGATACTGAATGCCGGTCGTGCATCTGTGGGAGTTGTATAAGATTAGCGCTGGTTTCTACATGCAGCAGATGGATGTAAGAATGTGGGACTTCAGCTTGCATTGAACTCTTCATCTAGCTTCGGCATTGTTTCGGTGCTGCAGTGCTGGCAACACGCTTGGACCTGTGTTGGTGGGTACCTGGCAGGTAGTGTGTTTTGTTGTAATGTTACAAACGTGTTGGGGTCATTTCAGACGTGGTGAATCATTGTGGGAGTAAAACTTGGACAAACTTGTTTCTGTGAATCTCCAGTACGAATCCTGAGTTTGCTTTCAGAGGTAGTGCAGATGGTGCACTGTGCTGACAACTAATTTCCACAAATAATAGATTTTCGTATTATGAAAATTGAAAACAAAACCACGCTCCTGTTTCACACCACCTCTGTCACCATGGCAACTCTACTATCACTGCAGAGGCTCTTACCTGGCTATGAGGAACGTTAAAAAATTCCTTTGTATCCTTGCATCTACACAGGTAGTGGAGATTACATTTGGGATAGGGGCTCGGGCCCCAGAGATTGTTAGTTACAGAGAAGTTATGAAGCCTATTTGTCTGAGGTGTCCGTGTGATTGCGTGCCGCACTCCCACCAGCTGTCCAGCTCTGAAGTGATGAGATGAGCCTCTGATCGGGTTTGCAGAAATGATTGTTAGCAAGTTCAGAGGCAGACAGAGGTAATCACACACGTCTACTCTCTCTCTCTCTCTCTCTCTCTCTCTCTCTCTCACACACACACACACCCTGACGTACACCTGCTGCTGATTAAATCTGGAGAAAGCAACATGTTTGTGTGTGGTTCAAAATACCTGTTTGCCGTATTAGCGCTTGTTTGTGTGTGTGTGTGTGTGTATGTGGGTGTGTGTGTGTGTGTGTGTGTGTGTGTGTGTGTGTGTGTGTGTGTGTGTATGTGGGTGTGTGGGCTTGTGTGCAAGTACAAGTGGTTCTCTGGAGCCAGTGCGTCTTCAGATCGTCTGTCAGTATGTGTGTGTCCTTAAAGTAAGTGTGCATATGAATCATCTCAGTGTGATTGGCACAGAGAACCATGTTGGACAGAGGATAAATAGGCTCCCTGGCTATGCAGAGTATTTGCTGTCAGATTCAAACAGGAAAAAAAAAATCATTCTGAGGATCCCAGCAGCAGTGGGAATATTGATATCCTCTCACTCACGCTCTCTCCTTCCTTTCTGATCTCTTTTTCTGTTTCTTCTTCTCTTTTCTTCCTCCTCTCTGAGCTGCAAACCAGAGTAAACTGCTTTACAGAAAATCAGCAGTTTTAAAACGAGGTGAAGATTGATTAAAAATTATGCAGAGAAAAGGGCGAATGAAAGACATCAAAATGCAAGCAATTTGGGGAACATCTCTGCAGAAAAAAATAAATAAACAAGAAGAACCGGCGGAGCTTGTGAGATGAAGTGTGTGTGCAGAGGGAGGTTTAGCCGCGTAGACAGAGGGAAAAGGTTCTCTGACGGGGTCCCCATTACAGGAAGAGAGGGAGACAATCTGTCTGAGCAGGAGAGGTGTCACTTACACTGTGAGCACACACTCATCACCCCCCCATCCCCCCCACCCCCCCTCCATCCAGCACTCTATCACTCCGCTCCCCTTTCCTTCGCTACCTCATACACTCCATCACCCGCTCCTCTACCCAGCCTTTTTTGTTTGTTTTTTTCCCCAAAGTGTGTGTGTGCGCCACAGGACGCCAGCTCTGACAAACCACAGCACACACACACTCATCCTTCTCACTCATTCGCCCTTACAGGAAGCACTTATCACACAGTGACCCAACTGCTTTTCCCTCTGTTTGTATGTTTTGGTGTTTTTCTGTCTCGTGCACATGTGGGTGAACTCCTCGCACGTGCTCTGCTGGCTCATGTAGACCTCGTTCACACACACACACACACACACACACACACACCATAAAGACTAACCCCCCCACCCCAGCTCGACAACTTCACTGACAGCTAAGTCAGTGGTTCAGAGCTCTTTGAACTGGTAGCTTAACGTTAGCTTGGCGAGGCCTCTGCAGAGGTAGCAGAGTGAGAGAGCAGGGGATATGAATGAGTGGCAGTGAAGTTGTAAATTTGCCACACACACACACACACTGTAACACCGATCAACACTATAAAATGACTTGCTTACAATTAGTCGAGGCAGACGTATTTACACTCCCACGAGCTACAGGGCCTGCTGTGTAGTTTCAGGGGCAGAGTTTCTCTGGGTACTTCATTAATTTTTCACACATTTTTGGCAGGTCTAGAGGACTGAAATACTCAACCTTCTCTGGAAAAAGGAAAATAGCTTCTGTTGCACTGAACACCATGAAATGGGATCAGGATCAATAGATAATGTGATAAAGCGACTGTACATGCAACCACACTCTCTTCAAGTGGCATCTATCCACCTCTCCTTTACACATCTTCTGTCACATAAACAGAAGCTGTGAAAAACATGTGCATGCACATGCTAAAATTACAGTTGATTATTTGCTTCGACAGTTAAGAGAAAGTTAATCAAGAACAACTTTCATTACTGATTAAACGTTTAAGTGATTCATCAAGCAAAAATGCCAAAAATCTGCCGGTGTGAGGAGTTGCTGATTGACTCTGTGTTATATTTAATTATAACTTGAATGTCCTTCTGTTTTGGACTGTTTGTTGGACCCAACAAGCAATTTGAAGAATTAATCTTGGGCTCTGGATATTTGTGATTTGGCATTTTTTACTGTTTTCTGACCTTTTACAGATATTAACGATTCATCCAATTATCATAATCAACTAATTAATTGAAAATAATCATTAGTTGCAGTGCTTGAACATACATACACACTCCCTTATCTCTAGTTAATGTTGCCCTCCCCTTCTGCCCACACACACACACACACACACACACCCACATGCTCTACAAGTGTAACCTTCTCCTGTCCTGCGATGCGGTGCTCCCACAGTCCTTTTTGAAATTCAAATGACTCTATACAATTTCCCTTTTAAATTCGCTTCACAGTTAGCAGAAATTAATTAGCTAACCTGCATGCTAGACTGGCAATACATAATACATCTCTGTTCAAAGAGGCCGACCCATATGCATACACGCTCGACTGAGAAAGAGTGTGTGAGCGTGCTTTACAGTAAATGTACATTACTGCCGGGTGAGGCTTTAAGGCACAGAGGTGGTGCTTCTGACTTTTCTGGAAAATAAATATTCTGGACATGTGTGTGAATTCAAGTGAACACATACACATGTGCTGACCTACAAGTGTGTGTACAGTCTGTGGTGTGCACGCTTGTGTGTGTGTGTGTGTGTTCAGCGCCCTGCTGTCCTTGGCAGCTTGAGCTCTTTCTTGATTTCGTGCATTCTAAATCAAGATCATACATCACATTTGTCTGATGAAAAAACGCAGCTTTGGACATTTCTGCCAACAAGCACAACTGCAGAGATGGGAGAACAAAGACGCTTCTAAATCTCTCTTTTGACTTTGTTCTTCCTCTGCTGCTTTCCCTTCCCTCTGTCACTTGTGCCTTGTCTTCTGTCTCTGTCTTATTTCACTCTCAGATGTCCTGTGTCTTCCTTTTTTTCCAGTGTATGAGCAAAACATTGGTCTCCCTCTTTCTCTTTCTCTTGCCATCTCTCTCTCTTTTTCCCCTCAGAGGAGATTAACACAATCTCTCCTCCGCGTGAGAAAACAAACACAGATAATCCTGGGCGCGCTGCTGGCGTGTGACCGAGGATTAGCCAGCCGTTTTAAGTGAGAGCATATGGAAATAATAACGGCAAACTGACACATGCGCGAGCTAGCTTGTCCCCCAGGTAAGAGGAATGAAAGGCGCACAAATAGCAGGCTTACACAGCTCACAGCACCCCGAAAACATACCTCAAAAGGAAACCTCCTGAATCGGGATACCGCCGGATTCGTATTAATGATGTTGTGACATGCCTAGTGTTGCGTCTAGTGATCCGACTTTGTTATATACATGCTATTAAATACAGTATATGTGTGTAATGAGGTGCTAGGAAATCGGGGCATTATCCTAGTTTGTTTTTAAAGTTTTTGGGTTTTTGTTTTTGCTGCATCAGTTGTTATAAATACTCTAACAGTCTAACACACTGAGCCCTTGCCTGATTTGTATGTAAAGTATCAGCCAATGACAAGATTTTCTGTCCTTTTCCTCTAAATGCTCCTCATTGTAGAAGTTCTTCAGATTTTGATTAGCTGATTGATTTCAATGAAACCTTCACCAGCAGC
Organism: Toxotes jaculatrix; assembly: GCF_017976425.1. Taxonomy (NCBI): domain Eukaryota; kingdom Metazoa; phylum Chordata; class Actinopteri; family Toxotidae; genus Toxotes; species Toxotes jaculatrix. The sequence continues at coordinate 6,391,322 of NC_054407.1, forward strand.
CACCAGCTAAAGCTCCTATTGGCTTGAATGTTACCCTCTTGCCATTAGGGGGCACTGCTGCCGAGCAATGTCAAGAAGCCACTGTTCTGGAGAGTGTTATGCTAATTCTTCAATTACCTGCTACTTACACTGTGGCCTTGTTCACATGCTGTATCAAAAATCTATTAGCAGCAATATGTCCATTCATTAACAGCAATATGTAATAAATAAATAGCTGGAGTGGAGTAGAAATGATTGACCAGAGAGCAAAGAAGAAGAGAATAAAAGTCTTATGAAATCAAATAGAAGAGAAACTAGAAAGAGCAAATTTGTTTGAAATGAACAGATGAGTGCTCCATTTGTGGGTTAGTATGTGGTTGATGTTGTGCGCATCTATCTGGATGTATCTTTTCGTGTGTGTGTGTGTGTGTGTGTGTGTGTGGGAATGCGAATGAGGCAGACCTGGGCTGAGTCAGAGCCATAGACAAACAACACACACTGTCTGACATGGCCTCCAGACACAAAACAGAGCGAGGGCGAGATAGGGCGGGGTGGGCCTACGAGGGTGTGTGTGTGTATGTGTGTGTGCGCGTGTTTGCATTTACTTGCATTTTAGTCTCGCCCAGTGTATCTGGACGTGTGAAGAGATCAGAGTAAGTGAGGGTAATAAAATGCAGAGAGACATCAGCAGATGATGAGAGAGGGGGTTGAGGGTGGGGGTGAGGTAATGGAGGGGGGGTGATAGAGGAAGGGAGAATGGGTGAAGGAGAGAAATCTTTTTATTGCTGGGGGTCTCTGTGGGACTGACAGTAAATAAGCAGTGATAAGCAGCAGGCAGCTTCAGTCGGCACCCAGTCTTCCAGGCTTTTAATGACCCAGCTTCTCCTGCATGTCCCTGCCTAACCCTCGCCTTTCCAGGGCTTTACCGTGTTCTCTTCCTCCCCCTGCTCATCGGCACATCATCTGCAGTCTTCCTCGCCTTCAACTGTCTGATTCTCTCCGTCTGCCTTCCTCTCTTTCTCCTCCTAGCTGCATTTTGTCATCACATATTCTCTCTCTGTCTCATCTCCTTCTCTCAACTCTACATATCCCTAATCTGCTATTAACTGCCCCCCCACCACCACCACCACCACAGGCCCAGTCTCCCACCCACCTCCCATCTGACACGTTGTTCTGAGGTAAAGACGAACGCAGCCGTGCAGCATCCCCCTCCGTCCTTAAACAAGCTATCGCTTTTCCCTCATTCCCCACAGTTTAAACACAGGGAGCTGCAAGGTCAAGTGTGTTATATTGATGTGCCTCTGTATATATCTCTCTCTGTGGTTTATTGTTGCTTGTGTAGGTGTGCATCTCCATTCTGTGTATCTGTGTGTGTGTGTGTGTGTGTGTGTGAGAGAGAGAGAGAGAGTGTGCATCTGAGATCAACGGTTAAAGAGATTCAGCCCACAGCAGCGAGATGACCAGCAAGGTCAAGGCCGACTCTGTGGCAACACAAATTGTTCCACTTGGAAATCCTTCCTTCTCCGGGGGCGCACAGATCATCTCGTTCCCCTGTTAAAATTCTTCACAGTGTGAAAGTCGTCTGACTCTGGAAAATCAACACTGGCTCATGTGAATCAATATTAACTCTGCCTAAACATATGCACGTATGTGTATATGCTCATATGGGCACACACACACACCAAAAAAAAAGCATCGCCAAAAAAAGGCTGTTGTACATTTATTTCATTTTTTAATTTTTTTTTTGTTTGTTTAACGAAGTGGAAACTGAGGGGGAGCTTAGAGCTAATTTTACTCTTCATTTATTTTAATTCTATTAGCCTTGTAGCCTATCTTACATGTTTTTCATTAGTTTCCCTGAAAGGCTAAATCCCTTTTTACTTATTCATTTGAAGAGTTTACAGTAGCACACCTACCTTTACACAAAATCCCAGTATTGCTCAGGCTTCAGCTGCAGTAACCTGGGATTGTTGTGAAATGGTGCTTTAAAGAACCTGAAAAATATTCAATAAATGCTCCACTTTTTTTTTCATTCAGAATGAATCAACATGTAAACTTCTGACTCTTCAATTTGATTTAATATTTAACCCGTAGCAGCGATCCTGAATCTAATCTGTTCCTCTTTCTCTATTGGTGCCTTTGTAGAGGGATTAAAGGAACACAAAACAGTACGAAGGAGGCCATGCTCAAATACTAATTGTACGTTTTGTTTTGTGTGGCTGAATCAAGTGGGAGGAATACTGTGGGTGGGAGGTGTTTACTGTATTTGTTTACATGTAATTTTTCCCGCCCGTTTCGCCAGTCGCCCAGCACATGGCGAATTGATCGATTTTCCTTTTGCACACAGCAGGTTGCTCTTTTTTTCTCTTCCTTCCCCGCTCTCTCTTCTTCACTCCGCTTGTTGGTGCCATGCTGCCTCCCTCCCTATCTCTAACAGTTTTTTTTCCCTTCATTTTTGCTCTTTTTAATTATTTATTTTTCCATTTTAACTGCTTGTCTTTCTGGATGAGTATTTCTGCCTCCCTGTGCCTCTCAGTCTCTAGCTGTGCTAATTTCTCTCTATGGCTGTCACTGATTTCGCAGCTCTTGCTGTCTCTGCATCTCTCTTCTGCCCTTTGCATGTCTCTCTCTCTCTCTGGTCCCTTCATACTTTTACTCCTTTGTTACACTGCACTCTCTGCTGTCACTGCTGTCTCAGGACCTCATTTTAACACTCCTCCCTCACCTCTCCCATCTTCTATCTCTGTCTTCATCCCTACTCTTTCCCCTCATTCATGGGTCCTCACCTTCTGTTTCTTTTTTTTCTTGCATCTCTTGCTGTAACTATTCCTCTCCCTGCCTCTCTGCTTCTCTTCAAAGAAGCTCATACCAGGCTTGGAAATCCTGCTCCACACACCACCTCCAGGAGTGGATTGTTTTTAACAAATCCTACAAACTCAAGGCAGCACACACGCACGTACACACACACACGTACACACGCACACACACGCACGTACACACACACACATACACGCACGCACACACGCACACACAGTATTCATGGCTACATGACTGTGAGAACACACACACAAATACACACACAGGTGCTCACCGTTACAAACACACATAACACATTTTTGAATACAAATAGCAATATTTTTGACAGATTTGCCAAATTGCTGTTATTTTGTGCAGATTGTCTCTATTCTCTGAAACGTGGTGTTTCCAAAATGGCTTCATTTCAGAAACTTCAGGAGCACTTTTGATGAGTTTTCAAAGGATTTTATTGGCATATGAGTTTGGGGACTTTTTTTTTCCTCAACTTCAAGTTTCTTGAAAAATTTTTGAGATGAAATTTTTGAAGATATAGATGTCGCACTGCACCAAGGCGAGGTAAAATGATGAGTGTCTTCTAACTTAACAGTAACCTAACAGGTCTGAGGCCAGTGAAAGGATAAAAGTTTGTGTAGAAATGACGAAACCATCTGCCAGTTGTGAGACAATTGACAAAAACCAAATCAAATTAAGGCAAACACGTCAGCCTCATCATAATACATCTACTGCATGCATATGTGTGAGCACACACAATCTACTCCTGCATATGCATGAATATATTAGCTTGTGTGGTGCACAGAATACACAACAAGCACATAAGCACACACTCTCAATGAGTGACATCCCATACATCAGAGAAGTGGCTGGCAGCATCACAGGACGCACACGTGTATTTTTATTGAAGTGTCTGAAGTACTCCTGAAGGGCTCCTTTGAAATTAAGACATGCCTCTCACACAGGGGCCTCCTCCTCCTCCTCCCCATTAAGGATTACACATTACATGTGAGTGCCGGGGCCCTTGTCCTTCTCCTGAGACAGACTTTTATGTACTTTAACATGTCAAAGCTGTAATGAGTAGGTGTCAGCGCTCATCGCCCCCACCGTGCACACACATCTTCATAAGAATGTGCTTATTCAGGATGACAGGCTGCTTAGTAGATGACCGTTTGAAATTGAAATCATCTAGCATTACACTAAAGGGAACTATTAGCCAACTGCACTCGGAAGGGAAAGGCAGAGCCTCACTGAACCTTCTGCACATGCAAATGCTCTGCACTGAAAATCTTTGCTGAAAGGCAGCAGTCAAAACACCTCAGCAGCGGTCAAAACATGTTTGCTGCAAATTAGACTCAACTCAGCCACTGCAAACATTTGCATTCGGGTGCGTCATTCTTTGATCGAGATTTCCAATAGGATGTTTCGTTATGTTTGCTGTAAACAGATGAAAACGTCAATAGAAAGGAAGCTGGGTTACAGCCAAAGAATCGAGCAGGAAATTCAGTTGTCAGAAACCCATAAAACACCCTCATCTGTACGAGTCAAATGAGGAGAGAAGATAAGAATAGCAAATAATACAGAACACAGATCACATGCTTAAAAATTCTCACTGAAACGGCTCCTGAGAGATGAGTCATGGGAAATCTTATAGGCTTGTATATCGTCTTTGTGTATTTCCAGGTAATTCCAGGTTAATGGGCTTTGGCAACATGTTGTTAGCTGTGCTTTGACTCATAGACAATACAAAACTCCTCTCAAAAAACCTGCCCACGTTACCAGTGTCATCTCCTCTCCTCCCCCTCATCATCTGTTCTCTCACTATCCTCTTGTGTCCTTCTCCCCTTTACCCTTCCAAACCAGCACCTTTCTATTTATGCTCCCTCACCCCTCCCTCATCTAACTGTCCTCTCCTCCTCTTCCTTTATCTGTGGTGACATCAAAACGACCCTTCCCTCATCTTCCTCCTCCCTTGTCAACCCCTCCTTCCATCTGTCCATCCCTCCATCTCTGTCATCTTTCCCTCACCTTGTTGAGTGTGATGACAGCCTCTTGATTCACCCCAGTGATGTTGAACGTGTCCCCTGTCTCCCCCTCCAGGATGGTATATTCCAGCTTGGCATTCTCGCCGAGGTCGGCGTCGGTAGCTGAAATACGCCCTATCTCGGCGCCCGGGATGGCCAGCTCGGACACGGAGAAGGACCACATACCTGGGAGAGATGCACAAAGGGACATATTATGGAACTAGTCTCCATCGTTCATTAGCACTGATACGCTTCATTTGTCAGTTAAACATTTCATTTTGTCTTTTGAACTGTTTTCAAATTGCTTTTCTCCACCTGTGCTGAGCCTATATTTACAATATTTCATTCAGACGAGGCGCCATTTAATTTAGCAGGAGTGAGAGGATGAAGGAGAGAGATTAAAGAAGAGAACGGCAGAGTGCGTGTTTGAGAGCTCAGCACGGAGATATTATTAAAAGCCAGGTAAAACAGCAGCCACAAAAACCTGCCATTAAAAGTAACTGAATTAAAAGAGGCACGGATTAAATAGAAAGAAGAAGGAACAGAGGAGATGGAGAAAAAGCAAAAAGATTACAGTACAAGAAGCTGCTTCAGCTCCTTCAAAACATCTGAACTTGATGACATGCGCTAACTACTCATCATAAACATCAACTTTTTAGCTGCACAGTCGTCCATTCCTTCCTCCTGCTAACAAGTACCAAGATAACGGGCTCTTTGATGTGTGCTGCCATCATGTTTGAACATGTCCATTTTACTTTCAGCACTGCTGCCATTAAAGAGGCACATTATGAGTCCTTTTGCTGGCTTTGCAGTTTGTATTATAGGGACATGCAGTACATTTCTCTCATGATTCACCTGATGCACCGCGTTGTGTGCAGTGCTCCATCAGAAGGTGCATCAGCGAACTCACATTATTGCATAAAAGCACACGTACACACACATATGAATTCAAATATCCACCTACCACTTTATTTCATCCTAACACACACACACACAGCGGCCACCGGCAGCACTGACAAGACTAAGTAGGGTAGGAAAGATAGAAATTGAACGAGGGAAAAGGTAAGTTATCACTATTTGGCTCGCACACACACAGAACAGACAGGCTCATTCAAACAGAGCTGTTATCTGCTCAGCTAAAGCTAAGGGAATCAGATAGACCTGTAAACGAGAGAGAGAGGGGGAGAGAGAGAGAGAGAGAGAGAGAGAACAACATCGCACAAACACATTGGGTTGACAGAATAAAAGATAGCCAGCACTTCAACCAGACAGTATCTGGGCCAACACACAGGCAGATGAATTCCGTAAATCTGACAAACATCACAGTGAGACTAAATGTGAGGTTAGTTCACTTTGTGGCTCAGTATTACAGTTCAGACATCAAAGTGGCATCTGCGACCGAAGTTATCACTCAGGGTGTTTGATTCTTGTCTTCTGTAGTGTACGCTTCCCCACTAGTAATTACTGATATTGCAATTTTAAAAACACACAGGGGGGGTTCTCGCTCCAACAGGTCTACTAACTTCAACAACACAACAGGTTGGCCGTCACTGCCTTCAAAAACCACCCACATGACCTTTTGATCTGGGACTTCTAATGGCAAGACAATTTTGTCAATGCACAAAACACAGATGATTACTTTATCAATTGATAAACAATTTTTCTTGTCTTTAAACTGCAAACCCTATGGCTGCTTGGATTATAGAAACACTGAGGTCCTGAGTTCAAGTCAATGAATACTGAGTCTAAAAATACTGGAATCAGCAAAACAAATCCACCATGTGTAAGTCTGAAGCTACAATGAGGGCATGACATCAGTTTTCTCAGTGGTACAGAAGCTACAGCCCCTGATTAAACGTCTACACAAAGTCAGGTGTTGTTATGGTTAAAAGAAACCAGCGTTGATTGTTAGAGACAGGATGCAAACAGGGTTCTCCAGATCAGAGTCAGACGCTTTGTGCACCCAACCATCCACCCTGACTTCTTCCATAGAACTGGATTTATGCTGGATGCAAAGGGTTAACAGAGTCAAACAGTAAATATCTATGGTGTTGGTTTTGATTTATATCTCAGTGTCAATATCACAGCAACTGCAACCCTAGAACAGATGTGATCAGTTTGTATCAGGCTACATTAACCCCACTATGTTTTCAGTATTTCATTTACTTTGTGAGATGGAGCGACAGCCGGCTACACAAGTCCTTATAGAAGTGGAGTTGCATCTAATCATTCACTATATTAGAGAGTGTTGATCATGGTGAGCAGAGGGTTTGCAGGGGAGGATGTTTTTGTTAGATGTGTGTTACTAAAAAGGAGAAGGAGTTCTCTTGCAGTCCCCCATGTTGTATCTCTGTAGCACTACCACCAGTTGTGGTGTAGCCACAGGGCTTAGCTACAATAACTACATGGGTAGGCTCTGTAGCTCCACTGTAACCCCCTAACACACAACCTATAACAATGCCGAGCTACAGTATTCACACGGCCACAGGAGGTCATGACCAATCAATGCTATCCTTTATCTGATGAGGACATAGAGGACAATTTCTCAGTCTGGCTCGAATTTCATTTCATTTAGGATGAATTAGCTGTGATGCTCATAAAGATTAAAGGTAAATACCAAAAGGTCATTCATTACGTGCTGGACAACCGCTTTTTAGAATATTACATGCTGAGTTAAAAAGAGCTTTTGAATTACTGAGCATGTTGATCAATATTTTGATCTATACTGTCACAGATATCTAGAAATAAGTCTGAAAATTGGCAAAGTAGTACAACTCATGTTTTACAACAATCGTTTTTTTTTTTTTCCTTACTATCTTAGATTAATTTGCTTCTTTGCCTGGAAGTCACTCCCAGTTATCGACGTTGTCTGTACAGAGCAAGGACTCTCTTTTTCTGCAGGAACTGAACATCATTAGCCACGGCATCGCCCTCACAATGAAGACATCCATCTGGGAGATAAGCTAGTTGGTGGTGTTTCAAACTGAGCCCGATCAGAAGACGGAAACGTGACCTTCCTTTACAAATCAAAACAATGTACCACTATGCAGCAAAGATGCGTAGGAACTGAAGAAGGAAAAAAAAAACTGTAACTCCAGATCATTTTTCTCAGCTGACAAACAGAAGTTATGAACTGATGAGTCAACATGTTACTGCTGTGGTAATATTTGCATGGACAACTCTAAAAACAGAACAGCCAAGATGGATTTGAAGAGATTAGAACAAATTCTTTCTTGATCAAGACGAAACCACAGTGAATCAAATAGTGTCACATTTTTCAATAAGCCGCCTTTTATAATAAAATTGTTTCCCAGCTATGGTCTCTGCATTTACCTTATTGGCTTCTATTAACTGCTGTTTAACTGTATGAGAGGAATTCTCCTCTGAAATAAATACTATGCAAATCAAATTTATTATTTGTTTATTACTGCTTTCCTTCTGTAGCAAGCTGGGGTAACGGCTGAGATTTTTTTTTTTTTTTTGCCAGCTGATTCTCGATGGAGATTACATAACAGCGCCAGTGACACAAATTCACCACTGACATTCAAATGAGATTTGTTTTTCATAGTTAAATAAGTGGCGGGTTGCTAGCTAGCACCACAGCATTTTCTCTGCACACATTACAAGCAGTAACTGTGACAGTAGCATTAAGCTCACTGCTGGCCTTATGGCTCTAAAGGGCCATGAATTGGCCCCATTACCATATGCTGCTCTCCAGGCTGCTCTTTACCCACCCCCTTTTTTTTTTCTTTACTTCATTTACCTCCTGGTGAACAACTGTTTCCTCCCCCTCCTCGTGCAATTTACTCAAGGTGCTCTGCGAGATGATGTGGAGTGTTTCCCTTTGTCTAAAAGTGTAGTGAACAGGATGTAATGGCTGATTTCAACTTATATACTAATGGCTACTTTTTGAAAAGGAAAAAAAAGGAGACTTAAAGGTACTGCAGTCCATGAGCACCGCCTCCAAAGAGGACTTCATAGTTTGACATAAAATGAACTCCCACAGTGCTTTTATTCACAAAGAGGAATGTATTTCTATGTATTCGTCACTCTCTACATACCAGAATGAATGTTATTATATCATTATGGCTCTAAAAGCTAGTTTCTTATACATGCTTATTATTAAGTTATAATTAAGTATATCTTATACTTAATTATAACTATCAATTTCCCTACATTCTTATATTAAGAAATCGTATAAGTTCGATAGCAAAGACCAAATGGTATTCTACAGCCTGATCAACCTAATGAGGAGAAAAATCATTTCAAGCTTGTAAAACAAAACTATTCCAAAATGCTGATGAACGTATCTGCAAAATGTTCACAGACACCACATTTCATTTGTTTTCCTACAATGTCCACTCTTCCAATATAATATCCTAGCAACTAAAGCATAATAAGTTAATTATAGTTAAGTTTAGGAACCCACATGATTGAGGTTTGATAAAACTCATGGTCTTCATATGAAAAAAGTCAACGGTGACTTGAAGCATGCACAGGACATGTCCATATTATTAACATTTAACCGAAACTACAATCTGTGACCTCAGGCCATGACCTCAGCCCCATCCAGCACCTTTGGGATGAGTCCTGACTGTGATCCAGGCCTCATCAAAAACCATCAGTGCCTAACATTACTAATGCTCTTGTGCCTGAATGGGAGCAAATCCCTGCAGATTGAGTGGAGGACATTCATAGAAGACTGGAGGTTGTTTCAGCAGCATGATAATGCCCATAGTTTAGGAATTAGATGTTGATCACATACGGGTATGATGCTTGGGTGTCTACATACTTGGGTGTATTTGTTGTATTATCTGCTATATGTATACATTACTGGGTTCATATTACATGATGAAACATAAAGTGTTGAGTGTCACATAACAATCCTTAAAGTAAATGTATTCTGCTGCTGACAGAGTATGCCAACGCCCACATGGCCCTGCAGGGGCCTGCCCACTGAAAGGGACAGCGTGTGCCAATGAATAAATGCTAAATGCCAGTTTATGTGGTGTGACTACCATGCCTACCATCTGGGACAGACATAGCACCAGAAGGCTGAGACGAAGACAACTCGAACATAAACAGGCCTGTTGCTAATGAGACAGCAAATTAGGAAAGTTATTTACAAGTCAGAGACTGCGGTTTCTATTGATCTGTGCTACTGTGCGGCGAAGAGGGGACAACGCACACCTACGCCGCCGCACAACAGGCCCCGTCATGAGCTCTTTCTCTCACGCACACCGGCGGAGGGAAACGCTCCAGCCTCGCTCTCTCCCTCTCTCTCTCTCTTTCTCATACGCTCTTGTCGCACACAGGGAGCGCTCACGAGGAGAGTGACAAAGGGGGTGTGATGCTGGCAGAGTAGGCTATACCTAGTCATTATCAGCTTTCTGCTCACTCAGGAGAGCAGCTGGCAACACAAGTCGTACATCATTTCCACCTGTGATGGACTGGGGGGGGGGGACTAAAAAGAGGGGTATCCAGTAGGGAGGGGTGGGAAGGAGGATAGTGAAAAGGTGAGTGGCAGGGAGAGAATCCCGGCTCATTCAGAGCATAAAGAACCTCAGAAAGCAGCACAGGTCCCTGATAAAATCACACATCGGGACGAAAGCAGAGAGCGGCTGGGATCTGTCCTCCGCCTTTGTTCGTGCAGGTAAAGCCATTAGAGCGGACTGTGAGGAAACAGCATGAGCACACTGGTTGTAGGCTTCATGTCTCAGTAATATAGGTGCTCCCCACTGAGACGGCCATAATTGTGCCAGGGAGAGAAGATCAAACACCCTCCTGTGCTTTATTTTGGTGCTGCTTCACAGACATGAAGACACTCTCTTCACGTCTTTTTCTCCTAGGCCATATCAGCCTGTTCTGATTCCCCATGACTGTTGTCAAACTAAGTTCAATAAGGGAGCTGTGGTGATCGAATGAATGGGGCCACGTTGGCAGGCGGATTAGTTGGAAATGAAGCGAAAAGACGGACGGTGAGTGTTAATTAGGGAAGGTGTAGTTTAATACAGGTTTCAAAGAGCAGAAAAAGCACTTAAATTGACAAACTGCTGGGTGGAGAGTGGAGGGGGACTGAGGATGATCTAACAGAAGAGGGGGCGACTGTAAAAAGGACAGATAAATGTGAAATGAAAGACGCAACACGACAGGGACAGAGAAGGTGGGAAGAGAGAAATGCAAAGGGTAAAAAACCAGCAGGGAATGACTTTTTGAAGACAAGCATGGACCGGGACCTGAGATGTAAGAGCACAGAGGACAGGAGGGGAGAGGAGACGAGCGTTGAGTGGGAACACACACAAAAAAAAAAAACAGGCATGTGACTCCACCACATCTTATCTGAAGCAGAGGCAGCGTGTCTCTTGTGATGCCGGTGGTGGAGTTGGAAGGCGTCGAGTTAGGGGAGTCATTAAAAAAATGTCTAGCTGGCTAAAGCGCATGCACTGGTTTTGAAAATAGCCTGAATAAAATCTGCATCCATTTAGGGGGGAGTCCATCACACAGACACTCATACTCGAGAGGGCTTAACGGAAAAGGCCGGAGAGACAGGAGGGAGGATCGAGGCGGGGAAGAGTGTGATTTAGGCAACATCAAGAGTGTTAGAGAAAGAGAGAGGGAGTGATAGCTGAGGCAGGGGTGGAGAGATGAAAACAGAGCTGCTATCTAGGCAAGATTTTTATTCCTCCCAGGCCACAACAGCGTTGGATGAAACTGCATGCAGCAAGAGTGGAAGTGACGCCTTCCATCTCGGCACTAATGGGGTTAATAATGAAACAGTGTAGATCTTTTCCTTCACAGGCTCCGGGGCAAAACGGTATAAAACACTGCATGTTGCTGTTTAACTTGCCTTGAGCTTAGAGGTAGACCATTAGGCATCACTGAGCTCTGCTCTAATGCCATATGGAGTAGGAGGAAATGGCAGGGTGTGCCTGAGTGTGTGTGTTTTTGTATATGTGTGTGTGTCCATTAGTCCATTAGTATGTGAATGCCTGCACTTGCATGCTGGAGTGGGCGCACCCAGGTGCCTAAGTGCGTACAGCTCTAAACAATGGCGACTCCGCCGCCCTGTGTCAATCCTGAATCAGCTCTGGGTCCTTTCAGGGCAGGATAAAGAAAAGCAGATAAGCACTGGCACCTCATATAATGGAGCTTTCTGCAGCAGCTTCAATGTTTTTTTTTTTTCACAAAACTATATATTCTTTTTAAATGAAATCCAGCTGCAAGGTTATGTAGAAAATGCAAACATCAGCTCCAGCTTACCCAGGATATCCAGTGGCTAATAAGCTTTACAGTGACTGACTGGAGCTCAGTGACAAAATGATAAAATGACGAAGTGGCAGGCTGGACGGCTGGTTGGCTGAAAGACTGACTGATGTGACTAAGAGAAGGGAGAGGAGAGTTTGCGGCTGGCTCAAACCAGTTAGACTCGCCGGTGACATTCGCTTCTACCTGCGAGATATTGTGAGAGAGGAGAGAAACAGAGAAATGTAAGACGAGCGCTCAAGGGAAGAAAAAAAATGGGAGAAATACGACACGGGGCTGAGAGCGAACGAAGGAGGGCCGTGACTGAGAAGGAGAAAGAGAAAGAGAGAGAGAGAGAGGGATGTGACTGAGAGCAATGTCTCCAGCAGTGATTTTACTGTCTATTGAAGCAGAAAGCACTGAACTTTAGATGAAATATTAATACAGAGCAAGAAACAGAGGGATAGAGAAAATAAAAGGATAAAAAGCACGCTGGTATTAGCCACCTCCATTTTAATTAGTTTCTCCTTTCATTTCATTTCCTCCATCTCTTATTTGGGCTCTGAAGATGTAAAACTTAATTAGGGAATAACAATTATTGGAAATTATTGCCTATTACCTAATTGTCTAGGTTATCACCGTAATCATTATTACTCTATTGCAACTACAACCGAGCATTAGAGCCAGATGAAATTAGTCAAACTGTTTTAGGAATCAAACGCTCAATTTTCCCCCAGAACGTGCTGGTGCAGAGCGGAAAAATCCAAAGGTTGGGTTTAATTAACACAAGGTGTTGTTCCAGCCTGAAGGCAGGCTGCACACTGGACACGGACGTACCGGGATGAGAGACGCTTCTTCCCGAGATAAAAAGCGTCATTTTGTGGCAACACTGTGAATTTTTAAAGAAGGAGACGCTGGAAAAGAGGAGGAAAAAAAAAAAAAAGAATTCAACAAGACCTAAATTGGATATTTTTGCGGGCTTGTTTGTGCAAAGTGATTTATAGTGATCGCATCCATTATGTAACGCCATGTGGGTATAGGAAATGCAATCAGGGCCTGTATTTATCAAGCGTCTCAGAATTACTGAGACGCTCCTACCTCTGAGTAGGACTTCAGAGATGTTTGTGTTTATTTTCAGTGAGGACGAGCATCTGTCCTTAGTGTGACGTCACTGTTTTACAACACTCAAAGTTCAAATTATGATGAAAATATCAGCTCTATAAATAAACATCTCTGTTAGCCAGGATTTTTGCTGAAAGAGCCTGTGCTGTCCAGGGTTGGTTTCCTTAATGAAAACTGAGATGAAGAATATTTGTCGATCACCTTTTCTTCACAACAAAAACAAGACTAAAACTAAATAAAAAGTAACCTTTCCAAAAAGAGAACTGTGACGAAATATATGACACAGAGCTTTATTCAACAGCCTGCATCTGATGAATCACACACTGTGGCTCCTCATAAGTAAAACAGTTTCCTTCACTGTTCAGGAGATGATTTAGCCACTTTACCTGCTGAACTACTATTAATAACAAACAGTAAATCAGTAACAGTATCTGACGTTACCTGCTCGTGGAAGAACACTAAATAAATCTACAGTCCACTGAGAATTAGACAAGAGGCAGCAACAAAGCAGCTCAGACAGACTAAGAAAACATGTAGGCTGACATTTACTAAAAGGTAAGATAATGTGACTGTCAAATGCTGTGAAGGTAACATTAACATTACTCTCAGTCGGCCATCTTTAGTGTTGCTATCAGGAGGAGTGAGTAAGTTCCAGGATTAACGTCTGAGGTCCATCTAAACCGTCCTCTAAATGTTTGCTAAACAAAGATCACAGTACTGATGTTATGTGATGATATAGTGTCTTCTCTCACACTAAACCCAGAAATTAAAGAGTACTTTAGTGAACAGGTGAGTGAATCCAGCTCCTGAATGTCTCACTGCTCTGCAGTGAACAGCTCAGGCAGCTGCAGGAATCACTGTACTAGATCAGATCAGAGAGAGCGGCTCTGTTCAAACACACAGAGTTTGGACTGGATTTACTGAGGTGAGTCAGGCTGTACTACCTGACATGGACACCTTGTGAGACACACCTTGGTATCACTACTACACCATGGTAACTGTACACAAAGATGGATGTAGTCTCAAAATGTACTGAAGACATAAAAATTAAAGATGTATGATGAAAATGAGACAAACATGTCGCTGAGGAAAGGTAAACTAAAACTAACAAATTTTCCTCAAAAGACTAAAAATAAATCAAAACCAGCTGCCAACATTAACAACTGTACTGTAATTAATTAATATTTGCAGTTAACGGTTTCTCTTAATAATCTCACTGTCATCAATTAATATCCCTCCTCCCACTGAATGGGCCTGTATCAGTTTGACAGGTTAGGACATGGAGCTCTCCTTTAGATCCTCACAGATACAAGCTGTTAGTCAAAAAATAAGAACTAAAAATGCTTCACTCTGAGAAGTTTTGTCCAGTTACAACTCATCTCCTACCCAGATCCATGATGTACCAGAGAAGCTCTGTGAAGTACCGAGAATAAAACTTATGATGGCAAAGGATGATTGAAACAACAATGGTCTAATCTTAATAAAACAGTACCTACAATGCATTGATGTTACAGTGACAGGTCTCGACGTAACTTGGAAAGAACTAGGAGTTAACTGGTTCTTGAACTACCCAGGAGAGTGAAGTCAAACTGGTTTTATTGCAAACATAGTTTTGCACATCTTAAAATAACAGTTGATGATGGCAGCAGATGTTGTTAACACTATGAATATAAATTTACAGACTGTAAGCTGAATAAATATGTCATTTGCATTAATATAGATAATATATTTTAAGCAGTTTATGTGTAACAGATTACTTTTGGAAACTAGCTTTCCCCCGCTCTGGCGTTTAGTGTGTTTTATGCAAAGCAGTGCACTCCGCATTCACGCACTAAAGCAAAATGGGCCTGGTGAGAATTCAACCCGTAATTGCAAGTGCAGCAGTTACAACGTGGTAAACCACATGGGAGCTTTCGTGCAGTTCTGGAAAAAACAAAAAAAAACAATGACAGTGCAGGTGCACAGCTTCGACAATGTTGGTGGAGAGAAAAACACCAGTTACAGAAAAATATATACAGACATATTTATTTGAAACCGAAAGCATGGATGTTTCCTTTCCTGCTTTAAGTCGGAAAACAAAAATGAATAGTTTGGAGCTGTGATAACAGTTTGTTTACTCCTCCAAGCGACTGTATGAGGTTAAGTTCAGGACAGACCTTCTGTCTTCCTCCAGTCTATACCCTTGTTTTTCCTGCCGTCCCTTCCTTCCTCGCCAAATTCTTACTCCAAATCATTAAAATTTTTCTTCATCCACAACAAACAACCAGCCACTCCAGTTTAACTGTAACCCATTTACACAGCTGGAAGCCACAGATTCCTACAAGGCCACGCCGCAGGGTCCATCTTGGCATCATATCTCTGCATCCCCCCAAAATTGACTTTATATCTGTTTGGCTCACAGAATGATCGTCTATTTACCCAATAACGAAGGGCATTTTTATGATTTATAAGAATGTCGCAAAGAATCGGAGGAGCGCTCAGTTTGGCTTTGCCAGCCTTTATGTGTAAGGTATGGGAGTGCAGGGCTGAGGCCATTCATTTTGCACCCCTGCAGCAGAGTAGTTTACCCACTGCCGGTTTCCTGACAGAGACCGTATAGTGGATGGAGCTACTTAGAATATCTGGAAAGAGATGACGTGCTGGCCCATTTCCAGCTGTGCTTTGAGGAGCCCAGGGAGAGGAGGGTCAAGAGTGCGGAGAAGGCAGGAGGGGGGATGGCAAAGACCTCAGGGAGCATGTTCAGTTGGCTGCTCAGGGATCCTCAGAGGGTTAGGTGGGGATTGTACATGTTCAGCCAAGTGCACATCAGTGTAGTTCCTCAGTGGTAGGGGATAAGGGATTTTAAAAGACTCTCAGAAAGTGTTCTTCTAACTTCTTTCCAAGGATCCATTTTGATGAGCTCGAGTTTGAAGCAGGATTTGAGCTTGTGTATACCAACAGGCTAACTGAGAGAGGAAACAAAAAGAAACACACACACACACACACACCCAAACAAACAGTGATGTGAGACAGCCAGCAACGGCCCGCCACACCCCGCTGAGGATGTGCCGCTCACAGTCCAGCGACTCCATTCATCAAGCTCGACAGAAAGAAAGAGAGCGCAAGAGAGGGAAGGAAAAAAAGAAGGAGTAAACAGAGGCTGAGAGGTGAAAGGTAACGTTGCAAGACAACAGCAGAGGGATTGAGAGCTCGGGCACGACAGCAGGTAAAGGTAGGTAAGCACGAAAGAGACAGGAAAGGAGGAAGGAGTGATAGAAGGAAAGGAAAAGAGAGAAAGGTTTTAGACACTGCCGGGACCGTTCCCATTAACATGGAAATCACTCCTCCCCCCCCCACTCTCCATGGCTCAGTGATGGCTTGGCAAAAAGAGAATGGCTTTAGCTCCTATTATTCTGCGTGAGGGGGCACACTGCCAGGTCAGATGAAAAAGTTAACGCAAAAAAATAAAAAAATTGTCAAGACAGTCTCTTTGCACCCTGTCTCCCAGCCTCCTGCCTTTCCTCCATGTTTTCTATATATGAAAAAAAGGGCTGAGGCACTGCCTGTGTGTGATGGATTCACCTAATTTCCACAGAGGTCCCAGCTTATACACTGGGAAAAGGAAAAAAAGAAGCAGGCACAGAAATGGCCCCGTTTTGCCGATTTTATGAAGTTTTAAATTTCTCTGTTTTTTCGTCTGCGATGGCAGAGAAAGTTTGAGAGTGAAAGTTCTCTGAGTGTGGAGAATTTGAGACCCTCTCGGGCTTCCATAAGGCTGGAATGCCCAGATGTAGGTCTACTGGAAATCTTGTGTTGTATAGGGCGATTACTGCACGATGAATCTCTCCTCTCAGGACTCTTTTGGCTGCACAGGATTGCGGAAGAAAAGCTCATCAGGGGAAGCGCTGCCCCGCGGATTCCTCACAGGAGCTGCCAATTTGATGTGGCTCTAATGTCAGCGCAAAGCCTTGATTGTTTGTGCATGTATATGTGCAGAAGAACAAGAGAAAGGGATGAGAACAAAAAGCCACCACCCACGAGGCCGAATGACCCTGCTACTTCAATACTCGTGCACCAGCTGGACACATGACACACACACACACACACAATACAGTTAGTGGGCTGCAGCAGCATTCATACCCACGCAGGGTAAAAGCCTAGAGAAACCAAGCAGAGCTCTATACTGCGCCACCACTGACTCCAGGGCAAAGGCGCTACTGTAGCAGGCCTAATTGTGCGTTGTGATATGAGGGAGCCATTTTGGGAAAGACTTTTCATGCCTCAGCGCTATACCCTCCGCTCCTGAGCTGGCTGTATATACAAAATTTTGCATATGTACTGTATGTAATGTGAGACTGTATATGTTGTGCTTGTGTAAACTGTGTGTGCGTGTGAATTCTCCACTTCAAACATATTGAATCAGCCACAGTTGTCAATAATAAATCACATACCAGCCTTAAACTGCTTTCATGTTAAGTGTAGATGTACAGAAACATGCATGCATAAACAGATACAGACACATCAGTTTGCACCATGGCCATTAAACACAACACTGAAAACCTGCCTCATTCCATTTCCCAGCATCCCTACAGCTGTGTGAGATGAAGTGATTTTCAGCTAGCCTGATTATCACCGTCACCATAAAGCCATTAGCTTTACTCCTCTCCTTCCTTTCTGTATCCCCCCACCCCCCCCACCCCCATTTCTATCCTTCCATCCTGTTGTCTCCCTCCTCCCTCCTTCACGCTTTGGTGAACTTGCCCCCCGGACTCGCTTTCATGCATTCTAAAGAGTGCCGGCTTCACATCTTTATCGTGCCAGTCCAAACAATGGGAGACGTCAGCGTGTGGGTGGCGATCATTGGACAGGACGACAGGACGTGGGCGGCTGCGTTGGACCGGATTGGCCTACGCGCGTGTCCCTTATCGGTGGATGAGCCCATTACTAGTCCACAAATGCACATTAGTCATGCCATTTAACTAAATTCATTATCGATGCCCTATTGAAGAGGACACAAGCTATTTTCGATATGCGTTGGATTTTATTGAATGTGATGCGGCTTCTAAAGAGGATATAACAGAAAATGATGTAGGCTGATGCCAGCGCTGATGAGGTGTTGTGTAAGTGTGCCATTGTTACATAGAAAGCAAACTACGAAAGCACAAAGAAGGCAACTTACTGCACAGTCCATCCCTCATGTTCTATTAACA
Source organism: Toxotes jaculatrix (assembly GCF_017976425.1). NCBI lineage: Eukaryota > Metazoa > Chordata > Actinopteri > Toxotidae > Toxotes > Toxotes jaculatrix. The sequence continues at coordinate 6,409,686 of NC_054407.1, forward strand.
TTATTTTACGCATTAAAATTGCATAACAAATGATTCATTATTAAAGCGCAGCATTTTGAAGAAACTTCAATGGCAAACATTAACTCCAGGAATGGAAATTATTGCTTGGCAGTGAACACAAATGTTCATTAACAATAGCTACAGTAGTTTATAGTGGGACTGTGAGAGTAGATGGTTTGACGAGTGGGATTTCTCAGCACAGACACGTTCTGCCACACTGACTAAAAATGATTGTCCGCTGAGGGTGTTTTAAAACAGGAACAGATGGGAGAGAGTGTGATAAGGGACACGAGGGTACCGGGTGTGTGAAGAGCACACACTGAGAGAGTGGGAGTCAGGAATGCGTGTGTGTGTGCACGTGTGTGTCGGTGGGGAGGGATGTATGTGTGTCTCTGGGCCTGACAGCAGATTACAAAGTCTTTTTCCCTCCCCGTCTCCCTGTCTCCTCACCTCTGACTGATCGTGCAATTGTGCAACAAACGACGAAGTAGCTCATGCTACAGAAAAAGAAAACACACGCTGGGTTACACTGTTATACCAGTCTCTTGGTATACTCTCTCAGCTCACCCACTCATCCTTCTGTGTTGTGTATATTCCTCTTTGCCTTTTTTTTTTTTTTGCATCTCATTCACACTAAAGGACATAATACCTTGATTATCCCTCCTGACTCCCTCCATTTCATTTACTCCCCCGCTCCCTTTCTTGTACATTCGTCTCCTCGTCCCCTTCGTCTCTCTATTGCTTCCTCTACATTTCCTGAGCCTCTTCTCACCCACTCCCTCTTTGCTTATTCCCCTTCGTCTTACTCCTCTGACAACTTTATCACACCTTTCTCACCGACTCCATCTTTCTCTTTTTACCTTTTAGGAAAAAAGTACACACTTAAGCACAAAACTCACACACACACACACAGAAGGAGCTGTACATTCCCTTGCACACACCTGCCCTTTCTCTCTTTCTATCTCCCCTCATTCACACTCTCTCTGTTACAGACTCGCTCTCCAGGGAAATGAATTAGTAATATTTATGATGAAGCCCTCTCCGAACTACTCCCTCGATCTCTCCCCCTCTTTCTGTCTCATCTCCCCGGCGCATAAAATGACACTGATCTTATCAGCGCTACCTATGTAGTCATCTGTCAGCGCATCTATCTTTTCATCCATCAAACTGCTGGGAGAGTGATGGCTCCCTCAACGTTTTTATGTGGCACCACTGGCAAGCCAAGGTTGTTTGGAAACCACATAAAAACGGGAAGCGGCACCTGCGTCTCCGTCTGCGAACTTGTCACCGAGCAGAGTTGTAGCCACAGTTCTCGCAGGCAGAGCACAAGAAGCAAAAGTTTTCAAAGAGCAAAAGTTATGAGGCTGTGGATGCATCTGAGAGTTCCTGTATGTGTAGTTAAAGTATAACAAAGTGCTGTTAAAACTGTCACAACATAATGAATTAATGTTTTGCCCTTTGACAGCCCACAGATTCATCTGAGCTCCATTCAGGAGGTACAGTTGGTGTACAGATTTCAGGGATTGGGCCAGATCACACATCAGATGTTGACATTTCACCGGAAAGGAGCATATGAAGAGTGACATTTCACTCTCTGATTTCACAGATAGTAGAATGAGGCTGTGAATCATCTCAGAAAAGTTTTTAATTTAGATGATTTAGATAAAAGCCAAGATCATCTTGTACATAAAGTGGAATATTTGAAAGGCAGCATGTTTTTAATTATTCTCTTTATGATTTTAGAGCGCTGAATGTGAAAATACAGGATTGCTTTTCAGCACAGCTAATCATATTTTTAGATATTTTAGATTTAGCACTGTTTTGAATATAACAGCATTTAATGGTGTAAGATAAATGGAGCAGGTGGATCAACAAGCAGTACAACAGAATCTCTTAACAAAATCTCACACATGTAAACTGCTCGGTCTGCTGAACAGGCATACTGAGAATAAATTAAAGCACAACTGAAGGACTTGGTCGAATGTGTTTCAAAAGTAATTAGTCAATGACATTGAAGGAACCTTCCTAAGTTTTATCTGAAGATGTTGTAAGATTAAAGTTTAGTTACATTTTGTGAAGTGATTAATAAAATCTTTTATTTTATGCATTAAGCTTCATTCTTCAACTTTAAATGGTAGTTTGTCAAAATGATCCCAACTTAAAGTTAATCTTCTGGCTTTTACCATAGCTTTCAACCCGATCACATGGTCTTCATCAGCAGATGAAATCTGGTCATGTGTCATAAAGGTGGATCTGTTGAAATGTGAGCTCAGAGGCTGTATTTTTTAAAGGTCAAGAATGAACATTCATGCTTAACTTTATACCAAAAAAAAGAAGTCTTCAAAAAGAAGAAGAAAAAAGTGAGAGTGCTGAGTGTTGAGCTAACCATTCAAATAAGTCAGTTACTTTGAGAAAGCGTGAGAGATGATGACTTTAGGCTTGTAGCATTTCTTATCTTTCTTCTGCTGCTTCATGTACAATTTATTTGACATTTTGAAAATACGTATATGTTATCTGAAAGTGTAGAGAAGTACATATAGAGTAACTGATGTTTGTCGTTTGGTTTAGTATATGTTTTTTATATCAAATGATCCTGACCTAAACTGTAAGAGTATGCTTAAGCCCATAATGTGTTGTATTGTTGTTTATAATGTGGCCAGAGTTTTCTAATATATTGCATTATCGGGAATCTTCTCATGCAGCAGGAAGAACTGGGTCATGTTTATTTTTATGATTTCAGATGTGAAAGGCATGTGTTTGCACCTTTTTTCTTTTGTTTTTTCTGTTTGCTCTATCTTGAGTATATCATTTCCTCAGGTGTCATTGGAGAAATTGCTGAAACTAGAAGGCAATATTTGTATTTCATTTTGGTACTGTAAGTAAGAGGTGAGAAAAATAAGACAGAAAAAAGAGAGCGCTGGGTAAAGGTAGCTGCCATGTTTGCTGTTTCATGGAAGAAATATATATTTATATAAACTGCAATAAAAAAAGACTTCAAAAACCTGTAAATAATATCATAATAATATCAATATTTTCAAAGAGTCTTGGTGTTCCAGAAAAGTTATCCTCTTCAACAGACAGGCTATCCTCCTAAATAACCCACTTTTTCAGAGTGGTGTCCTGTTCCTGTTGAAATCCTGTCCTTTGTATTAAATAAGTGGTCATCTTATTTTTAGGTACACTTCCAGCCGCTGCTCCAGCCTCTATTTCAATTTATCCCGGAGAGAATTCAACTGTGGAGTACACACAGCCATAAATTATTCAGCTACAGTAAACATGGAAAAACATGTCTGAATAAATGACTACATGGAAACAAGGGTATGGAATTTCAAATCAGTCCGACAACAACACTGTGGCCCTACTACAAAGCTATATGATGCTGTGGAAGTCCCATCATCTTAATTTCCCTGTGGATTAGCAGAGGACTAGAGAGTCATCTACTGTGCCTATCCTGAAGCTTTGTAACAGGAGGCTGATAATTTGAGATGTGATTTGATACCTAAAACCCTTGTTTACTCTCAGACAATTAGCCAACCATGTATTCCACACTGCACGACCATAATTAAGAGCTTAATCAGGCAAGGAGTGTATGGATATGGAACAAGACGGTAATAGAAAGTCCCCCTTTAGCACAATTTTTACATTCATCTGCCTTGTTAACTACATATTTTAGGGGAGGGGTTGGAAACAAAAGTTACCATACTCCCAATGTGACGTGTTCTCATGAAAAACAGGCCCACTGAGAAATATGTAGTCCAGTGAGTATTAATTTGAATGCAGCAAGAAAATATCAAGAGATCCAATGATATTTCTGGGATAAAGGCTTCAAATCATCTTTGAATAATATCCAGCAAGATACTAAAAATGATTACTTTGTAGACTGTGTCTAAATATTTGTCACCTTAAAATGTTCAAAAAGCGTCAGTACCTTTAAAAAGTTCATTTGATATGGATGAAAATAAAATTAAAGCTTTTCTCGCACCAAGGAACGCAGAGCTAAAACATCAAATAACATGTTGCTGTCCAAATACATTTGGAGCACGGCGTATGCCATTTGATAATGAGACCCAAAGGAAAGTGTGGCTAGAGCGTCATGTCTGCCAACGACGCGTCTGAAAATATCCCACATTTTCCACTTATTTAACCAAAAAACAACTACTGTTCTATACAGTGGGCTACTTTCCCTCTGCTATACTGCCTCCTCCGGGCATAAGAAATGTGTTCACAACTGTCCATACAACAAGCCCACGTAGTTCACTGGACTCCTGTGTTGGATGAGGAGAAATTCTAGGGCAATGTGAAAAGACAAGCCCACAAAGCAGGGCCTGTTTTTTTCTTCATGTCAACGTACAGCTGATACCTGGTTCATACCAATGTAATCCTCTCCCATCCCAGCATCCGTTAAATGCCATGAGGAACAAGCAGCGCTGACCTTGGGAGACGCAGGGGCCGGATTTGAGGGTGTCTTTTTAAAAGCCCGGGTGTGTAATTGAGTAGAGCAGCGGGGTGGCTGGCTTTGATGGTGGAAACAGAGGGGAGTTTGAGTGTGTGAGGGAACACACAGAGAAAAAGGCAAGCAGAGAGTCAGCCATACACACAGACATACGCAAACAAACGTGGGCTATATGGGGGTTGTTCACACACACACATATGTGGAGGCTAGCATCAATTGGTCTTCATCATCAGGACCAGCAGAGGCAACAGCCAGGAGGTTTGGTAGGCTGTGAGGTTTCAGGGCAGCTGCTGGCACCGTGAGGCTCCTCATCACCCAGACAGTTCAGAATGAGTCCTGTTTTCCTCCAAGAAGCCCTCTAGTCCTCAACACAGCCCAGTCCAAAACAACAGCTTTGATGAAGGATCAACTCGACCAACAAACCCCTCACCCCAGGACATCATTAGTTCAATTTTGGCATTAAAGCCAGTGGTGTATTGGACTAGAAACCCTCCTCGCATGCCCATCCAGCTCCTGTAAACTATTGTCCTGGATCCACCTGCACTCTGCGATGTTATGTTCACCTGCTCCTGCAACTGTCAAATGGTAAAACTTCATTTAATATTGCTGCAAATAACGTGCTAAATCTATTTCTCAATTTTGCTTTATTACAATTATATGCAGATGTGAACAAATTAACTTTGTGCTACAGTTAATCATGGTTATATCAAAATCAAGAGAGTGTGATTTTCAATTTTCATTTTTTTTTTTACAATTTACATAATACACATTAACTGTCTTACAAAAGCTGTAGGAGGTGAAAGTTTTAGTTGCTTATTATTGATTAGGACTGAATGATGACTGATTTACTCCACTGATTACAATTAATTAAGAGTTGGACAAACCATTAGAAGAATGCTGGTGTCTGTACTACCAGTTATTATGCACGGGCAAAGCTGGTTTTGTAGTCGAGCCTGTCTCACCACTCTGTGTATCTTTGAAATTGGCAGAGGGATGCATCTTTTTTACTTTGGGGGGTGAGGCGGGGAGGGGTGGACATGAGGCAAAGACAGTCAATTTGAAGTTAGTTATTGTAGTGTGGCTGCTGATTTGGCGTGGAGCAGCAGCAGTGGCTGTGACACACAGCTAATGGAGGCAGTTTCGGTACTTTAAAACCATTAGAGCCTGATTGCCGCAATTTGCATCAACATTCCTCCTCAGAGTCAAAACTCTGTAAAATCTGAACACACATACAAGGTGATTTTTTTTGGGGGGGGGGGGTTTCTTTTTTTTATTTTGTCTGAGGAAATCATTATCTCCAATGTCTGTCGTGAATAAACTTCAATAAAGCCACCTGGGAAATCATATAAAAAGACTCACTGCAGAACTTTCCAGACAATCGTTACAGCTTGATGTTTTCTTCAGTATCACAGTAATCCAGTAATGCCTGCCTGTACATCTGTGAGTACAGTGCAAACATGAACTGCTTATAGCTATGCGGGGGTGGGGAGGGGATAATCCCTGATCTTGGTGATTGCCTCATGTCATTTTTTCAACAAGTAGCTAGCAGCTCCAGCAGCTAGACTGGTAGATGTCAAGCATAAATGACAGCTGTCAGACACAGTTGTGAGAAACTGACGTTAAACTTTAAACCAACTTGTGTCATATATTGTTACATCTGCTCCTGCGAGCAGGCCGTCTACCACATCCTCCAACTCAATTCAGTGTCTCCAGAACCTGTTGCCACTCTCTCCCTCTGTGTGTGTGTGATTGTGTGATTGTGTAAATAAAGATGCAGGAGTCACAGCAGAACCTCACCAGCTGTAACCACTTCTATAATCAAGACCTCTATAAATACTCAGGCGTGCCACTTCTGCTCTGCCACATCATAGACTCTGTTACCCGTCAGTGTTGCCATGCGATGCTACACGAGTAAAATTTGTTAGCAGTTATGCTCTTCAGCATTCGGTTCTCGTTGCCTATTTCCCTTGTACTCATCCTGTTCTCTGTCTCCCTTGCAGTCCTGCCTGTTCAGACACCAGCTCCTGTCTTCTGTCCCTCGTCTGTTTCCCTGGCCTGGAGCCCTACTCTACTCAGGTGACATTGGATCCTGCTCTAAACCCTGGTACCCTGGCCACTACCTGCTCCTGCCCCAGGCTCCTGGTTCTCAGCTGTCAGTCCGAGCTTCCCCTACCTGTACCTTGCAATAAATATCTTTCAACTTACTCCTCGCCTGCATGTGCACCTGGGTTCACCTGTTCTGTTATTCAATTATTTTAAGCTGACCTGCTGCAAAAGTGTGAATCCGGACCTGTGGGATTCAGAGATGTGAAGCAGTCTGTTCTGTCAGTCTGTGAAGCTAACATCAGTGCTAGCTCAAACGGCTAAACTGTCAACAATACCATCAGTCTGATATCACAGCTTTGGATGACATGACTCACTCTAGTTTATTTTTGTTCTGTCATAAAACAGTGTGCACATAAAACACTTAAACTAGCTGCTTGTCATAAATAACATAACTGTAGCTGTTACCAATAAACAAAATGCCACCTGTGAATATCACGATTGTATTCCAATATTATCAAGCAATATTAAATATACAACTAATTTATGTGGTAAAATTCTTTCAATAAAAAACTGAAAAAAAAAACCCCAAAATAGGTTATTTAGAAGTTGATTTGAACTCTGGGAGGACGTCAGCAACAAGTGACGGTGTCATCTTCATACAACATTATATGCAAGTATACAAACTTATTTATAACTGTGTAGCCTAGAGGTGTGACATAACTATGTTCACTTCAATTTCAGGAAAATTTTGAACTAAAAGTAAGTTATCTTTCTCATTATCCCCTTTATAAATCCAAATGAAGTGCTACTGCGCAAAAAGCTATGCATCCCAACTTCAGCTCTCTTCACTGTAATTGGAAGAAGGTCAGCAATTATCCTGCAGGAGACGGTGCGTGCTTAGGTGAGAAATGGCAGAAAGGAAGACATTAAGTAAAGCGTGACAAGAACACTGGCCATCAAGGCCACTTGGTTCCCTTGATCATTCACAGGAGGACTCACTGGCTTGTCCTTTTGAATGTAATAAAGGACACACATACCAACTCTCAAGGTACAACAAAGAAGGCATTGATTAATATCGGCCTCTTAGACACATCAGTGTACTCCATCCAACAACGGAGGCAAACAAACACAGACGAGCCGGAGCGGAGCTGCACAGGGAGTTGTCTAACCAGCACACTAACCTCCTTCTGAATAACTAAAAGATGATTTATAGTGTAATGTCCAACTGGGACAATAATGTCTAATGATCCAACTTGATTACATATTCTTCATGGTGACCAACAGCCATTATGCAAATTACTAATTTGGTCAAAAATTTGTTTTTATGCAATAGTAGGCTAGGCCACAGGAGTGAGGCCTAATTTAATTCAATTTATCGACATTTTAAGTCACACAGCGACATAGCACATAGACCTTTTCCATCCTTCCTTTGCACCAAATTAACTTCACAGTCACAAACAGTGAAATTCAGTTAAATGTTATCAAACAGTTTTTTAGGAAGCCAATTAGTTTGGCCTAATCAGAGGTGCTGTTGGATTATTTCCTGCAATCTGCGGGTACAGCTGCGGTTGGAAAGAGTAGCTGATCTATCATTGAACAGGAGAGCGAAATCTATGAGTGAAAGTTTGATGAGGCACTTTGCAGCCCTGCAGGAGTCTCCTCTGCCTGACTGCTGCTGTGAAAATCCTGACAGGACCTGCGGGTCAGAGAGGTCTGAGAACTCTTCTGCCGCCTGGTGCTAAACAAACACACAGGCTATGCAGCCTATGTGTTTGTTTTCTCTTAGCGTTTGCAATATAATGAGTATAAGGGAGCTAATATAAGCACAACAAAGTTATTAAAGTAATTTCTGTTACTTTACAGTGACTGACAGCTCACTTGATGCTGCACAGTTCTAATGAGATGAAACTCCACCAATCTAAGCCATAATGAAGTATTTGCAAACAGCGTTAGGCTCCTGCATGGTGGGTGTGTGCATATAGTTTAGACTGGCGGTGAGGTGGGAGGTAGTACATATAATTACTGCACATGTGTGTGTATACAGGAAGCGAAGCGTGTCCAACACACAATCATTTTCTTCTATTACGAAGGGCTGCCTGTCTGTTCTGTGTGTGGGCGGCTGCATGAGCAGTTGAGTAACTCACTCTGAGTGAACCGTGGAGGGTTGTCATTGACATCAGTGAGCCTGACAGTGATGGTGGTGGTCCCCGATAATCCACCTAGGTGGCCCCCCATGTCCTTGGCCTGAAGCACAACCAGGTACTGGTCTTGCGTCTCCCTGTCCATGTCAGGTACAGCTGTACGCAGAATACCTGGAAAGACACAAGCACACACACACACACACACACACACACACAAAGAGTAGTGTCAGTGAAAGCAGGGATAATAAAGTTTTTACTGAGGCAAAATAGCAGCAAATGACCATATTATATCTATGCGGGACTAAAAGCGTTTTGTGATCAATATTTGTGATTACCAGGCACCGAAACCTTCTGGCTTCCAAAACACACTTTCGGGCCCGTGCTCTGTTTTGGAACAAAAGCTCCCGGCACATTGGGATCTCATCCAGCTCTGCTCACATTTTTAACAACAGAGTATCATCTGAAGATACAAGCGCAGTATCACAACTCCTTCTGTATCATAATGGGTTACCTCTTTACCAGACATTTGTAGGTACTATTCTCTAATGAGGCGAGCTCCTTACAAGCTGTAACTAAAGGCCCTATTAATGGTTAATAAATCATTTATTGCTTCGTAGATGAGTAGCAATAATTATCTTGGTCTAGCTTGCCTTACTTTGTCTCACAATCCAGCTACTTAACTCATCAGCAATGCAATGTATAGTTCATTTATTAACACCTTTTATAATTGTAGACTGGATGGATTATTGTAATAAGTCATGGCTTACTAACATGTATAACTGCAGACCTGAGGGGTGATTATAAAGTGACCTTTATATCTTTGTAAACCAGAGGAAACTGGATTAACTGTTTTCCAATTGTAAAACACCTAATCCAGTGGACCTTCCTCTGATGTGCTGGACTTAATCACATTAGACACCATGACTTTTTATTAATGACTTATTAACATTTATAAATGCACATCTGACTACCCACTGTGAGCTGAGAAAGTCATGACCCTTTATTAAAGACTTCATCAAGACCGCCGTTACACATGTTGGTAAGTCATTAATAAAAGGTCATGGGTTTCTTGCTTCCAATAAGCCATTTAGCCTGCACCTACAAATGTTAATACATTGTTATTTAATGGAGTTTGGTCCAGATGCTCTGCAGCTGTTTTCTATAAGGTAACTGGCCAAACGGTCCATTACAGGGGCCTTGTCAATGAATTAAAGAGCAACAAAGACACAATGAGGTACGCTGCAGCCATATGGATTTTCACAACCTGGCAACCCAAAAGTTATTCTTGCTAATGACTTATTAGAGCTGGCGACAGAGCAGCAAATCAGCTGGGCCAGTATATCAGCTGATATTGGGCTAGTGCAGATATATCAGTATTTTGTCAGCTGATACATAATAAAGAATTGCAGTACAGAAATGCCAAAGACATGTTTCAGATAATTCAGAAACAGCCTCTCCATTACACAACTTGGCCCCCCAAGAGCACTGAGAAGATAATTATTACTGTAAGATGTCCCATTCAATACATATTTTGACAAAAAGAAAAAACTAATTTAAGAGATCCTAATGATTATTCTGTGTTTATTGGTCAAAATATTATTTTTGTATATATCTCACAAAAATGAACTCTGCACCAGCCTCAGAGACCCAGAATCGGTTGAGCTATAATTACTGATTTATTAAGCGATAATAATTTATTATTCCTTCATTAGCAGCCATCAGTAAATCCACAGGTTCCTCATCTCATCAACTCATCATGGTGAGGAACCTGCTGAGGAATCCACATTATTTCCCACACTGAAGTGAGTGAGTGTCATTTCTGCAACCAGTGAAACTGTGACTGAAATTGCATTGAGTCTGCCTGTATTTCCCTCAGTTGGGGCCTTGTCCCCAGACGCTGGGGCCTACAACAAAGGCTCTCCCAAGCTGCCACGATGGCTGGTCGTAGGGAGAAAGAAAAAGACAACGTGCAATACATTTCACAGGAACAGGAACAAGAACTACTTGAGAAACAGAATTTTTTTTTTTAAATAAAGAACTGTTACAACAGCAAGAAAGCAGTTTCAAACTTTCTTTGTATATCTTCATGGACACTACGAACACAAGGCTGGATGTCATTTTGAAAGAGCTGAAGGAACTAAAAGTCAGCCTTTAGTTTATACAAAAAGAGGTGGATGACCTGAAAGCTGCCAGTGCTCGTCTATCATTGGACTGTAAATCAAATGAACCTGGCATACACAGACACAAACTGACAGAATCAATGGTTGTAACAGACGCCAAAGCAGACTTTCTTGATGTCTCTCCAGGGGTCACAACATGATTATTGATGGTATCCCTGAGACTGAGAACTAAAGGTGGTCAGAATCAGAGGAGAAGGTGCCGACTTTCTTTCAGGGACAAACTGGACTTGGATCACCACACCATCAGGACTGAAAGAGTTCAAAGGGTTGAAAGAGCGTCTGAAGCGGCAGATGGCATACCTGGTAGGCCTCAACCTCGACCGCTAATGGTGCAGTTTCTAAGGCTCAAGGACAGAGACAGAGTTTTGGGCAATGCGAAAAAAAGTTGACAGGATCAAACGTCTTCATAAATGAGGACTATCCTGATTCAGTTCGGCAGAGGAGAAAGGAGCTGCTTCCTAAAATGAAAGCTGCCAGGGAAAGAGGGGGCTTTGGTTTTCTACAGTATGACAAGCTTATCATCCACAAACGACATTAAGGAGAAAGTAAGGGAACCACTAACTGATAATATGAACAATACACACAAACACATATACAACATTTAAAGGTAAAATTTGGGTGGGAAGTACATTTCATGTCTCATGTCTATTGCTGCTTCACCTCCAAAGAAAAGCTTTAAGATAGAGCACTTAAACATTTGTAGTTTAAGGAACAAAGTGTATGAAATCACTTGTAATTTGTTTTCAACACATCTTTGCGATATCTGAAACCCAATTTGAAGAGACACTTTATGATGAAGGTGTGTGTATATATGGGGATAATCTATACAGAAAGGAGAGCGCCGTATGTATGGGGGCGGTGTAGCTTTTTATGTTCAAATAATATTCCAGTGAAAGTTAGGGAGGATATTTTGTGTAATGAAACTGAGGTATTATGGTTTCAAGTTAAGATACCTCACATTAAATCGGTTTTAGTGGGCTGCTGCTGCTGCTGCTATAGGCCACCAAGCTCAAACCATAATTATTTAGAAGCTATGAGTGAGCTTCTGGATAAAGTATGAGAATTAAATATAAAAGTTTTTTACAGGAGACTTAAATATTGACTGGCTATCACATAATTGTACCTTAAAACATCAACTGGTTACCATAACTGACACATGCTCTTTGGAACAAATGCTGACACAGCTCATTTTTACTCGAATGAAGATGATTTTTTTATACCAAGGCTGTGTCCATCCCAGTAGGTTGCAGTGATCACAATCTAGTACCATTTGCAAGAAAAGGTAAAGTAGCTAAAGCCAAGCCAAGATGTGTGTATAACAGGTCCTATAGTAGGTTGTCTGAGGATGCTGATCAAACAGTATCAATGAAAATCAACCAGATGGAGCACCAGAACTATTATTTAATAAGTTTCAACCAGTTATTGAGAAACATGCACCTGTTAGGAAACTGACGGTGAGGACTAGTAGAGCGCTGCGAGTTGACAAGGAATTAAAGAGCTACAAGTCTCAGAGGAATGAGGCAAATGAAACAGCACAAAGAGGTGGTTGTAAAACTGACAGTCACAAATACTCCAAACTGAGGAATTATGTCACGAAACTTAATCAAAAGGAAAAGAAACAGCATTACGCTCTACAGCTAAGCAGAACAAAGAATGAAGGGAAAAAGCTTTGGAGCACATTAAATAATATAATGGTAAGAAATACCTCTCCACAACCTACATTTATTGAGCGTGGAGGTCACTTTATCACAAAACCCAAAGAAAGGGCAAATTACTTGAGTGACAGAGGGAAGTTATGTAAATTAAAGAAAGAATTATCACACGGGACAGACAATAGCTTATCCATTTATAACATAAAAAATTACATGAGGGATAAAGTGGAAACAGCCCATAAATTAAAGACGTTAACGTGTAATGATGTTGGATTTACTGGGATTGACAACATGATAGATGATAAACAGATCACCCTGTTTGTCAAATACCAGCCTGAAATAATCAGTCTTTCCACAGCCTTGGAAAAAAGATCTGCTATAATAATACTCATCCCTTAAGTTTGTTACCAGCATTAAGTAAGATCTTTAAGAAGCTGGTGTTTGATCAAATACAAGAACACCTCGGAGAAAATAATCAGAGGACACCTCCAGCATGTACACAGAAAGGGACATCCTACATGCACGGCTCTGGTGCAAATGACAGATGATTGGTACAGAGACCTGTGGAGCATCACCCTCGACAACAAACTGTCCTGGTTAAAACACATCAACACTATAGTATAGTACAGAATGGACAGGGCATTAGGGGCTGTAGTGAGGCGATGCACAAAACACTTGACGCCTGATTTAACTAAAATTATACCAAGAACTCTCATTCTATTGCAGTGTGATAACTGCCAGGAAATGTGGGCGAATGCCACAAAAGAAAAAAAAAAAGATTTAAGATTTAAGCAAACTCCAGCTAGTACAGAACAAGGTGGCACGCGTTGCTCTCCAGGGTCCATACGGCACTAACATCAATACCATGCACTTCCGTCTTAACTTGCTAAAAGTTGATTTCGGAATGATCACTGCGCTTTTACTTGCAACACACAAAGTTTGACAATCCCAAACTCCATCATATCAGTGCCGTCAATTAAAAACAGCTAGGAGTTATATACATATGACACCAAGGCCAGTTTTCACTCCTCAACTTATTCCATTAAACGCACCGTGGTGTATAGAACAATGAAAGAAAGGGGATCCTAACAAATAAACAGTAAGTTACAACCCATGTATGTCTAATTAGAATGTGGTGCCCACTTCCATTAGGGACTCCGCTCATCCTTACTGTAATAACAGGGCTATATTTTTAGTTACTTGCTTAATTCATCTAATAAGGCTGTGTGCAGTGCCATAAACCTGTCAGTGTTGCCAGCGGTTGTTTGATCACCATCAAAGGTAGAAGGTCATCAAGCCGTTGTTGTGTGAAAGCTCCATACAGTAGCTGCAGGTTTAATTATCAAAATGTTTTCACTCTAATTGATGGATCAAGTTATTCTTAGATCTCTTGGGCTTTTGAAGCCCTTTCAAAACCTATTGGACAACATCAAACCGCTCTGTCATCAGGCTGAAGACACGGCTGCTTATTCTGACAATCTGACAGCGTTTCTGACACTTTCAGACACTCAGTTTCCATTTGACAGCGACAATATATAACTTAATGTGCCATTAACGGCGCACAGAAACGCACACATAAACTCGCACGTATATAAACACAGATACGTGAGGAAGCTCATATGGAAAAAAATAAACCACCACACGGCGACAGCTGGACATGCTGACAGAGCGTAAAATCTCGCTCTGTATCTCACACTCTTTAACGGCGCACCAAGACGCATCACTTACACGCATTCGACATCGATCACCTCCTCTGAGTAAATGGCCTCATTCTGCTACATATGATTGGATGTTGCACATCAAGTGCTGGCTGCTCTCACCCAGCATCAGCCAAAACACCGGCCTGGGTGACTTGGCAGCTCAAGGTGAATCACATTCAACACGGAGCTGTTTTGAATGTTAACGAACAAGCAGGAATATGTTGAGGTTCCTGAGCAGAATTCATAAGCAAACAAACTGAATATATGAGCAAATGTGCTTCGTCTCCGAGTGTACGTTCTGAATAAGACCTCTGGTGATGGAGCCGACGAGAAACAGGGTGATTGAAAAAGGGAGATAGAATGTGGAGAGAAGAGGGGAGAAGAGAGCGGACACGTTCAGAATACTAAAGCTTGTCTAATAGCACAGTGTCACGGCTAATACACACCGGGTGGAATTAGGCTTATATTTCCCAATTAGCATTTCAAAAAGCGCTGCAGCTCTCTTCGCTTGTTGCAGAGGTCCTCACATGTCAAAGCATTCAATTACTAAACACTGACATTCAATGAGCAAAACACAAAGTATCGGCCACCTGTGACCTATGTGGGCAAAATAAAGATTCACATGCAGGCATGTACTACCATATGCAAAAAAAGAAAACAAAAAAAAAAGCCACATCATGAGCTAAAGTTTCTCTGTGCACCCTGTCAATCACAACAACATCTGAAGCCTCACACAGTCAGAGCTCCATTTCTGAATCAGCTCAGTTATGATTTCCCTCCAAGGTACAAAGCTAAAAAAGTAATCGTAATGAAATAAAATAAATAAATAAAGCACCCTCTACTCCTCAAAAAAAAAAAAAAAACTTTCTGCCCTTGGGTGACATGCGTGACACAAAGGCATATTGAGAACACACACAGCAGACAGGTCCTTTGAGCCCTCTATAATCTGTCCTGTGTAGCGGTTCACAAACCTTTGCTGACATCTCTCTTTGAACATGTCTTTTTGTTTTTGCTTCATCCAGAAATAATAACATTAGGCTGCTGCTATGTTTTGTTCGGCGCACACAGGCCCTGGCAGCATGAATACATTTCTGCCAACTCATACTGGAGAGAACCGGGGAGGGGGAACACTGGGAGAGGGGGAGAAGCATGTGTGTGTGTGTGTGTGTCTGTATGTGTGTGTACATTTAATAGAATGTGTGCGCATATGTGTGTGTGTTTAGCAGGAGGGTGTTTGAGGGGGCACAAGAGGGGAAAAGGAAGTCGGAAAGATGGATGACTAAGTGTGGCAAGAGAACTAAGGATACACAGGGGGGGAAAGTGTTAGAGTGTGTGTGTGTGTGTGTGTGTATGTGTATGTGTGTGTGTGTGTAACAGAGTCAGAGTGAGAGAGGGAGACATGTTTTTCTATTAGTGCAAGCCGTCCCACACATTCTCAGATGTTTAACTGTACCTGTGTTTGCACGCTCATACTTACATATGTGTACATACATGTGTGTGTTGCTTGGATCGCATCTGTCCACACACACACGTTCAGCATTGTATGTGTGTGTGTCACTCATGAGTCAGAACTGAATTCACTTGTTTGCTCTTTAACATCTTGAATATATTTGCTATATTGCAGTGTCTGTATTTGCTCTCTGACATCTGTGCATCTTTCACATTTCTCTGCACACACACAGACACACACACACACACCGAGATATATCAACACACTCACCTGTCTGGGGATCCACAGAGAAGTACTGTTGGCCCTGCACCAGTGTGTACACTAGCTTGGCGCTGTTCCCATAAGTCGGGTCATCGGCGTCTGTCGCTGTCACCTGGATTATAGACGTGCCTGCAGGGAGGGCAGACGAGGAGGGAGGGAGGGAGGGAGGGTGGAGAAGAGGGAAATAAAGAAGAGCAGACGACAAATGAGGTAGGAAAAGAAATGACAATAAGAAGAAGAAGGGAGAAAAGGGGGGAAGGAAAGGGAGGGAGGAAAGAAAATAAGCAAAAAAGGAAAAGAGAGTCAAAACGAGGCAGAGCTGGAGCTAACTAGACAGAACACAGCTGCACTTTAAGAGCATAAGAAAGCTTTATATCAGGGCAACCTCCACTCTCCTCTCCCACTCCTTCCTTTTCAATCTCTTTCTGACGGCACTGTGACAAATACTTTGCTTGCCCCCCCCTCCACACACCCCAAACACTCACCCTCTCCCTCCTCTATCCTGCTGCTCACCTTCCCCCCCCATTCCCTCTGTCTCACTTCATTTCTCTTCATCTCCGTCTCCAATTCCCTTTTGCTCCCTCTCTCAATCGGACCGTCTGTCTCCTCAGCGGTCCTCCCTCTCCCTCTCGCTCCTTTAAATCTCCTTTCTACGGCTCATGGAGAGTCAATTTGGCAGAGAAATTTTTTCAATTTGCCGACAAAAAATTTAAATACATGAATACATCAAATACAATAAACACATTTCATATGTAGAGTATTCATATATGACTATATTTATCCACACGTGCAGGGGGAACGACTGTTCCCAGGGGGATTCGAACTACATGAGACAGGAGGAAGAAGGGGGATTTGTGGGGGCAGCTGCTACTTTATTTCTGATCAAAGCCATGACAGCATCACTACGGGAAAGATAGGTGGAGTGTGTGTAAATGCGTGTGTGAATATGTGTAAGGAAAGTGGGAAGAGGGGCCGTGGGATCATCTGGTTCCAGATCCATTACAGGTAGTTAAGAATCAGGGAGTTTACTGACAGATGGCAGATGTAAAGTCTGCAAAGGTTGTACCAGAGAGAGTTTGAGAGGGAGCAAGAGGAAGTTTGTGTGTGTGTGTGTGTGTGTGTGTGAGAGAGAGAGAGAGAGAGAGAGAGAGAGAGAGAGAGAGAGAGAGAGAGAGAGAGAGAGAGAGAGAGAGAGCGAGCCTGTTGTGCGTTCACACTGGAAAGAATTAAAGGATAATTCCTGTTTATTATACCTTGGGTCTTTTTCTTGTAGCTTTATCCCTGAGAAGAGGAGGAAAGCAACTAAGTTTACTTAAGTTTACTTAAGTAATGTACTCAAGCAAAATTCTGAGGCATCTGTACTTTTCTGCTACTTTATATTTTCATTCAACTTCAGTTTGGAGGGAAACTTTGCTCTTTTATTTCACAGCTGGAGTTACTAGTTACTGTTTGAATTAAGATTTTAGACAAAGACAACATAGGATACATTTTAGAAATAGAAAGTACAATTAGATAAAAGTAAAAACACATTACAATATAAATTTGTGTAGCAAAACTTTTTTTTCTTTCTCTGTCCTTTCCCATTGAGCATCTCATGACCTCTTAGATTTGGATTGTGACCCTTCAGAAGGGACTCGACCCCTAGGTTGGGAAGCACTGGAACAGGCGGTTGTGTGTAAAGTAGTTCAAACAACCAGCTCAACCAGTTACAACAGTACAATTCTGCAGTCCACCAATCAGAAGGTCAGTGGGTCGATTAAGAGCTGTACGAATGTGTGTGTGAATGGGTGAACATGACTTGTAGTGTAAAAGCACTTTGAGCGCTCGATAAGAGCGCTATATAAAAGCAGCCCATTTACCATTTACAAATCTAATAATGTAATATAACAATGTCAGTCACAGGGGCCATACTTTAACTTCTGATACTTTCGGTACATTTTGTGGATGAAAGATTTTATATACTAGATAAGTTTCTGACTCACAATGGAGTATTTTTATATTATTTTATTTATGCATTTACTTACAAGCTAAGTATGAGATCTGAGTATGTCTTTCATGACGGTTATTCATTGTTTCTGTTGGTTATAATAACAGGTTTAATGAAGTAATGTGTGGGACCTATGAACACCACAAAAACACATGCCTGTCTATGACGCTGGTAATTATCTCTCATTGCACAGAAACATTGCAGGCACATAACTGCTGTATGATCAGTACTGTGGGTCAAAGCTGAAGCAGGATGTTGCTGTGTAAGCTGTGGTGGATGTTTATCAGAGAGAATTTTTTTTTTTCAAATAACCTGTCTGATCACCTGACCACCTGATTTTTCTTGCCCCGTGTGATCTGAACCATCGACTCAGCGTGTACATTATTTAAAAAACAACAGAAACAATTGGCAAACTAACAAAAAAAAAAAAGATCCAAGGCGAAACAAACTGGTGTTATACTCAAATCTCTCAGGCTCGCACAATAACAAATGCTTGATTTCTGAGTGTGTTATTTATGTGCTCTACTATTCTACAATGCAGTGCCCAGAGGAAATGAAGGAGCTGCTCACAGCTGAAAAAAATAAAATAAAATAAAAAATCACAAATCTTGGTTGTTCGTGAGACAGCTCGAGGAAGATCTCCGAACACGAAAACAAATATTAAATTCAAATTGAATCTGAAATGTCTTTCTGAAGTTTAGTGAGATGTGCCACAGTAACTGACATCTGTTGGCACAGATTTTGTTAACTAAATGCAAAAAAAACCCCAAAAAACAAAACAAAACAAAAAACAGTATAACATGACTATCAATGCACACTATATACATTATATAATACGTAGACCTGGGGCACAGTAAGAGACAGTGAGGCAGACAGGAGAGTAAGCATCTTGTTTTCAGATGTTCGGCCATTATTTTCAATCCATTCTCAGTTTTGATTCTTTCTCCATTTCATACATCTTCTAGCCAGCCAGAAAAAAAATACAGTTACAGCACTTTCTGTGTTTATTTCAAAGCGCTCGCTCACAAGACCAGATTCGTTCACAGACTGGCACAAACTACAAAGTGGCTGCTATTTAATCTCTATGTTTTAGCTTTTTTTTCCCCCACTATGTACATTGTAGATAAGTGCAATGGGACATAAGTAGATAAGTAGGCAGAAATGTTTGTTTTGACAGCAGCAAAAAATAATCAGACTTAGGGATCAAACACTTTGGCTCTGAGGTTAATGTTACATGTGCAAGGCAAAGGCAAATCTATTGGTATGCAGCCAGCCATGCTATACAGCCAGTCACACTCCATAAGGATCAAATATTCACACTGCCATGCATCCATCTGGAAAGATCTTACCATGAGACATCTGTCCTCTGGGAAAGAGGAGTATAGGAATCACTGCATATCTCTGCATGTATACGTATATGCGATGATATTTATACTCAAGGTTAAACTTTAAATGTGAGTCCTTCTCCCTGAATGCAGGTACACATCTGGCAAGATGTAAATACCAAGTGGAGTGAGACCAACACAAAACACTTTGCAGACACAAATTTGGTTCCAGCATACCTTGTATCAGTGTCTCCCCCCAGGCCCCCCCCCTCCCCACCTTCACCTTTAAATGTCTCATATAAAGAGCCTTTGATAGCATCCTCACAGCAGCACTATCTCCTCTGTCACGCGTGCTGCAAAGCGCCTTGATAAATATTGAATCGTCAAGTAAATATTGAATCCATGATTGACTGAACAACTCTATCTGAAGACTGAGCTGCTATGAGGAGCAGACACTCATCAGGCAGCTGATAGGATTACTAAATAGCGCTGGCCCCCTCACCTTGGGCCCTGGCCTGGCAGGCTGCAGACAGGGTCATTATTCTAATCTGAATTAAACAAGTCAACGCAGGGGTAACCTTGATGTTTAGAAAAAAAAAACAGTAGGAGGTAGATGGCGAGAACCTCAGGTCAAATATGCTGAACTTTTCTAAATTAACCAGTTTAAGGGTGAATTATTTAAAATAAAACCCTGTTTTCTGGCAAATTCCAAAGTTTTCCTGAAAGCATTTCTCCTAACTTTTAAAAGGCAAGAGTACTCCGCAAAGTAGAACTCATTTTCGAGGGGCAGAGTGGAGTTTAAATGGAGATTAGAGTACTTTTTGTACATACAAACCGTCTCCTACAGGCACTCTGCAGTCATGCTCTGAATTACAATCTCAGACAGTAATTGTCACTCCAACATCTTACTGCAATATGAGCGCAAAAATCTCCCCTATCTCTGCCCTTACATCTCATTTCATTTCTATTCCAAGCCAGCCTGTCACACTGAACATGATCATTCTGCGGTCACAGAAATATTATCAGGTCACTGTGGCTGTGACATGCACTCTGTCAAGTGAAAATGAAATGAAAATGATTTTTTTTGAAAGGGACAGATAATTTTATAATCCTCCATCATTTCTTATTAAGTTGGACAAAATGTAATTTCTCCTATTTGTACACAATTATGCCCAAATCTCCCGTTCCACAGCTTTCCAAGAATGACTCCCTCCCTCCTCATGGATTTAGTTGATAAACTAAATTGTGTTTTTTAGGAGGTAAACAGTATCTGATACATAAACACTGCAATACATCAGTGCCAACAGGAAATAGGACAGTAGCTAAACAGATTAATTATTTTTTTTCCCCCCAATGTTCTACAACTTAGATATCCAGAGTCAGCTTTTGATGGATTTTAAGGTGTTTGCCCCGGAAAACCACTTTTCTTTTCTACCATAAATGTCGTGGTGGCTGAATTTATTAATTTTGAAGAATCTACAATTTTTGCTACAGTAAAAAGCATTTCACAGTGCATTGCCTCACAAACTGACCTGCTCTGTTTTCCTGACACCGGGTGCAAGCACAAACACGGGCTGCAAGCACAGGTGGGTGTGCGACCAACTAATTTCGGTTTGCAGTGCAATGCGAAAAAGAGGCTGGAGCAGTATGAATACGTTATTCGTCGGCAGAATAGATGATATTCAGGCAGAGCCGGGGCAGGTTTCGGTTATGGCCAATCGCGTCAGCTCTTCATCCTGTTTAAAAGCAGCAGACAGCTTCTTAATGAGCTGAGAGGAAAGTCCAGGCTGCTAAAAAAACTGCTCCTCTCAGGAAACAGCACAGTCCCAAAGTAGCAACACAATATAAACGCCTCCAATCTGAATGGATAGCAACCCTAATAGGCAGATTATTGTCTTAGATGTCTTCTTTTTTTTTGTATAATTCTATACAAGCAGTTTTTATTTGTGCTGTCCTTGGCGTATATTTTTGTAGTGAAGTGATTAAATATGTTGCACTCAGTTAGTAATATCTGTGTAATATACATTTATAGCCACAACTGCAAATACTGAGATAAAAACAACAGTCTGTTTAAGCCACTACTGTGATTACATAACCTGGAAGCTCCCCATAATAATAATAATGGCCATATTATCATCATGAAAACCCAACAGTGTTCGACCTGTGCATAATTAGAAGCTACACATCTCTTGAATCAGAGACTGCAGATGGGACATATTGTATGTACTGTTTCATTCCTGCTGCTGTATGACAGAAACAGGTATTTCATCAAGAACAGGGAAGAGCCTCATACATCCTACAAGCAGCTCTGCTGACAGTATTATTAAAAAATCACCCATTAATCTAACCATTACAGATTCTGTCTGTATTACATTTAAATCGTTTTCCCATTTGCATTTGATTTTTGGGTTCTGGGGAAGTGTGTGTATGTGTGTGTGTGTCTGTGTGTGTGTGTGTGTGTCTGTGTGTGCGTGCACACCCACCAACTCCAGCCATGAAATTTTCTCTATGTGGCATGAGCAGGCGGAAACAGAGATGCAATTTCATGCCAAAAAGAGTAATAAAATTGAGCAGCACCGTCTGACCTGCCTGCTCCCAACAAAAAAGTGGAGACCAAGTGCATTTGAGCACTCATATAAAACTTTTGCAAAAAACCATATAATGTACTTTTAACATTAATTTATATTTTGTATATCCTGGTTTAACACTGTATCTGTATCAAATCCTCATAGAAAACATTCTTTATGAGCCTGGACACTGTTAAAGTGAGGTAAAGCATGTGGCCTACATATAAAGGAAACACAGCCGTACAAATGTCCTTCAGTTTGTGCCGCTTTTAGCTTGCAACTGAACTAAAGGTCCTTCAGAAACTATATCTAGGTGTTACAATCTGAAAAGGGCACCCAGAAATCCCCAGGTCCTTGTACTCTGACTCGTGCTACATGGATACAAAGCTCTGCTGGAACAGTGCACACGGGAAGATTTTACTTCCCTCCCTCTCGCACCTGCCAACCCGTTCGCTAGATTTCTACCATTGGTAAATGTTTGCAGAGCGGCTCTCACACTGCCTTTGACTTTGCAAAGCCTGAAGAGAAAAACACAAAAAAGATCAAATAGACCTCTTATTTACATATCACACGGACACGCATCACTGAACTGTTTATTCATTAGACCCAAAGCAGGTTAATCTTTGTTTTTACTTAATTATATTTCAGTATATTAAGTGCTATAATTTGGCAACTGCTTGAGGCACAAGGTGTTGCTTGTTTTGAATACAATATCAGTTTGGCTCAATAAAAAGAAAATGTCAGGACTATATTAATAATGAACTGGATTTTACTTAATGCAAACCAATCTGAATATTGGCCCATTCAGTTTGAGATGAACTCTCACCTTGTGTGTAACAAGGAACATGTATCTGATGTTGTGTTTATTTAATGTGGAATTTAGCAACGAGAAAAACAAAATGTCGCTGTTACACGAGAGGTCATATCATGCTTTTTATGTTTGTTTGCTGCTTTACAGCCCCTGAAAACTTTAAATATTACATATTCTCAATAACTTCAAATAGTTACGCTTAAATAAGCAGCACCAAAACTGAAGAAATCTTTTACGTATTATATATTATAATATAAATTAGAGTTTAACACTGTAAAAGTCAGATAATCTGCTTCACATCATGATCTTCATCTTGATCAGATCTGACTGACAGTTACCAACCAACCAACCGAGAGCAGATTCTCATTCAAACATCGCTAAATCCTGACTGGTTCATCAAAGCACTGTCTCTATAAGGCCAGTTTTTTCAGCGATGGTGGACAGAGGACATGTCAAAGATGTGCAAACAGTGGGGGTCAGTAGCATCGAGTTGCAGTGCTTTTTCAGCACTTTTTTTGTGTATGTTTTCAGTTGTGCCATTAGCACAGAGATGTTTTCTGACAGTTACAAAACATTATTCTACTCTCAGCACAGGAGAGTTCTGCAATGTGAAATTTCTTTTGTCATATTCAACAGTGAACATCCAGACCTCTCTCTCTCTCTCTCTCTCTCTCTCTCTCTCTCTCTCTCTCTCTCTCTCTCTCTCTCTCTCAGAGTGTTGGTGCAAAGCCTGCAGCACACACTGAGCAAAGAACACAGACCAACATAATTATTTAAAAATATTTCTCAGCTTCAACTTTAGGGTTTAAATACATCTAAAATGGATATGGATGTCTCAGACATGTACTCTGGTATATATGAAGATGCTTACCAGATAAAACTATTTTTTAGTAGTTTTGCTGTGAAAGCACGTGGTTGTCAGCTGTGAAATATTTGGACACAACTTCTTTACCTTGTCAAAATTTGTCTGTTTTCATAATATAAGTTTAATGTCATAAATAAACTGAATTATTTGCATTTTTCCCAGTACAGCTATTTGTTACAATGGACGAGCACAAACATCAGTATATGTGAATGAAAGAGGGGGCTTTTAAGTTGGCTATATTTCATAACAGTGCACAACGGCTTCATTTAATTTAATTTACAGATCAATGCTAAGACTGGCACCTGAAAATCATAAAGATATTTTCATTAAATTAATTTAAAGATGCATTAATATTTCAAACATCAATCACTGATCTACAATACACAGGATTAGTCTGCACAGGCCATTAAAAGTAGCTGTTTACTGGTAAATCCTGTTGTTCTCTATGGAAAACAAAGGATCTGACATGAGTCACATGATCCACTGTTGTTTTTATTTTTAAGCCTTCGCTGTCATAACTCTGTCATCTTAAGGGCTCAGTATGTAACATCCCCTGCGTAGTTAGAAAAGCAGATTTGATCATGTAAATCTGTCTTTTTATGAACCAGTTTTTTTGGGGGGGGCGGGGGGGTTAGCTATTTGAGAATTAAGAATTTTAAATCTCACTTTATGTTGGACTGGACAGAAGAGCAAGTTTGTTTTGAAACACATTAAAAGAACTCTAGGATAAAAATTCATGAAAATGTGGGAAAGTGATCTGCGAGACAGAGATTGCTGCATTTGCTTTGACCACAGCGCAGTGGTACACGACACGAATAACAAACAACATCTTTGGAGAGCGGTCCATCAAAATTCAGGATTTCGGCTGCAGTAAAGTCTGCAAAGCTGTTTTGGTATTAGATGCAGGATTCAATCTCCATCTTTAGGTGTAAATAAAAACCCTCCATCGCTCAGCCTTGTATTCTGAGAAGGATCCATGTGTTGAACCTACAAAAATGCAGCAGGTTTTCCCACCAAACAAAACCCATTTATTCGTGATGCATTCTGATGAAGGCTAAAAAAACTGTGTACAAAATGGTAATACACTGTGAATGGAATCCTGGCAGGCACTAATGTTATGGCAGTGCGGTGCTGTATAATGGCTGTATAGCTGCAGCTGTGACATCTGTGGTTACATCAACAAGCTCGTTCTATTTCAAGTATTATTTCATGTCCCACTTGACGTACTTTTCACAATATGTGTTAGTAATATAGTTCATCTAACAAAGGTTTCAAATTTCCAACACTCAGTCCATCATTGGTTTCATTTTGCTTCCAATAAGTGATATTTTGTATTTTCCAATATTTCTCATTTCTCAGTGTAAGGGCCGTTTTTGTGAAGGCTATACAGATTACCATTTCAAAGCTGTTGAATAAAATACATTCAGACAATTAGGCCCGCTGAGATAGAAATAATAAAACACATTGTCTAGATGTGGTCAAGTGGGACATCCATCATTTTGGAGCCTGACAGCAGTTGACTGGCTGCGACTTTATTTTGATTAAAATAAAAACAAAACCAATACGATGCTGGAGCCTTAGTTTATGTACAGAATGTGACTTCAATAACCCGTTCAATCAAGTTCTGCTCAAGAATGGGATCAAGTTCTAATCCAAGCTAAGGAGATTATCCTTTATCGTTTTTGCTCTCATTACTCAATCACAGCGTAGACGGGACAGGAATGAGAGGTTTGAGAAATGAGTGTGACATGTGACAAAGAGTCCAGGCCAAATTTGGACCATAAGCCAAATGAGCAACCAGGAAACATCCTGAAATCCAGGACTGTAATTATGGAACCTCATGTTCAGCTTTGCACAGAGGTTACCTGGGCAAACTATAATAACAACAACAGTACCTCCATGTTGTCTTCTGGTCTAAAGATTAAAAGTAATCGTCTTTCTATCATGAAAAATGTATCTGTCTGGATGGCAGATGGCATTGCGATAGCAATTTGCTCATGTTATAACTGTGGGAAAGATGCAACAAATTGGGTTTCTGTGGAGAACTGAGCAAGACAGATCACAGCAGAAAGTTGAGATGATCATATTATGGGGCAGCTTTGAGCAGCTTTCACTGGGGATAACACAAGTTTATGTGCAAAAAATGAATTCCTTGGTGGGTACAAGGACATGGGCATTATAAATTTTAAATAAAAATGTGTGTTTAATGTACGTTATGAAATAAATAAATCATATGAATACATAAAATTAAATGATTTTTCTCAGGCTGGACCGGCCACAGCGCAGCCTTAAATCCCTGAACACCAGTGACCGAGTGAGTGTTTGAGCTATAGACTTGACTGAGTGATGAAGTTACATCAGTGGTTGTCTGGCTGAGAGAGTTTCCCCACTGCGCTTTCAAAATGAAATGGCATGAAGAGTTTCTATTACATCATCAGGGGGGTGTTTACAGGCAGTGTTGCTAACTTTGCGCGTTTGTCACTAGATTTACAGCCATTTCAAATCCCTGTATTGACTTTTTCTTTTAAAGTACCTAGTACCTGCACAGCAGCTGACACAGACAGGAATGAACTTCTGACTTTCTCTCTGAACGATTTTATAAGTAAGACGACACTGTGATAATAAAATCAGGATTTTCATTCAGCTTGGAAGTGACTGCTGGTTAACATGTGGTCTTAATGGTGCCACGTTTCAGCCACTATTTCCTACGTGTCCTGTTGTCTGACAACAGAAACAGAAAAATGTAAATGAGAACAGCTTTAATGGGAATTCAGCTGCATTACATGTATATGTGAGCACAGAGAGTAGGAGAGAAGCAAACATAAAATGCCATCCCATTATACTCTAGGTTTTTATCTAGTCTTGTGAAAACTCAGTTAATTATTATAAATTATTTTCCTTACCTTGAAACTATCAGAGTTTTATTTTATATAGGCATTTTTCTTAGTGACAAATGAGTATGTTTTAATAATCATGAGTTTAGTTTTCATAATAATGAATTACTTTTTAATGAGTTATCAAATTATTCCATAATTTACTGGTTAATTTATATATTTACTGGTTCATTTATTTATTTGATCATTATAATCATGTTTTACTTATTAAATCACACTGTCCGGCTCCATAATCTGCTCCTCCTTGGTCCTAAATAAATTCTAAATCCACTCTCCCACTGCCCACCCCGGAACCAGTACCTATATTTGCCATCTCAGGCACGGTGGCGCTGTAGGGGCCTTCATCAAAGACCGGCGGGTTGTCATTGATGTCCTGCACCCGAATTATGAACTGTGACGAGGGCTCCAGGGCACGGTCGGTCTGCCTGTCGGTGGCGGTGGCGATGAGACGGTACTCGTCCTTCTCCTCGCGGTCCAGTGGCTTGGTGACGTGGATGTTACCCGTCTTCTCGTCTATCACAAAGACAGAGCCCGCCCCCTCGCCTCGCAGGACATATTTTGTGCGTCCATCATTCCTGTCCATGTCTGTGTGGAGCTAGGTGAGCGAGGATGGGAAGAGGAGTAAAAAAAAAAAAAAAAAAAAAAGAAAGAGGAAGGAGGTAAATGGGTGGAAACAGAAAGTAGAGGGTTGTGAATGGTGAGGACAGACAGGAACAGAAAGGGTGGGGAAGAAAGACAAGAGTAAACACAAGTTAAAAATTAAGTTTGCTTTTTCAAGACAGGCAGTGAAGACAAAACAAGCAGATTATCCTCTGCATGCCTCCAGGATATAATGAATTTAAACAGAGGCAGACAAAAGAAATACACACAATACCTCCCTCCCTCTGTACTGTGTCTCATCTTGCTATTCCTGCAGTAGGAGTAGTTATGAACCAGGATCTCCTTAATCTCAAAGATATCCTGAACACATGCTCCCCTGCTCTTTCTTAAAGCCTCTATTCACTTCCAAGCAGCTGTGGACTGCGAGAGCGTACTAGTCTGCGCACATGCAGCGCCCTGGCTATTTAATGAAAGCACCAAATCAAAGAAATAATGAACAGTAGGACAATCAATTATTCCCTAACTAATAAGTGTGTATGAGGGAGAGTGGAGGGGAGCATGGCAGTGGGACATGCTGTATCGATCACAGCCCTGTGTTGAGCTTTATTGGATCAGCGCCTGGCGGGATAGCAGAGCAGTAGAGCGACCAGCGTCCTCTCATGCAGGGAGAGGTAATATCAGGGAAGGCTCCACACTGTCCTCCATCCCCAACGAGAGAAACACGCCAGCGGGATGCACCCAGCACATCAAGATTCAATCTCATTACCCTGCACCTACGTGGATCGAATAGCAACTGTGACAAAAAAAAGGAGTGTTAAATTAGCCCCCACTCGCAAGAAAGTGTGACATTGTGACTTTAGATGGAGAGAAGAGAGCAGAGAACAGGCTGAGGAGGGGGTGGGAGGGGGGTTAGCTCGGGAAAGCATTGTTGCGTGGCAACAGCTAAGCACATTTGCTAAATGAAATGAGAATGGATACTGTGAATCGAAATGTTCATTTACTTTGAGGATGGCCATTTTTCAAGGGGGGAAATAGCATGGATACGCCAGCTTCCCGGGGGGTAAATGATAAGTGCGGATGTTGACAAGGTTGTTTATAGCTAAGAAAGCAATCATAAGTTCAGAGCGTCAGAAAGTTGAAAGCTAAAAGTGTGTGAACAATTTGGCACAAAGTCAAAAGTTAAACAACACTTCACCTTCAAAAGATCCTTTTATTTAAATGACAATGCAAATTGGAAAATCTGAAAGCACTCTCGCCAACATGGAGGGCGTCGTGTGAGAGAATTATGCACTTAGGAAACTGGAAATAGAACCACCGCCGCTCTGAAGGCTGCCTTTTAATCAGCTATACCACAACTAGTGTCAGCGCATTTATGCTACGTCAGTTTTTTGATTTCTAGGAACTACTGAGCGCGTGTGGAAGTGATGCACCACCTTGTAGTCTGTGAGCTTTAAAGGCAGCTATGACAACTTTGTAGTTTTCTCCTTCACAGAAAAGGGAGGCTGTGGTTATGAACATAAACCAAAACTTTGCAAACCACTCCTGAAGCCAAGCAAGTCCCTGCTGCCCAACCACATCTCCATGTTATGTTAAAGGCATTAAATACACTAGTTTTCCTCATGAACAATCATGCCAAGCTCATGAGCAGGTGAGTGTGTGTGCTCATTAAGAATAATCCTCTTCCTCTGGTCAGAATGTGGAGCCTGAGTTTTGCTATGGAAGCAGTGAATTGATCCATATTTCAGTAAAACATACTGAGTGTACTGATGCTGAGCAGAGGAGTGAATCATGATGCAGAGCTGCTTTGAAAATTTCCTTTTTGACATTTTGATTTTTTTTTTTTCACACTGTGAAGACAGAACTTGAGTGACTTAACTTTTCTCAGTATAGGCTTGTCATGGCGACAGCGTCACACTTTCTTTTTTGCACTTTTTTTTTTTTTGCCCATTTTCAGTGACTGCGGGTTCTAATGCTCTTTCTGCACAGGCCTTTTTCACAGCAGACGTTTTGATTTATCGCAGGAGGAAAAGCACAGGTGTTAATAACATTAACAATGGCTCCGGTCTATTCAAGTGTCCAAGTAAGCCATCACAGTGTGACAGTGAACCAGCAAACGCAGTATTAGGACTCTGAGACTGAAGCTGAAAAATTCATCCGTCATTAATTGTGTGATTTATACATGTGCTTTCCTACTGTGGCATGTCAGAATGTCTTGTATGAAAAAAGGTTTATTCAGAGCTGGATTCATTCTGTCCAGCAGACAGGTAGTGATTATAGACCAGTACCTCATTCCCCTTAATCAGCCATTCCCTGTATTTACCTCCCCACAACCAGCAGTCCTCTTCCAGATTTTCAAAGCAGTTTTTGCCATTACACTGCAGACGTTTGTTCCTGTCTGATTTTACCTGTCTTCCTTCTTGCCTTTTGGACTTAGTTGCCCTTGCTGACTGACTTCCTATTTTGTCCACACTGATTAAATATGCCTCACTTTTATCTTCCCTGCTTTTGTTGTGCTTTGAGCCCACACAACACCTACCAGAAGTACAAGAAGGCTTATTATTTATGGCAGAATTAAGACCTGGCTATGTAGATTCAAATGCAGTATGGTACATCTAGAGTTCGACTGAGACACACTGTATTTATACACTGTATACACACGGATCTCCAGCCCATCAGTCTCCGGTGAGATCTTGTCAGGTTTCACTGCCCAGCTCAAATATGTGTTAGTGCACCATCCATAGTTATAGCAGAGTGGACAAATTATCTCCCCATGAAGCTCTTACAGACAGCCCTGGTAAAATACACAAACCTGGCAGCAGCAGCAGCGTAGCAAACATTCAGACCTACAGCATTCTGGTGTATGCCTGAATTTCACTTTATGTCAAAATGACACAAGAAAATAGTGTGCAATCAGCGGAGGGCAAGAAAAGAAGAGAGAGCTTGACCACCTGAGAGTGAGGCCAAGATAAACACACCTTACACATCACTATTCGTAGAAAAATATAGATGCACACAGCCGACAATGGACCAATATCTACAGTACCTTGGCAACATGCAGCTAAGCTTTACACACATTACAATTTGTTATACAACCACAGTTCTGGTTATTTTGATTGCAGTATGTATAGGTTAAAGTCATGCTTGTGGTGTTGTCTCACACAGTAGATAGACTTAATGTCACTTCTTTTAGAGCTAGCGTAAACTGTTTTTCTGGCGACCAACCATTTGCTTTGGTCCACTGCAACTGTGCAGGTTTAGAAGTTTTGTCGCTAAAAGTAATTGTGTATTGTTGCAGCCAGGGTCGCACAAGTTCACTGAAAATTGTTTACATTTTGACCTACGCTGAGTTTAGGCTTCTTCTCATCTTCTGTGGGGGCCAACCGGGGCCAATTGGCCAAAACACCCGGCCAGTCAGGACCACCACGGGAGCCTGGTTCCTCGCTCTCTTTAACGAAGAGCCATTAACAATCAAAGTCTTAACGGCCCTGCAGCTTAATGAGGGGACTTAACGAGCGTCTTAATGAAGCCCCGGCCATCATTACCACAGTGAGTGGTGGCAGAGCTGATTGAAAGCACTGCTCAGAGTCATTCTGAAGCAGGAGAGCCCAGCCTAAGGAAACCAAATCCATTTAAGGCTGACCTCTCACCCTTATCTGTCCCTTCAAGATTTATAGGAGAGTATAATAAGGAAAACGCACTTAACCAGACATAATGGCTATGGATATTTTATGGCCACAGAGGTGGCACAGCTTTGGACAGCCACCTGTCACTGTGCAAAAATATCCAAACAATATTATAACAAAACTGACTATCACCATATTTCACATCCGCTTAACATAAATAATATGACATCTCATAACTCCTACATTTCATATCCCCCTGATATACTATCAAATATATGAAGAGCCAAACAATATGAAGCCACTGGCCGCAAAAGCCAAATTTACGGATGTGTCACCTCTGCTGGGAGAGTGATTTCAGCCTGATAAGCTGCCATTTCCATTTTCCTTGGCGCCTCTTGTGTATGCAACACCCAGCCTCCCCAGACTCCTAAATCTCTTCAATTACTTATATTATCATAAGGTAATATGCTTATACTCATATACTCAATTTCACATTTTTGCAATAACCATAAATCATGAAGCGAGGAGGAAAAGTACTCTCTGCCAACCTCTAAATCACTTAAATAACTAATACCCCATATACACAATTTCACATTTCTGCCGCACAATAAATCATAAAAACACCAGGAAAATGTGTTTTTTTCCACAGCTGTGCATTAGCCTAATGAATGTGGATGTTATCCCCCACAAATTCATGTGTGTGTGTGTGTGTGGTCGCTGTGCTTGTGTGAGGCTGAAAGGGAGGGAAGTTATGTAGCAGGAAAAATTACAAACTGTGGAAAATCAGCTGGCAGCTCACGTGAAACACCAACAGGCAGTGCAGGGCACTGCTGAGCCCCGAGATTGGCGGTGAGGTTCAATTTCCCAAACACGTGAGGGAGAGTTTGCAAGGACACACAGGCAGGTATGAGAATACCCCCCCCAATCTCATCTGGAAGCCTGCGCAGGAGGGGAAGCTATTGATCGTCAGTGTGGCAGCTTCAAAAGAACCGGAGGCCTACAGGACAACCGCAAGCCCCACCGGCCAGTTAAATTTCACAACGAGGCTGGGTGGAGGCATCGCCAGGGGCTAGAACTCAGCCAGCTCTTTCGTATCAGCCACGGAGTGTCAAGTAAGGCAGAGGGGAGAGGGTCAGCCAATTGAGTTGGAGCAGGCCCACCGACTCCGAGAGGTGTCTGTAGAAACAGGCAGATCAGGGAAAACGGCAGCAAAATTAATTTGGGACAGTGCCCATATGAGTTCAGAGAGCCCGTCTGAAATGAAACCGTTACGTGTGGCCAGCTTACCTACCTCTGAGATATCACTCGCTTTGATTGAGGGTATGCGTAAGTATTTGTGTGTGTGTGTGTGTGAGCCTTTGTGTGCATGTGTTTCTTATACTATACGTGACCGTTTTAACAACAGTCCTTCCAGGTGAGTGTTCGTGCGAATGTGTTGACCACAGTAACTTTAAAGAAAGAGGTGTAATGACTCTCAGTCCCCCTTCTGCCCTGGCTGCACCTCCGCTTGGCACAGTCATTTGCACAGAATGTACAAGGAGCCAAGCCGTGACTAAGAATTTGTGTGTGTGGTGTGTGTGTGTGTGCGTGTGCGTGTGTGTCGGTGGTGCCTGACCTGGAGAGAGAAGAAACAGTTTGAGAGCTGGCCAGGAAGTGTGTGGCGCTTAATAGAGCAAAGCACAAAGCTGAGGCCAACGTCTACACAGTGACTGATAATTAAAGTCAACAACTCTCTGTGCTGGCTGTGATCAGCTCTGCCATCATCAGATGTCTTCACTCGCTCTCCCATCTGGAGAGCGATGGATCCCCATCTGGACCTCAGGAGAGCGACAACTAACACACACATACACAAACACAAACAAGTATGTGGACACAGGTATAGCGGGCTTGTGTGATGTCCCTCAAATTCAAGGGTGGAAGAACTCCCATCATTAAAGTTCATATTTAACAGGTAAAGGACAGGTGTGAAAATTACTGGAATTGGGAAAGAGGCTGAACAACGTGTTTTACTTTTTTAAAAAGGCGTGAACCTACACAGCATTATTAACATTTTCTCTCTCCAAATGTTGCACAAAATTCCACTTAGCTTTCATTTTTAACTAATCTCCACATACCCACCAAACTGAACACTGAAAGTGGAATGAGAGGCACTTTATTTTACAGCTCCAAATTTATGAATAGTTTTCGAATAATTTCCAATACAATTCCTGGAAATAACTATGTTACTTGCAAATAAGGAAATAAGATTTTCCTTGGAAGAAAATATTCATTTAATCCCAAGTAAAGATGCATTAATTATGTGTTATTATTATCTTTATTCTCTGAATATATTGAGTTGTGTGCTTACTGCAGACAAACATTTGCTTTGTTATTGTCTTTGCTGTGCTGTCCAGGTTACACAAGCAATTGATCAATTCATTCATTGGAAATGTACCAGTTAAACACTCAGTTACTTTTTTCCCTCTGTTTGCCATCAAATTACATCGTTCTTTCTGGGAAATATCATGGGAATCATTAGGAAATGATTCATCCAAAAATAAAGTTTGTTGTATTCACAGTTATACCAGGTTATTACACTTATTACCACTCAGTGAATCAGTGAGTGCTGAGGCACTTCAACTGGGTAATATTTTTGCCAACTGCAAGATTCTACGTAATCAAATAAAGATGAATTATATGAGACGATGCTGAAATCTGAAATGACTGCGGTCAGGTACATTATTTCTAAGTCACATAACCAGGCTTTGTTGAATACTCAGAGGACTCGAATGGAATCTAAATACTTGCATGCTGTCCCTAATAAGTCACTGATGATATTAACAGAAATAAATTACAAGTATTTCAGTTGGTGATAATAACAGTGCTTAAAATAACTCAGACAAGGCTAAAGACACAAGTAGTCCAACAATTATTACCTAAACTTATTCAGAAAAGAAAATAAGTTAAGCAGTAAAAGTTAATACTTAAATCTACAGTGTTCTGATTCAACTTTAACCTACTGTACTTGCAATACTCATGCACACGGTTTGCCACTGCAATGGATTATTACCAACATCACAGGTGCACACACTTGCGATTTTACCTCATTATAACTTCAGTTAGATAATTTAGCTAAAATGCTGGCTTGTTTACATCATGTCTGGACATCTGGCTGCTTGTTTCTTGCCCTGTCAGACTTAGCGATTACTTTTGTTAGTATAATGTTATCATAACCAACAGAAATTACTATGAAAATAAGACCAGTTTTAATTATCCTTTGGCTCTAAAATCCTTCTGCTACAGATCCAATGTGGACAGTAATTGTCATGATGTGAAAACACCCCCTACCAGGCTAAAACAAACCATTATAACCACATAAAACAACCACAACCATAAAAAGTATGCAAATAGAGTTTCACCCAGGTGTGACACACACAGCCTATGCATCCACACGCATGCAAATTTCCCTGCTTTCATTCGACTGCCCGGCTCTCGTCTCTAATCAATGCAGACACACATAACAAAAACACCTTCCATTTATGCAGAGGCGCTCGAACAGAAACCCCTCACAGAAACAGAGGCAGAAACCAGCCAGCCTCCGAGGAGCAGTTGAGACTTCAGAAGACAGACCTTTGTACTGTGACAAGTTTTAAATTCCGTCTGAACTTTCAGTCAAACCAATTCTCGCAGCGGGTGTGGGGGGGAAATTCCCTTTTGTTCTTCGCTCACAGTAAAATGTCAAGACGGTATTGACAACAGTCTCCTCTCGCTCCCTGTCTGTTTGTCTTACAGCGAGACGCGGTTTAAATATGTCATGAGGAGCAGCAGTTAATTGTTTAGTATTGATCTGCCATTGATTCCGCATTGAAGTTTGGTTAGAATCGATTACCTCTTTAATTCAGTTGTGGTGTGGACATGTTGCCCTGTTCTAGTTTGATCCAATTCAGTCTGTCTCTGGAGGGCACGCTGTGTGGCCTCCACTTCAACACACACACACACAGTCTGCGAAATCCTTCTCTGTCAAACTCACACACACACACACACACAGACACACACACACACTTCCTCCCACTCGCACACTTCCTAATAGAACATTTATTATTCATCATTATTAGACTTTTCCTTTAGCACCATAAGCTGTTCAATGCATCTCACCACTGTTCCCTTCCTCCGCAATACATTATTCAGGACAAAACTGTGCTTTTAGCCTCAGAGTATGCAAATCCCACTTTTGATTATCATAATCAGCTGATGTATGAGAGGGAGTCTGTGTGTGTGTGAATGTGTGAGTGTGTGTGTTGGATGATTGTTTGTGTTTTATTGCTTTGGCGCTCCACTCTGGTGGTGTATACTTCACATCATATTTTTAGCCGAGGGAGACGAGCTTGGAAAAGGCCACTGGAGGCTT
This sequence comes from Toxotes jaculatrix, assembly GCF_017976425.1. Lineage (NCBI taxonomy): Eukaryota > Metazoa > Chordata > Actinopteri > Toxotidae > Toxotes > Toxotes jaculatrix. The sequence continues at coordinate 6,444,628 of NC_054407.1, forward strand.
AACTCACTGCTGTACATTTAAAGGGCAAATCGCCCACATATATGCCACCGCGTGCCACTGCCAGGAGGAATGGCTTTTACCACTGGAAAACCACAAGTCTGCGTGTGTTTGTGAAGGAGGAAGAGTAACGCGCTAATGAAAGGGAATTTCAAGCATTATCTTTGTTATGAGCTTTGAGGGGGGTTTTTTTTGAAGAGACTGATTTTCATTTCTGCCACAAATGTACAAATGTGTAACATTTGGATGCATAAAAGAACTGTTAGTTACATATAAATGAAGGAAAAATATTGTGCTGTAATTATATTTTGTTATATACACCTGTCAAAGGTTTTAGTACACCTCAGTTTTTCCAGATGTTATTTAAATTTACTAACTCGGTTCCTCTGTGTTTCTGAAATTAAAGCAAAGAACAAGCAACTGGAGAACAAGCAATCACAGAATCTTCTTGTTGAACTAAACTTCGCTTTCACCTTCTGCCCAGTTCATCCCAAACCAGCTTCATGGGGTTTAGGTCTGGAGACTCTTTTGGTTCTTTGTTACTTGTCTTTCTCTCACCATTCTGAGAACAATATACTGTCCTATTTCCTGCAGTACAGGATTGTCCTAACGATAAAACAGAGGTTGTAGTTTGTTTCAACACTGCCTTTGGACAGACAAAGCATTTAAGGTCATTCACTGAATCCGAGGAGCTGAAATTTCAATAAACACTAGAAAAATGGGGGGTACTCTAAAACTTTTGACCCAGAGTGTATTATTTCAAAAGCTATATAACATACAGTGTTGTATTGTAGCAAAATGTATATATGGGGTGTGGGTGTACAGCACGTACTGTAAGCTCTATTAGCACTGTGTGTCACTTCAGCTGAATTATCTCAGCATGTGTGTGTGTTGGCCCCGGCATGCCTCTCAGGATGCATTAAAAAATTAACCCATGTGTCTGCATGTGTCAGCAAGCTAAAGAGAAGATTCCCTCCTCTGCTGCTCTTCCACTCCCACCTTCCTCCTTCGTGGCCCCCCCTCCCATCAGGTGCCACCTATCACCCCTGCATTCTGCTCTCCCCTGCCCTGTTGCTCGCCTCATCCTGACCCAGCTCTCCACCTCTGGCCTGGCCTTGTCATGCACCTCCGCTCCTCCCTGGCCGAAGACTCTTCCCTTTCTCCCGTGGCCTCCACTACTCACACCAGCTGATGGGCACAAATAATATGCATTCAAAAGATGTAACACATGTACGTTTTTATGACAAAGCTAGAGTAAACGATACGAATTAACCGAACCTTTGTTGCATTTCAAACTTTGGTTTGTGGCCAAATACCTGCAAAACTAATGATGCTCCCATCAGCCTCAGCTGTGCTTTGTGTTTCGAGCTAATTGGAGACTATCCTCCCAAGAGAAACAGCAGCAGTAGTCGTTTAAAACAGTGGCCCAGAACACTTGTTTCTGTTTCTCTACCATCTAACATGAACCATAGCACTGTCGCCTGTTAGCATTGCCCTTGTGAGTATGTTAGCATGTTACTACCAACACAGCAGCCACAACCATTTTTATATTAACATTGTTATGATTGCAGAGGACCTCAACTTTTATCCATCCTACAATTACTGTTCTTTCCATTACAGACTCACAGCCATTACAGACGAGTGACCAGGGCAGATTGTTGTGTGGTATGTTGTGTGACTAAGTACAAAAATGTTCTGATTAAGTCTGTAATTAGGTCACCAACATCGCTGCCTTTAGTGCTGGAATCTAGTCCAAGAAAACTAAAGCTCAAAGCTCAGAAGCCTGCCCAGCAACCTAATTCATGACAGAGTTAATGCTAACATGGGAGTACACCACATCAATGAAAACAAATGTTAATATTTTTCATTTAATACTTTGATATTGATCATGTGTTGGTTTTGGGTACAACTCTTGGAAGATTCAAGCTAAGATTGGTTGTGGACCATGTACTGATACATTTAACTCAATTACAGCAACAAAGCTCCTCTACTTTTAACTGTTAGTTTAAAGTTCAAATCAGTGTTTAGCAGCAGTGATGACTAACTGATCAGATCCTGTGATCAGCTGTAAGTGTATGTCACCTGACAACCCTTGCCTCCTCACCTTCCCTCTCTCTCTCTCTGACTTCTTCTCTTCTTTAGCCTCCTCTGCCCTCCTCTCTCGCCCGTGCCCTCCGCTCCCTGACTCACGAGCTCCTTCAGGGCCACAGGGAGAAGTGGAGTGCACAGTCCAGGCCAACGCATAAATATTAGCTCAAGGTCATGGTCACAGAGCTCACACTGGGCTTTGCATAATCACGAATTCAACTCCTCCAAAGCCTCTTCACTTCACATATTCCCTATGTTACGTTAATGCTCACTGGCTAAAAACACACTGTATTTCTCACCACTGACACGGCTAACCTTGAAGACTTAACCTAAGGTGACAAACCAGCTCCAGTTTTATGTTATTACATTACCCTGGGTTGGTAAAGGTACACACATGCTAACCCACATTTCCAGGATTATCTACAAATGCATTTTTATATAAAGTTGAAAATGGTGCAGATGTATTCTAAGAGGTTCATAAACTCTCAGAGATAAAATAGTGCCATTCTCACATCCGGGAGAACGATACTTTAAATTCAGATGCTCGCTTTGCTGATTTGTTCGACATTATCCCGAGATGAAACACGGGGTGTAAAGAGAGAAGGAAGATTGGAAGTAAAGGAGAAAAAGGAAGCCTGTGTCTCCTTTGAATACCATCTTTAATAGACTCTGCAGATTCTCCTCTTTTCATCCTCTTCTTTTCCCCTTCTAGCCTTGTTCCCTCAGTCATCCCGTCTATTATTTTCTCTATGTGATCCTGCACCCACTCAGCACAGAGGCACATTTGAATGTGGCCTCCACATGGGGCTTGCAATAACATGGTATTTAACTGCTTTCTCCATTCTCTCACTCTCTCTCCTCTACTCTCCTGTGTTTCCCTCAGTGTAAACCCTGCCCGTCCCTGCGCTGATGCCCCTGATTCCTGGCTGGCTCTTTTCATAACCCTCCCTTTCTCTCTTCGTTCGGTCTTTCTCCAGCTCGCTTTAGGCCTTTACGGGCTACGAGGTCAGCTTTCGAAACGTCTGTGATCTCCCTCACTCCTTCTCCCCCTCTCTTTTTCCTTTAACTGCCTCGCACGTTCTTCCTCTCTGCTAGTTGTAAGCCATTAACCTTTCCTCACTTTCAACGACTCATTTTTTTTCTCCTTCCAGTCCACTCTGTACATCCACATGCCATTAGCACTGCCCTCACTGTTCTCCGCAGTCCCTTTCTTCTTTAACGTCTCTCTGGTTTTTACCCCTCTGTTTCCACATCATCCCTTCTTCATCCTGCATGGCACTCTTGCTCTCTCCCCTGTCTTGTTATCTCCCCCTCTCCTCCCTCCCTACAACACTGTAGTCACTCTCTAATTGCTGTCTCACCCCTGCTGCGCTCGGACCCGCAGGCTAAATGATTTCTACAGGGAGAGTAAGAGTGGAAGCACATGAAAACACAGAGCTGTTTGCAAGGAGACGTTTTTTTATTATTATTGATGAGTTCCTTGTCAGGAGGTGTGTGTGTTTACAGTTAGTGCTGCCCTCCTACTGGCACAATCACAAGTTCTTCTTTTTTTTAATATTCTTTCATCTCTGTGATATTTCTGTCGACTCTCTCCTTCATTCAAGTTCACAAAGGACATTTTTTCTCTGAGTAGTGTTATTTATGACTTTGAAACAGGACTCACAAGGTTTCCGTGTTTTGTGATGTGTTTGTGTGCAGACACAATGTGGATTTTTACCAGTTTTTGACATAAATATGTATTTAAAATCTACACAGGTTTTCTACGGCATGGGCGCAGGTCAGTTTCATTCATGTCAGGAGAGAGAATAATAAGAAAAATGCATGTGCTTGCAGCAGCAGTGGAAGAAGTATTCATGTCTTTCGCCTAAGAAAAAGCAGCAACACCACAATGTGAAGGTATTTTGTTAAAAGTTCAAATTTTGCAATAGATGTTTTCTTAAGTAAACATTAAAAAAAAGTATTACTTGGGACATGCACTTGAGACCTGTGGTTATTGGTGGTAATGTCCAGAGTGCCATTCGCAAAAGACACATTTATCAGTCACCAGAGACAGGAAATGCTCTTTGAACAGAAACACATCAGAAGAAGACAAGCAATTAGTGCAACTTGTCCTGGCGCAAAATATGTTTTCTCTTGCGCCTGGGACCTGCTGTTTCGCTCTTCCAAACAGTAATTATGTGACAAATGCGTATGGGCACAAAATACAAGCACTGTGTGAATTTGGTCCAGAATGTGTACGAGTTGTTTCCAGTGAATTCTTTGTGTTGTTGAGTAAAACCACTAATGCCTATAGCAGCACAAACGCCAGCCATAAATAGCATAAAAAATTGTGTTTGGTATTATGAAAATGTTAAGGATTATAACTTTAAAGGGGTAATCCAGCAATTTTGTCACATACAGTAATTTCCATAAAGTTCCAAGAGAAAAAAAAAACAGAGAATAGTCAAAGCCAATGCAGTAGAGGATGAAATATTGCTGCTCTCAGTGCTGCTGTTATGGTCAGGCTCTGAAAAACACTGGATACAGGATATTACACTTCCCATAATGCAACTTAGCAGTGTCTTTGGCCAGACCCACACGTTTCAAACTCCACACCTCGAATTTTTAATGCAGATGTTCTGATAAAATTTGAGGTCCATGCTCAGTATCCTGAATGGACCCTTTCAGAGTATCATGTTATTGTATATATAATATTAGAGTATGATTATTAGAAATGTAATCACTTATAAGCAGCTTTTTAATGTTGAATCTTTATGTTGTTGGGCAGTTTAATCCACTAAAATCATGTGTTATTTGATATGTTTTGAATGTAAAATCTGTAACCTACCTATAGCTTTGAAATAAAGGCAGTGGAGAAGAAGACTAAAGTAACATAAAATAGAAAGAGCAGTCAGGTGAAAGCGCTACACCTCAAAAACTGCACCTGAGTAAATGAACTTACTCTCCACCACTGGCTTGTAGCTAATGAGGGAAGGGCTTTGGTAGAGGGAGCATCAGAGAAGAACACAGCGTGCGTGCACACGTACCCCGGTCTCTAACACCAGCATTTAACTTCCTGTGACAGCCTCCTTCGCGCTTTGCATCACACCGCCAATTTCCTACGAGCGCTTTCGCAATATCATGTGCGCGCACGACGTACCCAGAGGCGCGTCACAGAGGCAGAGGAATTATCAATAACGGAACAGTCAATAACCGTGCTGTTTATATATCTTTAGATGCCCCCTGGCTGGAGGAGTCTCTTCACTGCATTTTCCGGAGCACTTTTCACCAGCGAATGTTAATGTATGATCCAACGTAAGTATACTGTTTCACATTGATGTCTACACGTTTTATATTCCTACTGTGCTGTAGTGAGTGTCGTGTGTGGCAAAGACAATAGTGTTAATTGTGTAATACGGGCATATTTCACTGACTATGAATTATGTATGTTCATGCTGATGTTAATGATATGCTAATGATGATGATAGCCTAGGTCTATTTCCTGTTGCACGGGTGAATTACATATGCATGTTCGCCGAATTGCCAGGTAGCTCTTACACTTAAGTCGTCATAAAGGTGAAACAGGGCAAGATGGAGACGTTGGAATTTCCTCACGGAGAGGAAGAAACTACTATATGTGTCACGTTTTCTCACCACACAAGGCCTTAGCGAGTTTGCATTTCAAGAGGAGAGAGAGGGTGAGGGTGGGGGGAGAAAAAGCTAATCAGAAAGGGGTGTTTTTTTCCTAATCCCAGCTCTGCTGAGGCGCCTTTTCTCCTCAAGAAAAATCTGTGTTTCTTTCACACTGCCTCTGCAATCACTTGAAACCCCATTACAGACCATGTGACAGCATCAATTAAATTCACAATTATCATGGGGCAGACACACTCCAGCGTGAGAAAATATAGTAACACGGCATCGTCTGCAAGTCTGTGCGTGTGTGAATAAGTTCTCACGCGCATGTGTGTGTGTGTATGAGTGTGTGTGTGTTCGTGCGTGTGTGTATGTGCGTAAGAGAGAGATAGAGAGAGTGGTGATTGAGAGCAGAAAACTGAGTCAGACGATGCACTTCTCAGTGTTTCTTGCCCTTTTTGGCAACTCTCATGAACCTGAACAACAAGTCTCCAAAAACAAGCCACCACAGTAAACAAGAAATTAGCTCTTTGACAGTTTAAAGACATTTCAAGGGCCCCTCCAACAACAGTGAATGGACAACTGGTAACATGAGCTGTTTTTGATCATTCTTCCAACGGTGTGAAATAAGAGAAAGTGCTTATAAATATCCCTGGAAAAGCACACCGGGTGCTGCCACTGTGTCCACAAAGTTGGCCCATTATTCATTATCAGTTCAGCAGCAGAGCCTTTGTCTCCCATTGACATCACAGATTAGAGTCTTGGCTCTTGTTTCCAGCTTCAGTAGAGATTTATCCAGACCAAACTGTCCGAGATCACACACACACACACACAAAAACACAACAGCATGAACCAGTGCTGGGGCGGATTTTTAAAGAGCCAGAGTTATATACAGAACCTCACCGTCAGATGCGCAGGGTTTGTGGGTTTGAATTAGTGCGTGAACATATGGTCGTAAAGGGTATAGGCGACACGTATTGTGAGTCACAGGCAACAGCGGTTGCAGCTGATTGAGCCTGAATTTAGACTGTGTTGGATCTGGCAGGTGGAGCTGTTCTGGGCCGTACAGTCAATTTCTTCACGCTCTCCATCACAGCTCTCTCTACTAAAGCACAATCAGGTCCCCGATAGGGAAAAAAACATGGAAGCATGTCCGCATTGATCTCTCTACCTATAGCACCGGCCTACACTGGAGCAGAGCTGGAGATTAAAATTCATAAGCGTATTAAGATCTATAAGAGCATTATTCATGTGTGCCGTCACTGTCTAATACAGTAGGGTACTAATCATACGCATCTCTAGCCCAGCACACACACACACACACACAAACACACAATAGCATTCTGGGTGTACTCCAAGTGTCAGCACTATCATATGGGCATGTGCGTGTGGCCTGGCGTGGTTCCCTCCTTGAGTGCCATACAATGTGCTGGCATAAATACCTGCTTGACACAGCAGATTGGCACTAATGGCTTTACACGCAGTGCCATCTGTAAGCTGAACCATTAGCTCTTCTTCTCCGTGGTCACTAACAGTGCTTCAAAACATTCAGTTCAGGCCGTCACCAGTTACAGCGCGAAGGCAAAAACAGCCAAATTAAATACTGGCTAATCATCGATGCACTGAAGGAGACCGTACGTGAAGGCTGCGGATGCTCTGCCCACCTCTGTGCACCTGGGCATCGAAATCTTAAAAGCAATTCTGGCCATTTGTGTCTACAGCGTGTGAGACACCTCCTGCTGCTCTGAAACTCTTAACCAACAGCCCAACTTTAAGCACACACACACAAACACACACACACCAACTTCTTACTCTGTGGCATCCAACAGCCTGCAGCAGTCACGCAGGGATCATTACTATTCATTTGCTCAGCAAACTGGCCACACAGGCTTATAAATTAGCTCATCTACCGCAGCTGGGTACTGAGACAGTTGGCGCATGCTGAGGACTGAGAGCGGAGCCATTACAGTGCAGGGCTCGGAGACACCTTCTGTCCAGTCAACATGACCTCCTCCACGCTCATCTGCTTGCTCCTTCAAAGGAGGAGGGGGTGTGCGCTGGGCACTGGGGCTGAGACATACCCGGTCAATGATTCTAATAAATTACATAGCAGAGCAATAAGGACCACAGCCGTGTGTGTGTGTTGTGCTGAGGCAGAATGCGGTGATAAATCCTGTCAAACCAAGTGTAAATCAGTCCGAATGAAATAGCATTAGCAGGACCTCTGACCATGAGGGAAGAGAGCTGACAGGTCTGACCTACAGGGAACGAGGGAACACTCAGACTACTCTTGCTTTCTGCCTTGGGAGAGGATCAATGGTAGAAGGAAAAAGTAAAGCGATTAATTCTCCTGGATATGTCAATTCCCATTGGTGGGGGCAGATTGGTAGTGATCATGACTAGCCCCTTGGGCAGATGGGAGCTGGGGCTTTTGTTGCGCCTCAGTACACCATTGATTCATTGAAGTTTTTACGGCTATCTGGAACACCCCACATCGCACTGGAGCAATGTAAATCAATTCCAATTGCACGATTATAACAATGCAGAAAAAAAAAAAAAACTTGGAGCGTGACATTATGCTAACTACTGCTTGTATAAGATGTGTACCTGAGTGAAAGGCCTAAGGTTAAATAAGCCATGTAAAAGACTCGTAACAGTGTCTTAAATATTCATAAAACATTCACAGAACAGTTCACAACCCTTGTAAATGATAAATGAAAATTTTCTTATTCCTTACCCGTCCGATCAGCACAGGTTCAGGGCCGGCATATTCTTCAATCACAAAGAACTGGTTCCAGATCCAGCTCCTCCTGCTGCGAGAGCGTGACCCCTTCACCTCCGTACGATCACGCGTGTCCTCTTTCACCTCTGACTCGGCTTCCTCAAACACGAGGCCTTTCCCACTTTCTGGATCGACAGCTTGCATCCCAGCATCTTTGGCATCGTGGCTCCATTCAGGAGCCGGGTGGAGCCTCAGGACATGACTGCTGTTGACAAGTTTGTTGTCTTCATCTGCAGGGTACTGAGCTGTGCTGAGCTCTGTTTGAGCAGTGTGAACTGACTCTGTTAATGGGTCTCTATGGGAATCTGCTGCTCTGTTCCCCAGTCGTAATCCCAGGTGCTGCACTGTCAGCACAGACGGAGGAGAATCATTTGTTTCAGAGGGAACGTACAGTGGGAGATGTTTTGTCGATGTAAATGGTGGTTCTGTTTGGCTGATCATTATTTCTTTCTCGGGGCTAAGACTGACCTCGCTGCGAGGTGTCGACAGCGCACGTACGAGGTGTTTGCTCTTCCCATCGCCATCGTCTGAACCCTGCATTCCCAGGTTGTCCTGCCCTTTGCTTAAAGCTGGCTTGACTTCACTTAGCGGATTAAGACGAGTGTCAGAGCCCTGGTCTCGATTAAGATCTGGAGTTGTGACTGGGCTTACATAAGGAAATGCAGTCTGATTATCAAATCCAGTATGAGACTGAGTGACAGCCATATCTTGTCTCTGCACTTTCTGAGCCTCCAACTGTCCGTGATTAACGTCAATCAAATCTCTCTTCCTGCTCCGGCTGCCCTTGCTCGGAAAGCTCAGGCTGGGAACACTCTGCATTTGGGAATTGACGATCCTGACGAGGTTCTCTTTTGACAGCAGCTTCAGAACGCCATAACCGCCAGTGAGGTTCAGCTTTCGGTTTGGATCTATGCTGAACCCTCTTCCTGGCACACCTGTGGTATGGACACTCAAATCAGGTCTGCTCCTGGATCTGGAGCCTGATTTATACCTGGTTTTATTGGAGTGTAGATCTGCTTTGTGATGAACTGTGAATGCTGTCTCTGACCTCCCTGTTTTGGTGGTCTCAGCATTCTTGGTGTTGTTCCTAACTTTCTTCGCGTCCTGGTTTAAGTCCTTGTTATTGGCTAACAGGTGCGGAGTCGCTTCTTTTTTACTGACAGAGTCCACCTCACGCTTGGGCTTGAAGGCTTGCCTCTCCTTGTTAGCTACAGATGGCGCAGCATGGTTCTGCACTATTTTGGAATAAGAAAAAGATCCAGCGTCACCTGCCTGCTCATGATTAATCAGGTTTCTAAGAGTCACCACGGGCATCGGATTTGCCTCCACGCTCGCATCCCATTGGTCAGCAGCTCTGCTCTCCCCTAACTTTGCCAGGTGCGACGCGCCCACTCCTCTCCTCCGTACAATCTTACTGGCCGTGGCACCTCCTGCAAGCCCCTCCCACAGGCACATGGAAACCAATAGGAGCAGATTTCTTGTAATCATCTTGTTTTATGGCGAGATGTCCTAATTTAAGCGAGGTTTGCTATGAGGCAGGCCTTGTTTTCCAGTTGTCTTCATTCTCTCCTCTGTTTTCCCTCTTCTCATGCCCCCTCCTCTCACGCTCCCATCCTGTGCCCTTCACACTGAGCTGGAGGGCAGGTGTCAGTCACTCCTTCTCTTTTTTTTCACGCTGCCTAATATCTTCTCTATCTCACCAGGCCTCTCTCGGCTGCTTTTTTCCCCACTCCTCCTGCGAAGAGTCTCATTCAGTTTCCCACGGAGGGCTGAACACCCTGAGAGAAAAGATAAAGATAATTAAGTTAAAACTTTAATCATTGCGCTGCGTTAATTAAAAGTGGAGCGGCACAGACAGGTAGGAGAACTCACAGACAAGCAGGCAGGACAGACCTTTTAACGGAGCAGCAATCACATTTTCACAAGCACAGAGGGGCTTTTCATGCCCGGAACACACATCCATTTATACCATCATAATGACCCAAGTGTTTTTTCTTACATCTATTAGATAGACAGGGACAAAGTTATCATCACACCATTCTACATGAAAAAAAGATAGGACAACACTGTTAGAAATCGCTCTGAGCATTTATTAACAGGAACGACTGTCAAGGATTTCTGACTGCGGTGCAAAAAAGGGACCAGCCGCAACGTGAAACTGGCTTCACATCACTTTGATGCATGATTAATTAGCTGGATTAATATTGTGCTTTAATCAGTCAGTTAGAATGTCAGTACAGATGCGAGCCATAGATGCAGATGCACTTTGTTGTACACGGAGCCTCGAGCGATCTAAAAGGTTCCTCGGCTCACGCGTGTCTGACTCAAGTTCTCAGCGTGTCTCTCATGCACTCAAGCCTCAGATGGAAATCCTACGCCAAATCAAAATGTCAGATATCAATCATTGTGCTTGTTTTAAGATAAGAGCGGGCATGCTTCAGCAGTACTTCAGTAACATCAGCCTACGCATCTGACAAGTCAATAATGTGACTATTTGCCAGACTGCATTAACATTAAAAAAAAATTTAACGACTTAATTTTTTATACATCTTTTGTGAATATTTAACATGAAGGATCAAAGCAGCAAAGACTGATGAATCGTGAATTTTAGTCCCTAATGTTGGTCAAGCTCCAGAAACGCTGGATCCTATATTTCCCACAATGCCACTCAACAGCATTTTTTAATAAGACGTCTCCTCTGCCTTGTAAATGCCCACATCTTTACAACTCCACCTTCCTAGTCTATAACATAGGTTTTCTGTTAAAAATTTAAAGCTTCAAGCCCGATGAGGTTTATTTTCTTCAACTTTAGATATCTGCCTCCAGAGATACAAAAGAAGGTTTTTATAGGTTGTTTTTATAGGTTGAATAGTATTTTTGAAGAGTGAAGAGTAAACTCAGCGTCATGGGTATAATTAGCGGAGTGTCCCTTTAAGTTACATCTTCCTGTGGACAAAACTCTGGATCAAACTCTGTAAAAGTTGTGTGTTCTGCGTTTAGTGCCCGTTTCGTCTTGTCCTGTGCAGCGTGGTGTGGTTTGTCTGGGTGTATGACACTTGCTCCGCTGTGGCAAAGACAGACCCTGTCAGCACATTCACTGGGGCATGACTGAAGTTGGGATGTTCCTCCTGGAATACTTCCCCCCTTTTCTTCTATCAATCTCTCCTCAACGTCCACAGCTCCCTTTCTCTCTCTTTCTCATCCTCTCTCTCTGTAAGCAAATCCTTTTGATGAAGAGAAAAGGGAAAAAAAAAAAAAGCTTATCCACCCCCCCGCCCTCCTCTGTCCGCTCTCTTTTCCCACCTCTCCCACTCACCACCTGTCTCTTCTTCGGCCTATCTATCTCCCTAAATCTCCCTCTATCCCTTCTCTTAAACTCGCTATTGTTTCAGTATCCCGGCCTCTCAGCTGCTCGCTTCTATCCTCTTTTCCTCTCTCTCTCATCTGTGTCAATCACAGGCCTGTCACCGCGTCCCTCACCCTCTGTGCACTTTGAGGCTTCAATCCATCAGCCAATCTCCTTCCTCGGCCTTGCAACATTGGAAGTGACAGGTGTCTCGCTGGCTACCATCTTGACGACAGGCTACAACACCATAATTGTGCATATAAATCTAGTCATCAAATAATAAAATGCTGGGAACAGGATATATGAAGTAGTTGCACGAGACTAGCTGCAAAATTCTGGACAGATTTTACAGAATAAGTTATATACAAACGTCACAGAGGCCTTTACAGAGGTTGCGAGGCTGGGTTTGGCCGTGTGTTATCTCCAATGTACAGCATGAGGAGGGGATCGGGGCGAATTCAATGACAGAGCTCCTCTCTCTCCCGGAGGAACTTATCAGCTGGGAGTTTGATGGCCAGGTAATCATTGCCACGGGCACCTTGTTAACAAGCCTGGGGCAGGTGGCGGGATGCAGGGCAGAATATCAACATGGTGCTGTCGCCAGCTGAGCACAAATTTATAACATTTTTGTTGGGGAGATTCTGTCAATGTGGGTTTTTTTTTTTTTTTTTTGGAAGCACCAAAGCTGGAATAAAAATGCTTTTATTCTTCAAGACTTTTATCTTTTTCTCCAGTTTCATGGCCCATTTTTTTTTTTTTTTTTTTACTAAACACAGAGTTAAGGCTTTTCTGTAATGTGCTGATCTGTGTCACAGCCTTTCACATTACACTGTGCACCTTTGGGGAGAACTATTGTAATGCCATTACCCAGCGTGCATCGGCCTGTACAGCAGTAAGTGAAGATAATTGGGTGCTCTGATTTGAAGCACAGGGGAGCTCATATTTCCTCATTAGAGTTTTATATAATGTCATAGGGTAAAACTGTTGTTTTCATCCTTGTGGAATCAGCAAGGATCAGGATGGGGATTTCACCCATACCCTTTACATACAGTACAATGACTTAAAGTATACTGAATAAAGACAACAGAGTCCTACAGTTGGTAGCTCCAGGGAGCTCTAACTTCCTAATTAGAGTTTTATGAAATGTATAGTTGAGGTATATTCTCAAGTTTAAACCACGTGACTGTAACTGTACTGTTTTTCTTTGCAAGTTCTGTGAACCTACAGCAAGTTTCTCAGTGAACTGATTAATTGGGGCCATAAATATCTTAATTAATTTCCTCTTACTGGTCCCATCCCACCTAAACCTCAAACGATCTTTTGGATCGTTAGCATTGGAGGCAGATCCTCACCATCGATTGCGAGCTGTCACCAACTTAACGAGACTGAAAATTTTAATTACGATTCACCTCCTTGCTTCCTGTCTATCTTCTTTTTCTCTCGGTAACCCTCCTGTCAAACAGGCAACCACAGAGAAACGCAGCACCCAACAGCGGCGCGCCCACACACACCCCCTTTACAGCAGCACACATGTGCAGTGTGACTTCAAGCCCTGGTGACAAAACATTCTCCACAAAAACCATTTATTTATTTACTTACGCAAAAAAAAAAAAAAAAAAAAAAAATCATCCCTGGACTGACAAAGTCACATTCATCCACCGTCTCAAACGCACATTCATGAAGACACACAAACATTCCCAAACACACACAGAAATCTCTCACCACTTATATCTGTGTTGGTAGGAAAAATAAAGAAAGCTCTGGGGAGTGCCTCTGTGGACGCAGTGAAGTCAAAGAGAAAAAAAGGGAGCACTCACTCACACCAGGAGGGAAGAGAAAAAGCAGCCACCCCAAAAGAATTATGCATGGAGTAACAAAGGCAAGCTCCAGAATAGAGACGGAGAGGGAGAAATAGCAGGGAAGCTCGGTAGAATGGTTGTGGGTGTGAGAAGAGGATGGGAGGTGTAGGAGGGCAGCAGGAGGAGGGGGGCAAAGGCCCTCCTTAGAAGAGCGACCGGGTAGTTTTTAAGTGCAAAGCGCCGTAAAGCAGCTCCATCCTCGCCTTGAACCTTGGCAGATAAAAGCAGACCTGTCAGTGTGTGAGGAGGTGAAAAGCAGCAGGAGCTTTCGTCCGTTAATGTATGAATACCTTCTTCGCCTGTGTCCCCAGCCTTGTCTCTATCTCTGCCTTACTGATATACTGACAGCAGGTGCTAACCTCCTTTGGGAGGGTATATCGCGCCAACCTATGGACACAGGATACTTCCCCAGAGGCCGGTGGTTTGCAGAGGACCAGGAGAGGAACAACAGCAGGTAAACAATGTGACAGCACCAGCTTTACAATAAAAGAAAAAAAAAAAAGGAAAAAAAAAAAACAGGGGGATGAATTCACAGTTTTTCACAGCACAAGTGCTGTGAAATTCAGTCCACTTATGGGTGGCTGTTTGCCTATTGGTGAGATTAAGACTTAAAAGACTCAGTGTAACAGAGCGGCGACAGGGGGCTTTGGATTTGCTTGGCTTTCAGCTAGATCAATGGGGTTACATTAAATGGCAAGAGTCAGAGGCTTGTAGAACATCCAGCAAGAACACTGCATGTCAAAATACAGAACGTGCACTGAAAAGAGAAAATATGACAGATGTTAAAGTCCAAGTCTTGTTAAACGCCTTTTTTTCCTTTTTTTTTTTTTTTTTCACAATAAGACGTGACACTGGGATGCACATTCATAAATCCATCCTCAGTCAGCAAAGGACACAACAGCAGGAACATGTCTGTAGTGCTGTTGTTCAAACGCTGGGCACATTCTGCGGAAGTAATCATGAAAGCTCCTCTGAAGGAGCACACCACTGCCAGACAACAGATCAGAAAGATAACGTTTGTATTTCTCCCTCAAGGTTTGCACTGAGAAGTTCATGTGACGGAGTGCTGCACTGTACTACTTTCAACTTTTCAGAGTTTACAGTATCTATGCTGTTTAGGATTAAAGGGAAATATCCAATTTTAGTAACCCAGCTCATAGTAACAACTACCTCTACCTAAGGACTAGTTTGCGTGGTGCAACCTTATGAACTTCCCCTGATGCAACCACTTTCAGCTGCTCTGTGTAGTGCAAAAGCAAGCTCCTCTGCTTCTGCTTTATCTCAGGCTACAGTATATAAACTGTGAGAGCTGCCATAAAGATCAAATAAATCTTGACAAGAGGCAGTCCGGAGAATCACAATGCCAGGAGACGTGCCAACAGGTCACGACAGGGACAACATTTGTGGCCCATATTTTACTGCCTTGGCAAGGGTTCAAGTAGTTCTGAGTCTGATTTGTCTGGTCGTAAGGTAAAATGCTGGCTAGGACCGTGTGGATATACCATCTGTGACAGTGCTGACCCACTGTGATTTACTGCTACATTTTGCTCATCATTCAGGCCTTTCAAAACTATAAATTATGCATAGATATCAGAGTGTATGCAATATTGGTAAAAAGGAAAGAGTTCATAACATGCCAGGAACCTGCTGTAGGCAGTAATAAAATAAATATATGCACAAAATCGACTAATTTTACTCAAACTTTAATGTCTTTCCCAATAATACAGTATGAAAAATGCTAATTTACCACCACACGCCCTTGTTTTTACAAAAACACGCTCTAACAAAATGTGTGCCAGGTGCGTGTGCACATGTGGATACAAACAGGAGGCTGACAAAGTGAGGTGACTGAATATTTTTAGATGCCATCAGGCTGTCTCCAGCTGAGCTGCTGATGCTGGTGTGTGGGCACAGCTTCATTTCCCAGATCAGCAACACTGACCAGCAGTGCTCTGTTTGAATTTCCCACTCATATGGCTGTTTCTTAGATCAACCCTGAATTACTGTAAAAGGCTGGAAGGTAGGAACCTTCCTTTTCAGCGCTGATAGTCAAAAAGCACAGTTTTAAAGAGAGGGTAAACGCATTAGACAACACACTGGATGATGGATAGACTATGATATGATTAGAGTCGTGCCACAAGGCAACCTACCAGAGTATCCCCCCAACACCATGTTCTCATGTGTTCTTGCGCTAAAATAAAGAAAAAAAAATCCATCCGAAAAATTCTCTTGAAAGTTTACTTTGCAATTTGAGTTAAAAAGGCAAAGTAAGAAAAGAAAAACATTAAATTTGAATGATTCGTGATGTGGGAGATAAGAACCATAAACTCCACAGGGAGAGCTGGAGGGCAGTCAGCTTCATAAAAGTGAGCTGAACTTCTGCTTGAGCTGAAACCCAACCAGATTATTAAATCATTTTCACTCCCTTTACTCTTCAGCACCACACACTGTATGAGTTAATCTCCGGGTCAACACTAACATGCTCAGACTGGAGCAGACTTGAACTTGACTTGCATATTCTAACTACAGTACAATCAGCCCTGCATTCGTAATGTGATCCTCACATACACAAATCACTGAACCTAAAACCAAAGTCGAAATTACAAATGTCATTAAAGGTAACAAGGTTAAACCACATGGCTTGAGCTAAAGAAAAAGATGTTTATCACCATAAGGGGTTTCCTCTGAGACAGCTGTTAGAAATTTAAATAAGTTTTGGTTATATTTATTTTGGAGAAACAATACAGCATTTTACATAAAACACTCAGGGTGATTTTCTCTCAGATGGAGTCTGACTCTCATGTTACGAGCTCAGACATTTTTCTGCCTTACGAACACCAGCACTGATGTGAAATCATGTATCTTTTAATATAAAAATGAAAGATAATTGTCTCTTCGTGGTGGATGAGCCTGTGTCTGACTACATCATATGGATAACACCAATTATCGTTATTATGTCCCTGAACTATAACAACATCTGACATCTCTCTACCTTTAGGCCCCTGCGCTGTTTCTCCTCTGATCAGCTTCGGGAGCTGATCAGCTTCAATGATCTTCAAGCACAAAGGTCAGGGGATGTTTTTGTGTCGAGCAGCTCATCTGGTTCGAGCCCCGTGTCTTTCTAGGTAGGTGCTCAGCCTGCCTTTTCTGAACGGTGAGTCATCATATGCCAAAGCAGTTACCGAAATTACACCTGATGCCTATCAAGCCTGTCTCTCTTCCTCTTCCGCCTGACTGCATGTGCAACATCAAAAAGCTATCTGATCCTTTCAACACACTGGCTGACATTTCAGCAAGAGTCCTCGGGAACTGCAGATGGACTTTGTCTCCCCAAAGCTGTGTGTGTCTATAGTATGTGTAAGTGTGCTTTAAGATGTGTGTACGAGGGAAGACAGAATTTATCATGCAAGCTGTTAGAGAAAGTTTGTAAGACAATTATCCACTAAAGGAGTCAACTGACATGAGTTCAGAGCACACTCACCTCCCGTGTTAGTATAACCAGGTTAATAATCGGGTTAATAAAGTCCTTTATTTGAAAAAGAGGTGCTTTACTGCAGAGCACTTGAAAATGCTTTTTCTGACCCTGTCCCCCTCACCTCTGCTGCTTGCCGTTCAAGGACGCACCTATCGAGATTCAATGTGGCTGGACAAGAGACTGGTGAAGAGGGCATGGTGAGGCGGCAGAGGGTCGTTTCAGAGATAAATAAACACTACACGCCCAAGGTTGCCGGTGATATTATGTGATGCATTGCTTAGGAGGAGATGGCACATCGTAGAATAGCACCAAGGCTATTGACCAAGAAAGAGGGTGAATAACGACACTCAATATTCCACCTTAATCGGCCCGATTCGCTTTTCAATTTACATTTAAGGATCTTTTTCATTTTTATCTCCCATCCAGGCAGACGACAAGTGAAAAGAGGCAAGATCGAGCAGGCTTACTTTTAATGAGTGTCTGATGGAATCAATAACCCTCTGCTGTGACCGAAAACTTTCTCTGAATGTGTTCTCCACATGTGTTCTGGGTCTGGGTTTCTAATAATATTCCCTGGTGGGGCTGGTTGCAAAAAAAAAAAAAAAAAAAAAAAAAAAAACCAAACAGGTGTGTAATTTTCTGATGATGAAAGGGGGTAACTCTGGTACCACCTGAGGGATGAATCGAAGAAGTTCTTTGGGTTAGATTTCATGGTCCTACCTAAATGTGGTTAACATGGATTTTTGGTATTTCTCTATGAACACACTGACTGCAAACTTGACAAAAAATTCCTTTACATCTGTGAGGCTGAACACTATTTGTCAAACACTATCTGACACCCCTCTGCGTCCAACAATGTTTGTCATTTTCAGAAACCATGTAGATATATAATTGGAATATATGGCAAATCAATCAAACAGATTTTAATCTGAACCAGAAATGTCAGCCTGCTACTGGTATTATAGTAAAAAGTCACCTCTAACATTTATCCATATAATTCATGCACTGAATTTACATTTTCAACGAAGTCCCCAGGGTCCCACTTGAAGGCCCCTGGGGGCACCTGGCCAGAACCGCTGCTCCACCAAATCAAAAATCTCACACACAGCACTCCGCTTGCTCACATCTATTCAACACTAACTCGTTATCAGTGTTTTGTCAGAACCATCTATCCCAAGGATGTTGTTGTGTCTTGTTTCCTTATCATAGCCTGCTGCATTCACGCCTCTGCCGCGCTAGTTGAACGTTGTGTGACCACACGGGCCTGGAAGCCTGTACTGTCACAGTTGTTAATCCCCCTCGTTGAAGTCACTAAGTCCCAGCCTTATTAGCATATACACACCCCCTCCCCTCTCTGTATGACTTTCATGCTCCCCAGGTCCTTTCCCACTTTGGCACCACAACTGACACTATATTTTTGTAATTCCAATGACGTTGCCCCAATCTCAAATTCATTTTACTTTTGTCTCTCTCTATTTGGGTCAGTTTGTTGTGTTGTTTGTTTTCCAGCGGCTCAGGCAGACAGAGCAGATTGCAGCATGTTTAAGTCGCTATCTCTGGCAGGTTATAGTCCGGGGTTACCTTGGGTGAGGATTGGATAAAGGATGTGGAAATTAAAACTGAATGCTTTGTGCAGCAAGATGTTGTGCAACATCCACTAAAGCGTCAGTCGTTCTGCCGTTGTTTCCTTTTCAGCTGGGCAGCTATCAGCTGAAACGACAACCTCTGCTATGTGGGCAAGCAGTTCACTATCTTCCCTTTCTTTTTTTTTCACATTCCAATAATATTTGTGGCAGCGTTGTTTTCATTGGGACTTTCTTCCATGCTAGTTCAAAGATGTGCAACGAGGCTGTGGGTGTATGTTGAGGGAAGATTTCCAAGCTGCGTTTGCCCGTCTCAGTGGTGTGTTGCAGGGCGATGTAGGAGATCAAAGTTTGGCAGTGTTATATTTTCAGGGCGATTTTTTTCTGCGGGGCGCATTCCTGCTGTGTAATGTTTGGGATGTTCTGGCGCCGCTCCAGCACTGGGACTATAAATTCTGTTTAAGACTTCAGAGGCAGACTGACACACAGACACATCACAAGACCCACATGAACAGAAATATCCTTTCGAACGCAAACGATCACCTCACAACAATCCCTGCATCAAAAAGAAATGGAGCCGCGAGCATCCCGTCGCCTTCCAAGGTCATCTCTTCCTTGGCGTAGGCGCAGTAATGATCCCACCTCCAGCGTTTGAGGGCACGTGGGTGGGAGCCGAGGTCGCCCTCCAACCTGTCCCCTGGAAACTCCTTTTCCCCTGCTTCGGGGATGGAGATAGCAGCCATCAGACAGCGAAGACCGCAGGGGGAGAATCCCCTCCACTCTCCTCCGCCCTTTGCCTTTGTCTCTAATGTGGAGCGGGGATAGCAGGGGCCGCTGTGTTTAGAAAAGCCCTGTGTTTCACCCATAAAAACCACATCTATGGCCGTGGAGAAGCTTACACTGTAATCCTGCATGACGGATTGAGTCTGCCACTGCAGCACTCTCCTTCTCTTTCTTTCCCTGCTCATTTCCAACAGAAACTTCTGTGGCAGCGGGTGTGTGCCTGAGCGTGTGGACACATACATTCGTCAAAGACAGCGTAATGTGTGCGCGCGGGCACGTTACGCGTCCGCATAATGTGTGCGTGTGTGTCTACATGCACTTTGTGCATTCCTTCCATCACTCCTTCCTCCCTCTAAAAAAAGAAAAAAAAATGTACAGCATCCTATAGCTGTGTCTGTTGAAATTTTGCATCAACAGTCAAGAGGGAGAATAAATATATGTCAGTGGCAGGGAATAGAAAATAGGTTTCCCTTTTTGCAAGTGAAAGAACAGCATGTAAAAGATACCGTCACACAGACTTGCAGTGCAAGAGAATGAATCCCGATGGGAAGTCTCAGTGAAGGCGAGTGCTGGAGAGGTATATAGATGACCTGGATTTTGTATCCGTACTCCCATGGCATGGATTACTGCGCACTGGTAGAAATGGCCTCTAATATAAAGGACATTTATATTCTCACGGATCACTACTATTAGGACCCCTTTGAGCCTGATTTGTTCCTGTCTTTATCTATCCATCTTCTTGTCACTCCAGCACTTTGTCTCTTTCCTCTTTCCCTGTGCATTCATTCTGTATGTTGTTTTTTTTTTTACCTCTCATTCTGCTTCATAATCTCCCTCTCTCTCTCTCTCTCTCTCTCTCTCTCTCTCTCTTTGGGTATTAGGCATTCAAAGATCTTTCTGTGGCATGTGGTAGAAGTTATCACCCCATCTCTCTCCCTCCCTCACTCTATCTCTCTAATCTTCCTTAATCTTCCAGCCCAGAGTGAAGTGAGAATTAGTTTCTCACTCTCCCTCATCAATCTCTTGCACCTCCCTTTCTTCTACTTCCCCCTGCACCCCGCTACTCACCCCCCCTCACCCCCACTCTCTCTCTCTCTCCTCTGGATCATCCTCACCAGCTGCTTTCTTAATCCTCCTTCTTGCTCAGTTTGTCTCTCCTCTTCTCTCTGGTCTCTCTTCTCATTCAGCTTCATGTCATCAACAAAACCGCAGAGGTCATTTCTGCTTTGCCCTCGTGTCTCTCTCTCTCTCTCGCCTTCTCTTTCCATTTCCACCTCTCACTCTTAGTTTTTTTTTTTTTTTTTTCGCACTCTCTGTTCAAAAGGCTCCAGGGATTTTTGCATTCAACCCAGCCTGTTAACCCTGAGCCATGTCCTTACCTGCTCACTGTCCTTTGTGGGCACAAATTCTGAGGGAAAACAGATGTTTAACACTTACTATTCAACACAAAGAAACACTCGAAGGAGTCAGGAAGCCAAAAAAAATGTCAGCTTTGTGGAAGACCCCACTCAATTCAGCTTGGAATTCCAAAATATTTGATATTGAAAAGCACACATTTATCGCTTATTTTGACTGGGTCGTATTTTTCAAAATAAGCTTCTCATTTTTAACCATTTCAGGGTTTGCATTGATGAGTTTTCCAGTTGTACTGGATTGCACTCAGACTCCCCCTCTACCCTTCATAAAGAACTTATCACAATCATGAACAACAGCAACAGGGTACACAGTTGGCAGGCTACAGATCCACCGAGAGGAATTAATAAACTGCAAAGTTATAGGCCAGGAGTGGAAGCTGTCCCCTTCAGCACATCACCTAACAAATCCAAAAACATATCTTTTCACCACAGCTTCTCTGGTTCGATGCGGAACATCAAAATTATGTCATGATTAGAAATACATTATGTACAATTTCGTGTTGTAATTTTTCACCATGCTCCCTGTCAGAGCTGTGTGGGTGAAACACTCATTTTGTCCAATGCGCACCTGATGTCACTTTCAAATTCAAAACCCCCAGTGGAACATTTTACTTAAGAGCACAGACTGAGCTCCGGAGAAGCACAGGCACAGACGCAATGCATGAGCAACCAGCAGTATAATTAGGTTTGGTTTTAAAAATCTAAATATGTTGCCTCTTTTCTCCAAGTTGTGCCTTTAACAGTCATTTGTGACTCTAAAAAAAAATCCTTCACTTAATTAGCAAAACACCTTGGCCAGAAGTGCTACAGAGGGAAAATAACATCCCTGTGCACTAAACACTCTTCATGTTGGACCGTCTCTACAGCGCTGCAGAAGTTTGACTTCCAGATCTTACTAATAACTACATTCAACAGGAATAAAAAGCCATATTCACCGAGCTACATGGTTGACGAACCCTCTAAGATTCAAAGTAACACAGCATTTTCACTGTGAATCACACTTTGATTGGACTCATATGCATAAGCCGGTGTGCCACACTAGAGTACACCCATTTACATTTTAGAGTCCCGGTGGATGGAGAGCGACAAATGAATATTAATTCCACTATTTCTCATTATCAGGGCGGCATAATCATGATGAATGCTATCCTGTGCGGAGTAAGCCTTCAGGATTTAAAAAAACTAAAAGTAGTATTTAAGGTTGGAAATACTATACGTCGATTAAAAGAAAGCAAGGCTGAAGAAAAACTGCTTTTCAGTCCTGACCATGGCACTTAAAGTGCCATTGAAATACCATTCACTGATGAACTGTGGGCTGCTGCTTTTCAAACAAAACTGAGCGCACAGCCACACTAGCGGCTCTGTGGGATTGCGCTTAGGCACAACAGTGCTCTGAGCTAAATGCTAATGAATGCTAACACGCTCACAATGATGCAATTAACATGCTGATGTTTAGCAGGTGTAATATGTTCACCATCAGCATGCTAAAAAAAATTAGCTAATTAGCACTAAACGTACAGCTGATGCTGATGGGAATCGTGTCAATAGCTTAAAACAAAGTCAATAAATAAATAAAAATGAATTAAGTAAATCATAAAGTACTGGACAAAGTCAAACGACCTGCTAGATGAAAAGTCAGGGTATCATGAAAGTTAATGGGGGGGGACATAAACATCTGTACCAGCTTTCATGGTAATCCATCCAATAGTTGCTAAGCTACTAATACGAATAAAAACACAGTACAACAGCAAAACAGGCTACTTGAGCTGTTTGTTGAATAAATATATACAGTAATAACCTCTTCACAATAATAGCACATGTTCCCCTACTTCAGATAAATATTCCAAATCTTGTTTGTGTTATAAATTTGTCCCCAGAGACCTTAATACTTGATGCCAGACCTAGCTACTAGCTAAAACGTATCTTTTAGTTCCCGAGCACTCAATCTGCTCTGTAAGGAACATGCTTAATGTACAAATGAGGAGAAACCTTGAGCTAAGCCAAGGAACACATGAGAGTGGGAGACGTTAAAGAGTCAGATAAAGGCAACAAAAGGCATTAATGCAGAGAGCAAGGGATGGTAGCGGATGAAAAAAAAAATGAAGATTAGCTGGAGTGGGATAAACAGATAAGAAGAGCACACACGTGATGAGAAGTAACAAAGTTAAAAAGATAGAGGGATGAGAGGAGAGACTGGCGTTTGGTAATCCCAGCTCCTCTTCCACCTCTTTCCTGCCCTTTTCTTGGGGAAAAAAAGAGAAAAGGGGGGTGAAATGAGATGAGTTAAGGCGAGAGAAAGATGGATGAGAGATGAGAATCGCGCTGAGCTAAAATTGATAAAGGCTGATTATGGCGTAAATGAATGCTGGGTCAGGTTGTTGCCTTAATCAGGAGTGGATTTGCTGGCTGCACGGCGTGTATTAACACAGTACAGCTTGAGGAGTTGGGTTAATTCAGTTCCAGATGAGTGTTTCAGGGGAGCGCTGTGGATAGTTTGTGCTGCTGAACGAGAGCTGGGTGCTAGTCATTAGCATGCACGCAACAAAGCATGAGAAATCACATTAATCGCAGGGAATGCTAATGACAGTGATTGGCGTAATCACAGCAACACGGGCGGAAGGGGTGAGACAACAGGAGGTCATCCATTCGTCTAGTTATTATTCTTTCATGTTATTCCACCCCTGCCGATGTGGCTCCTCGATAAATAACGGCACTTTGCCTCATATCGTACTGCAGATGATGGGAGTCACGCCACCAACCTATTAATCCTGATGACTGCCAAATACTGTGTTCTTATACTCTAATTTTAACAACTTCGTCATCAGTTTTTCAAGTTAAAACTGACGGCATCATGACTCAACACCAAAACATCCCACGTCATTGCTGCTTCCCAGCTGCTACTATTTTTTCAACCCTCCCATGTTTATCTAAGGACTAGATAGCAAACAGGCTTTTTTAGGCGTATGTGTGTGTGCGTAGGCGTGAACACCGTGCACGATGGAGAACAGCTACTGCAATAACAAATGGACTGCAGGTTGCATTCCCAGCGGTATGGTGGAGCCATATCCACAATCAAAGCAATTAACCTGTATACGTCTGCTGGGATCTCCAGCTGTGGGGGAGACTGAGTTTAACACTGTAACCTACCAAAGTCTAGCTGGTGGAGGGCATCTGTTCAACAAATCAGCAAAGCTACAGTATGTAATCACGTTTCACACCACGCTAATCACTTCAGCCTAATTTATCACTGCTATGAAAACAATCTTATGCACTATTAAGGGAGAGCAGACGAGGAGGAGGAGGAGAAATGGAGAGACAGAGGGAGGAGGAGGCAAAGCTGTGAGAGGGGAGACAGAGAGAGAGAAGAAAAGAGGGTAAAATGGAGAAAGCAACATTGTGAACGTGTCCAAAAGGGCTCTGATTTGTCTAAAGCTCACTAATTCAATCTTGGAAATCCGATGGAGTGACGGAGCCATTCGCCTTGCCCTCCCTACTCGTCCTCCTCCTCCCCACCAAGGCCTCATCTCCACCATTTGAGAGTCGAGCTCTCAAAGTCCCTAATCCGCCTTCTGATAGCAACACCCTGCAAGGAGGGAGACATCAACACCATACAGAGGTGGGGAGAGAGCAAGATGAGTGGCAGAAGATGGAAGGCTGCAAAACAGAGGGGAAGGCAGGCAGATAGAAAGAAGAAGGGTGGGAGAGAATAACAGGGGATTGTGTGACAATTGAACTCAGTCTGTTGGTCGCATCAAATTCCTCTTTAATTAAAAGTCTAAATCCTCCTCACTTTAAAGCCCCTACTTTATAATTAACACTCTGATCTTGCCCCCCCCCACACTCCCTCCCCTCACTCGAAAAGAAAAACAATTAAAAACTTTTGCGATTTTTACTTCAAAACCCATTAATTAAAAATCGCCAATGAACAATGGTGCAATATTGAGGCAGACCCCCACTTTGCTCATTAGCCGCTGGTTAATTGATCCTAACGGCAATGTTTACCAAAGGGATGCTAAAGACGAAAACATTATCATTTTACCTCGCCTAATTGCAGTCTTTAAAGGAGGGGGGGCCAAAAGGGAATATCTGGATGTTTGAGATCATAAGGAAAGTGGATTTCAGAGGCTCCTCTGTGGTTTTGTCTCTTAGGGTTTGCAGTCGTTTTATATCACTTATAAAAGGTTATGGGATATTCAATATTACATACCTAAACAATTTAGCTGCAGAATTAAACATGGTGGGAGCACCACAGGCAGGAGATGCTGTAATTTCTGGTGGTCAGATATCAATATAGTGGAGTACCCACCCTCCGCTCAGACCCCAGCACAGGCCAGACACCACTCATCCATCAAAACTCCATTACCTAAGATCCATCATAATAGCTCCCAACAGCGAAGACCGTACGCTTCTATTTTTCAGAGGACCATAAATACACTCACAACTTCCTCAGTATTAACTTTCTTTTGGCCCCCTTTCTCAAAACAATTTCGAGTTTTATTTCTTCCAGACTTCGTCTCTCTGCCGGTCTCACCTCGGGTCGGGGGACAGCTAATGAAAGGCTGCTCTCAGAGGAACATGGGTGAGACATATCATGGTGTCTCTCAGCCATCTCACCATCTCTCAGCCGGCTATAAAAAATTCAGGGCAGCTGCTGCAGCTGCCACCGGAGAGCTTCCCTCTGTCATTAAGCCACCTCAGGTGCAGCCCGATGCACCTGTCTTTTTCATGCTCTCTCTCTTTTTTTTTCTCCCCCTCTCATTGTTCAGTTCCAGACATTATCACTATCTTATCAACATTCAACCCCCTGCTTCCGGCCTGGCCTCTCCACATTTGCTTCATCAGAGCTCTATTCTCCTCACTCTTCTCTTTCTTCCAACCTGATTTCCATCTCCTTCCTTCCCTTCTTCTCTCCTTTCTCTTTCACTTAGTTATTTATTTATTTTATGTCAAGCAGAGCATGATTTGACCCTGATTAATGTATTTCTTCTACTACAAAGAAGCGGAAACAAGGTGCAGATGCAAAAATTGATTTTTTTCCTCAGTTATGTTTTTTTCTGTCTCTTTAATGCCAGCAGAGAGAGAAAGGGCATCGTAATGCTTGCAGCGTTATTAACATGAGTGATGATGTCGTTAGCGTGATCCCCCGGACCTGTCTCGTCACGTTGTTAGCATGTTTGCAGCGCACCATGACAATTTGATTAGCAGCTTTGGATGTGGAGCCATTGTGTTGCTAAATCAGGTCTGTCAGAAGGGCATGGCACAGATTGACTGCCATCTCATGTTGACTCGCAAACTCACAGTGATAAAAACAGCTATGAGCACACTGAGATGCAGAACCATACCTGCCCAAACTCGTGAATGTGCACTCATCCCTGTACACACGTGTCGTGACATTTGTTTAAAGTTGTCATTTTATTGTTTTTGCTTGTAATAAAGACGCTCATCATAAAAACTGTTGTGACAAATTTAGCTGCTCTCTTTTAAAGGATCAGTTTACGGAAATTGAAAAAAAGAAACATTTGTCTCACTTACCTCTAGCCGTATCTAGTCAAGCAGACAGATTTAGTTTTATGCACCAAAGTTTTCAGATTTCTGCCTCCACCACTACTATATAGTGGAAGTGAATGGAGCTCTGTGTGTGTGTTGTGTGTGTGTGTGGTGCTCACAGCACTGAAAAATTCAACAGCAACGTGTCTTCCAGGAGTTGTGTCCTTGTTTTTCTGAATAATCCACAGACCTTGCTGTGAACTGTTTTCATTTGGACTACTTTCAACAGAAGAAATAGTGCCTATGAAAAATGGTCGCCAGGTCTTTGGGGCTGTGCATTGTAAAGGGCGCAGTCACACCAGCATTTAAAATAACAAAGTTTTGCACCAAAATCAATTCACGTCAATGGATTTGCCACAATCAATGGATTCACTTGCGAGGGCAAAGTAAATCTGTATGAAGTCTGTTGTGTGTAGTACAGCAGCAATAACACTGACCAACAGCAACCAACTTTCCAGACTGTGCTGACCTTGGGGATGGAGAGCCTGAAAGTCCAAAATGAAAGAACCCTATTAGCTGTGTTGATCCATCCACTTCTATTCAGCCTAACAGAGAAGGTTTGCAGACAGCTATGAGACAGGAGTCAGTGATGCAAAGACATTTTCTGAATAAAGTGTGTTAACTTAGTCCTGTAAGCTCTCTCCAGTCCTACAGCAGTTCACCTACTATCCCTGTGAGCAGTCACTACGCCATCAAGCCTCTGGCACATGAGCAAGAGTGAATGAATTGTGCTACTTTCTGGTATGCCAGAGCCCAGGTCACAGATATCTGAGAGAGGAGTTGCTCTTGATTTTCTTTATATATATATATATACATAGTTTTTTATTGAAAAAAAGTGAAATACACAAAGAGCAGTTCCACAAAGAGAAATCTTTCCCCTATTCTCTCTCATTTTTTCTCTTTGAAGTAAGCTCCTTCCTACCCAGAACACTCTGAGGCACATATTTATTCCTAACCCATCCTTGTAGAATCTCCATCCTGAGCATCAAGATATGATATGACTTATCCAAAATGAAAAAGAACCAAAGACAAGCAAAGCAATGGATAATAACACATTTTTCAGTACTGTGAGCACAACAAATCGAAATCCATCCACCTCCATTGTATTGGGATGGAAGCTGAAACCTCAGATTTCTCAAGACCTGCACAAATAAAATAAAAATTATCTTCCAGGCAAAGTGAGAAAATGTGGGTTTTGTCTGTGATTTGAATGAACCAACCCTTTAAAACCCTGCCAATACTTACTCCATGTGTCTATATTTTCCTCCTCTGTGCTCCCCTCTCCTCTCTGGCAGTCCCTTCTCCCCTTCACAACCCTGATTCCTTCTCTTCTTCCCCACTCTAACAGAATGTTGTCAATTATTTAATCATCTCTTCACTCAATAAAAATGTCCTAATTGTCCACGCTCCCCTCTCGTGCCTTGTCACGCTCCTCTCAGAGCACTTTCTGGGCCACTGCCTTTCACACTTTCCACTTCACCTCATGTCTCTCGGTTTTTTTCCCCCCCCATCTTCTTCACTGTGCATTTACACTCTATCCTTCACTGTACGCATCTTCCCCCTTAGTTCTATTTTCCTCTTTTCATTTTCCAGCTTCTGTGTCATCATCTTTCTTCCCGTCTACCTCACCATCACTCCCACCCCCTGTCCATCTCTTTTTTTCCAACTCTCCCACCCACCTCCTGATCTTAAAGCTGGCTGCCAGCGGCCTTTTTCATTCAATTAAGGCCCGAGTGTTGCTGTTATTGTTACCACTAATAATGAAGGCCCTACGTCTATCTTGCTGCCAGGCTGTCACAGGCATGATCATCAATAGACGCCATCCCTCATCTCCATCTC
The DNA here is from genome assembly GCF_017976425.1 of Toxotes jaculatrix. Taxonomy (NCBI): domain Eukaryota; kingdom Metazoa; phylum Chordata; class Actinopteri; family Toxotidae; genus Toxotes; species Toxotes jaculatrix. Next base: position 6,472,954 of record NC_054407.1, read on the forward strand.
CGGCAATCATCGGCCTTATTACTATTATCTGAGAGGAGAGGAGGGCACACACGCACTAAGGCACACACACATACAGACAGTGGTGTGTGTGCAGACAGAATCAGACAAGTAGGGGGTGGATGGATGGATGGAGAGCCTGAGGAGAAGAGAATGAGAGAAATGGAATTGGAAGACAGTGGAGGGGAGTGACAGGGGAGATTTGTGTGTGCCTGAGCATGTATGTGTGTGTGTGTGTGTGAGTGTGTGTGTGTGTGGATGCTGGGTGGTAATGTGTTTGGCTGGCTGGTAGGTGGGTGTGTGAGTGAGTGTGTGTGGGTGACAAAAAGAGACAAAGCTAGAAGGAGTGATGAGATTATTATGCGTTAGTGTGATATGTGCATACACAGCGTCTGCGCGTGTGGGTGGATGTGTGTGTGTGTGTGTGTGTGTGTGTGTGTGTGTGTGTGTGTGTGTGTGTGTGTGTGTGTGTGTGTGTGTGTGTGTGTGTGTGTGAAGAATGCTGGAGTGGCAGCCAGGCAGGCAGGAAGCGATGTGGAGTGTGTACCAGGAGAGTGAAGGCCCCTTGGGGCTGTTGTTGCATTTTGAATCCAGGACGCACACTGACATGAATGTAATTGGTGGAAACTAGCTTGGTTTGTGGTTCCGTGGAAATGGAGACATAGTAGTCCTCTTACTATCTGTCTCACTCACTTTGTCTCTCTTTATCTATTTCCATCCTGTGCCGCCTCCATCCACTTTCTGGCTCCTTCTACTCTTCCCTCCTCCCGTTTTCTCGTCTTGTTGATTTTGCTTTATGTATTGCCGAACCTACTCATGTGTAAGACAAATTCCCTTTGGAGCAATTAGAGTACTTTTCACTATTGTTCTCATTCACAGTCCCACCTCCTCTCCCTTCTTGCCTCTCCCTACCATCTCCCTCGGTTTTGGTCCTTGTTGTCTCAAATATCTGCCCAGCCTCGCAACGGATAAATGTGAATTCTGATACCTTTCCTTCGGCCTTGGCTCTCTGTGTATACGTTCCTCCTCCAACCGCTTAACCTCAGCTCATACCATCTTGACCTCTCTCTTATGCTCTGAAACCAATCACTGGAGCTAAACGTACAGCCATCTCAAACATCTCCACCGGGACGACACACGTCTCCCTACGACCTTCCGAGAGCCACACGCTGCCATTAAGGTTCACAAGGTTTTGGAGACAGAAGAAGAAGAAAAAAAGATTTGAAATGCTTGCAGAAGACTGAAAAGATCCTGACCTTAGCATGATAAGGTCATATCTGCTTTTCCCTATCAGATTCAATGTTCTAATAAAAATGGTTGTAAAGTGGGTTCCAAGTCAAGACTGCTGCACCAAATGTCAGCGTGCTGGATCATCACAGACAAGTAAAGATTAAATCTAACATCTGCACTTTTTTTATTATTTTCACGTCTCTTCACTGCTCTCTGATTTCTTCACGATAATGAAATCTCCCTAGAAGAGAGAAATATGCAGAAAAGAAAGAAAGGAAAAAAAACTAGATGAATTGCCAGTGCTTGTTTCTGTCTTTTTCAGAAAATAACTCTAGTAAGCACCCAGTTGACTTCCTAACTGTGGGTAATAAGACATCTCCATTGCTCACGCAGAAAGGTGTTGAGTTTTTTTCACTCCCGACCCGTCACTCATGATAAATAGCAGCGATGTTGGTCTCGCAGGCCCCGAACTCTAAATATTTCCAGACCAGCACAACAACTTCCTCTCACCAAGGGGCAGCCGCACTGTAGCCGAACTTCACCGGCCTCTTTACCGCACCGTGGTTGAGAGAGCAGAGACGCAAAGGGTTAATCCCTGAACTGTGCACTGTTACTTCTACATTCAATTACCTCTGGTTAATACGCCCGTTCAACCTTCCCTGTCAGTGCAGGAGAGAAGCCATTTCCCTCTTAATTCTGTTCAAAGGAGTGTGTCCTCAAGGAGAGTCAGGTATAAAATGCTCAACATATTTCTGAGACAAGTGAGGCAATTGAAAATTATTTCGTTTCATAAACATGTTACGCACAGCGGATTCACGCTGATTGGTGTCAAGCTGATTGATGGAGTGGGAGGGCAAGTTAATATATGAAGCCACGAGAAGGCAAGCTGTGAAGTGCACAAGTTGCACGAAGAGCTGCAGAATGAGAGCATCTGCCATTTCAATGTTGTGCTCTTGTGGGTGTGCGCATGCATACACAAGCGGCTTAAATTGAATGCCCCTCTTTAAAACAGTGCACACACATTTGCACTCGAGTACAAATGACTAAGAGCGTGTACTATGTCTTCTCACCCAAATATAATCACACACACACAACACACAAAACATTATGCCTCCCTCACCACCGCTGTGTGTTTGTGGGCTGTGTCTCTGGGAAAAGTGATAGGTCCTTGTCTACGCTGGAACAAACCCAGAGTTATAAATACACAGTGGGAAATATATATCCCTGAAACAAAGCGCCAATACAGAAGCAAGCGAAACTGCAGTGCTGCCATTTATTGCTGAAATTCCTTTCACTGTTTATGGTGAAAGGAAGTTTCGCCATAAAAACAGGAAGACAGAAACACAAGAACTCAAAACCCTCTTTAAAGTCATTCGCTTGGTGGGAACAACTTGATGCCTGCCAGGGAAGGATAACAGGGGCCGTCTGCTGCGTGACCGAATGACCTATCAACAGATTCTGATTTTGTACGACACAATCAAGAGTGATGACAACAGTTTCTGACCCTTTATTGTTTATCCAGGGCAGCTTTTTGCTGAGCGTGCATGCTCTTTTTTTAGTAATACCCTGCTTCGCATTCATACAGTTCCATATATTCATGTCGAAGAGCTGCCCAGTACAACCACAGACATCCACTGTTGGCCACTCAGCAGCTTCACTGGAGCATTACTCATTCACTTCCCCCACTTTACTGCCTCACCAATAGGCTTTCATTCACTACGGATTTCTCTATTTCAAAAACCATCTTGTTCACATTCAAAACTTGTGAGGCGGTCATACATCAAGCGGCGGCAGAGGCTTATTGGGCCAATTGCGCATTGCGGCTTCTCAGAGCCACAGTGCATCACGACGGCAGTTTCATTAATTGGAAAAGTGTCTTCTTTTCGGGGGCACGATTAAAACGTAGTGTGCTGTGTTTTTGCGATAAAGACTTAGGGAGATGGAGAGATATGAGGGCAGCATGCTCAGAGGAAGGAGAAGAGAGGAGAGGCCCCCGAGGCCCGGCGTGCTGGGTCGCAATCCAGCACCTGCAGGGGGTCACCGATGGGAGGCGGAGCGTCGTTCGGCTTCACGAAAGAGGACTAAAAGCCTGCATTTTCCCTGTGCGGGCCTGTGAGAGACAGCACAGAAAAGGGGCTTCACAAACTCCCCACTCTGCTTTCTAAAAGTCCACCAGAAAGAGCCCCCCATGGCAAGAGGTGGTTATAGATTTAACCTATAGTTACAGGGATGACATTTCCAACTGCAGAGAAACAAATGTTCTGACACAATAATACTCCGTTTCACAGCAGTGAAGAAATAAAAAAGAAAATCTCAGTTTCCCCTCTGAGATCCCTCGCTGCCTCTCCTCCACACTGCTGCTCACTGACTGATGAATATTTATACTGCTCACACTTTAGCACAACCTGATCGCTGCTCTGCCCTATTACCCTGCTGCTGATACTCTACATGTGAATGTGAGTTGGGGACATGGGGACATGGTGTCATGTGTGTGTGTTTTTATACTCTCCCTACGTCTTGTCTCTGATTCCATGGTTTGAACGGGTGACAGGCCCCTGGATGTATAGAGCTGGTGTGGAAACAGGCTTGGCTAACTGCTTTGGCTCCATTCCCCTTTTCCATACCTCAAGGGGGAGCTTTGCTACTCCTCTCCCATGCCATTCATTGCACCTCAAGGTGGCTGGATAGCTATCCAACCATGCTCCCCATCTCTCTGCTCCCCCAAGGCCAGGCTGGCTGCATGCTGCGGCCAAGCCCCGGCTGCTTTGGGGAGGGAAGCAGCAGAGCCGGGCTGGAGGTCCTCCTCTGGGGGGGGGGGGCGGCTCAGCAGGGGCTAGACTGAAGCCAGGTGGTGTGGATAGATCACTGGTAACCACAGGGCTGGTTGGAGATGCACAGCCTTCAGACTGAGCACAGCAAGACTTCTCTGCATGTCTTCCTCATCTTCAGTTCCTCACAATCAGCTGCACTCCTCAGCAGCCATTGTCAAAATGAAAATGGGTTTCATTTCCACTGCAACTTTTTTTCAGGAGCAGTGAGCTGAGCAGAAGAGGTAGAGTAATTATAGGAGCCAGAATGAGCACTCTGATTGCAAAATAATGTTTGAGGGAAGAATTTTATAGCACTAAGAAACAGCAGGAGAAAAAATGATGAAAGAAGGATGAACCTTCTCTGCAAACGAGAAGCAAATCCAGATTTTGTCTTCTTTTAAACCGTAAATGTTGTCCTGTGTAATTACCAAAGTACATTTCTAGTACTATGAATTCTTATGAGACTCTCTTTTTGTTTTTTTCCTGTCTGTGCATCTCTTTTATCTCTACAGCAGCGGGAACTCCAACCTGTCTCTCTGCCGCTAAAACAACAAGGCCCTGGCTGATTTCTGGCTGAAGCAAGCCAAAAAATGTCACGGGTCGTCCATTTCCCGACTGCGGGGACCCAAGGATCATGTGGTGGCAACAAATCGAAAAGAATCTTCACCTGGTGTGTTGACTTCAACTCCCATGTCTGGAGACACAAGACGCACGCAGTACCTTGACGCTGCTCTCCGCCAGTCATCGATCTGAGGCTCTGAGACTTGGCCAAAGAGCTATCAACCTTTTAAAGTGTCACTTTCAGAGGGAAATGGATTGCCGCGGTGGGAGGGGAAAGATGAGAGAGACACAGAGAGGCGGAGGGTAAGATATCAGAGGACAAATGACTGGCGTAATCAAATCACTCCCATCAGAAGCTCATCATTCATGACTAAACAGCTCACTTCAGTATATTAGAGAGTATGTGTGTGTGAATAGATGTATGCACTTGATCGTATATAAGTATCCTATCCTGTTTGTTTAGTGTCGAAAGCCATTGTGTGTACGTTTTAATTGTGACCTCTCCAGGGACTGCAGATGCAAATGAGCCTTTAAGCTAAATCTGGAACATCAAACTGAAGCATTCATGTTGAAATGAACAGTTCGACAACAAATTATTTGCTTTCGCTCAAGTGTGAGATGAGAAGATAAGCTACAGCTTTAATCATTGCACAGGAAATCTTCAGATCTTCTTTGTGTGTGTCAAGTCCAGAGCTGCAATCAGGACACATTTAGCCCAGCTTAGCATAAAGAACGGATGTAGGGAGCGAACAGTTACCCATCAACAGCTCTAAGGTTGATTAATTAAAACGTATTCCCTGCCACTTCAGCCGTTCATAACAATAAACATTAAAAAAAACAACTATTTGTGGTTTAAGAGTTATTTGGATGCTAAACAATGGCCTAAACTGACTCCAGCTCTGTGCTTATACCAGGTTCACATCGCATCATTCAGACTGTAATTACGAGCAGTCAAGTTGGAAAAACCTTTCACGTCAACCTCCAAGGTGAAGGTTTCAGGAATGGCTGACAGGTATGATATGTACCACTCAGTGAAAGGAACTACACAAGTGTCAACAAACTTTTGGCAAAATCAGTCACCACCACTGACTCTTTCAATACTGCTTTTGGTGTGTTACGTCACGGTAAAAGGGGTATTTAAATGGTGGGACTACAAGGCTGGCAATGGGTAACCATTTTTGGATATTGTGTGAACACCCAATATCCCAAGCTGGAATAACAGATGTTTTCTTCTGTTTAACCTTTGGTTGTCATATTGAACATGGCACCACACAAAAAGTCCACTTCATAGATTTTTCCTGAGCTTTACCAGCATCACACAACCAATTCGATTTTTTAAGCATAAGTATATAAACAGAATGTGTGGAGAGAAAAAACACGAGGATTCAAGCTCTTCTGAATGACTGCAATGACGATTTTGTAAAACAGGTATACAAACATGTACACGCACACACACACACACACGCACCTGTTTCTTTACCGGCCCAGAACCCCATCTCAACTCTCCCTCTCCTTGATTAAATGCCTCAAGCAATCTTTAGGGTAAGAAGTTTCTTTAGCCAGTGGATATCCGAATGCAATTAAGCGAGAAATAGTTTTCATCTCTGTGCTGTGTTTGTTTCCCCTAACACATGAACCGGCTCAGAAGTGAAATCTAAATGCACAAAACAACATATTACCAGTATGTTGCCATCCTGTACCTCACTGGAGACATATGTGCAGGTGCATGTGGGCGTATCACAGCTGACATTAAAATACTGTTAGAAGAAGAAGAAGAAGAATCCGTTATTGTCCAAATATGTTATGTTAAAATACTGTTTCAACCTCTTTTTATATTATTATAAGTTTTCTAGCCTTCTGCAGCCTTCAGCACAGGCTGTTTAAAGTGTTGCTGAGCGGGCAGCCCAGTAGATCACCTGGTGGAACCACATACTACGTATCAAGGCTGAGTCTTTGAAGTACAGCCTACCAAATGAAGGGAGTCCACTGTCTTTGTTTCCTAGCCTGAGTGTGTACATGCCTATCCTCACATACATGTGGGTGTATACAGCGTGCCCATGCTCACATTATAGAAGTTAGTTTGGAGCTTTTATACAGAGCGTCTTTGAACTATTAACCCATACTGAATAATTCAAAAAGTCTGAGCGGGCTTTCTGCCTATATGATACTTTTTATGTACACAGTTGTTTGACAATACAGACCTAAGACCTGTCCTTCTGTTCCATTTTCATTTGTGTATTTTCTAGTATTGACTACAAGCTTCAGCACAACAACAAAAGTCCACAAAAATTTAAAGTTTACTCAATTCATGAAGCAGAGAAAGCAGGAGGAGGAGGAGGACAAAAAGACAGCCACACTTCTTATTCGTGGAGGGGTCAAATCTTGGCAAGCACTACTCATATTCTGCATTCATCTCCATAAAGAAGCTGAGAGAGTGTGTAATAGGACATGTTCACACGTTGTGGATTTGGCAATTATTGTGATGAGAGAAATGTTGGCATGGAGAAGAATAAACTTTTTAAAATGAAGTAGGAGAATCAAGGTTGCTCGCCTGGCTAATAGAAGAGGATTTTAAAGGACAGAGTGTTAGCTATTTCAAAAGGTGGAGTCGTGGTGCTGTGGTGAAGAGAAAAGACACTGACCATGGGAACCAGTAAAGGACCTGACAAACACCCACACCCACACACACAGCAATAAGAAAAACTCACACACAGCCACGAGCAATGACAACAATACTGCATGAACACACACACCATATATCTCTAAAGGTGAGAAAAGAGAGAAAGAGAAATCCAGAGACCTGAAAAGACAAGTCAAAGGGATCCAACGCCTTGAGCCAGCAGAGAAGAGAGTATGAGGAGAAGGAGCAAGAGGATGGAGAATGAAGGGGGGAGAAGTATTCATGGGGGATAGAGAGGGCAAGACCGGGAGAGATGAAAAGAGAAAGGGAGGCAGAAATTGGTGAAGGCAGGCAGAGGAAGTGGAGGCAGTGTGGGAGGAGAGATGCAAAATAACAGGAGAGGAGAGAAAGTGAACGGAGAGGTGGAGGTATGAGGAATGAAAAAGTGTGGGAGGAGTGGGAAAGACACGAACACCAAGTGTTAAAAAAAAAAGAGAGAGAGAAAAGAAAAGAGCGAAAGCGGAGCTGCATTTGGAGGTACTAAGTGAGTCTGAGGAGAAAGAGAGATGTGTTCTGTATGCGCCCCAGATGAGAGTGAAAGAGACAAGGAGATAAACTGTCAAGAGAAGCCAGTGAATCCGGAGCGACAGAGAGGGAGCATGTATGCATTTAGATGTTAGTCTTGCATGTGCGGAAGGCCTGAGCCAGGCTAAAATATCCGGCGAGAGATGTCTGAAAGAGGGGGAGAGCGCGAGGCAAAAGAGGAACAAAGTGAGTGAGAGAGATGGTGGCGGTGATTCGTTGATGCTATCTGGGCACAGGGAGATGTGTGTGACACAATCTTAAATTGGAAATCGCTGTTTCAATCTCGCCTCACTCCGTGGCTACCCGCTCCACTGATAACAAGAGCAGCCTAATTCTATTAAAAATATCCCGTGAGTGCAGTGGTGGCTGAGACGAAGACAGCGAGAGAAAGAGGGGGAGAGAGAGAGACAGAGAGGGAAGGGGGAGGAGGGTGAGTGACAGTGGGAGACGGAGGCCAAACGAGGCAGAGAGAAAAGAGAGAAAGCTGACTGACTGGCGAAACAAACCCGAAAGACAACAGTGAGCCTTCAAGCGCTTGCACAGTGAGAAACTTTCGCCAGTCTTCTACCATATCTCCGTACCCCATCTGCCCATCATCTCTCCCAACCTCTCCATCTCAGGAAATCAGCCCCTTCCATCTATCTAACTACCCATCTGTCTATTTATCACTCTGTCCATCTGCCAGCTCTTATCACTCCCCACAGGTTAGTGTTCTCATTTAGGACAGCTCTCTCTGTCTCTCTTCCTCTTTTTTCATCTCGCCCTCCACTCCATCTCTCTCTCTGCTCCGCTCGTTCATTTGTTGACTCTTCAAATCCATTTGCTTTACTCGTTTTTGGGCGCCAAGTTAGCTAACCTTGCGGTGGAAAGCCTGTCTGACAGCCGGCTGCTCTTTCATTTCGCTCTTCAAACTCCTTGCCAAACTCGAGCGCTCGAAAAAGCGTGTTGTTTCCCAGGTTTGACTAAAGATAGAATTAAGTGGCCGGCTAATCACCAATCAGCGAGTGGATCAATCTGAATTCACCAAGGCCTCTGAGGGAATAGGACTTGGTTTAACTTGTCCTCAGCCAAATGAGACCTTTAAAAAGTCTTTGCCTCCGTAACAGTTGGCTGAGACCGGAGATTGTCAGTAAGACAAAGGATTTGATGGAGATGGGAAAAAACTAGAGCCAGCCAAAGAGCCCTCGAGGACAGTATCATCTTGCTCTGGCATGCTCAGAACAGCATCATTTTTGCTATTATTTCTTAGGCTAAGGGGGAAAAAAACAGCAGAAAAGAAAGCAAGAGAGCGAAAGCCAGAGTGTCAAGAGGGAGAGTGTGTACAAAGGGCCGGTCTGTAATAAAAAAGTAAACAGCTATGACTCCAGCAGCCAGGCAATTGAGTGTCAGACTAATGAATTAATCAGACAGTCATTAGTTTCTATCTGCTGAGGTCCGAGCCGGACGCTTCTTCTCCGTCTCTCTTTCTTTACAGACAGAGCGAACGGCACACACAGGGAGTGAATGCTCATTCAGCTGTGAAAGAGACTGTGCGTGTATGAGTGTGTGTATGTGTATGTGTGTGTGTGTGTGTGTGTGTGTTCACCCACTGCCTGCATGCCTTCATGCTGAACTACGGATGCTAGCGTGCATGTGTGGGTGCGTGCTCGCACCCATTACGCTTTGTAGCTTCTGCTGATGATCGCCTGTCATAGCAATAAACTCAGTCTGAAGCCATAAATGTGAAAAGAGGGGGTGATGTGGAGAGCACAAAGGCAAAGTCAAGCAAGCTGACGGAGGAAGAGGGGTGGGGTTGGGAGGACAGACAGAAAGACAGAAAGAATTACGTGGACAGTTGGGAGACAGTCAAAGCTGAGAGATAAGATACTCGGATTAGCGAAGAGAGAGCTGGAGAGAGATGAAGAGGTTAAGATACGGAGAAGGGCAGTTGTGTAATCTTAGGCTTTAAAATGAGTTGGCTACTGCTGTGGTCAGAGGAGCTCTAAATTGAGATTATAATGGAGGGGTTGCGGGAGAAACGGGTAGCGATACAGACACACTAATAATGACAGAGATAAAGACAATAGCTGTTTATGAATCAGCGCGCCGGCTGATACTTAATCCCCCTTCAAATATCACTTCATTTAGCTCAGGCAGAACAAACCGTACACAAAACACAAACTCACAGAAAGGCTTCAGTAAAAACTCAGTGTTTGTCTCAGATAAAAGTCCTTGTCTCTAGTAGCTGCCTTTGAACAAAACCAGTCTCAGATTTGTAACCTGTGATACGTCCCCCAGTAAACAGCACGCCAGTCCACAGACTGTTTCAATGATGTATGCAAATTGAATCGAAATGCGGGAAATCGGCTACAGATCCCAAAATAGCAAAACAAACGAGACAGAATAATGAATTTAAATCGTTCTGGGTGCACGACCATAGAGATGATTGTTTAAACAAGAGAGCGGCCACTTAACACAGATCATTTGAGGTCTGACCAGCAGTGGTTGTTTTAGCTGGAGCTCTCACAAACAATCAATAGACTAATAACCAGGGATATGGAGCTGGATGAAGCCACATAAATGAGTTCGCACAGGTAATATTAGCAGGCCTGAGATTAACCACCTTGTAAAATGAACCCATATAAAACTTTTAAACGTGATCTTTAAAGGGTGTTTTCGTGCCTAACCTGTTTGGTGCGGTTTCAACGCACATTTGCACGTTTGGTTGGTTTCATTTAGGCTGGTGTGAAAGCAGTCAATCACACTGTGCTTCAGGGATAAATAACCACACCAAGGTTAATTTCACACCTGTAATTAGTTCATTTTATCCCGACCAAGTTCTGGTCCAGTAAATGTTTCACGAATGAACCAAGAGCTGTACGCATGAAGTCGTACAGGTCGTTGATTGGACAGTTTTGGTGATGTCATCCAGAATCATGAGCTCAATCATGGGGAAATTCAAATCCAACATACAGCTCATGATTCTCACTTTACTGACCCAGATCCATTTATTTATTCTTCTCTGGAGTGTTATTAGTTGAAACTGCAAGTGAACCTTCTGCATATTGAATAGTGACAAACGTGGAGAACACACCACCGGATTAACTGGATTTCTTTTTCTGACAGATCAGGGAAAATCCTGACTCTCACGTGCAGCCGTGCGTATGTGTTACCATGGTTATGAAATAATTTTGAATAAACAGAGGTTATACCGGAGGCTACAGAGGCTGTTTTGTGTACCACAGCAATATTTCAACTGTAAGTAGGCCGACACCCTTCATTTCAGGCAGCAGGAGAGTTTACAACCTTCACACCAGCGCTAAACAACAACCTGCGCTAAACAAGTGCACCAGAGTTTGTTTTAACTGAGCCACACAGATTAGGTGTGAAAGCATCAATTGCAATGAATTCAAAAGCTAAACTTCTATAAAATCCATCCACTGATCCCAAACCCTTCAAGGAAGTGATCTTATAAGCCATCTGCTTAAGCTGCGTCTATATTTACCATCTGGCAACCATGGTAACGTGTAGATGCGTCATGCAAACTTTCCCTAAACAATCAGAAAGTGAAAACAAAAAAATATGCACATGCATTTTGGCAGTTCCTCACTAAAAAGTGAGTCAAGTGTTTTGTAGCTGTCCCACAGTACCCCCCCAATCAATTGTTTCTTTGCGCTCTTTGTTACACCAGAGAACATTTTTACAATGCATATTATATTATAATTTATAAAGAGCAGTTCAGTCAGAGAGGCTTACGTCAAGGAGTTGACCATTTATAGCACAGCTAGATTTGCCAGAAAAGGCTCTGCTCTTTGAAGGAGCACTCAAAGAATCTGGGCAGCAATGAGGATTCTGCTAGGACAGCTAATCCCCCCCATAATGAACACATATATGAAAATTAAATCTTCATTAAATCAACAATACCACAAATATGACACATACGGAGGAGGCTGGGGTGGTAGAGCTATCTGCAGCATCAAATAGCATTGGCATGAGCATATCAGTAATGTCAGGTTATAGCTGTTGTGCTATATACCCGTAAGAATATGATCGGACATTTCTAACTACATGGTTGTAAATGAACCAATGATTGTGAAACATGTATGAAGCTAATCAACGAAGACGAGAGCAATTTCAGTGCTTTCCCCCGAGCTAACGCCATTTAACTTCACTTAGCGCACTTTGAACACAAAATGGACTTTAACCAGACTGAGGCAGACACACTATCTAAACTTAACATCTGAAAAGAAAGCTTGAGTAAATGTTGACAGTGACAAAAAGCGCTTCTTCTCTCTGATCGATGAGTAGACCAGAGCAGAGGGAGGAAGGATGATTGGCATTTGTCATGGATTTGATCTATCTGTTCATCTCCATACCTGTCCCCCTGTCTCTGTGTTGCAAAGGAAAAAAAAAAAAAACTGATCAATACAGCCGATCAATGGCTTCAAAGATTTAGCCAAAGCTCTGCTCCATTCTCAACAGGCTGTCATTCACCACTGGCTGCCCAGACACATCTTATTCCAACAGGAGACAGCTATTCACTTTCTGCTTTCAACTGTCTGTGGAAAGTAAAGCACTCCCTGTCGTCCATTCTGAAAGATTCTGACAAGAGGCGAATTATGTGTTTTTTTTTCTTTTTGTGGGGGGGGGGGGGGGTGATCGGAGCTCTCGCCCGGGGGGTGGGGGTGGTGGGATGCTGTGGAGAGGCCTAGCTGTGAAAACAGACGCTTGCAGAGGCTGCACTCAGGAAATCATCAAACAGCAGTTGGTTAAGGGTCTCTCTTGTTCTACAGCGGTAAAGGGACCCTGATGATGTGACACCAGGCTGAGCTGATGAATGTGACTTTTGGCTCTGGTTATAGATAGTCCCATTTTGTTCGACATGGGCCGCCTTTCTTCCACTGGCAGCAAGCTGAATGGAGGCTTGGCATTTGAAAGGAAGCCGAGAGATTTGCTGGCGGATTAATCCTTTCATTAGGGAAAGTGAGAAGTTAATTGCGGCAACAGCTGCATCTCTCATGTTTACAGGACTGACGGTTTAAACGCCATCCCTTTAAACGGAAAAAAGCAATTATCAATAAATGCAGGGCAATCTCACCATGATGAATTGAGCACAAATTAGGCTTTCTTCTTCTCTGCGCCGCATATTCAGGGCGCAAACAGCCGTGTTGGCTGGCAGCACGTGGTCTTTTCCAGAGTCGAATTGTCACACAACAAAGATAAAACACTTGACTTTCTGCGATGAAGAGTTCCCAGGGAGAGTGATCAAAGGTGAGCCGGAGTCATGAGTTCTAGCTGATGAGGAGAGAGGGGAGATGAGGAGAGCGCGCAGGGAGGCAAGGGAGGAGGGTGAAAAGGGCTTCAACTCACTTGTGCAGACTGAGAGAGAAGAGGAGTCGGGTGTGTTGATACACTGTAGAATAACAACTTCAACAGAAGAAGAGCTTGCCAGAAAACTACAAGTCAAATTATGCTAGCAATTGAGAAAGTGAGACGCCGAGGTTTTCTACATCTAAAACGAGTGAGAAAATGTGCAGGAAAATTTCAAAGAGGGGAGAAAGCTGGGGAGGAAGTGGGACAGGCACGAAGGTTGAGAGATGAAAGAGAAGACAGAAGGCAAAAGTAACACGATCACTGAAAACAAGGGCAGCGGGGAGTCCGACGGTGAGGAGGGATGGATGGAGGACAAATAACACAGGGAGCACAGCGGTAGCGAGGGGAGGAAGAGGAACCGAGTCGCTGAGGAAGGCAGAGTAACATTCACTGTTAGAGCCGATCAATTTCCCGTCCCCTCAATAATAGATGTGACGAGCACGTTGGGCTGTTATCTGTCAGGCTTGACCGACCGAAATACAATCCCCACTGGGAGCCCGTACACACACCTACACACACACACACACGCACCTATGCAAGCTCACACATGATCGGGACATGTCGCATTTCAGCACAAACTCCGAGAGTAACTTATGAGCTAACCTTGAAGCACATGGTGGCAAAGGAAACGTTAAAATGGAATTTAACAGAAAATGGAAATGGTCTGAGTTCACCGAGGCCTTGGTGTCATCTCCACGGTCACACACTGATGCACTGATGCCACCGACGCTCTCGTTCATCAGCTGAACTTTCTGACCATTTCACACGCAGACATAAAGCAGCTCCCACCTCCGCTTCTTTTCTCACACCCTTGTGCCGTGTCCTTTTAGTCTCTCATGCTCCATCTTTCATGGCACTCGGTGTCATGTCACACGCACACACACACACACACACACACATATTTCCAAGGCCACATTGCACTGACACTTTAAGAGCGTGCACGAGCGCACTGCTATCAACACACAGACACACACACTAGCATCAGGTTACCTAACAGCTAGCGGCAGCATCCAGCAGACGGTGGAAGGCAGGCATGTGGAAGAAACCTCAGCATGACAGAGCACAACAGGAACAGGCTCTCACTCAGCCCATATCTGTCAGGACCCCCTCGTGTCGCTTTACCCAGATGTGTCACATTAGAACACACACACACTCCCTACACATTTACTTTATCTCCAGCTGTTACCCCTGCAAGTGCGTATGTAGAGAGTGGGGTGGGGGGGTGCACTTCAGGCTTGTTATAGTATGTGTTTGCGTGTGTGTGTGTGTGTGCACCTACACATCAGAGAGGGATGTTCCGTTCATGTGCATTCTTTTGTCTTGGCTGACATTTGCCATATTGCGTGTGTCACAGCGTATCTGTGCAGGGTGCATGCAAAGAGAGGGTGACAAAAGTAGAACAGTGGAATATGTTTGAGTGTGTGTTGTTGGGACAAACCTGGAATGTATCAACAGTTGAAAACATGTCAGTCTGACGCACTCAAAACACGTCAACACAATCAAGTAGTGGAAAAGCACAGCTGATATATGTAATATACTGAATGTAATATTAAGGGTGAGGCAGGTCAGTCATGTCTGGCCGAGAAAATTATTTTTAGGCGCTCACCGGCATTTCAGCTTCTCAATCGAGAACAAAAAAAAAAATCAATCTGGGAAGTGTTCAGACACAAATAACCACAAAACATAGTCAAGTCAATTTGTGGGAGGCAGCTCAACGTCAGCAGCATAGTCATCATCACAGCCTGTGATCATAGATGACAAATGCTTAGACAGAATTCAGAGTGGATGCTGCCACAGTGAAAGGCATCACACGAACAACCACTGGCAACAGGTGAGCGCACATCTCAGTCAACAAGCACGCGATAATGCGGTAATTACTGTGTTTGTATGCACCTATGATTTATGATTTATTTACCTGAGGATGAGGAGACAAGCAGGTTTAGGAACAATCCACTCCCGTGGAGCTATAGTGGAATTGGTGCTCGCTGCAGGTTTTTTAAATGATGTTTCTTTCATGGTTTTAAACAGAGGGGAGCTGCAGAAATGCTGAGTTCTACTCAAAAAGACTTGCAACACAATGCAGGTCTTTCAGTAAAAAAAATATAAATAAATAAAAATATAAATATATAATTGGGGGCTTATAATTGCAATCCAAGTCCAATTTCTTAAGGAGGAACTTCATATGAAATTTCACTTTTCATTTTGCGCTGTACACATAAGCAAATTCTTGTTGGCATAGTTTGTTACTATAAACTATTTTTCCAACAATACATTATATAGTGTGCTAAAAAAAATACTTTGAATGTACCTTTTTGGATTTGAAAGGTCAGTTAAGCCAGACGAGGCTAGGAACACAACTCTATTCCACAGAGAATATCCCAACTGCTGCCCAGGCAAATACCAAAATATGTTTTGCAGTGAAAATTTAAAATGGCCATCAGTGATTAATGAATCCAGCATCAGCTAAACACTAAAGCTAGCATTAACGTTGTACCACCCCCTGTCATGTCCTGTCTGGTCATGTCTGTGTCCTCCTGAAGGACACAGACCAGAGGTTCAAACTGATAAGGCCCAGGGACCTCTGTGATCTTCTGACTCATTATTGTCCCCCACAATGCATTTGTAAAATATCCTAGCTGGGAGGAGACAGGTAAATATCAACGGTGTACCCTTTAAATATTCCCAAATGCAATGTGCATTGCATGACCTTTTGCAACAAGATTAAACATTTCGGGCATCCAGTGTGTGCTGATGCGTGGTCGACCGCTCTCCTGACAGAAATAGATCTGTCAGTGTGTATTAAGTATTAATTCAGCGGATGGTGTCATTGAGTATTAACAATGCTATTTAGCGGCTTTGCACAGCATCTTTGGCCTCAACAGTCCTGCACACCCACGCAGGTGTTTTTACTTACTGTGAGTGATAACACATCTGTTCAGAGCTGGGGTGAGTTAGGCTGAGGGTTTACAGAGTCATCTCAACTCCACCTACTCACTGAAGGTCTTAAAAGTGTAAAGGGCAAGAGGTGCAAGAACCAGGAGAGGAAGAGGCAAACCAAAGTGGGGTGTTTGTTTTTTGTGCTGTTTTTCTGTCACTATCTTTTATGAATGTATCTCTGCATGTAGGGTAACTCACCACACAGAGACAGGATGTCCCAACCTGAAGTGGTCGAATTCTTCTCCAAGCAGTGGAAACAACGGTCTCTGGACCCTGAGCCACCTCTAGTTGAGCTGCTGGACAAAGCTGCTGGTTCCTCTCTGTCTCCAGCCTGAGAGGAACCAGCTCTAATCAGCCAATTAGGAGAAAACACCTGTGTGGGTCTGACATGGATGAGCAGAGGCTACAATGTAGGTCTGCAGCAATATAATAAAAAGACTTTTTACTTTTATTCATCCATAGTCTGCTTAGTTTTTGTGTTCACTGCAGTTTCATTTTTAATGCCCTGCATGTTGACTCCCAGACACGGAACCAAAACGTCATTTTTAGAGACTCCATCAAAAGTAATAGTAATAATTAAAATAATTCAAACTCTGTCTCTGTTATTTGAGAATTAAGGAGGGTTTTTTGTGTCTATCCGTGCTTGTCTGTCTGTTCTCACCCTGCGACAGACTGGCAAACTGCCTGGCATTTTCCTGCCTTCTGCCCAGTGCATGCTGGGATAGGCTCTGGTGAACTTATGACCGTGGGCAGGATTAAGTTGGCACATTACATGAATCACTGTAGATTTGGTAGAAAAGTAAAATACCTGTTGTTATCTGATAATGGAATCATTTATGCATAAAACATTGTATTTTAATTCTTTCCATGCAACATAATTAGAAGAATACTAAAAAATATTTCATAAATAAATCAATTATAGATCAATTACTGGAAGCTTCTTTAAATTTTCAACTCCTCTTTCATGTTCCATTTCCATTTTTCAGACCAACATTACTCTGGCTTTTATTAATAGTCTTGCAGTATGTATAAAAATAGCTGGAATCAGTGTACAGATACAATATGCTGGGGGGGAAGTATTATAATAATAAAAAGTATCGAGGCATTTCTAGGCCAGGACCAAGAGAGGGAAAACTGCTTCCCAAGAATCAAGCATGACTCCCCAGTGAGCGGCTCACTTGGTGTGTAGCAACCCTGCACGTACAAAACAAAAGGAAAGAAAAATTACAGTCCACTTGAAGAAAGACGAGTGACAAGACTGTAAAGAACAAACAACCTCTCTGCGTAACACCGTGTACGCCGCAACGAGGAACAGAATCTCCATCCAAAGCGTGCTCTGTCAAGCTCAAAACATGATTCAAGCATTGTAGCGTTGTGAAGTCCCTGCCATGTAGGCCAAGCCAAAACAAATGTGATGTCAATGCAATAATAAACGAGCTTTGTGTTTGAGTGCAACCATGATAATTAGTCTCAAGACGGTATGTTAGTAGAGAGAAGGCTCATAAAATATAGAGGCCATTTGGCGTGCACTCAAGAACAAATCTGTATTCTAAGAGCGTAGGCTGTTACACTAATGTTCTACACAGTTGAAATCTGGCAGAAGCACAGTCACAAAACTTTGTTTGGAGGAAAGATGCTGACGGTTCCAGGCAGCAGGCAAGAAAGATTACTGAGTCAGCGCACGTAAATAGATGCACACCCTCTCTCAGACACGCGACACACATGGCAACATGCCACACACACTACTCACTTAAAAAAAAAAAAAAAAAAGAAATCTTTTTTGTTGACTCGATCACCCATGCGCCCGAGAGACAGCGCACAACATCACCATTCAAGGTTCCTGACGAAATTGGGGTCATCGCTGAACGGCGCAGCGACTCAAGGTCAGGGAGATGATAATGATGTTTATGAAGTCTAAATCCACAAAATAAGATTTCCTCTGTATCTCCCCGAGTGCCTACCTGCCGAGCAGGCACGCATTGTGACCAAGCGTGAAAGGTTTGGTTTGCAATTTCTGCTAGAAGACATGTCACATTGTACAGGGGAGCCCGAGGAAGGCGGCTGAGGCGAGCGCACGTAGACCTAAGAATCCGAAAACTCACGGTGTATGTGTCATTTGCAGGGAGGCTGGAACAAAAGACATATTCCTACAGTTTCATGCAGTGAATCATCAGATTATTGTCCCAACCCTCCAACATCAGCAGGGGATGCAGTGACATTTTGACAAGACTAATCACTTCATTCTGAACCTGTTCTGTTTGCTTAGGGAACCGAAGAAATCTCCAGCAGCTGAGACCCAGAAAAGCACTGCTGCAAAAAAATAAAAGGCGTAGCAAAGATCGTTGCTTCCCGTTGGGTGGTCCAAAAGCTCCTGGTGGGCTTTTTGGTTCAAGATGCTAGCTGCCTGCTCAAATTGTTACACGGTGTGTTTTCACAGCTTCAGTTCAAACAACCCCCTCCCCTGCCATGACACCCCCCCCCCCCCCCCCGCCAAAAGTAACGGAAAATACATCTTGGCCATCTCTTGAGGAACTGGCAAATAAAGAAGAAAAGACACTTTGTATTTCTTTGAACATTTAAGGCTGTTTTTCCCTCTTGGTTTTTCATTTATGTTGTATTAATTATGCAGAAAAAATGAGATTTTTTTGATTAAAGCATCAAAAACATAGCAGTGCCGGGTAAGTGTGGATTTTTCGGAAGGAAAACTTGCCAGGCCTAATTGAAGTGTGCTTTAAGAGCAATCAAACTCCAAAAAAAAAATCTGACAATGATACTGGATTGGTGTTGCTGTAAGTGCACACAGCTGGGCTGCTATATTCATACGCTGTGGCTGAAATGTAGCGGATCAATGTAGATAGAGGAATAAGGATGCACACATCAAACCAGTGAATTGTATGTAATGCTTTGGAAAAGCAGCCATGTGCATCAGAATATGAGCGGGGCTGACCACCTTTACCACAAAAGCGCCCTCACACACTCTTTACATACATACACACACACACACACACACACACACACACACACACACACACACACAAAGGCACAACCTCGACCCCTGGGTGCTACTACACACCCAATTACAATTAATTTCTGTGCCCGGTGCTCCTTGGGGCCAGAGTATCGATGATTCATTTTCTATTTTATCAAAGAAACAGGAGTGCCATTAAAAAGAGATCAGTCAGCCACCAGGCATGAGGAGTCTGCTTCTAATTGGCCATTCATCAAAAGGCCTTCTCAAGTAGATCGCTGCGCTGAAATATCAGGCATGACAACTGAACCGCACTACATTAATTACACTACTGATGAACCTCATGCTCCGCAGCTCGCCCCCTGTGATTCTAGACAAGCTGGGAAACACACAGATGCACATACACACACACACACACACACACCTGGACACATGTGCACATGCAGCAGAAGACACTCCGAGAGAGTCAGAAGACGCAGTTTGATCTAACATGTAACAGGATACAGTGCATCACACCAAACTGAGACTCTTGTTATTTATCAATGTAATCTGACACTGAGATACACATGAACAAACGTTCCCTCTGTCTCTGTATTTTTAGCTTCAAAAACCCCCTCCCTGAGACGCTGCCAATTCATCTGCTCAATATCATCAGTCAACCTTTAAAAAGACGCTTTCAACCATTTCACTTCACAGCATGTCCAGCGTGTTTTCACAGTGACAGAGGACTGGTTTGAAAAGACATTGTAGTCACTGTCTCTCGGCTGTCTTTGTTCAACTTAGCAGCAGGACACACGCAGATGAAGCATTCTGAGCTCCATCTCTCTCCTCTCACCACGTGCAGGGAATTCTCTCTTTCATCCATTTCCTGATGCACTCTAACTAGACAGTTTTCGGTCATGTCCCAGAATTATGCGTGCTAGCTCTCTAGCTTCCCTCACACACAGACACACAAACACGCACAGACACAAACAGCTGCACATCCACTGACAATTCATCCATCTCTGAATCTCTCATTTTCTGGTTTGAGCATTTTGGTGCTTTTTTTTTTTTTCCGCCCCTTCTGAGCGGCTGGATCAGCTGGGGCCGAGTTCATCACTAAGCAGTTGCCCAGAGGCCAAGAAACAGAGAGGAAACTGCTGTTAGTGTGGTTACTGAGCAACTATGGGGTTAAAATGGGCATAAAAAGAGCCACATGTAAGCTAGTTTGCATGTACGCAAGCACACACACACACACATTTATCTTCAGTGTTTCCTTTAGGCACAGGACTGATGAGGAAGAAATCTTCAAAGTAATGGTGTGAAACCCAGATGGTGTTTGATGTGTGGATAATGATTTAGGTAAGGCTACGCAACACTTTCTCTATATCCAAGCTCAATAGAAGCCTGAAACTGCTGTATAGACCTGAATCTAAAAACCAGAAATGGTGAGCTTTACGAGGCACAGGAAACGCTCTGAAGTCTAGGATGTGCAGATCGTTCCTATAACCAGCCCGTCCGTGTTACTACATTTCATACATCAAGCAGCATGAGCCATATAAAGAAGAGGGGCACCTTGTGGGAATCAAACTTGTGCCCTTGCAGGCTCTTGTGCACGTCAGTCCCTGCACAGGAGCTCTGGGCTCAGCACAGGAGCTATCGGTTCATCATTGTCATACAGTAATTCAGTATGTAATGTGCCTCGAAGTCCCTATGAAGCAGAGGAACTGACACACTGTCTACACAGAGCATGTTAAGCCCAGTCAGTGTCCTGTAGGACCGGCTATTTAACACAGGAATAAGCCAATTATCTTCATGGAGTAGGCAAATTTACAATAGGATTTACTCAATTCCTGCAGGACTCTATGTCAGGGGTGGCAGCTTATGCTGTAGGTTTCTTTCTGTCATGGCCCCACACTCACACGCAGACCCCCACATACTCACACGCACACACACATACACACGTCTGCAGTTGATGTGATATTCGCAGCCGTGCAGATGCACATTACCACCAGCTCAAGCAAACACCTACACAGTCCCTCCTACCTCAGGCACACGCAGCGTTTTTCCCAGAATTACTGGCAGCTTTGATAAAGATGAATCAAAACACAGAAGTGATAAATAACACTAAAAAAAAAAACAAAAAAAAAGTTAAAGCTTCTGTGCAAGCAAATGTTTCTGTTCACAAGCAATTGTTCAGAAAAATTTCCTGAGTATGATAAATTTAATTCCTAAATGCCGGTTACAGTCATTGGCACCTTTTGTCGCAGAGCTTATTAAAGTCTTCCTAAATTGTGTTAAACCATGGTGAAATTATTTAAGTAGCTACAGTGAGTGCATTCAATTTCATGTGTGCTTATGAATTGAGAAATAAGGACGTAGTAAATGAAAAGCCAGTGAGAGCTGTAAAATTGAAAACTGCAATTCCGTCACGTGTTTGAAAGATTTGCACCAAAACTAATCACTTAAATGTGAGGTCTAAATGGAGAAAATCTCATTTTTAACATTGAATATTATGATTACAGATTCCATGCGCTAAAGAGCTAATTGTAGCCTCCTCCATTTCAGCACAGCTCAGTGAGATTTGACCCTCCTTATGGATTCCACACTCATTATCTTTGTACATGTAAATAATGCAAGCTGGGCTGTGTGACAGATATGCCTCTACTTTGATCTGTTCCTCACTTGAACACCTTAGTCCTCCCACCACCATGACTCATGATTTCAAGGAACGTTGTAAGCAAGCTTATTTCTCAGGCAGACATCCGTACAGAAATGAACTAACTGCCTTTTTTTTTTTTAAACAAGCTTTGAGTCTAAATTGAGTTACATGTGAAGGATTTTATCTGGTGTAGAGTAAATCGATAAGTAAACCACTATGCTTCTGAGTGCTGCCTGATGGAGGTTTACATTACTTAAGTTATATTAGTGCATCACAAAATATTTTCTGGACATGAATGGGTTTTAAATTGTGTTGGGCCAGTTGGAAAATGTAATCAATTATTCATACATACTACTAATTTAAAAAGTAATCACAATACTTTACTAATTACTCGACAGCAAATGATGATTGTAAAATTTACACACTCACCTTCTCTGACAGAGGTTACAGAGGTTAAACCACTCAAACCTGCCACATCTACACATTAAATCTTCTCAAGTCAACAAGTGTAGAATGCAGTCCCTGTGTGCTGCTAACAGCAGGGTAGTGTTTGTTAACAACTGCAACAGCAAAATGTTTTCAAATTTGCTGCCAATCTCATTCGTTCTGACTGTAGTATTTACAACCACCAGTGCCAAAATAGTGGAATAAAAAAAAAAAATCTGATGTTGAAATAATTGAAACTGGTGGTGCTAAAATAAACCTATATGATTGTTCTATTAGGCTCCTGTCCTTTTGTGTTAAATAACATTATAGGATATTGTTGAAAGAAACAATTGACATGGGAACACAGAATGGAGAAAACACTTCTGAACCAGTGGCCATTAACACAGTGTTCTATACTTTTATACACTTGACGCATGCAAACACTGAAATCTTTCCAATAAGATTTGAAAGAACTGCAAGGAAACGCTCAGTATCATTCTCCAGCTCTCCATTTCTGGCTCAAATTCAACTTTCCATCAGAAATAACTAGAAAAAAAAAAAAAAAAAAAGATTCATTTTAGCTCAGCGCACCACTATTTCAGCCAGTGGCAGCAAGTCTATAACCAACACACACATACAACCAAGAGTCATAAGCTTTTCTCGTTCTGTCAATGTCTGACTCTCTTGCCCTCTCTCTTTCTCATTTCTACACAGTAGGGTATAAATGTAAATACACAGAAAACTCACACATACACAGACATGCACACACATTCAGCCCGGAGCAGCCTCCCGTCTTTCTGAATAACAATGTCTCCAGTGGAGCGAGCTGCTGTACTTTTTTCACTGGTGTCCTCCTTCATCCCTCCCATCCAAACACCCATCCACCACCGCCGAGCTGGGAGTTGCCTCTACCAGTCTAACATCACGCTCTGAAAATCAGTCCACTCTGGCAGTAATACAGACCCCCTGCTGACAGCAGATAGAGGATGCCCCTCCGTACTTTCAGTTCTTATCGGAGGGAGAAAATTGAGGAAAATCAGAATAACGCGCGTGTGTGTGTGCGTGGATGCTCGTGCAATTTTTAGATTGTTTGAAGATGGTGATTATGCATGACTTTTCGGCTGCAGACAAGTGTGTGTGGCTTCTCTTGAACGTGAGCGGGTATGTATGTATATATACTGTATATGCACCCCCACCTGCCTGCATTACCACATGCACGCCAGTAAACAGCAATGCTGGTCTGAGAACAATCAGACCGTGACAGACTCTGCAGCACCATCCCACAGGCCTCCACAGAGAAAAAACACTGCACCGCCAGACATAGCCATTTCCTCTAAATGACCGCTCCTCTCCCCTCCCTTCTTCACCATCACCACCGGGGAGAGAATGGCACCATGTCTCGACATAGCACTGCTCAGGCTGGGGTCGCCATGTCCTGCTCTAACCTCCGCTGGGGGATGCTGGAGACACGGCGCGCTGCACTGAGGAACAATGGGGAGAGGCGTGAAGGATGTTCAAGCTAAATTCCACACTTTTCCTGAGAGAAGCTAGTTGTGAAACCCTTGGCGAGTTTCCCATCTTAAAAAGTTAGCATCAGCAATTGTGTCTTCACCTCCTTTGATGCATGATCACCATCAAAGGGCACTGAGGGAAGGTATAGTGCACCGCCATCCCTCACATCTATCCAGAGTTTAAAGGGATCATCACGTATGGGTGAAAAAAAAATCGCTCGTCAGTCCGTTGCCTTGAGTAGGTAATTGGAGATGATGTAGTTGAGATTCAGTTCCGCACAAAAGTAACAGCAGAGTCACAGGCTTTTCACTCCCCCTTCAAAAGACTGACACCGGAGGAAAAATGCTCCGCTAAAGGTTTTCAACAGCTCACTCCATTTTTCCTGTGCCTGGAAAGCAAGAAGAGGGGAGTACAAGCAGGATCTGAGGCAACATTAGATCCTGGAAGCTCCTTGTTTCCTTTGAAACAATCGGAAAGGGAATTCTGCCATTACAGTATCTGTGTGTGAGAGGGCCCTGGGGAATGTTCATGTCTTGAGCACTAAGCATTTATTTCCTTGTTCTCCACGAGGATCCCTGGGAGGCCATGTTGTCTGATTCATTTCAGTGAATTGTCAGCTAATGAATGGTACACGTCCATCGACTGCCACACACTCTGTCAGAAGAGAAAAGCCCCCATGGGTGCTCATCTTGGGGGTTCTCCCATTCTCATTAGGAGGGAATCAAACGGGAATAGAGACTCACTGATTGTTTACCACGTTCCCTGCGTGTGTCTCCCGTAGGGGCGAGGGGGGTTTGCATGGGAACCATTATTTCTCACCAGTGAAGGGTGATCAGGGTGTTTAGAGGCATCTCTAACATTTTCAGGGGCACGTCATTGATAGTTTGATTGAGTGTTTAAAGAACGACAGCAAGACAGACAGAGTCTCTGGATCTGTAATAGGAAGTAATCTGTCTTCCAGGCAAATCATTACAAAGTACTCGAGGCAGGAGAGGCAACAAGGTTATGTAAGACTGGTGGGTGAAAATAGTTAAAGAAACTTTTCACTCAAGACTAGAATTTAAATTTTGTTCCCCAGTTCATTTTTCTTTCTATTGTTTCTCTCCTGAACTCACATACACCTTTTTTTATGTGTCCTTGGTGTTGCTGGGTTTTTTTTTTTAATATATTTAAGTCTGACAGGGTTTTGTTCCATCCTCCCCTCTCTGTCTCAGCATCCCGCCATCTATCCCAAACCCTTTCCTCGACTGTCGGCCATAACACGCAGTAATGTCTGCTAATGGGATTCGGTGTGTCCCTCTCTTGTCACAACAACACCACCTCCCTTTCCTGCTTCTATTCTTCAGGCAGTTTTATTGCCAGCATAAGTCACTGACTCAGTGAGACCTGTTTCCACCAACCCCTCCTCTCCCTCCCACTCTGCAATCATCCTCCAGTCTTTCTTATAATTTCTTCTCATGTTCTGTCCCACCCTTACCCCTGACCACCTTTCATCTACTCCCCCTTTCTCCGTCTAACTACCCCTCCTCTCCTCCCTTGATGTGTCCTAACCTACCCTCTCCATCATTTCTCTTCTTCCTCTGCCCTCCTTTAGCTCTCCCTATCACTCCTCGGTCCCCATCTGCGTAAACGCAAGAGCTATCTGGTGTAAACAACTACTGACTGAATGCTGACACACAGATTACTGCTCTCTCTCTCTCTCTCTGTATGTCTCTTTTAACCACATTAGTAGAGGAGAGAGCGTGGGTCCAATCACTAGTCTCCCTCATCCTATTTTCTCCCTTGCTAAAAAAAAAATAAAAACCTTGCGATACCACGGCTGGTCCAGACAAAATTACAGAAAAGTGCTCATGCAATCAAAGATACTTATACACACTGTGAAAGATACACAGAGATAAACATATGCACAAACACACTCAACGCAAAAGATACACATATACATAAACAAACACATGGCGTTCACACACATTGAGTTGATTGTACCCATGTACCCTGGTGCAACAGCGATGTATAATACATGAGCTTTCCACATACATAAACATGCCTCACAGTGATCACAGCCATTAGTCGCTTAAGGCCCATCATGTGTTTGTGCCTGTGTCTGTTTATGTGTGTGTGAGAGCCATTCATGTATCACATTAGTTTTTATGTATATGCTCCACACGGGTCTATAAGAGCACTGATTTTCCACTTGAGAATTGACCCAGCTGCAGAGACGACTGTATCAAAAGCTTGCTCTGCTCCCTAAAACATCAAGAAAATTATATATAGATATGGCAGACCCACTTTTCTTGCTCTTACAAAAATACAGAACACAGCAGGCTGCAATAATCGATAGAGCCTGAGCAGGCAGGTCATAAATCTAAGCAAATGTATTTCCCAGAAGGGCAGTGGATGCTTAGGGTCTCACACAAACACAAACATTATTACATTTGTGCACGGCGTACCAAAAAAAAAAGAGCCTTTTGCATGGAAACAAGCGCATCCCCGACACCCCTGGATATGAAGCCAAATACTTATTATCAC
This sequence comes from Toxotes jaculatrix, assembly GCF_017976425.1. Taxonomy (NCBI): domain Eukaryota; kingdom Metazoa; phylum Chordata; class Actinopteri; family Toxotidae; genus Toxotes; species Toxotes jaculatrix. The sequence goes on from NC_054407.1 coordinate 6,499,119, forward strand.
CGACTTATAGGGTCGCGTAATAAATGGACGCAATTAAGCCGGGTTTTTGAAGCGACTCGCAGCCGATCAACCTCATTAGAGACGCGCTGAACCGCGGAGAAATTGCGCATACGGATGGCGTGCAGGTAAAATATTTGCCCCGGGGTGTCGGTGCTCGGTCTGTGACAGTCTGTCAGTCGCTGCCCCCCGCCGTCCTCCGGTAACTGCTGCGTGCAGACAGACAGGAGTGCGCACACGCACGCCGTCTGTTAGGAATCTGCTCGCACGCGTAAAAAAGAAAAGAAATATACTGCACCAGTCCAATTTGCACAAAAAAGTGACAGCTCACTCTCTTTACCTTGTAGCCGGAATAAAACACGGGCTACAAATCTGGTATAATCGATAAATGGATCAATAGGAGAATCAATCAATGTATACAACAGTTATTATGGCGGAGAAATTCCCCCACATAAAAGCACATATGAGAGTGTGCCAGCGGACAGGTCCTCAGTCTCTTTGACTCCCAGTTAAGACCCTGTGTTTATGATGACACTGGCTCCACTGTAGTATTTCTTATAATTACAGCTTACAGGTAAATTTACACTGAGCTGTGGGAGGTACACTTTTATAAAGACAAACATCCAGTCAAAGCCTTCGGGGTCTCGCGAATACGCACGAAGTCGTGCCGCCGTGAGAATAAACCACATGCATCTATATCTCACTGAAACTGTTAAAGGAAACCACAAATTGTTATTGAAGTATTTTAGGTGCCACGTACCGTAAATTTAAATTCAAAATGTGATCTCGGGTGAATGTCAAGCAGTGATGCCAAAGAGCAGGCAAGCGGAGAGAAACGCAATTCCCAAATACCAAGCGAGGGGAAACTAGGTCTGATCTTCAGTCAGCCTGACCGCCGTGGGGAAAAAAATAAAGAAATAAATAAAAATCACACATGCTCACAATAACAGGATTATCTGGTTTTGGTCAAATTCATTCTGAATTTACCTCTGAATGTCGGGTCTCGGTGTGATTGTCTCAAGTTTCTTCGTCCGTCAACCCGCTCTGCCCGTCAGCAGGTCACAAAACTGAGTCGAAGAAGGACAAACGCTGTTATCGCGTCTCTCTCCCTCTCTCTGTCTCTCTCTCTCCCTCTCTCTACCCCTCTCTCTCTCTCTCTCCCCTCAACAATAACGTGCCTCTTGAAAATGTCTCTGGACGGTTTTACTACCTCTAATTTCCTCGCTTTTGTCTCTTTATCCTCTCTTTGATCTCTTCATCACCGCGCTCTCTCTCGGAAGTGATTGTGGTATCATGACCATCATCGCTCATATTCACCACCACCTCCTCTACAACCACCACCACCAGCATCATCATCATCATCATCATGGTCATTATCACCATCATCATTAACGTGGCATCCAATAATCAATACAGCATACTCATCTGGATACCAGTCATGCGGTGTTCTGTGTAGGTAGGCTTTAATTATAATAATAATGCAATGAGACATTACAGCGTGAGCTTACAGTGTCTCTAACACAGAGAAACTTTCAGTGCCACTTTCCCAAAAGGCTTCGTTTATGGTTCATAAGCTGCAACTAAAGCCTGAATTAATCATTAAAAAAATAATATATTCATCACTTATAGATGAGTTAAAATAACACATATTCCTAAGATAAGAAACCCATTACACAGCTTTGAGTTGTGAGGCTGGTAAGAAAATGAAAGTATTAATGTTAGTGTTTAAAAAAAGAGTTAACTATATGATTAGGACATGCTGTATACTGCAGGCTGCGAGAACAGTCATAATACTACAAGAAATACTAAAAATAACTTTTTATAAAAGTAGTTGTGACAAATGCTTTATTTAAGGATAAATAATCATTTATTAATGCTTATTAATCAGTTATAAGCATTAATTAAAAAATAATGAACAGGTTGCTAGGCTTATTAGGATATTGTAATTATCAACCAGTCTTATTAAGACACATACTGTATGTATTAATCTCACTTTCTAAAAACCCAAAACTTGTTAATGGCTTATGCTGTCACAGCTAACTGATCTAAAAAGCATTAGTAAATCATTTATTAGCCATTAATTAAGTCATGACTCAAAATGTATAAACCCTTCATAAATGGGCGTCAAAATGTATTTTTAAAAATGTCCAGCAGAATGATGAGTGTTCTCACAGCAACTTGTTTATGTCATTATCAATCATTAGGCAGGTTTCCATCCACCTGATTTATGTACATTTTTACCTGAACCTGAATGGAATGAAAATTTTTGGCTGGGGTGGAAAAAGTTGGAGTATCAATAAAAAGCAAATGCGACAAAAACAGACAAAAGACAGAAACAGCTGAATGTTCCTCAAGTTAACATATGACACTACCATACATTTTTTTTTTTATACTGTTTTTCACTGTTTGAGGTTTGAAGGACTCGCACTCTTTTAAGTACGCCATATCATTGCGCTGTCTCCCTCTGCAATGGTTCAATGGTACCAAACAAGATAGTTAATGCCACCTGATGTTTATCTTGACAAACAAACTTCTAATATTCGTAAGAGTTGGATTGGATGCATTCATTCACATTTTCTTTAGCAATTTTTTTCAAAACCTGGTAAAAATTTGTGCTGCTTGGATGGAATCCTAGCTATTGTCAGTTCATATGGTTTCTGTAAGTTTTAATTTACAACAGTCTATTTCTACCATCACAGTGTTTAAAGGTACCCTGTGGAGTTTTTGACCACTAACAGGGCTATGGAGCAATGTTACTACGAGTGGGTCCCTGTGCACATTCCTGCCACTAGTTGTACAATATTTCGCTTATCGACAGCGGATGGTAACGAGCAAACAAGACCTCAAGCACAGACATGCGTTTGGGTAAGAAATACAATGTAAACATTACTCTTGTTTGTTTACAAGAGAATTCAACAGGGCAGATTTACAATACATTTCTCTTAGGACAAAAATCACAGATCTGTTATAGCCTCATTATTCCATTGCAACCTTTAAAAATGTCCCTTTTGAATTATTACAGATCTTTTTCAACAGGGGCGTCATCATCATCATTAACATCGTCATTATCGACACTAAGCCACCGCCTGATTACAGGCCAATGATAACGTTATTATATTCATGTTAATCAGACCATCTTCATCATCGTCGCAGTTCTATTTCAGAAAGCCATTACCTCCATCCTTATCACTTAAGAACAAATTATACCTCGTCGTCCTCACACACGTACCCACACGCATGTGCGCACACGCACTTTTCATTAGGCTGATATATCCTGCTCAGTCATCACACATGCTGTAAGTCCCATATCTTCAGCCTACAGTGTACTTGCAGACTGACTCCACCAGAAGCCCTTTGAAGAACAGGGAGAGAGAGGGAAGAGGAAGATGTATGTGTGACCATTAGAATAGTAAAAGAGAGGGACTGCTCCTTCTCTATTATAGAAACACAGTAGAACAGGGCCAGCCAGAAGACAGAGCATGAAAGGACTGATTTATCCACCGGGGAGAGACTCTGTATGTGTGTGTGTGTGTGTGTGTTTGTGTGTGTGAGTGAGGAGGAGAGAGGAGGAGGAAGAGAGAAAGAAAGAGATAGAGCAACGTGTTCTTGCCCATTTTACTCTCTTTATTATTGAACAATAGAGAGTGTGTCTACATTATTAAATTAAACATATACGTCTATGTGTGTTTGTGTGTGTTGCTTTGTGTGGGCACTGATTGCTAATTCTTCTTCTCTTCCTCGGGCCAGGGTGCACGTCTGCCTGGATGTACCGCGCTCTGCTACAGCCTGGAGAGTCAATTCTGCCATACATGTGTTTGGCGGGCAAAGTCAGATGGCTAGGCAGCAGACCCAGACTGGGTGTATTGTACACAGTACCAAAAAAAAATATGCTTTTAGGCCCTGTGTAAAGAGACAACTTGTGCCACAACACAATACATCGTTTATTGTGTCCTCACAACATCACAGGTTCAAATTCAGCTCGTAAGTCAGGCCAATTCTTTCTTTGTTGTACAGTTTCTGATCTAGTAAACCATTTGTTATTCTAGTTAAAAGAGCCAGTTCACCCAAATTTCAAAAACATATTTTCTCACTGGACCCTTGAGGAATCTAGCCATTTTGTTGTTGTTTTGAGATATCTGTCTCTGCGATTTCTGCCTCCTTCCAAACACAATGAGCATGAATGGAATTTAGCTTGTTATCTTCACAGCCATGAAACAGCACTACAGTGCAACATGCTCTGTAGCATGCTACACACCTCACGGTGACCTGTGTACTGCTGCACCTAAGTAAGGAACGCTCTCGACAGACAGCTAAAATTTGCAAGGTAAGGGTCATGTGACCCACGAAGACAGCCAAAGGTATCACTTGGTACAGTTTTGGTACCCTTCCTAGCTTGGAAAGACAAGGGAAAAACAGGGAAGACCCTATTACCACGATCTTAACTAATTTTCCTTCAGCTTATGTAACATGCTGTCCCCAGCACTTCCAACAATGCAAACCAACGGACAACAAACAACATTTTCAATTGATACTGAAACATAGTAATTGTAACATACTTTTGAATAAAGTCTAGTAAAATAACGTTGCTAACAGTCAGTGTGGTCTACTGGATAACACTGTAATAATTTGCATAACCATGTGGATACATGACCTTCACATCCGAAGTGGTGGTCTGTCAACAACACATAGCTGCTAGTGTGGCTGTAGATTCTTTGTTCGGTTGGAGATACAAAGAAATATCACAGAGCCCATTGACAGTGAATGTTTCTGTGTAAGGTTTTTGTTTCTCACTCTCTCTGGTTTTATGTAATGATAAGGTCTTCTTATGTTTATTACAAAATGCACACACTCAAAATTTAAATAGCTAAAATTCAAAAACTGCCAAAGCCATTTACCACAGGATATGACCTTGCAGCAAGTGTAAAAGCTTTCATGATCCAGGAAAAGGGTGAATCATTTTTGTGGAATGTTAATAGGTGTAAGAGTAACAAAGCTGATATTTATCAGTATCAGAGATAAACGTTTAGCATGTTGTTTTAGCTTATAAAGGCTATCAGATAAAGCTGGTGTGAGGTTAAAATCTCAATTGCTCTGTTCTGTGTATTAGTTTAATGCTAAGCTACTCTTTAACCCCCTAGGGATCTAAAAAAAAAACAAAAAAAACAACCAAATCTAACAAACCCTCACACACATTCGTGTTCACACAAGAAGCACATATGCACACTTGATTTATCCACTGCCCTCTCAATCCCACAACTGCTCCCAGACACTTTCTGTGCATGCCGGCGACTGTGTATGTGTGCAGGCTGACAGAATGTGTGTGTTTTGAAGGCCACTGCCATGTACAGGGAAGAGAGGAGGAGGGGGTGCTCCCTGCAGCAACTAAGGATCTTTGATCCTAGTATATCTTCCAGTCATCTATCAGTATATAAGATCCACAGGGAACACAGAAACAGACCATGCTGGCATATGCACAGTGCATGCAGAAAGCCAGTGATGGCATGTAGGGTGACAGGAAGGCAGCACAGCTACGGACGCATCAGATACACAAGCAGGTGGGCAGAAAGACACACAGTGTGCTCACTGCAATAGGGACATGCAGATCTGCTCCAGACAGACAGGCAGACAGACACGACGACAGACAGGCGGAGTGACAGATAGCATGAGGATAACAGACGGCTGGACAGATGCATGATGGTATTCCTGATATACAAAGAGACACTGGCCAGGTATAGTGTTTAATAGCACGGCACTCAGACAGACACAGACAGCTGCCACACGCTATAGTCCGAGTCGAGCAGAGACGGACAGATGCCCTTCTCGCGGCTGGAACGATGCAGCACCTCTGCACACGCACACATACACACACAAAGACACACACAAAGACACACACACACACAAACACACAGCTCTGTCCTCCTCCTTTCTCCACCTGTCTGCTCCTTGCTGTCAGAGAGCCAGACAGGAGGTGATGTTTGTTCCCTCAGGCACTGTCATTTTCTCTTTTCCTCCCCTCCTCTCTTATGTCTCCTCTCCCTTTTTCTCTCCCTTCTTTTTTCTTTCATTTTTTTTTATTTCCTTTCCTCTGCTTTCATTTCCATTTATGTGTGGCATTTAACATTTAAAGTGCCGCTGCGCTCAAAATAATACCACAGACAGACACTACAGGGTTGTGTGTCTGTTGGTGCCAAAACTCCAGGTATGAATATGACAAGGGCTCTGAGCCAGAGGAGGATGCATTTGCAGTTGTCTGAATGCAAATGACCATATATGGATGCATTGTTATTTAGCTTTTCTTTCTGCCTTCTGTTTCTCCTCTGTCATTCATCCAACTGGCACAAAGTCTTTTAGCAAATTATTTCAGTCTTTGACTGGCTCTTGATGATCAGGGAGAGAGAGAAAGACATGGACTGGGAAAGGAGGGAGGGGAGAAGGAGATGTAGGTGAAAAAGCTGCTCTGCTATGCTAAATGTGGACAACGTCCTTCACACAGACCTGTGTGGAAAATATTCATAAAATAGCAATATAGTGTGTCTGGTTAAGCGGGTTTTAGCAGTCCAGCTGGTCACATTTGTACATAGTGGGATTGTTGAGTCCAGCTGGCAATTGTAATTTTCTGCATGAGGCCAAACATTCACATGGCTGAAAATAATTGCTAGCGGAGTGTATTTATGCACAGAAACAGAAACTTGTATTAGTTAGCGCTTACATGATCTCTTACCGGCAACATTTGTCATCTCAACCAGTGAAAGCGACAGCATGAAATGAAAGGCCTCCTACCTTTGTAAATTTCTCTTTATTCGTTCAAAAAAAAAAGAAGCATTGAAAGATGAAAGATTCAATAAAACATTTGTCAACCTTAGAGCTTAAAGCTGCATTAAATTTCTTAGCAGCAGCACAATAAGCTGAGAACACAACTGTGACGCAATATCACCTTATTTATTGTGGATAATGTGGTAGCAAACGTGGTAGTAAAAAAAAAATGCCTACACAAAGTAAGTCCAATATTCACTCTCCTTTTTTTTTCTCTTCTTCAACAACTCCAGAGAGAAAAGCTGTTCTGAAGCTGTTCAATGATACACAGTTTTCACTAGCTAAAAGATAACTTGCCTGTAGTTTGGTGCTGGGCAGGTGCCTGCTGCACTGCTAGACACAGCAGTGATGGCAAGAGTGAACCACAACAGTAAAATTGTAGGCTGGAAAACCAAAACAATGAGCTGAAAGATGCTAAAACGCTCCACAGTGCTGAGAGGAAGGGCCGAGACGGGTGATAACCGTCAGTAACTTCTATCCCGGTATAATAAAATATTGATTAGCGCAGCTTTAATGACTGTGGGTATTTTATCAACCTGGAAACGAATCCAAACTGGAACCCAGTCAAAGCCCAACCCTAACTGTTGCATTCCTTCTGTAATATACATTGCCAAAATGCCAAAACACAACTTGGCCAATGCCCAGTTACTGTGTTCTCTGCAGCCTGGTGTCTGGACTGATCCAACGACTGTCTTCTAGAGCCAGAAGTACCAGTCTGTAACAGCAAGCTAAAATCAGGACTGGACTTTGTGGGGTTTTTTGCAGTTCAACATGACTGCAGACTGTGGAGTTTTCTCTATGAAACAATCAGCTGATCACGTAATATCTATCGTGCCCATCAACTTCATAGCTCTGGAGCAGGGCCTCTAATATTTGGACCAAGCATAAAAAATTAAACATAAGTAGCCCATGGCTGTTATTTCAATATGTCAGATGCATATTTTACCAGCATTTTATGCTGTGTGCGCTGCTCATCTCATTTTCAGGTTGTAGCTGCAGGTTGGAGTGTTTATTCCTTCTCATCCCACAAAAGATGATTAAAGGTGTCAACTGAATCTTTTGCATGCTAGTTCTTCTAACATTAATCACGTACACAATTTAGAGCTAGACATAAACACATTTGATGGGACATTTAGTGATACTTGGCTCCAGTAAGCCGTTGTGATACGAGATTCAGATTTGATCAATTCTGTTGAACCCAAACTCTATGATCACACACTTTGATCATGTATCTTACCAGTTTGCTTATAACTACAATGTTTAGTGAAGTTTGGCTCCCTTTTTAGCATGATCAGAATCACAGATATCTAATGAATGCCAAACGCAGCCAGAGTGTTCAGGCTCATCTGCGAAATGTCTGAACTCACATTTCACATATTGGCCATATGCCTGCAGCTTCCGAAAAAAAAAAAACTTCAAAAACTGTGTATCTATCTACTACATGGACAAAGACATTCATGAGAGCAGATTTGCATTAAAATGAGTTTTACTTGAACATGAATTTGTTCTTGCTAGTTTCCCCGGTAAATAAGAATCCTTTCGTTATTCTCAAATCAAAAAGCAATGTACACTTTTATTTTGAATCTGTTGTATGTTGGATAATGTATTTCTTACTTAATTATCATCTAATCTTGGGATTACAAAACATCCAAAATACTGATTCTGTATAGTCCTGTATTTCTCGACTGTACAAAAGGATTTCCTAATGAGTTCATTCCAGCTGTCTCCTCTTTTGTATTTCTGAAACCACTTGTACCCACACTACTCCTACACAACACTTTTAAAGACTAAATATTATTAAACAAATAAATAAATAAATCAGAGCCTTACATATTAGGATGAGCTGGGAAAATATGCTGCGCATCAATTAAGCGAGACCTTGATGGGATTTATGCTGCCTCACAGTCCATAGTTGAAGGCCCCATAAACTTCAAGTGGACAGCATATTTAATTTAAGTAATCTAGGAATGCTTGCTCAGGATTATTTTAGTGTGACAGCAACCATCTGTTTGAACAGAATTTAAATGACCCCGTTTTTATGTGTGTGTGTGTGTGTGTGAGGTGTAAGAAGCACAGATGCAATATCAGGTCTTTTTTGCTTTGTTGCTTCACACCCACAAAATGTCAGGAAGTTCTCTTCTAAAGATATTAAGTCATGCTGTGTATGATGACACACAAAAAACACAAACACTTCACACACACATTTATCTGAGTCAGACGTATAGTCAGTCAGCAGTGCCAAAATTATGATACTAACATTATGTCGGTGTTAAAACAGGACAACAATAATTTATCTGGTCAATAAATTATAATTACTCAATGAATATTAGCAGTGTCAGTGTGCATATTAAATTGGTGTGTACATACTGGAGAGCAAATACGCCCGTGCACTCAGATGCAAGCTGCCTAACCGCTTGATCTACATGCAAAATGTAAAATAACTTAACAAAACTCTAACTGAGCCTGAAAACATAAGATGTTGCCGCCACCATCATCATCATCATCATCAGCAGCAGCAGCAGCAGCAGCAGCAGCAGCAGCAGCAGCAGCAGCAGCAGCAGCAGCAGCAGCTCCAGCAGAGCACAGAAAGCAGGTACAACACCCCGGCTTCTGGCTAAATCAGCCTAATTTAAGCCGCTACAGTAAGCATAACATTTTGCAGCACCTTAAGGGCTACAGAGAGCTCTCTTAACTCACCTTGTAAGTTGATTCTGCGGCAGGTTAAATACCCTCTTTCATCGATCATGCATGGAACGAAATCTAATCCATCAAAATTCTTTTTTAAGCTTAATCTCATGACTTGAATCTGGCAACAAGTTATTTTGTGCAGCCTGTATGGAAATTGAATTTTTTTAAAAAGCGCTCTTTTGCTCCGTGACTTATATATCAGACCCTAATGGCTAAATTCAGGTCTTTCTTTCTGTTTCTCGTCATTTTACCTGCGATCCATTTTACACTGAATCACTTCATGATCACATCCGTTCAGATAAGCTCTGTTTCAAGGTTGCTGAATTTTCTACTGAAACAAAGTAAGTTAATGATTTTTTTATTAATGGAGTGTTAAGTAGTGTGAGACAACTGCCGGCATTAAGTATGCAGCGTTCCTGAGTCCTGTTGCTAAGCACATTTCCTTCAGGACATCACAGTGGGATGGTGGTATATTAGTGTCATAAACAGATTTAAAGATGTCAACCTACTAATAAACCTCTGGGTGTGAATAACGAACAATGATGATAAACAGCTTTAGCTTTTATTAAAGCCCGCAGCTTGTTCAGAAGTATGCATTTACTCAAGGACCAGCTCCGTCTGAAAGAAAGAGATCACTTTTCTTTGAGCCAAGGCTATTCTGTGAGTCAATTCATCTGCTCTTGCTTATAATCACATACTGTCACTTATTTGGCAGTTTGTTAGGTCCACCTAGCCAAACTATTGCAGTCTAATCCAGCAGTCCAGCAATAAATCCTACCTTTGTGATGGATGTAATGTTCAGCTTTTGTTTAATCTGTTCTAAAGAGGTGTTGATTCAACTACAGAGAGGTTTTTCTACTATTCTGTCCACCCCATAATCCAACACAATTCAACAGCATGGCAAACTACATCCTCCAAAATGACCATCCAGTTTAATCAGCATCTCTCTTAGACAATTTCAACATGATGGAAGGATTTACTGAGTTAGTTTTAGCTCGGTGTATTTAATCAAGCACCAACTGAGTGAACTGTTTTGTAAAGCAGAAGGTTATTGGAAAAAAAAACCCATCATCATCTCAGGGATTTATGGTAACTGAATTCTCAGAGATTGAATACACTCTTCTGGTCTCATTCTCTGCTGTCAAATATGCAAAACCCTGGCATCCCCTCCACTTCTCAGTTGCTGGGCTCCTTCGAAGGCCACCTGTCCTTCATCTTCCAGCAGCTCCAGGCCAGTGCCTATGCAGGACTCATGCCAACAACTGTGGCTTCTGTTGCCTTTCTGCTGGCCAGCTCACAACCAGCTCCCACGGTAAGGAAGGCTTCACAACCTGGCCTCGAGCAACACTGCCCAAACAACAGGAGAGGTTCCCTGTCAAATGAGCCTCAGCCTGTTGAACAGCAACTGCAGTCTTATCCAAGAGTGAATATGAAGACCTTTAACCTTGGTCCACTTAAAGGTGCAGCATGTAACAATCAATTTGACACTAATACAAACTGTAAGAAAAAAAAACTAAGCTGCCACAACCACTAAAGCGTCTCACTCTTAATTCTGTGCAACAATACTTTTGTTCATGTAAAGGATTTAACTTTTTAACTGCTTATGTTCAGCTTTTGTCAAAAAATATGGACCCTGCAGGGCCTGAAACAGACCCCCTCCCTTCAGCGCTCACCCAAATGGGTGCCGCAATGGCGGAATCCAGAGCGTCTTTTATAGTTGGAAGTGGATATTCTTTGTCACAGATGAAGCCAAACAAATCTTACAATGTAAAATATCATGCAACAGACGACATTCACACAAACACAGCAACCAAAACACAACAGAGTAAAAATCCAGCGAGAGTCAGGTGTGAGGAGCAAAACATGCAGAAAGTTGACATTTTTTCCCGCCCCCATCAGTCCCTTTACCTGTGCTCTCATGGAGTCTGTCACTCACGGCTGGTACCTGCTGATGAGTCCAGGTGTGAATTTCTCTCTCGGTCCGCTCGTGCAGTCTCCACCGCTGGAAAACCTCACCTATTAACGTGGTCCTTCGCCCTGGCCTGATTGTAACACTTCTTTTTCACTGTTTGTTCCTGTGCCATCATGTTGTAGAGTACACGCCGCCGTCACTCGGCCGCCGGTAAACGTTTCTTCCGTGGTCTCGCGGTAACGTCGCCGCCTCTCTCTGTCTTGTCTGCAGTCTCAGTTCAGTTCAGTTTAAAACTCCAAACGGTCTAACGGCAACAGGAAAGTAGACTGCACCTTCCGTTGGCATGAACTGGGTTCACTGTCTCTTCCTCTCATTGCCCACGTCCATCCGTCTCCCCTCCATCCACCCCCCCACGAGCACAAACGTCCCCTGTTGCTGATTGGCTGGAGTAGAGTGGTGTCCGAGTCACTTTGTTGCAGGAACACCTGATTTCTTTTCAGCCATTTTTATTTTAATTAATCATCATTAAATCCTTATGTTATTACTTAAACCACACTCTGATTGGTTCAGAAAGGCACACACCTGTGTATGTAAGATCCCACAATTCACACTAAGAGCGACGAAATGAAATATAAACCCGTTTCTAAAGCAGAGCACAGTGGCCTCAATAATTGTGAAATGGAAGATGTTTAGAACCACCAGGACTCTTCCTAGCATTGGCCATCTGACCAAACTGACCGAGAACCTTGCAGTCACTCTAACAGGGCTTCAGAAGTCCTCGACAGAGATGGGAGAACCTGCCGGAAGGACAACCACCCCAGCAGCGCTCCATCAATCAGGCCTTTGTGGAAGAGTTGTCAGACAGAGGCCACTTTGAGTAAAAGTCCTATTACAGCCCACTCAGAGTTTGCCAAACAGCATTTAAAGGAGTTTGAGAGCACAGGGAAGAATATTCTCGGGTCTGATGGGACGAACATTTAGCTTTTTGCCCAGAGTCTGGCAAACACCAGGCACTGCTCATCACCTGGCTAACACCGTGAAACCAATAGTACGACAATGACCTGAAGCATTCGGCCAAGACGACCTGCATTTTAGGGTGGAATTACTTCTTGTATATGTTACTCAGTGCATGATCTGACATTGTGAATCAATAAATACACCTTAAATGTCAATATGGCAGCTGACCATTCCATAATGTTTTTATTGGCTCTCTTGTTTGTCATACACTTTGAAGATGATTGTGTCTTCAAGCACTTAAAAATGTATAGCAATTTCAGCCAAATTATGCAAACTGCATTTATTCCTCACTTTGGGAAAAAGAGAAGTGATGGTGCCAAGAAGACACAAAGATGTAATTGCTTCCAAAGTGGGCTTCTACCAAGTCTTAAAATAAGAGTCTGAATACTTTTGCAATTGAGAAATTTCAGTTTTTGATTTTTTTAAATTACATTTTAAATAAATTCTAAAAACACATTTTTACTTTCTCATTATGGGATATTGAGTGTAGACAACAGGACAAACGTGGCAGTTTTATGCAATTAAAAATTAAAGTTAGAACACAATGAAATGTGAAACAAGTGACGGTGCCTGGATACTTTCTGAAGCCACTGTATATGATGTCCACCGTGTATGATGTTGGCGTGAGTAATGTAAGTATAATTTGTTTCAGGCAATTTGACCTTAGGGAAAACAGGATAATGCTGTTTTTCTCATTTTTTGTTACCTAAATGTTACATCATCAAAACATATAACATTTCTTTTCCATTTCAGAGTACTTCATGAGGCTTTCAGACAAAAGAAACCCCTGATAAATACATTATACGCTTTAAGAAAAACAAGGAAAGTGAGTACCTTGAGAGAAACTCTTTCATCCATCATAAATAAATGAAGAGTTCCTCAGAGTTTCAAACTGAACTTGGTAGTCACAATGCATTGTTAATGTGTAAAATGTCTGGAAATGGATCCAGTGTCTGAAATTGTGTGATTTGAATATGTGTATATGTGTGTGTATGTGTGTGTGTGAGTGTGTGTGTGTGTGTGTGTGTGTGTTGTCATCATCTTTCATCTTCAAGAGTACAGGCTCAATGTCAAACTGCCAGCTGATGGAAGGCTTTTGTGCATTCCCTCTTTCTGATCTACATTCCCCAAGTAAAGATTTTGCATCAGCGTATCCCTGAAGGAACGCGACCAGACATGGAAAACCAAGACAACAAAGAATACACACACCTGCATAAATATCATAGGAGTTATAGTATAAGGGAGAGGGGGGGGGGGAAGGGGGGGGGGGGGATCTCTACAATCACTTGGGACAGGAATGCAAGAAAAGATGTGCTCGTGAACAACAAACACAACAAGAGCCAAGTGAGTGATAATCACAGTAATGATGATAATCATCAACCATCTAAGCAGAGAGAAAATAAAGTTTGAACAAATCATACGCTGGTTAATTTTTCCCTCACCCAGCACACAGAGAATTGAGTTGGCAGTGGCTGAACAGCTAACAATGATAAATTGTCCATACCTGCGATCATATTAACAATAATTATAGCATTAGTGTATTTCATAGAGTGATGAAAGCAGACTCTGTGAGCAGAATACAAAGTTGAAGGTGGAATGTGAAAGTGGAATTTTTGTCGTTGCTCCATGTAATGTAATTTCCCATCATGTTCGCTTTCTCTTTCATCAGGGGCCGGTATTGTTTCGGCACTGCTCCGGCTGACAGAGTGTAATTTACAGGTGGAGCCAGGCTTCCTGCCATCCACAATAAATTGGTCTCCATTTTCTGACATCTAGGCTTTTGGAAGTATGATTTCTTTGATCTTTTCAGCCCTACCAGACGTTTTCTGGTGTTCCATTTTACATCATCACCCTCTGTGTTTCCTTCGCTCGCTTTCTCTTTGTCCTGTCTAGATCTCTTTCTGTCTCATCAAACTATCTGCCTCCCCTATTTTTTTTTTCAGCCTTGTCACTTATCTTTTCTTTATCACAAGTCTTACTTATCTCAGTTTGTCTTCTTTTACTTTTCCTTCTTGGTGTGCTGCTGTTATTAAGTGTAACATACCATGTCATGCCTTTTCTTGCATCTCAGCAGACCACAAGCTTTGTGTAGTTTTTACTCCATATCTATGTGCGTTTCCGTGTTTGTCTTTTTTCCCACATAATAATAAGCACATCAAAGTACATCCTCTGTGTAAAAATTTAAAAAATCACGTTTATCTCGGAGAGATAACAAATTAAAATTCAGTAATTATATTAAAGGTGCTAATCCCATTAATGCTCCGGTCCTTTGACATTTCGAGGGGTTAGGGGTCCAGGATGTGTGAGCTCAATCAGCACTGAGGCTGGAGGTTTGCAAGGTAGTTAGCCTCTTTCAAAAGAGGAGGAAAACACCTTTCACTTACTCCAAAGTTCTCTGATTGACATATTGTGTCATGTTGGCATTCGTTAGCTTCCTTTTAGAAATAGCCTGGGTTTTAACGAGAGGACAGGACTTTGACTTGGAGTGTTACGTGAATGTCGCTAGGGTGAAAAGCCAGTAAATACCTCCATACACACTCTTTTCAACAGGTTTGGAAAAATGTACATATGCACTGTTCTCTTTTTAAAAAATTAATTACTGGGAAATGGTATTCATGTCCACAGTCCTCATTTCCACTCAGTTAGCTATGAATGGATGCACCCTTAATCAACCGTTCATGAGTCCGTCCGTCTGCTTCATAAGTCTTTAGACCTGTCGATGAAAAGCCAAAGAGGAATGATCATTTTACCATAAGTCTATACTGTGTCAGCGAGAACAGAACGGCCATCTAAATGCATGGCTGCAGCTTTTTATAGCAAACAAACTGTAAATAATGAATCTTAAATCATACATGCAACTATAAACGATCATGTTAACAGTAAACATTCATACATCATCACTTGTTAAATGGGAACATGCTCACATTTATAACGATCCAGTGGCATTAATACTAATACAGTAATATTAAAGCAACTATTATTCATTTATTTGGTACAAAATCAATTTTGGCCAAAGTGGGCAGAGAGCGGCTGAGGCTGGATCCACAATATTCAATATGTGTATGGTCCTGGGCAGACGGTCTGGGCCAGAGCTCTGATGTTTTTCATCTGCAGGTCCCTATGCCTCAGTGTAAGGGGCCAACTCAATCGCCAGATGGGCAACAATTATTCTCACTTCTGCTCGTCAGTTCCATTTCATATTACACATATTCCACAAGTCAAAATGTAATTTTTTTTTTTTTTTTTTCCTGGAGAAGTGATCCAAGGTTTGAGTGTTGGTGTTACCAGCCTGGGTGTTACACAACTCCATCTAGGCTTTGGCCTCTCTGTCCTGACGATGATGGTTTGTACACCAAAAACACATTACACCTTTTTGCTCTTGTACTTTTAGTTTTCTGCACAACATTCTTACCCTGTCTTTACTCCTTTTTTATTTCACAAGGCAACAATAAAAGTCTCTTGTTGCAGGTCTGATCATTTGCGTGTGTGTATGTGTGTGTGTATTTCTGAGTGACTGTGCTCCACATTACACATGACTGAAATGTAGAGTAAGTGTGTTTTATAATTATCTCAACAAGCTATTTATGATTAGGATTACTTTGGATTTTTTTTAATGCCAGAGCAAAAACACCATAAATCAACAAAGTTAATGACTTTACTTGCCAGTCACTTGATAGTGTGAATTTTTTACGATTTTTTTAAAAACAAATATTGGCCTAAAATACTTATCATTAGCTTGTTTTCATTAACAGTGGTGCCAACATTTTCTGCAGCACAGAGGAAAAGCCAAGTCTAGTTTGTATCAACTGCTCATGCAAGTGGACGATGCTTCCGTCAATTCTTTAACTCTGATGCTGAATCTTTGCTCCCTCAATTCAGAGGAATATTTGAAAAATATTTTCAAAGGCTCAAAAGTGCTCATCCTGAGGAGGTGCAAATGCAGCCTGGACGAGAGGCATTAGAAAAATAGAGTACCTAGAAACTTAAAAAACCACATGTGGGAAAGCTGAAACAGTCCGACCAGTCTGATTAACAATCCAATTCATTTGTTTCGAGTATTTCCAGGCTCCAACCAGTGCTGCTGTGGCAGCTGAAGCAGCAAGAAAGGGTCAGGAAGGGAGAGCTGTCGCTAATGAAGAGAGACGTAGGAGAGGAGGACAGCAGCCAATACTCTGCTGTAGGAGAGCCAGCTAGGGCAGAAGCAACAGGTGAGACTGACAGCAAACACAGAGATAGAGCTGTATAAACTCTTCAGTTATTAATTTGACACAGAGTGCTTGGCTATTAAAATATCTGCAGTGGAGCACCTATTGTAAGGTATTATTTAACAATAGTATATATAAGGTATTATATATTGTATATGCACTACCAGGACAAAGGTTTTCATTTTTCCAGCTGTTATTTAAATTGACATAATTCAATTGCTCAGTGTTTCTGAAATGAATAAACTGAACTTATTAAACTACAAGAAACAGTTGGAGATTTGAAAAACAAATAATCATGGAATCTTCTTGATGAACTAAATTTAATCTAAATTTTTGACGACTCATGCAGCAGTCAAACACACTCAAATAATGTTCAGTTAGTTCATCCCAACGCTGTTGTATCTTCAGAAAAAACAAAATGTCCATAACGTCCAATACTTCAGAAAACATCACTGAACTATTTGATGTTCCTCTCACAGCTCTGACCCATGTTTAATTTTTTACTTAGGCAGTTTACCACTGACCTTTGTACCACGTAAGGTCAGTCCTGGGACCTGACCTGCTGATATTTCAGTAAAAACTGGAATAATGTGAGTTTTCTAAAACTTTTGACCTGTAGTGTACACACTCCCACCCCACCCATAAACATTCCCCACACAAACACAACACACTCACTCCTACACCATTCACAGACACAATATTTCCCATGAAAACCCACCACCACCACCCCTCCTCACACACCCTTCCAACTCTCTCTCTCTCTCCAGCGCGCCCTCCCTCTTCTTTTCATCTCCCTCGCTTTTCCTCCATCCACCAGATGGCTGACCCATCTGCTCCCCCTCTCTTTCCCTCACTCTCCACCTCCATCCCTCACTCTCTCTCCACTGCTGCTCTGTGCTTCATGTGGTTTAGATCCAAGTTCTGTACACACAGGACCCTCAGTTCCCTCCGACGCTGTGTGCTCATTGGGGGTGACTCGCTCCCCTCCTGCACTGATTGCATGTGTTTGCACGCATCTGCTCGGTTGCCAGTTTCTGTGCATGTGTGCTCGCGTTTTGAAGCCATTTTTGACAACAGTTCTTGAAACTCATGTCTTTCCTTGCACATGTGCATTTATGTCTGTGTACACATCTGCTTAGGTAGCCAAATTTGTTTGTGTGTGTGTGTATGCCACACACCCACCATCTGTTAGAGTATTTTTGCATTTGGGGGGTGTTTGTGTGATTAGAGGGTAAAATGTGTTTTGCTTGAGTGTAATATGTACATGTGATATTTGAGTCAGCTTTGCTTTATCTGCATGCAGAGATGCTTCTTCTCTGTCTTTCTGAGAGTCAAATGTGAAGATTGATACCACTTTCATTCCTGTATTAATATGAAGGTACAGGCAGGTGCTGGTTAGCTTAGCTAACAGATAGCCTAGCTCTGCCAAAGGTAAAAAAAAAAAAAAAATCGGCTCTCCACCTCTAAAGCTCACTTCTGAACATGTTACATCTCGTATATATGCGTGCAAAGCCCGAAGCACAAAACTAACACATGGTGGAAGTGGAAGTTACCTCTCTCAACCAAGAAACAATCCAGCACATAATCGCCATGAAGTCAAAATGTTGCTTTTACTGAAGTGTTTTTGTACAGATTAAACACAACCTACAGATATATCATGTTAACTAGTGATTGTAGAGGAGCTGGTCAGTAGATACTGTACAGAGCCAGGCTGTTTCCCCCAGTTTTCTGCCTTTATGGTGAGATAAACTCCTGGTTGTTGCATATTTAGTGCACAGACAGGAAAATAATAGCCTACAGGATTTTCACAGGACTACTCAACCAACATTTGACATTTTTTTCCTCTGTATAGACGTTTTACAACAATTTTTAATTAAAAAAAAAAAAAGGTTTCGTTTTTATATGACTGATTGTCATTTCAGTCAGTTTGCCAACTTGTTCACTGCTGAGATCAAGGACTGTGTCAGCATCTGTAAAAAGGCAGATGATCAGACAGGTGCTAACAGTTTGGCCACATTATTTGTTGGTAAAACCTAAAATGCCATGTCAGAAATAATCTGTCACTGCACATGAAAACTGTCTGGTAAGTAAGGTGGAGCGAGTTAGAACCACAAAGTAAAGGCCTGTAAACTGTCATGAATGTTTTCAACAAACCCTTTTGGTGATCACTTTACTGTCCAGGTTTTCTTTTCCAGTTGGTCTGTTTCAAACGAGTCTGGTTGGCTTTCTTGCCCAAGGTGATGTCTTTTAGCAGTCTATTCCCAAATTTTAGAAACTGACTTAGCTAATAAATAATTTTAAAAAGATCAGAATTGTTATAAAAAGCACATCTCCCTCAAGGCTTCCTCCTTCACACTGCTGCTTTGAAGGTTCAGTGTTAACTCTACCTGCTTCTGCATGCCTGAGTCACCGTGACCTTGCCGTTACAGATAGCTAATACCCTGCCGAGAGACGTTTGACTGACAGGTGGACTCGCGGTAGCCTTATACAAACACAGAGATTGACGTGCAGACACACACGTCCTAAGCCCACATGTGAATGGATGGGCACAAACACATGTAAGCACACACACGATCCATGAGACAAATTCGGGCACAGACAGAGATAAACAGCATAAGCCTGAGGACGGCAGTTAGTGCTTCAGACACACGTGGCAAGAGTCAACTAGGAGAATAACAGAAAGGGAAAAAAACGGCAAAGCAGACAGTTTGACAGGCATGCTGGACAGTCACACAGATCCACAGATGGGCAAAATGACAGATAGACAGACAGACAGGCAGACAGACCAGCAGACAGGCTTGATATTTTGCTATGCAAGCCCCTGCTGCCTTACCCTGATATGAATATCTAAGCACAAGCATGGCGTAGAAATGAAAAACAAACTGAATTTTGACATTTTCAAAAAAAAATGCACCACATACACCTCCATAACCTTCACCAGTACACAGCCTGTGTGTTTCAGATGTGGAGACAGTGATATTTGGTTTAGAGATAGAAGAGTTATGTCACAAATGTGATCACAGTCATCTGAGGGAGAGGAGAGGGAGCAGAGAACGCAGTGATGGAACACTTCCTTAGATGTTCTGTTTGTTCAAATATTCAATAAAGGACAGAAAATAATGTGAAGTGTGTGCATAAGGTAAAGAATCATCCACCGTTTGCATTCACATTTGTGTGGATGGTACTCACACTCAGGCTCTGTATATATTTGTGTCTCAGTTGGTATTAAGGACACACCTGGCAGAAGCAGCCTGTGCCTTGGAGACCTCAGGTGTGGCGAGATAATGCAGAGCATGGAAGGATAGAGGGAGGGATGGAGGGAGAAAAACAAGGAGGTCACAGGGGTTGCTACCGGCACCAGGCCAACTGTATTCAAGTGGAAGACTATCAGAAACCCACGGCCCCCAATGGACAAGATGAAACCACACGGAAAATAGGGAACGGCGGCCTATATGCCGTCCACTTGTATGTACACAGCATGCACAGATGCTACCCTGCACATGCACACCCTCACACCCTCACCCACCAGATACAAGAAACCACCACAGGCAAAGACAAATGAGCGAAACACATCCCACATGTTAGCAAGCATCATAATTTTCTACAATTTACCCCACAGTTGCCACCAGCTCCTCTACATTGCCTTGGCTAGAGGCTGGGGTCTTGGCAGCAGACAGCAGAGGGAGGAAGGAAGGAAGAAAAAGAGGAGTAGTTGGGTTATGCAGCCTCACACGCTGCCCACACCTCCTGCCCTTTCCTCTCATCTACTGCTTTAACCCTTCATTAATCCCACACAGTGCATTTTAACTCCTCGTCATCTGCGACTGGCGGGCGTCGCAGCATCTCTCCCCTGAAATTCCCCACAGAGGCCATCAGAACCAATTAGGCAAGATGAAAGCCTATGTCGGAGTCGGGCCGCCAGATCACAGGCGGAGAGGAGAGATTATCGAGACTCAGGTGAGAAGCGAAACAAGCAAACAAACAAATTTAATTTACGGCTGCAAATCATTGTGATATCATTTGCAGATTGAGAGGAGGGGCAGACAATGAGAAGTGCAGCGAGACAGGAGCTTCTTTGGGGGTGTTTTTTTCCTCTTCTTTTTTTCTTTTAAATTTAACAGAGCTTACATTTATTTATCGGAATGAGACAAAGCACAAGCAAGCAGAGGGTGGAGAGCATAAGAGGGTTTATATCTGTTTTGACAATGGATAATGGGTACGGTGTTGAAGAAATATATTTATGAAAGGAAAAAGTATACAAAAAGAAGTGTTGCCACACTCAGAGGTGAGAAAAACACTTTAATGTTTTATGTTCTGGGGACAGCGGCAGCGCTGCTGACTGTGAAGGAGACACTGTATAAATACACCTGAACAGTTTTACAAGGTTGTGTTGAAGAACAACAATGCACAGCAGCAGTGAGACGCAGTAGTAAATATCCACAACAAGCATCAGTGCTGGAAGACCCTCCCAAAGTAATAAGAAACCCCACTACTGAATAGTTAGATGAAGGGTATTGTAGTAACAAGCACTATAGGGATTACAGGCAAAGGCGAAGCAAAGACTAGGCTTACTCTGATATGTTTTAACAAGAGAAAAAAAAAGGAAGAAAATGGAAGAGCTGGCTTGTAAGAAACAGACGGGACTGGAAGAAAACAGTGCACAGCAACAATTTTAACATCTGGTAAAGACAATGCCACCCTCCAAAGGAAAAATCCACAGTTAGATATTCAGATTAAAATTTAATACTAATAACAAGCGATGCTCAAAGCTGTTTTGTAAAGAAGTGTTGTCAGAGCAAGAGATTTTGCTTGCAAGAAACATCCCAGTTGTGCCTCCTGTCTTTGCTGCATCAGTCTATAGTCTGCTGAGACCACTGTCTGTGAAGTAATTATCTCTGTGTATTTTACGACGGGGTTCTACCTGTAAAATAGTTGCATCATTGTTAAACGGTGGATCTAGACATAAGCCTGTACTCAGTTACCAAACAGTTACTAAACTGATGTTTATCTTGGATGTTTCCAACAGCTGTGATTTATTATTATTATTATTTTTTTTTTGGCCACTAATCAACAGAAAATCAGACAAAATTCACCAATAGAACAAAAATAATAAATAAATCCAGAAATCAAAGGACATTGCAAACGGGACTGTTTTTTTCCCCCCAGCAAATGTTTTGACTTGTCACAGCAGGAGAAGCGCAGGTGGAACTAATCACATTAATGATGGCTCACGTCCACTGAAGTGTCCCAGTAAGACACTGGCAGTGTGTCAACATGTACAATATCAGGACCCTGGACGTGGCAACACCTGAATGGAACACAGCTATTATTAATGTTATTAGTTACACCTTTCCCTGCTGTACCACGTCAAAATGTGTGTCCTGAAAAAGACCCTTCTTACAGTGGACATTTTGAATTGTTTCACAGAGGCATGACTAATAACATTAATGACAGCTGCATACCAGCTGGATGTTCTCGTTGCAGCACCATGCTATTGTGCATGCTGGAATTATTTCTGTTATGGTATACAGGCACCGTTAAATGAAGTGAAGCCATTTATTATTAAGTGCTTATTTATTAAGCACTTGTGCTTTTCCTGCAATGACAAGTCAAAATGTCCACTGTAAGAAAGATGTGTATTATTTGAAACATGTTTTAGGGTGGACCATAAAGCTGCCCTCATCAGTATTTTTACATTAACAGTCATTCGGATGACAGTGTGTGACGTGTGTTTGCTCATGGTGACAAACCAACACACAAAAATTACTCTAATCTATACTTCCCCTCTATTCTTTTTGAACTTTTTAGCTCATTGTTTTGATTTGCTGTTTTGTTTCACTCTCACTGCTCTCATCAGTGTCATTTCCGGCCATAGGTCTGATAAATCCATCGTACACTACCTGCCCCCGCACCAAATGGTAGACGTAAGAAGTTGACAACTATCTGGTGAACGTAGCGGAGCATTTAGCAGCTACAGAGCTGAAAATTTCCCTCAGGAGTGAGTGATCAAAACAGAGCTAAATACACAGTGACTGTTGAACTTGCATTCATCAGGAGGCCAGAAACACGACTGTAAATGAATGCTAATGTATCATGCACGGTGTGGGAACTTTGAGCACTGAGATTCACTCTCAGTTTTCTGCTTCGTATCTGCACACAGGTGTTCACAAATTTTTCACAGTGTCTGTGTATAACCTCAACACTGATACTGTTCACAGATTATATTCACACACTCTTTTGTTTTTCTTTTTACAAAATACACATTGTTCATGCTCATGTACAAACCTGACTTTTTCACAAAGGTTGATTTACAGCTACAAACTACAAAAAGTATTTGTGAACATCACTTTAGAGGCTCTGATTTTTTTTTTGAGCCCATACAAGTGTGGTCACCAACATGCTACAGGTTTTTATTCCATCCAAAGACCCACTAATTATCTCTCCTTCAGGTACAGAGGAAGAACTCATCAGTAAAGTCACCTGCCAAGGTGATCTGCAGGAATGAAGACATGCAGGCTTCTGACTCTCCATGGCATATGGTTGGCCACCCCAGTTACAGTACATATCACTGTATGGTATCAGTCTGCAAAGGGCTTTGTCCCAGTACTCCCTCTCATTTCAAAGTCACCTTTGTTTAGAGTGGCTCCCGCTAAACAGAGCTATGTGGAGGCTTCTTGTGATCTATGTCCTCGGAGTTAAGCAGCTTAAAACGGAGTAATAAAGACTAAATTGTGCAGCATGAATATGTAACAGTGATTACATTTGCTTCTGAAGGTGCCCTTAAGAGCTGTTAAACTGTGGAAAACACAGCTGCAGCTAATAAAATTACTTATAGGTAAGTTTGATTGTATTTACATTATCAGTAAAGTCTTGGTGCTTACTCACCGACTCATCTAAATCAGACTTAGCTGTTGTTAATTTTATTACATGCAGCTGTGTGTTCCTTAAACAACTTAGAACTGAAGTGAAATCACAATATTATTTATCACATTTTGTCCATATAATGAGAAATAAGTTTAAATACACACTGTTATTCTGCTGAGAAGAACAGGTGAGCGTTGAGCTAAGTGCTAAAGTGTTTATTTTAAGGCTTTAAAAAAAACAGCATGAAATGTTTCTCTCATTATGCAATATTGACATGAGATGTCATTAGCGAGACAACTGTTAATGGGATTCTCTCTCGTCTGGTGCTTTGTTGCAGGGAGACTTTTCTATCCAATAGATCCGCTTTGGCTAACCAAAGAGCCATTCAAGATTTTGCATTATTCCTCGTGGGGCTGCTGGTTCTATCGTCTTTTGTTCATCTGCCCAACTTTCAGTCAGCAGTGGAATTTCTGAGTCCCCGTTCTCTTTAAAACTGTGAATAAAGTCTTGCAGCAAGAATCTTGCTTTCATAAGAAAACCCTCTGGTTATAAAGAGAGAGTTACGACTCTATAAGAAGATGCTTTAAAAATGATTATTTTTCTCACTGTGGCTGCTCTGCATTGCTGCTTCATTGATATTATATTGTCAAAAGATCTGTTGGAAGAGCAGAGAAAAGGAAATACAGTGATGTCACTTCCAATCAATGCTCATTGCTTTTTACAATGCATTCTGGGGGTTTATTTGGTTGGACGTCGGGTGCACTAGAGCAGTTTCGGCCCTGGATAATAGGTTCACCCACTGAACTGAACAATAAACCACTTTACCTCCTGCATGTACTGTGTGTACTGGGACTGTTTCATCAGTAGAAAGTAGTTCCAATTGAATCTGTTCAGAGCGAGGTCTGCAGGTAATTCAGTGTAACCGAGACAGACAACATTTTTTATTGCTTTTAGGAGCACAACCAAAATTTTATTCATCCTACTTGTAGTGGGTTGGCAGCATAAGATTCAGTAGGGTGTGTCTCAAAATGTCTGTAAAACCAAAAGTATGTGCTTCCATAGATCCCATTAGGATTGAGTTAGTTTAGTTTTTTACTTTTGTTTGGACTGACCCTTTAATAGGAGTTCACTTCACATTTAATGATACACCACTAACATCTTCTCTTGTGTACCCCCCCTTAACCTCCAAATCCCCACTGACCCACCAGTGGGACAGTCATTAAAAATCCATGCTGTGTAACCAAGCAGTTTTCAGACCTACAGAACTTCGATTTAAATTCCAGCTGAGACCCCAAAGTATCTACATGTACAGCGCATTCAGAAAGTATTCAGACCCTTCAACCTTTTTATATTTGAGTTTGTTGTTTTGCTGCAGCTTTATACTAACATCGTTTAAATTTATTTTATTTATTATTTTATTTTCTCAGTCTATGCTCAGTAACCCATTATGAAAAAAAATGATTTTTTTTTTACAAAACTTTATTAAGAATGAAAAACTGAAATATCATGTTGACATTAGTATTCAGAGCTTTTAGTCAGTATTTAGTTGAAGCACCTTTGGCAGCAATTACAGCCTTGAGTCTTCTTGGGTATGATGTGACAAGCTTTGAACACCTGGATTTGGGGATTTTCTGCTGTTCTCTGCAGAGCCTCTCAAGCTCTGTCAGGGTGGATGGGGACTGTTGGAGGACAGTCTCAGGTCTCTCCAGAGATGTTCAATTGGGTGAGGACTCTGCCTGGGTCACTCAAGGACATTCACAGAGTTGGCCGTTATCTGCTCCTGCATTGTCTTGTCTGTGTTGCTTAGGGTCACTGTCCTGTTGGGAGGTGAACCTTTGACCCAGTCTGAAGTCCTGAGCGGTGTAGACTGGGTTTTCATTAAGGATATCTCTGTACTTTGCTCGGTTCAGATTTCCCCCAACCCTGACCAGTCTCCCTGTCCCTGCCACCAAAAACACCCCCACAGCCTGATGCTGCCACCACCATGCTTCACCACTGGGATGGTACTGGGCAGAAGCCTGGTTTCCTCCAAACATGATGTTTAAAACCAAGGCCAAAACAGGTCAATCTTAGTTTCATCAGAACAGAGAATCTGTTCTGATGAAACTAACCATCTGGCCACTCGACCATAAAACAGATCTGTGGAGTGCTGCCGTGATGGTCATCCTTGTGTAAGTTCCTCGCTTCTCCACAGAGGAGTCCACTGTGCTCTTGGGAACCTTCAATGCAGCAGAAATGTATCTGTAGACTTACACAGATCTGTGCTCTGACATAATCCTGCCTCAGAGCGCTGCAGGCAGCTCCTTCTAATTCATGGTTTTGCTTTTTGCTCTGATATACATTGTCAGCTGTGAGACCTTATATAAACAGGTGTGTGCTTATCCAAGTCATGTCCAATCAATTGAATTTACAAAAGGTGGACTCCAATCAATGTGCAGAAACATCTCAAAGAACATCAAGAGAAATGGGAGGCACCTGAGCCGGCTGTCACAGAAAAGGTCAGTATGATATTTCAGTTATTCCTTTTTAACAAATTTGAAAAAATTAAATTATATATACAGTATAGTGCTATATTTTCTTTTTTTGCTTCGTCATCATGGTGTAGTCAGTGTAAATTGATGAGGGAAACGAAGCCTTTGAAAGATTTTAGCACCAAGGCTGCAACATAACGAAATGTGAAAAGTGAGGGGGTCTGAACACTTTCTGAGGGCACTGTACCAAATGTGTCAAGCTGAATTTTGGAGAGATGTTTTCAGAATAAGGCACGAGACATCCTGGGGTAGTTTCCTCACAACATTAAAGTTTGTACTGCAATAACATTACATTCACAGGAATGTACAGCCAGATGGGAAAGCATCACAGATGAGGGCAGAGGGAAGAAATGGGACACGGCTTCAGACTGAGGCTGCGCCATTTGCATTTCAGCAAGAATGCGGCGGTAGCAGCGAGAGAGTCAGTTGGAGTGAAGGCAAACCAGAGTCAGCTGCACTGCAGGTAATTCTGAATGAATGAAACATGCGCCATTAGGGATGAATAATAGAAGGTGGTTGTGGTTCAGGTAGTGTGCAGTGCTGGCACTCTCTGGCTGTTGCCAAGATCAAAGGGGAAGTCTTATACCTGAGATCTGAAATAGACTGATTCAGTGTGAGAAACATGAACAGGTGGAACAAAAATTCACATCCAGCGTATTAAATCCTTCCCCATAGTTACCCACACATGCCTGTCTGCACGCATACACAGCTCCCACAACTAGTACTGGACCAGAGTACCTCGTTACACCTCAGTGTTTGCTCCTTCTTCTTTCCATCTACATCTACACCTGGAGAGTCCTTGTTAAATAAAGCAACCGTCGGTACACAAATCTCCCTGTGACCTATATGATAATATCAAGAGGTCACAAGGCTGAGTAGCAGGTGCCACGCTGTCATTGTGCCCACAGAGAAAGAGCCGAGGCTGCTGTCACTGCTGAGTGCTGCTGCATGAGCAAGCTGCAGAGAAAGGCCTTGGAGAGGCACCGGGGAGATAGTGCACCATTCAACTGAATCATCAGGGCCATCAATGTAATGAGAGCAGACCGGTCCTGAGCAAAGAAAGGCAAGGAGGGGAAAGAGGGGGAAAGGGAGCGAGAGAGGGAGTGGGTGAGATGTGGTGGTGGTGGGGGGAATGTAACAGGGGAAAAGGAGGGAGAGAAAGAGGAAAAGTGATGGAGCAGAGAGAAAGAGAAAATGGAAGAGAAGCAGACAGAATATATCATGGGTAGGGTGGACGAGGAAAAGCTGCTGATAGAGGGATAGATGGAAAATGCACTGTGGGCTATGGCTAAAATGGTGAGTGGTGGTAAATGCTTGAGAGAGAGACAAATAAACAATTATTTTTCCACTGCAGTGCTTACATGAAAACATCAGAGGCTTAATAACACAAAGGAGGCCAACTGCTGGGCACTCAAGACTCTGGCACTCAAAGTGTGGGAGAAAAGCCATGACGCAAAGGGCAGGGAGAAGAAAGGATGACACAAAAGAGGAGGATGCACAAAAAAAGAGGCAGTAAGTGGGAGAAAGAACAATGTACCTTAATTTTCTTTGCACCGTCTAAGAACAATATTGATCAGTGAGAATGTCTCAAATGTTGTTCATAGCGGGGTCCTGATATTTAATTAAACTGCCATTTCCATGATTTAGTCCATTAGCTCCTCATTCTCATAACGCCATCAATTCTGTCATTTCCACAGCACTGACAACCTGGGCTATTGTTTGCGATCAGAGAAGCTGAACTTCCAAGAGGTCATTACTCATTTCTGGCATTCGTCTCGGTTCCGGAAGAGAAAGTCATAAATTATTTCACTCACACATAATCCCAGCGCCAAAGCTGCGTGTCAATCACTTCGGAGTCACTCCCGGCCCCCTCACGTCAGTTCCGTCACGTCCGGCCCAGCGGATCATCTATCAGTGGGTGATCGTCCGTTTGGACGGGTACCCTCTGTTATTACCCTCACGTCCTGCCCCCCCCCCCCCCCCCCCCCCCCCCCCCCCCCCAGCTGAATTACAATTGCAGAGTCAGTGAAGAGCCAGGAAGCTGAGAGGGCTGATCCCGGGTAACGAGCTCTGGGGTGGGTAATTAATGCCTCCATTTCCCTGTTGATACTGTCGGTGGGGGGTGTGGAATTGATCAGAGCTCCATCAGAGGGAAGTGGGCGACTGGCCGAGGGCACCATAGGGGGGATTAAGTCAAAATGTAGAACAGAGAAAGGCATGGACGGGTGGTGGGGTGCAACAGAGATGGGGAGGGGGTTGCGGGCTTCAAGCCTGGCAGAGTTGTTCCTCTTGAGATGGGTCTTCCGCTGGGGCTGGCTACTCTGTCAGAAAGCCTGAAGCTCTGACTGACACTTCAAACCAATAAAAAACACACTGTACTTCTGTACTCTTCTGTCAGAATAGTAAAGCAGAGACATCCAGAGGGAGAATAATGTGGAATCCAAGGCTGAATTTTGTTGCATTTTATACAGTAGATGCTGTTGATGCTGTTGATGCTGAACTTGTCAGTGATTTGTTAAAAAAAAAAAATGTCAGCTGCTACCTTTCCACAGTTCAAAAAGAACAACAACAATATTTCAGCAAATAAAAATTATAGAAGCACACTACGGCGTATCAGCTATCGCACAAGGTCAGCCAAACGAAAAACAACAACACTCTGTGAGGGTGCATCACACAAACAAATGTAACTGCTCATATAAGCGGAACTGAACCGCCACTAAAACAGCAAGAAGTCGGAAAAAAGCCCATTGATACTGTGAAACAACAGAAATCCGCAATTCACTTTGCTCTACCCCGAGGGACTTAGTCACCACGTATTAAAAGACGCAGTGCAATATAAAAAAAAAAGCCAGGAGCCACATGCTAGTAAGTGGAGTGACCGTGGCAGCCACCATCGCTCTTACTGCCACATCTTTAGCTGTAGTCTCCCTGACCCTGTCTCTGTTTGCCTGGGAGGCAAGGCCTGGCGCTGCCAACGATAAAACAAACAGACAAGCCCCATTTATACAGTCAGGTGTCATGACAAGGGATAAACAGCCGACCGCTTCGGGCCTCTTGAGGCACAGTCTGCATTAATAGTAGGGGCTATCATCATCCTCATCCTCACCATCACCCTCATGATCATCATCATCAAGAGTAGCAATAGCAGTGTTGGCAGAAGCTCCTAAGTGCCTGCTGGGAATCGGACGAGGACTGACTCAGATTGGACAGAACTCAAGGGCTGCACTGTTTACTTTGCTGGGCTGTATTCATTCGTGTCACTGAATTAATTGAGTCAAAAAAAAAAAATAGCAATTGCCAAAAACATTGCTGGAGAAAAAGGAGAAAAAGGAGAAAAAGGAGAAAAAGGGAGGGGGGGGGGGGGGGCGAAAGGAAAAAAAGAACAGTCTCGAGTAGAGCGAGGCGGCTGTGGCAAGCACGCGGCGGGAATGACAAGAGTGTGACTGTCATCGCGAGGGATGAAAAACAGCACCTCCCAAATGAGGAGAGGCAGCGGCCGCCTCTTGCGCCAGCGAGGAAGGGGATGCGCAGGGACCACAAACGCAATTATCTTCATGCCAGCTTTGTTGTTTGTCATAACTGGCACGCATTTAAGGACTTGGGTGTACTGATTATATGACACCCGGAGAGCCTTTGGGGTGGACAAGAGGCAGCCAG
Source organism: Toxotes jaculatrix (assembly GCF_017976425.1). Taxonomy (NCBI): domain Eukaryota; kingdom Metazoa; phylum Chordata; class Actinopteri; family Toxotidae; genus Toxotes; species Toxotes jaculatrix. The sequence continues at coordinate 6,528,803 of NC_054407.1, forward strand.
CCGGGAGTCATTACCCAAGCCAAATAGACTTCTCATTTGTTTTTCCGTCGGGGTAAAGCATCAACAGGAATAAACAATGGCTGCCAGATCCTCAATCATCAAAGGCGCGGGCCCTTGCAATTGGTGTTTTTCCTTTCGAAGATCCAATTACGAAGTCCGATGATCAAATCATTGGTAATAACGCCTCATACATAAGGTGCATGTGAATCCAAAAAAAAGGTTGCTGGGGGCACCCTTAGGACTGTGTTCAGATATGATTTGGTGTATGGGAGTGAAATCACATATGACCACCTGACAGATGGCACAATGTGGGCACAGGGGTTATTTTCTGACAGTGTGAAAATCATTGTGCTGGCACCTTTCAATGTTGCCAGCTGGTCTTTTTCATAGCATTCCGTCTAATTTAGACAAAAAAAGAAAGCTATTTTCTTCATTTTGTCATGCCTCCCCATAGTGTCACCATCCTGCCCTGAGTGTAAAGCTTTGTGAAAATATTCTGAAAGCTAGTACTGATAATAGCATCTATTCTGAAAATACCTGTTGACAACCTGCAATCTCATCGGCAGACAGACTACCGTCTACACTGACAGCACACTGCCTACAGTCTGCTGGTCCAGTGCCAAGGTCACACACACACACAGGCTGGGTGAGTGGAAATGTGGCGAAACACCACAGGTGAGAAGTGTTACCTCTTTACATGACTAGACAGATCAAAAGGGCAGACGGATACATCCGCACCAGGAACTACAGATTTATAAACCTAACCCTTTAAACAAAATCAAACCCCGACAATGAGAGCTACTCAAGAATTCAGCATGCTTCAAACGACTTGGGTCATACGAAGTGTATTCTGAACATAAGATCGCTTCCAAGTGGCCACACTCAAAGACAGGAAAGCAGAAAGTCTGCTGTCATAAAAAGGGCAAGACTTACTGAATCACACAGCTGATAAAGTTGCACACGTTTGAACAGTCTCTCTTCAGAGCAGTCATGGTGCCACAGCTAAATGTTAACATCAGTGAGCTGCCACGCTCACAGTGACAGTGCTAACATGCTGATGTTTAGCAGGTATAATGTTCATCATGTTCACTGTCTCAGTTCAGTGGGAACCACGAATGTGTGCACAAAAATAGGTGGATGCAGCCCCCCACGGTTCTGTATTCAGAAAGGTGAGGTGGAGATACTGTTTAACAGTCTGACAACTTCTTCACTGGGAGCATAGTGATGTCTCTTACCCCCCACCCCCAAAAATAAATTTAGCAAGATTGTACTAATATCAATTTCCACTTTTCCGTAGATGACGCGCAACTTTTTCTGTGACCCTGAAAACCAAAACTGCCTTCACAATCTCGTTGTTTGTCTCAGTTTCTCCTAAAACACTGATAAGACAAAGACACTAACCATCTGTGCAGACAGAAAAATTATTGCATTCTCAAATTCTTTAGTTACACTCTCATTCTGTGACCCCGCGATGCTGAAATCTTGGTGTTGTGGTTTGATTACAGCCATAGTTTAGATAAACACATGAACGCTATGGTTCAGTCCTGTTGCCTGCATCTGAGTAACATTTCAAATATTAGAACATTTCATTCAACCAAACACCTCAGAAATGTTACTCTTGCCTTTATCAGCTGATGACGGGAGTTTTATTGTAACCCCCTGGGCTCTGGCATCTGAAAAAAAAATGCCCATCTTTTGTGCTGCTAATTCAAACCTCAGCTGTCAGAAATATCCTGGCATCCCTGTAGTGTCGACCCATTGGTTTTTGAATTAGTCATTAAGTAAATTCTTAGTGATTACTTCCAAAGCCCTGAATAGTTTAGCCTCAATCTTTTTTTTTTTTTTATATATATATATATAATTTACATGCTTTAAAAAAAAAAAAAAAAGTTTTGTAAGTTTTGTAAGTTTTGTGCATACTATGAAAAGCCAAGACAGTGCATGTGTGCCCAAGCATTTTCCCAACCATACTCATTTCCAGTGGATCTGTCAGGGGAGTAGGGATGTTACTGAGTAATGTGCTGGGTGTTTGTTTAAAACGTGGTACAACTGGTTCATTGGGGGGGAAAAAAATAAGTAGGATTTTAGGTTTACTGGTCAAATCTGTCCCATGTGTGCACACATTCCTCTGTGTTTCTGCTCAAATAGTGTCTCATCAACCAATTATGGACCAAAATTGCAACCTCTAAAAGCAGGCTATTTTTTATCAAGGCAAGCTTTCCTACACTATACTTAAATGACAATGCAGTATGTTGGATATTTAATGGCGCTGGAAGCCCCAGCCTTTAGCCACTATTCTGAGGATGTAATTAGAGTCATATTCAGTTCGTCTGTGAAAAATTGTTCCTTTAACCCCTTAACCTGGCTTTGGAGGATGGTTAAGAGGTTTTTAAAGGAGCTTTCTCCACATGTTAACGCTTTTATCCACATTTGCTCCATTTTAGAATATCTCCACGGCCCACACGCACAGTTGCTCTGCCAGTATCGGCTTCTATTGACGGTGCAATTCCCATCACTTCATTTACCAAGAGCAGCACCACAGACGAGACCCGCTCATTTCCATTTATCGAAATCCCATTTCTGTTCCATCTGCTAACTAGTCACCTGTGAAACTAGTTTTTAACCATAGTTTGAAACCGTGCTGGCTTTGGATGTCTACCCCATCCCCTTTATTAGTGTTTATTCCTCACCATAAAAACCAGTGGAGGGGTACAGACTGCCAGCGCAGGTCGCTACATTGTAAAGCACCATGGCAGGGTGGCACACAACATTGCGCATTGAGAAGTTAAGTGTGTCGGGGAGGAATTAAAGAATAAATTTCCCCCTTCCAATTAAAAGACGTATTTGTGCAACGTGAGTGGAGGAAAGGAACATTACCAATGAGGGGAAGAAAACACATTGTTACAACTCAGGAGGCACAATTACTGAGGCTGGTGGTAGACAATTAAATAGTGCTATTTAGACAGTGCTACTGCCTGCTAATAAACACAGAACATATAGAGGAGACAAAACAGGCTTCGCATGTACCTCCCAATCCCAACAGCTGGGGGAACAGATGACTGAAATGTAAACACAAACAGTGGCTAAATGACTACATCAAAGGAGGACGCGGAGACGAGACTATGCATTTACATAAAAGGTAAATCCTGAGAAATACATCAACTCACCATCTTAAGACCTGCAGGTAAAATCAGCGCTTATTAAAAAAATAACAAAAACAACACTCTTGGAAAAAAAAGAACATGTCAGGTTTTATTGAGAAAGATGTAGTTTCCCAGGGTAGGATCCAAATTAAATGTATGTAGGCCAAGCACCACACTACTCCCACACTGGATTAAAGCATGTTTGAGTCATCGGCCCCCTCTCTGCGGACCCTCAAATCATACTCTGTGCGGGGTGAGTGAAGCTCACTGAAATTGTTAAAAATGTACAATATAAAGCTGTAAGCTAGCAACAAGTCAAAATGGGTCACAGATGTGATACAAGTGGAAATCAATCGGCAGATGAGTCCTTTTTATTCATGTGTCAACCCTACTGACATTTCGGGACATCTTAAACACTGGATACTAGAATAAACTCCTAACCCTCCCCTGTTCCTCACTGTGCCTGATCCTTGTACTGCTGGTGCAGCACGAGCACGTCTTCCTGGGAGACCCTGGTCCAGCCCTCGCTGTGGACGTGGTACAGGTTGACCTGCCCTCCGCTGTAGGCGTCGCGGTACGTGGCCTGGTAGATGGCGCGGCGGCCGAGCTCGCAGGCCTCCTCCACAGTTAGGTCGTGTCGCAGGCCACTGTCCATCACACCATAGGCGTACATGGAGCCCGAGCCCACGGCGAACAGGTCGCCACACACCCGGTTTCCCTCTGAGTCGACGTAGTACAGTCCTGAGGAGAAAGGACATAAAGCAGGTCAAGAGAATGGAGGGACAAACGGAAGTAGGAAGACACTGTGTAAAGGGAGTTGTGTTTCCACAAAAGTATCCTCCGATTTCCTGACTCAGGTGTTGAGTTTTGTCGGAAAAACCGAGATGAGATGGTGTACATCTAACATCGCCGCTCTCTCGCACAAACAAACACACACGAACTTGGAAGCGCGTGCACACATCACATCCTCAAGAGAGAGAATATGAACAGCTGCAACCTCTCCAAGTGAAGTAAGGCTGGCAGATATGAACAGCTGCATCCTCTTCAAGTAAAACGAAGCCGGCCGCGGAACCTGCTGACGAGGTGTGGGCCACATCGCTGTCTGCCCAGGGGCCTTACTCCAGGCCTTATTGATCCCTGCAAACACGCCAAAAATTAACTATCGACCCGCAACACGAGCTGCACAGGTAACTGTGCCTCGGCCCTCAAGAGGAAGGGCGGAAAAACAACAGCGCACTCACACTCATATCCTTCCGCACATACACACACACACTTGTTTCTACAAAGATACTTTTTCTTCCTCTCCACACATACACACTCTTGAATGACACACAGAGCTAAGAATTCACCCCGCACCACACCACACCAAACCGACTAAACATGTAATCCCATGTGCTCCGCAGACCCACAATGCTCTGACGGACCTGTGAGGGACAGTTTGCTCCACACCACGCTTCGTGGACACATGCGAGACATTTTGTTCCGCGCCATGACACACTCGCTAGGCCTGATCCCAGAGTGACGTGGAACGGGTGACTAGCACCAGCCTGTGAGCTCGCCCACAGCCAGTCTGCAGATGGTGAAAAGACAGCCTGTAAAAAGGCATGTTTTTCATAGCGCTTCACAAAGCGAAACCTGTGAAAATGATACTCACACAGAGAAACACAGGGACACATGCATATAAAATTGCCTAATATCCACTGCTATCGCTCATCTCGCACATTAAAAAACACTTCAAAATGCCCTCAGATTGCACATCCTCGCTTGCAGAGTTCCTCAGCTAAACTAGTGACAGTCTATTAGGGATAGAGAGCCACTTGCTTTTCTGGGAAAAAAAAAGAAGCTTACCATTGCTTTCAACTGGCAAATTGCAGCTTCCTCAGCCTGTCGTTAGCTTGCCATGATAATCATCCAGTGCCTGCCTATGCTCGGGGGTAATTTGCCATTCTGAGACCTGCCTGTTCCTCTTGAAAACTGTAAGGGACTCGTTAAAAACATAATAGGCAGGGAGAGGGAGTTGTAAAGGCAGCCTCTTGTGTTGAGTAGCACAGTTGACGGAGGTGGATGAGGACTCTTTAGGAGGTCCAAGTATAGAAGCAGAGCGGCACCAAAAAACACTTCCCACATCCATCTCTTTCCAAACCCACCTGGGGTCTTTGTAGAGCCCAATGCAATATCACTTAACAGTCTCTGCACCTCCTATACTGATGCAAAAAAATAAAAAATAAAAATATGCAGGCGTCAATGAGTGCTCAGGGAACCAAAAAAAAAAAAAGGTGGGGGGGGGGGGGGGGGGGGGGGGGGTTCATACATTGAAGCATAAGTGGGGGCACTGTGAATGGATGGTGGAGCATTTCACCAGTGTCCGCCAAGACAGGCGCCTTCCACTTCATCAGACAACTGACAGGTGCTTAAGGAGGCTTTTTTTTTTTTAAACAGCGGCCAGTGCAGCTGGCTGTACTGACAGCTTTTAGAGGTAGGTGAGGAACACAGCGCGATGGATGGGCAGCTAGAATCAAACGGTTCGGTGTCTGTCCGTCATCTGTCCTTCCCAGAAGAATTCACCACTGGATCAACAGTAAAGACAGAGCAGCAGCTGAACACAGGGGTGGGGGTGGGGGCTGCGGGGGACTCATGTCGGCCTCTTGGGAGTGGCTGCAGAGCTGACAAGGTCTCACATCATACACTATTTCACTGTTTTGTCATGAGGCTACATCCCATTTAATCACATATCTCTTTATTACAGACCCTTCATGTCCTTGTAGGGAGCAGCAGAGGGTGCTGCACCGTGTGTTGTTGCTTTCCTCGGTCTTTGTAAAGCAAATTCGAAGCATCGGCTATTCTGTGATTACAAGAGTCACAACATTTAATGTTATTACATGGAGACATATTTGTCAAGCTCCTCAACGTGGCTTTTATTCCATTTATTTTGCATGGAGCTTAAGACACTCCATCAGGGGAATAAGTGCTCTTGACATAATTGTAGACGGCTAATGAGCTTCCCGCCTAATCGCGATTGATTTAATTTACATGACATTTACCTCTCCATTCAATCATTGGCATTGTGGGGGCCACGGCTAAGCTCCCACACCTATTGAACTTATAGAGGGATCATTATTTTCCCAATTGATTTCCCAAGATTTAACGTGTGCCATTTACATTTGTTGGCATACTGGAGGGTCGTCATTGTTCACACAGACCTCTCTACTTTCCAGACAAAACCGACATCGATCTCAGCGGGTGTACGGGCATTATGCATGCGACCCAATTGTCCGGGGCTGAGACCCAGCGTCCATCATCCCACGGCGCTCCCCGCTGGCCCGCAGTCCCAGCCTCATCGATTTCCCATTACTGTGTCACTGTGGCGGCCTCTTTAAGCACACCTTCTGTGATGTACGGCCTCACACTGCGTGGCATCCAAAAGCCACAGCTTCAAGTAGAAGCTGGGCTGAGCATAAGAGGGGCTGCAGTACCATCTAGTGGGTAACTCTGGGAACTACTGGCGTGTTTGCGCTTCAGTGCAGCAGAGCATGTAACTGGAAAAACGAATCAACTGACAGTTCTGCTGCTAAAGTGCAACAAAAGAGCTAGATTACAGATTTGTGTTGAACAGATAAAACACACAAGTTCAGCCACATTTTGAGAAATAATGGATGCTTCCAATAGGGACACGCTGACAAGTGAAGCTGACACATGATCTGTGTATTTAAATGAGTGAAATATTTTACTTATCACTGGAGCTGTGACTCAGAATTAGCATGCCAAAATATGACTCTCTCTGCACAAACGTGCTAAGAACAGGCAACTAAGGTGAGATCCGTATGTATGAGTGTGTCACACAGAAGTGAGTCTATCAGTTTTCAAAGAATTCTTGAGTTATGGCCAAAAATGGGCCACAGTCTTTAACCTTTGACCTCCAAATTCTAATCAGTTCATCACTGACTCCAAATACCAGGAAAGAGAAAAACATACCCGTGAGAATTTTCAAAATCACAGTCATTTCACCAAACTGTTTGCTTTTTCTGACCAACACTTCTAAAACATAAAGATGTAAATTTCACTATGACACAGAAAAATAAAGCAGAAACTGCTCGCTGCTTTGTTGTCCTATATTTCAAATCTGTCACTCAACAACTAACCCTGGATACATCCTATTAAGTTTGGGAAAAATGAAATTTATAAAGCAAGATTTTTTTTAAAAACACCTGAAAAACTGATTATATTGTATACATAAATATCTTGAGTTGGCTCCTTATGGAAATCTCACTTTATAACAATACATAAATACCTAGTATATACAGATACAGGCCAGATGTGTACGTGATATACAGCTGTATTTACCTGGGCCTCTCTTGTCCCAGCCACACACCATGGTTCCCATGCTGAGTCCCATGCCCTTGTACTGGTATACCATGTTAGCAAGCAGCTTGGAGGCTGCTGCCACCGAGATGCGCTCCTTGTTGCGAAGCTCGTAGATGCGGCACTGGCGGGCCAGCAGGCGTTCCCAGAAGCTACAGTCTGCAGCTCCTCCGGCCATGGTACCCAGCAGGTAGGGGTTGATCTCAATCACCTTCTTCACTGTCTGCGACGCGATGTAAGAGCCCGCCGTGGCCCGAGAGTCCACCGCAACAATGACACCATGCTGGAACTGAGAGAGGCAACAGCGGGGGAGAAAGACGTCAGTGAGGCACATTACAGCAGGAGGGGAAAACACTACAACACAGCAGTTACTGCCAAGTATGTCATTCAAATTTGGAAGCAGCATTTCTTCTTTCTTTTTTACTTCAGACTCCAGAGTCAGCGACTAACAAATCCATGCAAGTATGCATGTTTTAATAATTACTGCATGTTTGTTTCCCTTATTTCTGTGTGAACAAGGCAGAAATGCGTTGCTGCTCTACAGCTGTCAGAGACAGAGCAGTATATGGTTTAAGTTCTGCCAGAAAGCTGCTGGATAAGAGCTTAGACTTTTGTTCTTCCGTCCAAAATCCTTTATCAGTGAACTGACAGTCACAACAGCAGTACATTACTAAAGTGAAGACAACAGATTTGGACAGTCAGAGGGAGATGTCCTCTGGGGAGGTTTTCATTGAACCAGCTTCCACCCCACTCAGGGATTAAGGGATAAGGTTGGTGTTATTTATCTCTTCTTTTTATCAGCAAATCCCCTGAAGAGACCAAAACCAACTGAAGGAAGAGCATTCAGTGTTTACACTGCTCTGCTTCATTTGACAAACTGAGAGGAGAAAGCTACAATCCATGTTTTCATTGTAATGACAAGATATGTCACCCAGATGTAATTGCACGGTTCTCTCATGTGTTTTTAATAGTTATTGGACAACAATGGGGATCTGTGGCACAGAGACAGAATTTATAGCAGCCCATTACACAATCCTGCTAGTAGCATAAAGTCTCTTCTTGGTTTGGGCGTTTGCATGGGACTTGTTGATAATTACACAATAACAGTATCCACTTATTCTTTAAGTGGAATGTAAACCCACCTGGACTCACTTTAATCCACTTATAAGCCTTTCCAAAATCTTTTTAGCACAGCTACACATTGTGCATTGAACTTTTTAGAAATCCCTGTTTGATGATATTATTTATCAGTTTTAGGATCTCCTACTTTGTTCTGTACTCCTACTACATCCAGGAAACATGTCCACATTTTGTGTGTGTGTGTGCAAAATATCTTATACTTAATATCTTGAAGTTTGATCATTTTTAGAGAAAACACACATTCATTATTTCTCCATCAGAATTTCATGCCTGGTTACACAAGTATTTTTAGAGCATCGGTTATGAACACTCAAAGTTACTCAGTCACACACATCCGCAATAAGAGGGAAAACATTACAGAAAGTACAACAGCATAATAACATGAAAAAATAATACATGTGAAAAATAGATTGTAATTAAAAAATTGCACAGGCTGTTCAGCTTCCTGTTGTATTTGTTTTAAAAGGACGTATCATCCCTGAATACATTAACTTATTAAAACTTTGATCTGCCTGATCCTCTGGTGTACAATTATACAGCCTCATGAGGGAATAAATAGTTTATTAGAGTTGTTCCAAATGTCAAATCCTTTGAGTAAATATGTCTTTTAATGTCCCTGTCTTCTTTGCACTCCTGAATATGATTTACTTTAAACAGCTTCTTATTATATTCAGCTGCTATTCCATAATACAAAACTGCACAAACTGACAGAGCATTGTGTAAAATACAATGCATCTTTATTTCCATTCATGACCTGGCTAGGTACAAATAAAGTCACAGGACAAAACATGTATAAGCAACTGACTTGAATAAGTAATGTCACTGCTGTCAGAACAAAACACAGAAACAACCTGCTCATTTTCCCGAGATGCTTTTAAGAAACAAACGTCAAATACAAACCATCACAAATGGCTGCGCGAACATCTAGAATGAGAAAGCGGTTTGTAGCCATGTTAGCATAGTAACGTTAGAGACGGGTCGTTATGCTGTAAAGAGTGGTCTTTAAAGCCTGAATGATTTATCAGACGTTTACTTTGACAGCTATGCAGTTCGTTAGACTTGTACGGTGCCAGCTAGCTACAAATATCTACTCGTTAACTTACTTTAAAAGCTAAGGTGGTGGTTCCGTGCAGAAACTCTATTTTCCTCTCGACGCCATCCTCGTTCCCTGCACACTGCGGGTTTTTCACGGAAAAACTGAGGCTGTCTCCCGGAGCCGCCTCAAAACCCAGACCACTCTGTCCGGGTCCACTACCAGACGCAAAGGGCTGACAATAATCAAAAGAAAAATCCGCACAATCACTGTTCAACACACTAGCAAGAGCCATCTTTGAAACTGTCTGACGGACGAGCAGCTTCCGCCGGGTAAGTGTAGGAAAATTTATGGAGAAAATTTATGGAGAAAAAACACACAGCGCCCCCTGTGGCTGTGGCGGACCGAGGCTTTAGTGCAGTGATGTGCACGTGTATAAAATACTTAGGTAAACTCTGACAAGAGTCAAGCAAATAACAAGGTACTAGTACTTCAATATAACATCGCTTGTTATGGTAGAGTCTATGAAATTTGTCATTAAGATTTTTTACTGGCAAATCAATGTGATTAAAATATGAAGAATGTGGCTAAAGTCCAAGCAATTTTATCTCTAAATATGTCACTATCTATAAAATTTTGCCTCCCCTGACAACTCCCCTCTGCCCACATACAATACTGTGCTTCACGTAGGAACTTTCAGTTCTGTCACTCTTTTTCTTTCCTCCATTATCTTTGCCCTCCTCTCCATGTCTCTATAATATTCCTCTCTCAGGTCCTCCCTCTCTCTTTGTTTCCATCCCTGGGCAGTGATGTGGAAGAGGTCCACACTGTTTCCTGAGTAGGCGTCCCTGTGAGTGGCTCTGAATACGGCTTCTCTTGCCAAGGAGATGGCTTCTTCTTTGCTCAGGCTCCACCTCAGTCCACCATCCAGGACTGAATAAGCGTAAGGAGAACCTGAGCCCACAGAGATGATATCTCCCTGCAGTCGGGCTCCATCACTGCACACATATATCAATTGTGGGCCGCTGTTAGAGGATGCAGAGCATGGCTTTGAAGTAGCATCTTGGCTACTAATGATAGGTGAGGAGCTATCACCAGTCAGAAAGGATGAGTCTTGTGGCCTTTTTGCACAGTCAGTGTTTCCTGCTTCCTTGTCCCAGCCGCACAGTGTGAGAGCCACACACACGTCGGTCCCTTTAAATGGGTGCAGCATAAATGATAGGAGTTTAGCCGTGCCACGTATTGACAGGCACCGTCTGTGCCGTAGCTGGTAGAGTCTGATCTCTCTCGCTAGAATTCGCTCCCATAGCATGCAGTCTGCACCGCTACCAGAGGAGGTGACCACCAAGTGGGAGTGAATAGGGGTAACTTTATGAACGGCCGGGCAGGCAACAAGTCCCCCAGCACTGGCACGTGTGTCTGCAGCTGCAATGACTCCACCTTGGAAGATGAAACCAAGGGTCGTTGTTCCATGAGACAGAGGGAACGGCCTGCGGACTGTCACTGAATGGTTGGTGGGGAAAAAAGGCGATGAAGGTCTGTGGATGAATGGGCCAGAGTTTGGTAAAGTTGGTACGAAAAAGTGCAGTGGAACCCTCCAGGTTGTATCACAGTTATTTTGTCTCCTCAATCCAAAGCTGTAATAGTCACTCATATGAAAAGATGAGACTGTACCTTCCAAAGATGAAGCAGAAAACCACTTGTGACACGCAGGAGTGTCCTTGAAACTGCAAATATCTTCTAAGGCCATAATGGAGTCAGTGAAGCAGACACAGAGAGTCCTTGGTCTGAAAATCAGAGAGGCTGACAGGCAGAAAGTACTCTTCAAACACAGATTAAACCAGAGTCCATCCTTAGGAAAACTGTCCAAACAAAGTCATAAGCTTTGTACATCCCACAGTGGTTTGTAGTGGTGGCTGCTGCAACCTCCTACTCTCTCATCTACTCTACTCCAAATAGACAGTATTTCAACCCTTTTATAGCCCTCACAAACATGACACCTTGCACAACCCCCCCCCCCCCCCCCCCCCCCCCCCACACACACACACAGGCCTGTCCCCAAAAGCATTTGAGTGGATATAAGTGATATTTTATCCTACTTGCTGTGAAAGTGATATCCAGAGAAGCCACTCTCTGCAAACTTTGTATGTTTTGCTTAGTGAGCAAGTCCATACACACCTTTCACATTTTCATATTGTTGTTAAAGGAAGGCACCAACCACCAACATTAGCATTTTCATTTTCAGATAAACCTGCTTTCCATACTGTGGCCCTATCTAAAGTATAGCTACAACAATAAAATGAGGAGGAACTGAAGCAATAATCTATATGAGTCAACAGTAATTATATTTTTCAAATTATTCAGACAGTAGATTCTATTTTCATGATTCCTACTTTTTTCAAAAAACATTTTACAGCATAAAATGTATTTGTCTTGCAAAACGTTTCTGCTGAAAGATGGACATCAACTGCTGAGTTCAAAATTCATAAAATGAATGAATACCGGAGGTGCGCAGTTATCGCGGTAACTTACGAGCCATGCAACTGACGTGGTAGCGAAGCCATTTTGGGCCTAAATTACCTTATTACCCAATGAGCACGTACGTCATTGCAGATCCAAGATGGCGTCAGTTTCCTCGAAAGCCTAGCGCAACGAATTGCTCCCAGTCAATCATTCATTGGGCTAAAATCATGGCGTCCGCCAGCACGGGGAGCAGGGTGTCCTGCGGGAGAGATATGAATTGTATACCGGAGGTAGCCGACACGTTAGCTGCGGTCGCCAAGCTCGGGTAAGGAGCGTGCTGCACTTTTTCGGTTCTATTGTTTTAGTAGAAGTGAGCTTAACGGCAGGGACGCGCCGGTGTGCCAGTGCGTGATGCTTGCTAAGCTAGCCGGTGAATTACCAGCACGTGCCCAATCACAACGATGCCGGACTCTGATGCACAGTGTCTCCAATGTCCACACAGGCTGTTCTGTTAAAGTTTGCGACCTGGCCGGGGGATAGTTTAGCAAACAGGTTTACGTTTCATCTCTGGCTGACATTAAATATCACACCAATGTTAAACCGCCGCTTTCTCTTTTTTTGGTACCCAGGTTTGACTTCCTGTGCATGCCCCTGTTCCACCCGAGGTTCAGGAGAGAGTTTGAGCTGGAACCCGCTAAATCCCGACCCGGTGCCCAGACCCGGTCAGACCTGCTGCTGTGTGGAAGAGGTTAGTCCTTACACTCACTTATTATGTCCAGCGCTTTTTTTAGTCATTAACTTTGTTTTACTTCCTTTCTAGACAGTTGATAACTGTACCCCGTCAGGTTTTAATAGGCCCCGTGTGACAGCACAGAGATATAGATGGATGGGTGACTTGGTGATTAATTATTATGGTTCAGGACTGAACGTGTTGGTAAAATGTTGAGTCAGAAAATGAATTCCAGTTCTTCTGGTTGAACCACTACAATTGACTTCCCTTCACAGTAACATCCACACCAGTTTTGTACATCTGTTCAGTTGTATTTTCACTCACAAACACTCAGTTCAGCACTTTGATTTCCAAAACATTATAGTACCTACTAGTACTAGTGTACTGTTCAACTAAGAGCATCACAGACTCGCTTCTCAAACCTTCAAGCCACCCCCGTTGTTTATATCTTAGTTTATGTTTGTTTTCCTTTGTTGGTATGAGACCTTGAAAAGATTTAATTATTTAATCAAAATCTAGTCACATAATCAATCGGTTTAAAAGAAGTATCATAGACATGCGAAAAAGAAATTGGAATATAAAAGACAACCATCGACATATTTAGTGCATCTTTCATTATTATCTTGTGATTTGGCTTCTGTAACACTGCATTTTTAACATTGGGATAAATAAAACACTCTATTTTATTAGTAACAAGAGGGATTCTCATATCAACTACTAAAGATAAAATGTCAACTTGTTTTTCCAAGTGTGGGGACTATAAAAATAGATAGATGTTATCACTGAGAGCTTAGAGGACTCATGACTCATTGTGCTTTTTCTAGATTGGAATACTCTTATTGTTGGGAAGCTCTCTCCATGGATCGACGCAGATTCAGAAATCGAGACAGAACGCAGAAACTCAGAGGCCGTAAGTTCCTCCCTTCTTTGACATGCACTTTGTTTAAAAGAGGGTTCTTTGATCTCAAGATGTCGTGACAAGAATCAGAATCAGTTTTATTGGCCAAGTTTGTGCATACAAACAAGGAATTTGACTCCGGTTTTATGAACTTATGATGTCCAGTCTCGTCTCCACCCCTACTACCATGTCTCCTCAAGTCCTCCCCTTCATGCTCTCATCATACTTTTTCCTGTGTTTCTCTCCAGGCTCTGGCACAGGAGCTTAACTTCTCAGCCTACCTGGGTCTGCCTGTCTTCATGATTCCTCTGAGGGGTCCTCATAATGCCAATCTTGCCCGCCTGCTGCTAAACCACATCCACACTGGACACCACACCTCAAATGTAAGGCATTAAAAAAAAAAAAAAAAGCTCAATATGCACACGTAGATTGCTTTTAGATATCAGAGAAGCCAGACAGGAAACCGAAGTTAACTGCTGTTGTCCTCTGTGTCTGAATAGTTCTGGATACGTGTCCCACTAATGGCGTCCGACGACATGCGGGAAGATCTGATTGAGAATGAACCGACCACTTGCATCGATGACACGAGTGTTGATGAGAAAACCTGGAGCTGGTGAGTTTCACAACAGTCTGCTTCCTGAGCGGCCGAGTGCTGTCTGCATGCTAAAACAGCTGTCATTGATTTCCGTTAAAATGGTGATTCATTTTGTTTACTCTCCTCTGCTCCTTCAGGTGGCACTCATTTAGAACCCTGTGTGATTACAACAAGAGGATCTGTCTCGGTGAGAGAGCACACTGCGAAGCAGCTGCCTAGGGGAAAGTCAGTGTATCAACAAATAATTATGGGCATGTGTGATGTTGAAAATGTGCTTTTTCTTTTTGTATCCTTGAAGCTATTGAAGTTGGAGCAGACATGCCGTCAGATGCTGTGATAGATAAGTGGCTCGGGGAACCCATCAAAGCAGCCATCCTTCCCACCAGCATCTTCCTAACTAATAAGAAGGGCTTCCCTGTTCTGTCAAAGGCCCATCAGCGAATAATCTTCCGTCTTTTCAAGGTAATTTTACTGATAAGAAAAAATTCATGGACCGAATGTGGAAGTGTTTTGTTTTTTTTTCATTCAATAAAACAATCTCTTTGCATAGTTGGAGGCCCAGTTCATCTTCACGGGCACCAGTCGGCACACTGACAAGGACTTCAGATCCTACCTGCAGTACCTGGAATACCTCAACCAGAACCGACCCGCACCCAACGCATATGAGCTCTTTGCCAAGGGCTACGAGGACTACCTGCAGTCTCCCCTCCAGGTATTGAAGTGCTTATTTGTGTTCACGTATCTGAAATGTTTTTTTTATTTATCTTTTGACAATGAAGACTGAAGAGTTTTTGTCCTCTCTTCCCTGCAGCCCCTCATGGACAACCTGGAGTCTCAGACCTATGAAGTTTTTGAGAAGGATCCTATTAAATATTCACAGTACCAACAAGTAAGACCATTATACAAAGCAGCAACTGCATCCACTGAAACATTTACACAGTGCTGGATAACCACAGAGCAGGTTTACAAGCCACAAAGAGAAGAGATGCAAACACAGCGTATCCTCAATGCTATTTTCTTTTTCTGTAAAATTAAAGCAGCAGTATCTCAACGTCACCTAGAACCTAAAATTCCTATTGAGGCAGAGACTTTTGACATATGTAGACTTGACGGGGATCCACACCTACAGCAGTGGTGATGTGTTCATTGAGCTGCATAGAAGCACAAATTAACAGAGTATATTGACTTAGAGATAAAGCAGAGTTTTTTTTCCCCTCTCTGTGTCTGGTAAACCATAAACCCTGACAGCATCCTTTCATATTTATATTCATATTCATAGTACACACCACTGGCTTGTCTCTTTGTGTGAATTCAGGTTAGAGATAAGCTGTAAATGGTGCAACATACTAATATACCTGCTTTGTGTTTGTCTTTGCAGGCTGTATATAAATGTCTACTTGACCGAGTTCCAGAGGAGCAGAAAGACACAAATGTCCAGTGAGTAGCAGGACACAACTCTCACTGTGAATAATGACCAAAAAAAGTTTCTAGGTTCATCATTGCAATGTTCTTTAAACTTCTGTTTGTCCTCTCTTTGACACAGGGTGTTGATGGTATTGGGAGCAGGTAGGGGTCCCCTGGTCAATGCGTCCCTGCGTGCTGCCAGACAGGCAGACAGGAAGCTGAGGGTGTATGCTGTGGAGAAAAACCCCAATGCTGTTGTCACGTGAGTAGAGAACTGCTCTTTATTTCAATATCCGTGTCTGTAGGCGCTGAAACACACACACCTACGTAGAAAAATATCAACACAAACACTGGTTCTGTGCTCTATTCAGAACAGATGATAAAACATCTGTTTGTGGTATATCGATGGACCACAAACAGACAGTTGTCCATGTTAAAGAATAACTTTTAAGAAGTGAGGCACATCAGGTAAAGTGGATACAGGTGTGCAAGGCAACCCCGAAGCTGCACCGCCACACATTTTTAACCTGTTTTGAATTTTTGGACTCTGCACATAATGACATACCAGGGCGAACATTTGAATGCTTATGTTACTGATTTCCTGCACTACTGACATTTTAATTGTGACTTGTTCAGGCTAGAGAACTGGCGCTTTGAGGAGTGGGGTGATCAGGTGACCGTGGTGTCATGTGACATGCGGGACTGGGCAGCGCCAGAGAAAGCCGACATCATTGTCAGCGAGCTGCTTGGATCGTTTGGTGACAACGAACTGTCCCCTGAGTGCTTAGACGGAGCGCAGCACTTTCTCAAAGGTACTTCACTGTTGTGGTTTAAGATGACTCTTACTGTAGCTCCTCTACACAGACGCTGTAGCTGCAGAGTCATTGAATGCAAAGCACCGTCAGTTGTTTTCTACATCAAACAATGTGGAAAGCATTTCCTATCCTCCGTTGCCTTCCATGCTTCCTTGCAGCTCAAATCACTTTCTCTTTCCCTCCCCCCGCCTCATCGTATCACCTTCAGATGACGGAGTCAGCATCCCCTGTTCCTACACGTCCTTCTTGGCTCCTCTGTCCTCCTCCAAGCTTTACAACGAAGTACGCAGCTGCCGGGAACGTGACAAGGACCCAGAGTGCCATTTTGAGACGCCCTACGTGGTGCGTCTCCATAACTTCCACCAGTTGGCTGAGCCCAAACCATGCTTCACCTTCACACACCCCACAACAGGTAAATAGAAACACACTACACTCACATTGTAACACTTAAAAACAAGAACTCGAGACAAATTTCCATAATGCAATATGAATATGTAGACCACTGTTTCTCTCTTCTTTCAGATATGAACAATAACCGGTATCAGTGCCTCAGATTCTCAGTGGGTTGTAACTCAGTGCTCCATGGCTTTGCCGGCTACTTTGAAACCACACTGTACAAAGACGTCACACTCAGTAAGTCGGCTTAAAACAATGAGGAAGTGGTGTTGTGCTGAGATTTGGTCTAAACATGAAATGTTTACATTGTGTGTTTGTGTCAGGTATAAAACCAGATACACATTCACCTGGAATGTTCTCCTGGTTCCCCATCCTCTTCCCCCTCAAAGTGAGTTTTATACTGTCACTTCTTAATTCAAATCCTTTTTAATTTTGAGTTTAAAAATAAACATTATGTTCATTATATATAAATGATCTTATTCCTCCTAATAGCAACCCATCTCCATAGCCCGGGACGATGATGTTGCAGTGAGATTCTGGCGGTGCAACAATGGGAAGAAGGTGTGGTACGAATGGGCCGTGACTGAGCCCTCCTGCTCTGCCATCCACAACCCAGCAGGCCGCTCCTACACCATCGGCCTGTGAAGATGACACATCAGCGCTCTCGTACACGTTTCAGTGAGACTCGGTGGCAGTTGAAGTGGGGTG
Source organism: Toxotes jaculatrix (assembly GCF_017976425.1). NCBI lineage: Eukaryota > Metazoa > Chordata > Actinopteri > Toxotidae > Toxotes > Toxotes jaculatrix. The sequence continues at coordinate 6,546,487 of NC_054407.1, forward strand.
GCCTCGTTCTTTTTACATACACAGTTAAAACCTGGACTCGAGGTGTGAGCCCTTAAGTCAGTCTGGTCTGGGTTTTACAGCACCATCGGTAGCACTTTTGAGCCGGCAATGAAAATAAATGATTTGCTGAAACCAGATGTCTTTGTTCTCAGAATTTGCTCTTGAAGTGTGTTTCAGCCGACATGGACTGTCACCTTGACTCAAAGCGTATTATTGTTGTCAGATTAGGTCAAACACCTCCCCACTGGTTTGTCATGCTCCATGGTTTGTTTTTTGGTTTTTTTTCCTACTGTTCTGAACAGGTGTTGCAGATATACACACTCAATCCATCCGGACCTATGCCTTATCAAACACACATTCCATACCGATTCTTACATACTGACAAAACACTATTTTCTTCAGCACAACAGGGTAAGAAGAAGGTGACGTTATCCAGGTCTCGTACCACGCTGTTTTGGGGCTGTCTCTTCATACCTTTGTTACTTTTGTTTCTGTATGTTTGAACCATGTCAATAAAGACAACACTGTAATGTGCTCCACATGCTCTGCTCTGCATCTTTATAGTTTGTTTAAATGAAATGGCAGCCTAAGCTGGAAGCGATGTGATTTGTCCAGTAGATGTCGCCCTCAGGTGACAATCTGGAGTCTAACACACTTTCTTTTTACACATATGAACACACTCCACCTCCTGATAACCATCTATTCTATACCTCTCTTTCTCCATGCTTACTCGACTATTACCATTACTTGCATCTATGAGGATGTATATATATAGGCCCTCAAACACGCCCTGCCTGTCCTTCATGTTCAGCATGATAAGACCACTGCTTTGCACATCATACAAGTTGCAGTTGCAGATAGACACACAACCAGGGCTTTAAATGTTTTGCCTGTTTGTGCAATTCTGACATGAAATTTTGATAATTTTTTAAAAGCATTAATTATGTGTTTATGAGAGATGAACTCTCATGTGCTTGAGTACACTATCTGCATCTGTATTAGGTTTACACTGCAGTTTCATAGATTTTTTTTTATTTTTTTAGTTGACATTTTGATATCGAACTACAAAGATGCCAAGAATGTTGTGATTAAAGTCCAAGATTTATTTCCACAGTGGTCAGTGATTTAATTTAAACATCCAAAAACTAAAAAAAAAAAAATATATATATATATATATGACAAATTCCATCCAAACCATAAATATGACAATAAGTTTGAATCCATAAGTTCCCCATAAGCCATAATTTAACCTTTTTTTTTTAAACCGATAAGTCAACTTATTTCATGTTAATTTGAGTACTCGTTGTGTTTAGCAGTGTATACACCACCTTCACTAGAAATATACAGTATTTTGGACAGGAAATAGTATGACATCATCACAAGATAATTTTTTAAAAGAAAATTATAAAGGTTTATTAACTCTAAGCTTTACTACTGAAGCCAGTTAGTATGGCTATTCCCATGCTGGAGGTATTTATTCTTCTTCTTTAATTTTTCAATGGAAGAAACTGAACAGGTTCTCACTACAGAGGGCGGGGCCTGACGCGATTTGGGCCGCGCTGATTGGTTGAAAATAAACGGCTTTTGTATTTATCGAGGCTGTCAGCTGGAAGTCTTTTGTTACCCTCGCTCATCACGACCACCCCACAGGAATAATGGCAAACATGAAGCCCGTCACATAACAGCGAGTTTTCCGGGGGTTTCTGGGGCTCTCAGGTCACGGCAGCAGCTGAAAAGGTGGGTCAGTAGTTAGTAAGTAGACTTACTTCCTTAAGTTTTTATCCAGTAAAACAAAGAGCAGGTTCCCGCTGATGAGTCAGTTACAAATTCCAACTGCCTTCTTGTTAATTACAGGAACAAAAAACAAACAAACAAAAAAAACAAAACAAAAAACGGGTATGTAGAGATTTATACAGTTCTTTGTTTAGTCCAACACGAGGCCTGTGCAAGTGGTGAATTTGAACTTGTATCAGGTGTAATGTCATAGCTCTCGCTGGGTCTGTGTAACAGACTCTGATGGTCTCCAAGTGTTTGTGGTCAGTGCTATAAGCCCTCCAGGTGTAGTGGCCGGGCTGCTCGCCGTGTCGCACTCTGAATTATTAATGCTTGGATGTGGTTTCTAATTTTAGCTGTACTGTAGCCAGCTGAAGAGATGGAAACCACTGCCATCAGCATTTTTAACATCTAACGGGTCGAAGGAAAGTTGGGGGGGGTGGCAAATTACTCAGCAAATGGGTCCGGGAAATAGGTCTGCAGAGCAGTGTTTTAATTAGTATTTATTTATTTTAACAGTGCTACCTTAATTCTTAATTGCATGCATTGGTAGGCTTTTTAAGGGAGACGCTGCTGCCCCCCGAACCATAAAAGAAGGTGGAGGGGGGACACACTGGACAGGATGAGCGAGGGTCCGAGGAAGCGGAGCGGCAGCACCAGCGGCAGCGGCGGCGGCGGGGGGAGTAAGTCGGAGCCGCCGGACTCTCTGTTGCCTGAGGGGGAAGATGCGGAAGGAAGCTCCGGAGTAGCTCTGAAAAAACAAATAGGCCTAGTCAGCGCCTGTGGTATTATAGTGGGTAAGTCCATCCATGTGGTGTTTGCTCCACATGTCATGTTCATACTGCCATGCATTCATCTTCTAAGCATTTGTGGGCTTAACAAATGGGGTAAGGCTGAGGTGAAATCAGTCTGCCCTCCACTACATCCTTTAACTTAAGAAGCCCCATGTCAACAACCAACCAAAAACCCAGGAGGTATGGTATTGTTTAGATTGGCAACAAAAAATCACTCACTTTATTTGACTTGGAATTCATTACAGGTATTTGACAGCTTGTTTGTGTCAGATATCATTAATTTGGAGTCATGAGGTATGTTTTTAATTTACATTTGTCAGTCTTTCCATCGATGGCTGGGCAGTCCCAGCATCATGCATCATGCATGTGCTCTTTCATAGTGACTGTTATGTTTCCAGAGAACTGTTGTCTGACATGAAAGCTCCTCAGTCCCTGCCCACCTCCCACATGTGCAGAGAAAAAAAAAGAAAAGTCAATAAAAAAGCAATCCCACTAATGGTTGTCCACCGTTGTTGAGACTGCAATTTCCATCACTATCAGAAACATTGTTGGAGCATGGTCGCTGCGCCATTGACAACAAACAGCTGTACCCTCATTTTTTTGTGTTGGCCCCAGTATGGTGTATGGATTATTATGGATAAATGGGTGCTCCGGCTACCCAGCAAACAAGCCATTTGGTCCTGTTTGGAGCCACTGTGTTGAAACCGGGCTTCATTTGGTCAAGTCAAACAGAGGGCCCATATCTGCCATCACATGGTGGCCATAAACTGGGATTAAACACTGGCGACCAGCTGAAGAAGAATGTTTAAATTTATTTATGGTTAATCAAATTAGAAAATACAGAAATTTCAAAATAATATTATCCAGTCCTTTCAGGTTTGACAACATGTCAACAGCTGAGGTTAGATTTATTCAAGATAACATGAGCTCAGTGTGAGGATGAGGGTGGTGAAACTTGGTGGTGATTACCAATTCTCACGTATTCCCCCTTTAAAAGACAAACATGTTCTTCACCACAACAAAGCCAAAGTCAATATATGACAGAAAAAATATTAGTTAACACCAAAGTTGCTAATAATTCTGACCAGCAGTGACTTTATAGGGGATATGTGTTTGGTCAGTCCAAGCTCAGGCTCAAGATAATCAAAAAAATCCTCATTATGGTCCAATGTTTAACTGTAGAAAATCAGACTATAGACCTCACAGAGAGCCACAACTAAATGTAGAAAGCCCATTGGACATTCACACAATTCACAGTGCTGAGCTGACCAAAATAATTCTCTGTGTTATCAGATGCAAAACATGAGCACCACAGGATGAAGGACATCACATGACAGGAAATAGTAGCTTTCCCGTTATAGTCTGCATTCTGCTTCGGTAGTCTCATGATTCTTATCCTGTTTTTTCTCACACTCCTGATAAGCACATCAAAAACAGATTCTTCCTATCCGAATTCACTATATTCACTCAAAAGCTAACTTTGACTACAGAGCATCTGTCTCTCTGTCTGTTAGTTCTTAATCTGTGTCTGTCTGTTTCGTTCTTTTAGGCAACATCATTGGCTCTGGGATCTTTGTGAGTCCAAAGGGGGTTCTGGAGAATGCCAGCTCAGTGGGTGTGGCCATCATTGTGTGGGTCACCACTGGAATTATCACAGCCATTGGTGCTCTCTGCTATGCAGAATTGGGTGTGACCATCCCCAAGTCAGGGGGAGACTACTCCTATGTCAAAGACATCTTTGGAGGTCTGGCTGGGTGAGAAGAAATGTTGTTTGTCTGATTTATCAGGAAAAAAAAGTTGTTGTTCCAATCCAAATTAATTCCAACAGTATTTTGTGCAATTTCCCCATTGGGGGACTATTAAAGATTTATCTTATCTTATTTTAATAATGTATGATAAACTTATTTATGCGGCACTTTAAAGAGCACAGGAACAAAGTGCTTTACAATAAAAACAGAATGCAATTTGAAACGCAGAAAGATTAAAATGAAACAAAACACCATGAAATAATAAATAATTCAGTGAGAAAACTGTTTTAAAAAATGATTTATGTTAAATGATGCATAAAAGCAATCTAAAAAAAGAAAATGACATAGCAAGGTTGTGGCAAGCCTTTTGCGATTAATGAGAATTATTAGAGTAAACTGCCGTCCTCACGCCTCCTCCTCACAACCATGCTCGTCGTGTTATTAAAAGCCTCTCATAATCTGGTTTTATATTCCCAGTGTTCCAGAATGTCATTGACCCAGTTCCACTCGTTTCTCTTGTCTTTAACAGCAACGCTCCAGTGCATTACTATAATGAACTTATCTAAAATGCTTAATTACCTTTGTTTTCCATTACATTTCCCTGTAACGAGGGCTGTTATTCTCACACACTATGCTGTGCCTGTTTGTGGGTGTGTATGCAGTGTGTTTCCATTTCTTATTAACCCCACTTCCCCGTGTTGTTTTTCAGGTTTCTGCGTCTGTGGATTGCAGTGTTGGTGATCTACCCCACTAACCAGGCTGTGATTGCTCTCACCTTCTCTAACTACGTCCTGCAGCCTCTCTTCCCCTCCTGCCTTCCCCCAGAGATTGGGCTTCGTCTGCTGGCTGCCGTCTGCCTGTGTGAGTGATAAAATAAAACTCAAGGTTACATTGCTATCAGTTGAGGCCGGTGCATTAACAGATACAGATCATGAGGCAACAGAGTGCAGCCAGCTTTGAAGGATCTTTGTACATGTTTTTCACATCATTTGTTGATGAAAGACAGAGCTCAACTCTGAAGAAACATTGATAGGTGGCAGATTTAATTGTTGGTATATATTGGTGAGAATAAAGCTGTGCAAAAACTACTTTGCTTGGCAGTGAATGCACACTCAACATTCACAAGGGCACTACACAACCTGTATAACCTGTTTTGCCTTTTGTGTCTATGGAGGAGTTTTGTCAAGTCTCAAAAGAAAAAGAAAAATAACACTGAGATAATTTGGCTTGAGATTGGTGACAAGTTTGTTACAAACCTTGAACAAAAAGCCTGTGCTGTGAACTGGAGGCAAGGAGTTTGAAATGAATGTACCAGAAAGTGAAGGTCTAACAAAAAATGCCACTGTGTTGCATTATGGGCCATGTGGGAGCTGGAGTCACAGTATAGTATTTAAGTAAAGCTGTACCTTTGCTATTTATGTTTGCTTGTTTGTTTTAATTTGCCACATAAGTTCCTCAACTTCATGGGAGTTAAATAACAAATGACCGGAGGGCTCCTGTAGCATGTACATTAGCAAGCAGATTCATTCATTTACAGTGTAAAGGAGAAACTCAAAATGAAAACTACAAATGAAAGTCACGTGAGTTCCACACAGATTGTCAGAATGCAAATGCTGGCCTTGTTGCCACCTTATTATGAAACAGTTGGCATTTAACTCTGAGTTTGAAGTTTTAAAATACTTCATACAGAGGCTTTAAGATGTTATTTGAACAGTGAATAACGTGGACACGTAGCTCAGTTCTGCTGCTCCTGAAGATAATACCCTCTAAAAGACAAAGAATTGCTGTGCCAGTATGAAAATTTCTTAAGTTAGACACATTTTATTAAATTAAAACGTGAAAACAGCTGAAGGCAGGCTAAATATTTGTTAAGGCAAAACAACTCTTTAGCCTCGAGGGGAAAAACTAATGATGCAGTGATGCAACTAAGCACATTTATTTTCAAATGATTGTGACTAAAAATGAAATCCTATCTTTTTACACGAGTCAGTTTTATCTTGATACGTCATTAAGGTACAAGAACCAATGTTGTTTTCGCCTTAATTTGAAATTTTAAGATGAAAACAACCACTGTTTTGTTTTTTGGGGGGTTTTTTTTTCTATTTTTTTTTACTTGCATATTACGTAAAATGTTTCTGCTTTTGCTTCATGTTTTTAGGAATGTTTAACAAGTCTCTGACCATTTGTTTGCTGCAGTTACTTTATCAAAGGGTCTTGTCTTTGTTATGTTGAGGTGAAATAGACTAGAAATTCTGGTACATTCTGTATATTAGCACTCGCTGCTTGAGCTCCATTTTTCTCCTTCGTAGACTGTCAGTGGATGAAACTAATATCATCCTAACTTAAAGTGATATTGTGTCCTTCTGTCCTCAGTGCTGTTGACATGGGTGAACTGCCACAGTGTGCGCTGGGCCACGTGTGTCCAAGATGTCTTCACCACTGGCAAGCTTTTGGCCCTGGGCCTCATCATAATCATGGGTTTCATCCAAATTTGCAAAGGTAGATTTTTTTTTTTTTTTTTTTTTTTTTATACCCCTTTCAAACATCTGTTTGTTTTGCTCATTATAAGAAAATAATCTCCTGTTCTCTGTGTCTCTCTTGAGATAGTGGTTACAAATCTTATTAGCTTACATCCTTTTTTGAGATAAGCATTGTCAACTTAGGTTGCATATGTCTGAGTTGTGAGTGACGTTCTCTTCCGAGTGTTTCCTTTGAACACTATTTAGAGATCTGAAGAGGTACATTTATCCAGAATTTCTTATTAACTGTAGTTTTTTGAATAATCTTATTTCTCACTAATCTGTCTCATCTTGTCCTGACTCCTAATTGGTAAATCTCTGTCTTGAGCCATGATGCTAAAACATCGGCCACGTTTCAGCTACCATCACAGTGTAGTCCCCTGTGCCTCTCACAGGATTTGTGATCCTAATGTGGAAGAGAGATTACAGGCTCTCATAGCTCTTCATCTCACTCATAATCCACACGCGTGCGTGCACACACACTCACACACTCACACACTCACACTCACACACACACACACACACACACACACACACACACACACACACACACACACACACACACACACACACACACACACACACACACTCTGCCAGGTCCAGTTACAAACTCATACATGTGACTTAGCTCCGTCATATCCTTTCTTTTTTTTTTTTTTTGTCAGGGATAGAAGATCGAGATGCAGTCTCATTAATTTATCCCTTTTATCCAGAGCTCTGACTTAGTCCAGATCTGGTGCTGACTATTTCTTGCCATTTATTAGAAAATTTGACAACATTTACTGGGATAAATTCTAAAACTGTTCAAACTGGGGAACATAGTTAAGCTTAATTTGACTGCAGTCAACAGCAACAAGATGTTTGCATAGGAGTGGAATAAAATGGTGTAAACAGGTTTCTCTAGGTCTCAGGAAATTAAATACTTAACAGGAATGGCACTCAGTAGAGCGCATACCTCCACCAAAGCCAAACAATCCAACATGTCTGCCCAGCTCTTATAATGGAAACGTAAAAGGAAAAAGGAAGTAGTCTGACAACAAACATGATTTATGTCATAAAACAGTACAACAGTTACAAGTAAATGAGTACAACTTGATATGTAACATGTATAGAATTTTTTTTTCTTTTTTTTGACATCATGATCCGTACATGTTGAAAAATATCTCGTGATATTAAGGAGAGTAATTTAGGGGAAAAAAACCCTTCCTGGATCTGTATGTCTGCGCCAAGATTTAATGGGGTCTTCTGTGGCCCCAAGTTTGGAGGTAATATCAGATATCTGATCTCAGATCTCTGTATGTAAGTCATTCATAAGATGAAATTATGTAACATGGAATAATCATAAGACAGAGACCTCCTAATGTGTAAAAACATAGGTTGAGTTTGGTGCCCTCTGCTGCTCAGACTGTGGTGGTGAAAAGTAGATAACATCAAGTTGGATTTGATCTCAGTGAAATTTGAAATCTGTTTTTTGGGTGTTTTTTTTTTTCTTGGTTCTCAGGTCACTATTACTGGTTGGAGCCAGCACACGCCTTTGAGACCTTCCGTGACTATGATGTTGGTCTCATAGCTCTGTCCTTCCTGCAAGGCTCCTTTGCTTATGGAGGCTGGAACTTCCTCAACTACGTCACAGAGGAGCTGGTAGATCCGTACAGGTAACACATGCATGTACACAATCCCACTGTAGCCTCTGCATATCAGCACATTTTTACAATGGGATCTTTTATCATTTAATTAAAAAAAATAACATAATACATCAAAGGATTAAAAGAGGATTTAGGTACGGCTAAAACCCAAACAGTCTTATGAAGACATCAATAAAAACACAATACATACACACCCACATAGATAAAAATACATGTTAAATATATATCCATAGAGTGGCACAGTGGTTAGCACTGTCTCCTCACAGGTTCTAGGTTCGAACCTCGGTGTGGGTTCTTCTGTGCAGAGTTTGCATGTTCAGTCACAGAAATCTATGTTTAATAAACCGCGAACCGCAACTTTGTCTTTCATCCTCAGGAATCTACCACGTGCAATCTTCATCTCTATCCCTGTGGTCACCTTTGTTTATGTGTTTGCCAACGTGGCCTACGTCACAGCCATGAGCCCCCAGGAACTGCTGGCCTCTAATGCAGTAGCAGTGGTGAGAGAACCGACCTTCAGTCACTCAAATCTGAATGAATGTGTGGTTACGCATGTAGAGAGTGCACGTAGTTAGGAACTTATCTCTGAAATCACCTTGAAGTGGACGCACATTGCCCGGCAGCCATTTATAGTAACCACACTGATCTGATGCATGCTCATTGTAGCATAGTTCCTGTAACACTTAGCCTGTCGTCCTTTTGCGCTCAGTTTTGAAATGTCTTAATTAGACGCTGTTTATTGAGAATGTGTTTCAACTGTTTTCCTATTTTATCCTCCTCCTCCTCTTTCTCTCTGCTCCTAATGTTTCTCCCAGACATTTGGAGAGAAATTGCTGGGAGTAATGTCATGGATCATGCCCATCTCTGTGGCGCTCTCCACCTTCGGGGGAGTCAATGGCTCCCTCTTCACGTCGTCGCGGTCAGTTTGTCAGTTTGTCCTCCCCCCGGCCCCTTCTGTCCTACCTGTCTTCTCGTCACAGCTTCTGTGACTGCTCTGCTTTTGTTTTTAGTGCTCTCATTGCCATGCTGATTTTGTTTAGATGCACACAGAGAAACGGGGTAAGCAGGATGGAAAAATGAAGAGCTAAACAGAAATACTATGCTTCAGCAGGGTAAAAGCAGGGTAAACACTAATCTCAACCTGCATTTCAGACTGTAGGGAAAGTGCCTGATTAGGAAATAGTTTGACTCTGGTAAGAGTCAAACCCACTTGAGCGACAGCAAATCTCAAACTGAGCCCATTTTTACTCCTGGTTTGGTTCATTTTTCACCCTGCATTTCCGCTCCTGCTGTTTCTGCACTGGTTGTTTCCATAATCACCTGAGCTGTGTTTCCTGAGCTGTTCCCTCAGCTGGTGAGTGCACACGGTAAGCAAGCACCATCTGGCTCTTCTCTCAGGACGTAAGTGTCTTTGGTTCTCTCCTGTCTCACAGACTGTTTTTTGCCGGAGCAAGGGAAGGCCATCTCCCATGTCTGCTGGCCATGATTCATGTCACACGCTGCACGCCTATTCCAGCATTGCTGTTCACCGTGAGTCCTACCCTGCTCAACACGAGACTCCACATTTAGCCTTTGTCCTCCCCATGTGCAGAGAATAACTTCTTCTACCCGTCTCTCACCACATTCAGCTGATCTCCACTCTGCTGATGTTGTGCACCAGTGACATTTACACCCTCATAAACTATGTGGGTTTCATCAACTACCTCTTCTATGGTGTCACTGTCGCTGGGCAGATAGTGCTGCGCTTCAAAGAGCCTGACATGTATCGACCCATCAAGGTAAAGACACTTGTGGAGTATCATGGCATATTAGCAATGCAGGTTTTACTTGAGGACAATACACTAACAGAACATGTGAAATTTGATGTTATAGTGAACTGTTATAGCTCTCTAACTTCACAGTTTTTTTTTTGTTTTTTTTGAATGGGTATTTGAGGTTTGAGAACACTGTCCCTCGTCCTCCAGGTGAGCCTCGTATGGCCAGTGATCTACTTGCTGTTCTGGGCCTTCCTGCTGGTCTTTTCCCTCTACTCTGAGCCCGTGGTCTGTGGTATTGGACTGGCCATCATGATGACCGGTGTCCCTGTGTATTTCCTGGGAGTCCACTGGGAAAACAAGCCACAGTGTTTTGATGTTTCTTTTGGTAAGGCAACATCATGATGCTATTTTTATGGCCTGAAGGATGTATTTACACAGAGTATTTTTTTATGAAATCTGTCGACCTACTTCAGTATGAGCTGCTGAAGGTAATGTTTGATCCCTGAGTCGCCTGCAAATGTGAGTTTCTGCTCACATTCCAGTGAACTGCAGTGCGGCTCATTACTAAACACAGGGGTTAAGAGGTTACAGCACACAGATGTTCAGTTTGCTGCGTTTGTGGGCACTACATTCAGCCCCGTTTCACTTCTAATCACGTGTCTTAAATCCATAAACAAACACAACAATTCAGCTGGATATACTTTTCCATTATGGTTCAGACCAGAAAAAAACATTGTCTGTGCAACTGCACCTCTAGATTCATTAAGTGGATTCGTAAAGTGTCGACCCAGTTTAATACAGAACCATCATCTTCTGAAATAAAAATGATTTACTTCGTCTCTTCCCTCTCCAACTGTGTCCAGGTAAAATGACTCATCTATGCCAAAAGCTCTGCTTAGTTGTCTACCCAGACATGGCGGAGAACCCAGAGCCGAATGGACCGCAAAAGAAAGATGGAGGTGGAGAAGATAAACAAAGCTCACAAATGGCTAATTGAACATGCACACAGACAAGTCCTCGCACTCAGATGTTGTACGAGGGTGAAGGGGGGAAAAAAAGACGCCTGGGGAAGAACCCCAGAAAGATGAGTACACTTATTCACTTAATGAGAATGTTAACACTCTGATATGGTCTACAGCACTGGACTTTCTTGCTCGGTTTCTGACTGGCCTTAATTCTGGGCACAGCTGTTTCAGCGTATGGTCTGAGAATAGGTGTTTGAGATGAAATGTCACTTACACTGAACAGAAATTATGAATCGTGGTCAAGTGTTTTTTTGTTTTCACCTCACTATTTAAACTATCTCCCTTTTGTTTGTCTTGAGCAATGTATTGTGTGTGATTTGTAAGTCTGGGAGCCAGTGGAAAAATATTTTAATGTGTTTTCATAAGCCTATCATAAAGTTGTATATATAATTCATACCCTGTGTGTTGTTTATGCTATCACCTCTTTACAGCAACACTAAAATTAAATTTTCCATATGGTTTAATGGCTTTTTTTTCTCACTGGACTCACAACATTTTCAACATGTTTTTACATTTAGCTTTCGAGAGCAAAAGTGTGTTTTTCTGTGAACATAAATTTCTATTTCTGATCATCATTCATATTTAGCATATGGTGACCAAGTTCTGTATTAGACACATGTACCTCTAAGGTCATATTAAGGTGCATAGCTGTGGTCATGAAGTCTCACATTGTGCAGGATTGTACAGCACATACTGGAGTGGTGTTGGTGTTGTGCTGCCTGCTGCACCTCCTCATCAATGTTTCATCCACCTGTTGGAACACCTGACGTAGAATGGGCGGAGTCCACGCACAATGAGCGATCAAATTGCGGAAGTCATGGGAAAGAATGACAGGTCTAGGTGGGTCAAAATGACAGATGACAAGAATAAGGCAGGAAACTAGATGAGTCTTGCCTTCAAAATAAAGGCCAGTGACTCTATAACATCTTGAAACGTTGTAACTCATGCAGCTTAGCTCATGTTTAATTGCACATACTTACAAACATACATAATCTCCAGTCCACATGGAAGTCAATGCACAAGGGATTAATTACATTTTTTCTAGATGTCCTGTAAATAATCAGTGAAGCTTCTTTCCAAACAATTTCTAAGGATTTAATTCAGTTACTGCAAAACAATGAAGGTAAACGTGGGCCTTTCCACTTTGGAATTTTTGGTGTTTTGGGATCTGATCTTACTTCTAATTTACTGACATAATAGGCCTTCCACAAGGGGTGATTCACTGGAAAATTTATATTGCACAAAATGTAGCTGAACAATTACATTATTTAAACAGCATGAAAATAATGTATATTTTCATGTGTTTGTTTTTATTTAGCCAAAATGAGTTCTGCTGGGAGAGTTTAGACCTTAGAATACCTTAACTTTCATACCTGAAGGAAATTTACTGTAATTACTGTTAGTACTTGCACCTGTGCCTTTTCTGGTGTGACATGTCAAGTACAATAATAACTAACACAAACCGTCTTCCTGAGTGCAATACATCTAATCGTGTGAACTGATTTCTCCACCCACCTCCGTTAAATCTTGTCAGATATAAAGAGTAATCTGAATGTTTCAATCAATAGTCCAAATGCAACGTTTATGAAAGGTGTTTTATTTTGAAAGTTATGACAGGAAGTGGTGTGCTTATTTTTGACAGTCTTGACACTACATGGACGCAACTACAGTATCGGGGTTTCCAGCCAACTGACTGCTGCCGTGTGTTGGAGGGGGGTCGGCTAAACCGGTTTACTTTCTGAATACTGGCGACTCTCTGTACAGTGTAGAGGTACGGTGTTATTTTGGATCTTAAACCATTCATATAAACCCACTGTCATGCTAACTTAGCTAGCTCCGTAGCTCGACAGTCTCCGAGCGGGCTTGACAGCATCTGCAGGGTTAGCTCGGCTCGGTCAGTTGGCTAGCCTCTGACTCGTTTCACTGACCTGCATCATCGGCCGTGGGAGTGTCGTACTAACTTGTTCGTTAACTCGTAAATTGAAATGTGTTTTTTACTACGTTAGTAAGTAATATATGTGTAGATAACTGGCAGTAACTTTCTATGAAGCTAGCTCTAGGTGTGAATAAATCTAAACAAGCTGTCACCAGAGTGGGCAGCCATTGTTAAATAGACTTGTAGTTTAAGTTGTTTGAAGTTTTTTTTAAATTATACAATCTTAGGTTGTCTTTTATAGTGACGGTACTGCTCATCTTATTGTATAGTAACAGCTTTGTCTTTATCTTATATCTGACACAGTACTACTACATGCAGTATAGTAGTTTATCTCTTAATATTAATTTATAGTTATATTTTAACATATCCTTTATACCCCGCCTCACACACACACACACTCACACACACACTCACACACACACACACACACACACAGACCCTCCCATACACCCATCCACTCACCCATACACCCATCCACTCACCCACATACACACAGCCATGTCTCCATCAGTACCCCTGCAGGAGATGATCCGGGCCATCCGGTCAGCCAGGACTCAGTGTGAGGAGCGGGGTGTCATCCAGAGGGAGTGTGCAGCCATCCGGGCACAGTTCAGACAAGCCGACAACGGGGCGCGATCACACAACCTGGCAAAGCTACTCTACGTGCACATGCTGGGCTACCCAGCTCACTTTGGTCAGGTGAGGGGATTTTGCTAATGCCTGTCATGGGTTTGCTTGGGTTAAATGGGGTTAGCATGGTGAGAAACCATCATAGTAACTGGAGGGACGGGGTTTACTTCATCGCAGAACTGTTCTGAACTGCAGCATACTGGCCCAGTTCCAGTGTCCAACCACTATGTCCTGAGTACTCATCCCTCATAGGCATCATCTGTACACTCAGCAGAAATGTATGAGTGCATGAGGGAGCTCAAAATACTTAGGTTAATGAGACAGCACATTGTGTTTTTACATGCTAAATATAATGACCAACAGTGATACTAGAAATGTTGTGCACTATGTGCATGTGTACTTTCTTTCTCAGACTTCCCCTGTTACTAGAACACTGTGTATTGTGGTTAATTCCCTCAAGAAAAGTCTTCAGCTCTGAGAGTCCACGTCAAAGTCTGTGAGTCCACAAGGGTGGACATTGAAAGTGGGCCACTGAACCCCCCCACCCCACCCCCACAGCTCCAGGGCTCTGTGACTCTGGAGCTGAGCCTGAACTCCAGCAGAGAATTCCCTCAGGGGCATCAGCACTGTTAGTGTAAAAGTCTTGTTGCTCTTCCTATTAGATGGAGTGCGTGCGGATGATAGCCAGCCCTCGCTACAGCGAGAAGCGTGTGGGATATCTGGGAGCCATGATGCTGCTGGATGAAAAGCAAGACGCCAGCCTGCTCATCACCAACTCTATCAAGAAGTAAGGACCAAAACTGAACAATCTGAAGTGTCTACAAGCAGAATGCACCCAGAGCTTTGTGGGTAATGTCGGCACCAGGCTTATATGAAAAATATGACATCGTCTGACAGTGTTATATAAGTGCAGTGCTAAATTGGTGGTGGACTTTTTTAATAAACACTTTATTAATGAATGGCTTGTAATTCATCACAAGCTGTTATATATAATTATATGTGATTACACACATTCTAAAGTATTTAGTAACTTTCTGGTATTTGCCCTCAAATTACAGTTCACAGCGTTGGTGTAAAACATCTGGATTATATGTTAGACAGTACTAAGTTGTCATAGTAAATACAGTAGAAGTACAGTACAGTAGAATGAAAGCACATCACACAGGAGACCAAATGGAGGATATTCTCATATGATTTCTACACATTTCAGACTGTCACTACTCTACACACACTGCCATCTCTGTGTTTTTCAGTGACCTGTCTCACAGTAACCAGTATGTACAGTCTCTGGCTCTGTGCACACTGGCCTGTATGGGTTCAGCTGAGATGTGCAGAGATCTGGCCCCGGAGATTGACAGGCTGCTCCGAGCATCCAACTCCTATATTAAGAAGAAGGTGGGGACCTCCACGGGGAGTTTTGCTTTTTATTCAGCAGCTCTTAACTGTCAGCGGTTTTTGTGTATGACTTATCGAACTCTATTTAATGCTGCGATTGTCTCATTAGTGCATTTACTCTCGTGTGAAAGATAAATTATGTTTTTCCTTTCTTCAAATAATAAACTCAGTAAAACGTTGTGACCTCTGTTTATTATGTAGTGAAAATCTCACCATCCCAGCGTTTCAGTAGCAATTATTAGCCTCTTTATGGCCTGTTTAAAAAACGCTGTCATGCATGGATTTCAGATCCTGTGTCAGCAGTAAAACTCACAAGATCCCACTGTCATCTGTTCAGTGTTGCTGTACTGATGTAATGGTGCTGATGACTTGCTCCACTGTTCTTTCAGGCGGCTCTGTGTGCGGTTCACATTGTGAGAAAAGTCCAGGATCTGGGGGAGCTTTTTGTCCCAGCCGCCCGCTCCCTCCTCTCTGAGAAGAACCACGGTTAGTTGATGTTAATGACACATATCGGTAACCTTGGTCACACACGTCCTGTTTCCAAGTGTTCTCCATTGTTTTTTCCTCTTTTATGTCCAGGTGTGTTACATGGTGCTGTGGTACTCATCACAGAGCTGTGTGAGCGCAATCCGGACACACTGGAGCGGTTCAGGAAGGTACAAGGGACACACACACACACACACACAAACCCTGATCTGCTGAGTTCATTGTCTCTACATGTAGAGTATGTCATAATGTGTTTGTGCTGTGTGTATCCCAGACAGTGCCAGATCTGGTTCAGATCATGAAAGGTCTGGTCATTTCCGGTTATTCTCCAGAGCACGATGTGGCAGGAATCAGTGATCCCTTCCTACAGGTCAGCCAGTTTCACTCACTTCTGATACACTATCACATCTCTCTTTGGTTTTGGTTACTAATTTATTATTTATTTAGTTCCTATTTATGTTTTTTAATTATTTAGTTTAATAAAAGATTCATGAGTAACACTTTAATATCAGTGGAGATACTTCATGTTCTCTGCTTTCATTTAACAGAATCTGTTCCAAAATTCAACAAATGTCATCTCATCAACATGAACCTGGAACGTTTGAGCTCTTGGGAGATTGATTTGAAATCATCATTTTGTTGATTCACACCTGAGATTCTGTCTAAAATGAGTGCAAACCGTTTTACGCACTGGCGACAGTGGTGGCCAGAGGAATAATGTTTTCAGGCTGTCCGTCTCTCCGTACGTATTCTCGTGAATGTGATATCTCAGGAATGCCGTGAGGGAATATCTTCAAATTTGGCACAAGCTTGCATCATGTTCTTTAAAAAAAGATATATTTGAAAAGTCATCACTACATATATCGTTATGTCTGGATAGACATGGATATAAACGGAAACATGACTGGCTGGCAGAGGCGTACAACCCACGAGGGTGTAATTCTAGTTCTTTCTTCTGTTTCATTTTTCTCTTTAACATACACATTTCTCATCTCCTCCATCCTCCTGTTGTTGCTGACTCGCTGCACCAGAATAACCTGTGGTCCAGCTGTTCACTCTAACCTACTTCCGTCCTCAGGTACGCATCTTGAGGTTGCTGAGAATCCTCGGTCGCAACAACGAAGCAGCCAGCGATGCCATGAACGACCTACTTGCTCAGGTCCGTTACTTGCTCACAAATGTGCTCTTGTTTTCTCTGCAGCAGTACATCAACATGCTTACTTTGTGTTATTTTCTAAGTCAGAACAAACTAACAAAGTGCTTTAACAATTTTTTTTAAAAGAGTGTTTTCCTCTGGAAAGACTTACCTATAAATGAGTGTTTAAAAACAGCAAATGTAAAAAGTGGAATCTCTTCTGTGAGTCGATGGTAACGACAAGAAAAAATGATTATTTATTCAAAAATGTCACAGATCTTTAATGTATGTTACAGATGCACGAGTCAGGCAGACTGTTGTATGAGTAATGTACGGATGTGTGTGTGTGTGTGTGTGGTTTGTCGAACAGGTGGCGACCAACACAGACAGCACTAAGACTGTGGGCAACGCTGTTCTGTATGAGACTGTTCTCACTGTGCTGGACATCAAGTCTGAGAGCGGCCTCAGAGTGAGACACTAGCAGCACTTCACACTGTGTTTAACCACATTAATACAGAGACAGTAGTGTTAGCTCATTAATAAATACACACATGCTTCATTCCACTTGTGCCACAGGTCCTGGCCGTGAACATCCTGGGAAGATTTTTGCTGAACAACGACAGGAACATTCGGTCAGTGCGGTTTCCTTTGATTCCTCCCTAACCACATTCCAGTTTGTCTTTCCCCTCCCATCTCTTCCCCAATGCTTCCCTCCTTCCTGTCTTATCTCTAAGGGTCGTTTTACCATTTCTGCTGCATAAGACCGAACAGCGAACCCACTGCAGCCAGAGACAGAAACGTCCCTGGCTGTTATCAGTCTGGGCTCACTAATCACTTTCCCTGGAGCCATTCCTCTAGAGCCACACCACGAGGTCACTGTCTGTCTGTTTATGCTGATCTCTCATTTTTGGGCCACGTCATTTTTCATTAGGCAGCGAGCAGGCCTGTCACAGGTTCCTTGGGGTTTTTGTTATGTTGCTGGTGTTTTTTTTTTTTAGGTTTGTCTCCATAGGGGCCGTGTGGCAAGGCAGGCCTGTCTGGTTTTTACCTGCTGGGTTCCTGCATGTGTCTGCGGCTGTGTGACAGTAATAGGGCTGGTGTATTCCTGTGAGATCCGCCGGACTAGATAACATCTCCCCTGTGCTCACATAAATACTTGATCAGTTCATGAGACATTTCAGGTGGAAAGATAAATGATTTATCTGCCAGTGCTGAGAAAGTTAAGTTTGTACTCCACTAATCTAAACTCATCTTCGTTGTTAGACTGTAGTTGGAGCAAAATGATTTATTAGTTGAAGATTTTGTGCCACACTATACACTCAGAGTCTAAACTGACCTTCGCATGAACCTCAGTTAATGTAGTTCACTCAGAGCAGCATGAAGCTTAAAACTTGACGTCTTTATTGTCTTTGCTGTTGTTTGTGTGTGTCCAGGTATATCGCCATGACCTCTCTTCAGAAGATTGTCGGGACAGACCACAATGCGGTGCAGCGCCACAGGGGAACCATAGTGGACTGCCTGAAGGACCAGGACGCTTCCGTCAAGCGGTAACTTTCACCTCCTCCACAGCTGTTATTACACAGATGTTCAGGGAACCTGACCCTCTGAGGCTGATGTATTTATGTTTGGGACATTGTCTGATTCTCTGAGCAAAAGTAATAATGCGATGCTTTGTGTCAGTGGTCGGTAAATAATGAAACTGAGGAACAAATGTGGCCCTTCAACACATTTTTTTTGGGCCTACTGACAAAAGCTGACATTTTCCCTTTCACTATTTGCATCAACATTTACATGGTTTTTCATGACTCTACTATAGATAACAATATAATACAAGGCCCATTCACAATATATACTACCTCATCTAACAGTGCCTCAGTGTGAGGAGAGGCAGGAGGCAGCTATCTGAACTGTGCATGGTGCTGAAATGAATTCATCTAATAAATTTAGCAGAGTATAACACATAAACAGTGTAATTCAGCCTGTTGAGCAGAAGGCCACTGTTTATCGTGTGTGAATAACCTGTCAGTTGTATCTCTGATGGAAACACTGAATGTACGAGTCATTTCACCCTTACCTCAGATCTCTGTTTAAAGGGAAAGTTTGTATGTGCTGCGTTTCCCATGGCTGTCTCTGTCCTCCCTCCCTTGCAGCCGTGCATTGGAGCTCTCCTTAGCTCTGGTGTCTCCCTCCAACATCCGCTCCATGATGAAGGAGCTGCTCCTCTTCCTCTCCTCCTGCCCACCGGAGCTCAGAGCTCACGCTGCCAGCGGCATCTTCAACGCAGCTGAAAGGTGAGTGAAACACTGCCGACACATAAATGACATACACACACTGGATCTATGCATGCAAACGCACAGACATTCGTGTCCATGTGAATGCAGTTAATGTGCTGAGTTGTGTCAGTCTGCGGTTTGTTTATTAAAAAAAAAAAAAAAAGTGTAAAGACTGCAACAAAAAGTCTCTGTGCTTGAAATACACTGTATGTGTCTCGATGTCTTACTCTGTGTCTGTCTCCACTGGCAGTGATATCTCTGTCTATTTATCTGGCACTGTGACGATGAATAGCTTTTAGTGTTTCTGCTGTATATCACTCAACCACTTGATGTACTCCACTATTTGTGTGTGTGTAAGCAGCAGTATTATCCAGATGCTACTGTGTGTGTGTGCGTGTGTGTGTGTTTCTGAGTCACCCTGAAGCATCACTGAGTGAGCTGTGTGTGTGTGTCTCTGTCTCTGTCAGGTATGCACCCTCCCAGCGCTGGCACATTGACACTATCCTGCATGTCCTCACCACGGTAAATACAGACCGAGTCACTCACCGTGCTGCCTCTCACATGGGTTTCACTCTCACAGCTTTTTTTAAAGTTTTCTGCTGCCATCATTAACGTGTTATGCCTACGTGCAGATGCCAGGGTTCACACGTATAAAGGCCGTAAATACACTGGGAAACTGAATGTGTTATTTGTGCTTATTGCATTTGACAAGAGACGCTGTGCTGTATTAACTTCGTTCCCCTTCTGTACCAACTTTCATACATGAAGCCCAATATCCTGAAAAGGCTTTTTATCCTGTTCTAATTCTTTCCATTTTGCATTCTGTTAAAATCCTTACTTTTCATTCCATCTCAGAGAGTAAATGAACACATGATCTCTGTAAAAGCTGATGCTTACACTAATCCTTTGCAGTGGTTCCTCTAAACGATGGAGAGCAGAGGAAGTGTATAGAAAGAGCAATGGTGGAGATGTAGCATAAATGAAGGGTTAAATCCATTTTGGTAAATATCTATTATAATGTAAATGAACCCCCAGTGAGGTCTTTGTGTCTGGGAGGGAAATGTAGGGCGACCCAAATACTCGGACCAGCTGTCCAGCTATGTTTGAGAGTGTGTTTGCGTGCGCGGGGTTTGACTCTGATTCCCACTCTGCCAGGCAGGGGGCGACGTGAGAGATGAAACCGTGCCCAACCTGATCCAGCTCATCACCAACACCTCCGAGCTGCACTGTTACACCGTCCACAAGCTCTACCGGGCTCTGCTCGCCGACATCTCTCAGGTGTGTGTGTGTGTGTGTGTGTGTGTGTGTGTGTGTGTGTGTGTGTGTGTGTGTGTGTGTGGACGTTTTGTGTTCTTAAAGTTTTTGGCAGGTTGGCTTGTTGGTCAGCGTTTACTCATCCACTGAAACTGTGGGTTGCTTGGTGCTGATCCTTTATCATACAGTAAATAAAAGGATAAAATGTGATTTCATTCATCACAGAATACTTTAACTCTTCTGTTAACTGCAAACATTTTTGTAAATAAAAGTTCTTTTTTATTTTATATCCCATTACAGATTATTGCATTGGACTAAGTCAGGTTTATTTATGTGTCTGTTTGCATAATTGTATTGCACACTGTATGTGTGAGAAACATACCCAACTTCACCAAACTCTTCCCACCAACTTTATACTTCAGAATAGAAAATACATCAAGATGATGGGAAAAGCAACAGGACCTTACAGAAGGTGTCAGAACAAAAACTGGAGGCTTTGCCAAAGACTACAAATGCAAAAAAAAAAAAAAAGAGAAGCTTAAGGACAGACTTTGGTCAGCAAGTCCAGGACTTCCATCCATAGTAGACACACACACACACACATACTTCCACTCTGGGGAAAACAGACCAGTAGAACCACTTGGACGCAGACAGTTGGGGTAAAGATTATCCAGAAACACATACAGAATAACCTGCCATGGATTTTATTATTTCACACACTGGACCGGACTCATTGAAGTATAAATACCCCAAAGCTGTTAATACGGTAAACTAAATAAAAGTATTCGTATCATTCCAAATAGTATTAATTAGTTAATTGTGTAAATATCAAACAAAAAGTCACGAGAGGTTCAAACATTCGAATTAGAGATAAAAGTCACCCTCAGCCCTGAACCAGACAGAGCTGGTTTGGTTCTGTGGCAGCGAGAATAGCTGGGCTTTCAGTCTGAAACTGGCTGATGCAACCAGGTTTATTTTTGGAACCAAGTCAGATGAGCGGCCATGTACTCATCTGCAGTGTGCTGCAGTTTCCCATCTTCTGCCACAATAACTTCCTGTGAATTCAGGGGAACAGTGTCTGTGATGCATCAAACTGCTCGGCTGACCAGTGAGCCAGTCTGCCGAGAACTTGATCGCTGCTGTTGTGATTATATTTTACTGTGACTGTACTACAGTGTAATACACACATACACGCGTGCCACATTTGCTCTGTGTGTATGTGCAGCAATCCCTGGTGCAGGTGGCCTGCTGGTGTATAGGAGAGTATGGAGACCTGCTGCTGAGAGGAGAGTGCCAGGAGACTGAGCCTGCACAGGTACACAGAGCACAACAAATACTGATTCACACTTTCATATAAATGATTACTCTTCATCGCTGAATGGCCTAACTGAGTAGGAGATTTAATGTCTTGCTGGATCATGACAGTTTTTGCATATGCAGTCCCAAATACCCCGTGTGTGGTACTGTAGGGTTTCCCCAAGAAAAAAAAATCCCCCGGCACAAAGGAAGTGCTGTGTTTGGAAAAGCAGACACAAACACAGCAGCTGGTTTGGATTTCATACAGAATCTGGGTAGTTAGCAAAAGTAATATCCTTCATGGTTGGAGCAAACAAAGAGATTTACGTACGGACTGTTACATTTCTGTGGCAGCGTTTGACTAATAAGTGAATTCTGGGAATTGCCCATTTTAGAATGTGTTTGTGTGTGTGAGGCACACATGTACACAGTTTCTAAAAACCATCCAGTCTCAGCTCCCTGAGGTTGATAATCCAGACTGCACATATAGTAATGGTAATGCCTGCTCTTCTTTAATTTAGCATCTGATATTGAATGTCCCCCAGAAGTCCAAGAGTATTTATTCATTCTTTAAATGTGTAACCCTAAACACCAGTGGTGTGTATCTTTATCATACAGGAAGTGTAATGAGTTGTGTTACTGTAGTACTATGAATCTACCAAATGAATGCTGGCAGATAAACAGTGTTATATAAACAGTTCCTGGTTTCAGTTTTATAAAACTGTGATGACCGCTTTCAGACCCTGTATTGACACATCTCTTGATCAGGTCACCGAGGACGACGTCCTGGACGCCTTGGAAACAGTCCTGCAGTCTCACATGTCGTCCCCAGCGACCAGAGGCTTTGCTCTCACCGCCACCATGAAGCTGAGCACACGCATCACCGATAACGTGGAGTAAGAATCGCTCCGTTGGTCAGAGGCAGGGACTGAACGGTTACTTTGTCATGAGTGGAGAAAAACATTGTCAACCTGAATCTGAATGTTACAAGACTGCAGAGGATTTCAGTGAAGGCTAAATGCTGCTTTGTCAACTTAAAAGAGGCTTAGAAAAAACTGCACAAGAGTTTGACAGGTTGACATGTTATTAACAGAAGTTATGAAGTGCCTTAAGTTTAAGTTTGGGGCAGATGATCTAATGTCCAATCACAGTGAGTTGTGTAGTAGAGAGACATGATTTCTAAATAGCTGCAACCATTTCAGAATGGTCTCCTCTAACTCCTTCTCTGTCCTTTCACCGCTCCACCCTTTCCAGTCGGATCAGAAGCATCGTCAGCATCTACGGCAGCTGTATAGATGTGGAGCTCCAGCAGAGGGCAGTTGAATACAACGCTCTGTTCAAAAAATATGACCACATGAGGTACGCAACAGCTAGATGAACACGTCAGCTTTTTCTGTTGTTTACATGCAGTTTATGTGGCTGTGAAAACCTGAAGTAGAGTTATTTTGGGCTCTTGCACGTTGTGGTTCCAGTAATAGTGCAAACCACACCTCTTTTCTGGCCAAAAGCTGAGATGTTCCCGCTCTCCACAGGGCAGCAGTGCTGGAGAGGATGCCTGTCATTGAAAAGAACTCACCGGGTCATACCAACGGAGAGTCGGCAGGGGAAACCACGAAGGAGGTCCAGCCCGTCAAAGTCAAGCAGGGAGAGCCACTGCTGCCACAACAACCTGCTAACCAGGTACGTGAATGATGAGTGAAGATGCTCTGACTCATTATAGTTATTACATAACAATAACCAAGGTCATGTGGTCACGGTACTGATAATTTGCACGTGTCGTCTTGCACATAATCAGTACTGCGTTAGTCAAACAGCAGTGCAGGGTTATGAGCACAATAATGTAAAGCTAACCGGTTTAGCAGCATTGTACAGGTGAAATACACAATGATCAAACACAGGGGGAGGACACAGTCCTGCAGGACAGTTTTGTGTCTGCTCAGTGTTTATTTTTCTTTTTACTGGTTTTGTGAGAATAGTTGCATTTGAATGTGATGATTGAAACGCTACAGATGTTTTACAAATAAAAAATATATATATATTATTAAAGATTCATACTGAAATGATGCTGTAAACAACTTGTTTGCGTTAAAGCTCAAATGAAGAAGTTGTAGTTTCCATTCCTGTCTCTGATTATCTTCAGGTGTGTGACCTCTTGGACCTGCTCGGTGGCTCTGAGGAGCCTCTGCAGCCCAGTCCAGCACCAGGTCTGCCCACCAACACAGCCAGCACTGCAGGAGGAGACCTCCTGGATCTGCTGGGAGGGTTAGAGCCAACGCTCCCTGCACCGGGTCTGTCACACACACACACACACACTACTAGAGCTTAAAAAAAAGAGAAAGAAGCAAACTAAATCTCTATCTTAATCTAAATCTTTTATATCTTTTTCCCATAGCTCCCACAGTGACGGTGTATGAGAAAGACGGTGTGACTTTGACACTGAGCTGTGAGAAAGAGTCAGACTCGGGCCTGACAGTCACACTCACAGCCTCCAACTCCACTGACTCAGACATCAGCGGCTTCACCCTGCAAGCTGCCGTACCCAAGGTTTGTTTCAGCACCAGTAATTAAACACACTGTGCCACGCTCTGTCTCTGTGTTACACCATCTATGTACAGTGGACCATGTGTGTAAACTGCAGTACTGTGAATAAGGTTTCTGTGAAAGTCTGCATGTCCACATACTTGGACAGAAAATGTTTTGAGTTTTACTGGGGACAGAAGTTTAATATGGGTAAAGTTTTTTTATATAACCAGTCTCAAAAAGTAATTGGGCATTTGGGCAGGTGTATTATTTTTTTATGAAAGTGGGACCTCTGACAGATTGGTGTGGTTTGCTGGACTGAACAACTAAATAAGTCTGGTGTGGAAACAGTGGGATTGCGCAGTGGAAAATTTGATTCATGACCTCAGCATGTGTCACGCCTTGGCTACAGCCCTGTCAGTGGGTGTCTGTGTTCGAGTCTGTCGTGTTCTCAGTGGTGGAGTCGGCAACAACTCGAACGCGTCCAGTGCTTTAAACTTCAAAGTTCTATTTGATCTCCCTCCAGAGTGTCCAGTTACACATGAAGGCCCCCAGCGGGGACTTTCTGCCTGCACGAGGCGCAGCTAAGGTGACTCAGACGGTGGTCCTCAACAACCCAAACAAGGTGGGTCTGTAAAGGACACAAAGCAAGGATTAACACTACGTTAACATCAAAAATAAACTCCCTGCAAAAGAAGTTAATATTAGAAGATTGTGAAAATACATCAGAATGATTCTTCACACCTTATCTCCAGACATTTTCACACCACTCCCACAAACCTGTTGTTGTACTCAACAAAAAAAAAAACTATCCATAATTGCAAAAATATGCCTTTTGACTCTTATCCCAGAGCTGCCTCATAATATCTAAATCCTTCTTTCCCCCTCCAGGTGAACCTGAAGATGAGGATCCGTGTATCTTACACCAGCCGAGGATCAGCCTTTCAGGACACAGTCCAGATTGATTCCTTCCCAGGACTCAGTGATGCCGGACACTGACAGCAGTTAGTCAGTCCAACTGGACCATGACAGCAGTCTGCAGATGAGTCAGCAGGCGTCACCCTCACTGACAGTCTAGAGTCCAAGCTGCTGTTTCTCAAATACCCAGCTTTAGTTGGTGTTTTTTTTTTATGGTTGAAAAAAAAAAAAAAAAAAAAAACACCGTTCTTTGACAGGAAATCACAGCCTTGTGTATGGAGTCACAGTCTTCCCCTCTCCTGGAACTCAAGTATAAATGTGATTAATGACACCAGCTGTGGAATATGCAGGTAGAAGATGGAAGTACTAAAACAGTGGTATTTTTTTCTAGGTTTTAAATGATGACTGTCCATACCAGTGTCCATTAAGTACCATCCAGTTTGTTTGTTTTTTACAAGCTACTCCAGCTGATTGTATTCACAATGTTTCACTCCATGATTATGCCCCCCCCCCCCCCCCCCCCGCTCTCCATGTACACTCCAACACTAAGTGATTTCTCACTTTTCCTTGATTTGCCTCTAACTTCTTCACTCAGTTGAAAAGCAGCTCAACACTAATGAGCCACTACTGCTAATATGAAATTCTTTTATCCACAACACTTGATTTTTATGCGGAAACACAAGGATGTGAATTTGAATCTGAAGATTTTAAACACAGCCGTGGGTCTTGCATTCAGTCTTCTGTTCCTGCCTCAGTCAGCTGAGCAGCTCACACTCTCTGAGTTTCCACTTCCTAATTATTTCCCCTGTGCCTTTCATCCCCTCAAGAACTGAGGTTTTCTTTAAAAAAAAAAAAAAAAGTAATTATATTTAATTTTGAAGGCTAAGAAATTATTTTAAATGTAAGTAGTAAAGTCAAATAAACATTTTTTTAATTATTCCCATAACAGCAACATTTGCTTTTCCTGACCATTATCTCCTTGTAAATTGTTTTCAGAAGTTCCTTCCTAAGTTGTTTTATTTTCTGAAGACTGTGTCCAGTGATACAGAAAGGAAAAGCATGATTCTGTTTACAAGATGTATATTTTAGATATTAAGTGAATAAGCACAATCAGAAATGTACTTTGGAAATCTCTAATACAACCCTTTGTTGTAGAGGGACAAAAATGTGGGCTGTAAAACACATTAGATGAACAAAATATACATTAACTTAGTTATTGATGACTCATCTCATTATTACAGAGCTCTTTTTCAAACACTCTGGAGACTGGATGTAAGGTGGTGCTCTAAATTTATTTCAGTGCAATCTCTACCAGACTGTTTCAGATCACTACCTGAACTAAAATGTACAAAAAAGACAAAGAGGGGGTTTTCTGTCAGCTGTTTATATCGTCTTTGAATCTTCGCTCTCATGTCATTTTTCTAATAAAAACAAAAATCAGTTTTCAGAATCCTCAACAGTGACTTGTCGCGGTGTGTGTGCTCAATATGTGTTTGTGTGTGTACTCGAGGACGACACTTAAATTATCTTCAGCATTTATTCACAAGCAAAAAGACCACAGCGTTCTCGAACTGTCTCTTGTACTGTATGGGTGCCTGCATCAACTGGTCAAACTCAGAAAGCCAATGTGGGTTTACAAAAAAAAAAAAAAACATCTACAGAGGAATAAGAACATCCGTTTTTTTGTTGTTGTTATTGGTTGATTTTTGTTGTTGTAGTTGTTTGTGTTAGCCCGGGAGTGTGGGGATTTCAAATCTCCGTGCTGTAACATGGTTAAGACGGTGACAGACACCTAAAGCGTTGGCACTCAGCTGGCCCCATGACAACAGCGACTCATGACAAGGAGGAGAGGTGTATGCAGAGGAGACTGTGCGCTGTGGATCCTCCTCTTAGCGCCAACACAAGATGGAGCACCGAGCCTCCCTGGATCTTGTAGTCTGCTGCCGTCTTCTCATCATTCCTGAGGGAGGAAGCGACACAGGAGTGAGAACAAAAGAGTTTAGAAGACAATGCCTGAGGACTAATCAGAGCATCTTTGCATCTACTACAAAGCGGTGTTCATGGGATAGTTCACAATGGAGGAGCTCACATCTGTTTTCCACTGTAGATGAGTCTTTGCTGCTGCGGGGGGATCCCTTCCTTCTCCTCTACCCTTTCTTTAATTCGCTCCACCTTTATGTGTACACACACACACAGGACATTTAGACATAGTACAGTGCTTTGTGGGTGAACAGTGTTTAGAATTTTGTTTTTAATAAGGAGTATCTTATAAGGTTTAAGATTACCTTGTCTGTGGGCTCAATGTCGATCTCTATTTCTTTTCCAGTGAGAGTCTGAAACATGATATTGACATGATCACATTAGCACCAGCTTTGATTTCTGAAATGACACATACTCTGCAACACAACGAGAATTCAAAAAGACCAATCCACTCGAGCCAAATAAGAGTTGTAGCTGTGTCTTCCCCCCAGTGACTGCTCGATTACTTTTTTTGTCGATCGACTATTAGATGAATGGATTTATCGCTCCAGTCCTTCTAACAGTAGTCGGCAGGTGTACACTCTCTGCGGGGCAATAACCCCTCTTGTAGTTTGTCCTCTAGCTTCACAGAAACTAAAGGGTCACGGATTTTGTTGTAACACCGGCCCATGAATTGGCTAACCTGATTTGGTGTTTGCTTACAAGTTAGCAAGCTATCAAACAACACAGCTACTAAATGGCGACAAGTATGAACCAAAGGGCAGCATGTTGATAACTGGTAAATCCATTTAATACTGAGCCAAAAATCAGGCAAGTATAAAGCTTTTCAACAAAGAAGGAGATGAACCTAAGTTAGAACGTAGTAAGTTCTGCCCTGACATAAATTAGCGAGCCGGTCAGTGATGTTAGCGGGCTGCTCAACAACAGCAGCGACGAACAGGCGAAGAAGAGTAAACGTAAATAAAACAGCGGTCTTACCTTAACTTTGATCAGCATGTTGAATAAACAATATACTACAATTCGAATTGATATAAACTGTTTACTGACCACAACACTAAATAAACTCGCGAATTACAACCTGCTTGTCTGACTGGCTTGACTTTACTTCCTGTGTAGCACGCTAAACGCTCCGGACGTGACGGCGTCACACCCCGCGAGTAAAAACGTTCCGCACTGATTGAAAAACAAAACAGCTACAAACAGACCGCTCCCTTTCAGAGAGTTAAATGAGTAGATGTTAAGCATCATGTGTAAGCATCATTTTAATGTTTTAGCTGGTCCGATTGGTGTATCATAGTTTATAAGCTTATCAAATATTGTAAGTAAAATATTAACCTGTAAAGTAAGTAATTGTGTCAAACAGATGCAGTAGAGTAAAAAATACAATATTTTCCTCTGAAATGTGGTAAAATAGAATTATAAAGTAGCATAAAAGTAGAAATATCTCAAAACAGCACTGAATTGCAATCAATTTTTAAAAATTAAAGTACATAAAAATATTTTACTAAAAATAAAAAATATAAAATACTTATGTACAACTGCACTAGAAAACTGGCAAAACAAATGCCCCAAAGTGTATATAACATTATGAGAATGCACAAAAACACCCCAGCATAAGCAGAAACTCTGACCAAATGCTGTCTTACTACACAGATGTTGATCATTTAGCTAATTAGGCAGGAAGTCTATAAAGTGAGCCAGAGCCAGTGTGCTTTGGATCATTTAGTCATGGTGACTCATCTCTACCTAGGTGTGATAATCTTGGCTGTTTTTGCAACAAGCATCACTAATGCAGGTATTTTTCAGACATGCATGTAAAAACTTGCCAACCTCCTGTTTTAAGTGTTGTATTTACAGAAACTGATACCACAGGAATTTATCTACAGATATCAAAGTAATCTGTGCAAAGGACTCAGTAAGAATCACATGGAGGATCAATGCGGAGTTGGTGCCATATGCAGCTCGTCTCTTCCTTGGAAGCTGCATGCCATCTCAGCTGAATGTTATGACCACTGGCGAGGGGGAAGCACAGTTCAACTACAAGTTTGCTGACTGCAAGTTTAAAAAACTGGTAAAGTGCATGTGATGTTTAACAAATAAATTTCAGCCATTTAGGTATTTTAATAACCAGTTTTCCTTCTCTACAGATAAAGGGAAAACACCTAATCTATGAGAATGAACTGACCTACAGACCACAAGCAAAGCCACAACCTGCATCCTTTGTGTACCCCATCCAGTGTGTTTTTAAAAGGTAAAGCATCTTTTTAAAGATGAAATTCCAGTTTAAAGCTGAAGTGTGCGATGAGGAGCTTCCCCATTATGTTTCAGACCTGAGGGGTGGGTTCCTCCTTTCATGAACCCTGGATCAGGTGTTTCTGAAGGTCGCGGTGAGCTGGTCTTCCGCATGGCACTCCTTAACGGTGAGTACTCACACTGCCAAACACAACATGAGCACATTCAAAGACACATTCTAAGCCTTCTTTACTTCACCTTACAGAGCAATTAACAGGTGTAGCCAAGACAAATGTCATCCCCCTGGGCTCTTTCATGCCAATATGGGCAGCAGTGGAGCAAAAGTCCCATCAACCTTTGCTATTGCTCATGGAGGAATGTGTGGCAGCCACTTCACCAGAGCTGCAGCTTGGCAGCCAGGTTTACCCAATCATCAGCAATAAGGGGTAGGATTCAGGTACTGGTTTGTCTTTACAGTGATCGTGCTGGACAAGAAGTAGTGTTGCTAATCTGAGATTTAAAATTTCTCCAGATGTCTTTTGGAGAGCTTGAGAGGAAACTCTGTGTTCCTTCCTCGGTACCACTCGTCTGCTCTCATCCTCTACCTGCAGTCCTTCAAGTTTGGTCTTGGAGAGGAGGTGAGAGGGTAAATGGCAGCTGAAATCAGGAATATATATTCAAATTAAAACATACTGTGACTCCCTGTGTGCTCCTCAGGTGTATGTCCACTGTAAACTGGTTGCATGGGATCCTGAAGTTCTTGATGAGACAAAGAAAGCCTGCCATTATGTAAAGGAAAATGGGAGGTAATCATAGTTCTGACATTTTGGAAAATACCCTGATTTGCTTTCTTTCAAAGAGCTGGATAAGATCAATACACACTCAGGTCTGTGCTGTCCAAAGTTTTTTTTAAAAAAAAGAAAGAAATACATGAACCAAAATATTACAACAATATGAGGAGTTGTGTGCTGTAACTACTTCTTGGTAACAGTCACTACACTGAGCTGCTGGTAGTAGCTAGCCATTTTGTTTCATCAGCATCATTCCAGTATTAAAAACCCACTATGATTGCTTCTTTCTCAGATGGGAACTACTCGATGACCCATTTCAGAGCTCCCTCTGTAGCTGCTGTGATTCAACCTGCAAGTCCCGACCCAAAAGAGCAGTTGAATGGGGTATTTTCTCATTTTATATCAGCTTGGGTATCTTTAAGCTGTGGTATTTCTTCCATGAAGCCATTGTTAATTCTTGCCCCCCACCAGAATCCTACAGTTGGAGTCACAATTCTGTGTTGGGCCCCCTGATCATCGTGGAGCCGTCTGACTCAAAGGCCCACAACACGTCTGTGGGGTCTGTCACCGCAGATGAGTCTCAGGTTTAACAATAAAAACCACTGAGTTTAAAGTCTTTGTGCTGAAAGAAGTCTGGAGCTCTGTACATGAGGATTAAATTTCCCAACATTTCCTTAACAGGATAGCCCAGTCTAAGCTGATGGAGACTCGATGATCCTGCCCACCAGAGGGGCCAGCAGCAGATGACCTCAATCTCCTTCCTGACCTACAAGATGTTGGGATATGAGCTTTGTATGATCTCTGCTTATGTTTTCAGATTTATTTGAACCTACAGCAGTAATTACCAAAAAAAAAAAAAAAACCTTTATAATCCATCTTCTGACATACAGTAAAACTGGTTTAAACTGCTATGATTATGCTCCATTTATTCCATCTCTGTAGCAGTGTCTTCTTTGTCCTGTTTATGCTGCTATCAAAAAAAACCATTCAGTAGCACTTGATACTGCTGCTGTTCCTCATTTTAGGATTTTTGGTTTGAGTTGTAATGATCACTTCAGGCTTTGGTTTTACTGCTTGAATGAGATGTGGATGAGTTGGTTATCCATTAACTCATATAGTTGCATGTGTCAGCTTGAGATGTGGCCTGATGTTAAATGTCACAGCTTGTAAACTCATAACTTGTCTCAGTTCATCATTAGAGTTTACACTTTAGTCATTTTTAGGCAACTGACTTTCAAGGCAAGGACCTGAATTATTTGTCTCTGAGGCTAGATGACACACTGACAGTTATAATGTGGCCTTCAGGTCTTCAGACTCACCTCATGGACCACAAAAGCTAGAGGATCTAGCCCCATTTTTCTTTCACCTCACAGCTGTCCCCCCCCCCCCCCCCCCCCCCCCCCGAGCACCAGCTCAAAGTAAGGATAAGAGTCTTTGAATTCTGATATGACTGATTAACTGCTCTGTCTCAGATCGTGCCTGTATCAGATTTCAGACCACATATGAAAGTGGTCCAAATCAGTCCTGAAAATGTCAGGGTGATTACTCCTGTTAACCCTGACATTAAACAGCAGCAAACAGCTGAATCATAGAACTAGGTCACTAATGAGATTTGTAGCCTGGGGGTTTTCTTACTCTCTGGCCATAAATATAAATTAAGAGAAGACAGACCTGAGTGCAATAGGCCAGTTTGGTTTAAAAAAGCAACCAAACATACTAAATACTGTCAGAAAAATGATTTGTGAACGTGTGCGCTGACATCAGTCATGTGTGCTGCAGCTCTCTGCATGGATATACTACTTCTCATACTGTTTACAGTGTAACCTGTCTTTGCTGCCTGCAGCATGGTGGAGGAGTTTCTCTCCTCTGTTTTCTGGTTTCACTTATTTTTATGTACATGTGTAAAAAGTGTCACTTTGCATTATATTTTCACGACATAAGAAAAAGTAAGCAATCATAATCAAGTGGAATCACATGTGAGTGTTGCTGTAATTAGGCTGATGGCGGCTGCACCTGAGACTGCTGCCACACACCAGGTGAAATAAGTTAACTTGATTGATGTCTCTCAGTTAGAAACAATAAAAGCAGCCATCGTGTTTGTCTCTCCTGTTCAGTCATGATGGCTTTGTTTTGGCAAGGTGCTCTGCTCTTGAGCCTGGCTGCTGCCATTTCAGTCTATGCAGGTAATCCTACATCAAAATACATTTTTCACCAAAGTCAACACATTAACACTCTCCTCTCAGACTGTTTCAGCACAAATGCAAGTAGTTGTTTTTTTTTTTTCCTTCTTGGGTTGTGTCCCTGACAGACATGAAACTGGACTGTAAGCCTGATTTTGTGATGCTGGTGTGGACGGAAAGCAGACCCCAGGCTGATCCGTCACTCTTTCGTCTCGGTAACTGTTTTCCCACCAGCTTCACTGCCAGGGAGGTTGTTTTCAGTGTGGACCTCAATGATTGTAACTTCAGGAGAATGGTGAGTAGCACCCTTGGAACTGGACATTGTCAGGAAACCACATTTTCTACAGCTTAGTGACATTTGTCTCTCTCATAGGTCACCGGGGATCAGCTGATATACACCAACGACCTGACCTTCGTTTCTTCTCCTGATTCTCACATACTTCCCTTCACACACCCAGTTGTCTGTACATATGAGAGGTGTGTATTCATGCTACTTCCACACTGGGTGTTCAGCAAAAGTGATCTTGATATTAGAGTTGCACAGGTGCATGTGATTAATGGCAGTGGTTGCTGTATTTGATCTGTTTTATCTTGTGTAGGCCAAAAGACTGGTACCCACTAATCTATGATCCTGTGTTTAACACATATGGTCAAGGAGATCTAGTGTTCCACATTGGACTTATGAATGGTAGGTGTCAGGATGTTAAATAGAATCTAAGAGGAAAAGGTAGACTCCACACACTGAGTACTGTGAGTGATGTAACTCAGTGGCTTACCTCTGTCTGTTGATCTAGAGGACTTCTCAGGCCCTGCTGAATCTACTAGTTTTCCTCTGGGCTCCTTCATCCCAATCATGGCCAGTGTGGAGCAAAGGACCCATCAGCCCTTGCTGCTGCTTCTTGAGGAATGTGTAGCTGCTGCCACACCAGAGCTGCAGTCTGAAAGCAATTTATACCCAATAATCACAAATACAGGGTACTCTTGTTCTGATGAAAAGCATATTTATCCAGGACCTGGAAACAACTGTTTTTCAAATTTATTGTTGTTGTTTTTTTTTTTTTTTTTTTTAAACTATACAGATGTCTTGTGGACAGTAAGACATCCCGCTCAAAATTTGAACCAAGGCAAAAATCATCCGAGATCCACCTATTGCTTCAAGCCTTTAGGTTTGCTCTCGGAAAAGAGGTAAACTTTCACTCTGTAATTGCACATGTTCTTTCAGATACAAAGCTTACAATAATCTGTAAATACTGGAATATGAACAATGTTTTGCATACCCCAATTCTTCTCTCAACTCAACAGGTGTTCATCCACTGCAAACTTGTGGCTTGGGATCCAATTGGTCTAGACAACACAAAGAAGGCCTGCCACTATGTCAAAGATCATGGGTAAAAAAAACAAACAAACAAAAAAAAACATCTGGAATGTTTTAGTCTAGTTTACTCATCTGCAATGTGCCCCCTTTTTTTTTTTTTTTTTTTTTTTTTTTTTTAACTAATGACTAATTGTAACTTGTACTAAAACTATGCTGCCTTAAGTCAAATAATACCTAATAAATGACTCTCCTCACATTCAGTTGGGAGCTTCTGGACAACCCTGCATATAGCAATATATGTGACTGCTGTGATTCAAGCTGTAAGTCCAGGAGGACGAGGAGTATAGAGCCAGGTATGTATCTGTGCAATGTCTGAATTGAACTGGTCTCATTGTGCTGGTCTAAAAGTACTTGTTTTTACAGGGAAGCTTGGAATAATACAAAGGGCAGTCCTTGGGCCACTTACCATCACTGATCTAAATTCCTGAGGCATTCAAGTAAGAAACGGTTTTAATTTTACACTTCAACATACTGTGTATTTGTGCTCAACAACTGCCTTCACAGCCTTTTTTTTTTTTCTCCAGAAGTGGATCCATCTTGTGGACCGGTGCCTTCAATCTGAATTGGGTTTTTATTCTTGGTTTTGCAAGCTTCTAAAAGCTTGGTGCCTGGTTGTCTCTTTGCATTTCAGATCTGTGGCCATTAAATATGTATCCAAACCACTTAACTTGAACAGAGCTCAGATCATTTAACCTGTCTTTATTTCTATTTCTGGACAAAACTGATAAGGCATGTGTGTGTACATGCAGATTGTCATTACAAGGGATTTATTATTATATTATTATTATAAGTAACCTGAAAATTGATCAGTTTCTCTGTTCCATTGAACTCTGATGAAAATGTGACCATTTATCAGTTTTATTAACTTTATTTATTTAAAACATTGAACATTACAGATGATGTGAGACAAGCACTCCCGAGGGAGGAAATCTGAACAGCAGAATATTCTGTACTTTAACTACCAAAACAGCACAGACTCAGTTGTGCCCAAAACATCTTGCAGGAAGCTGATTTACATCTGCTCTGGGTGAGCTGTCATAAGACCTGCCAGTGTTTGATAAGCCAAGCAATTGGCTGTGTTGTACAGTAGACTGGCTCTTGTGACTACAGCGTTGGCTATAATTAAAGATCCTTGACAAACTGTCCTCAACTGACATCAGATCTGAAATCACAATGAAGCTTAAACCAAGCAGCACCTCATGGTGTCTCCTCCAGGGCTAAGCTCAAAGTAAAGCATACTGGTCAAAAGGTCGCTCTAACCTGCAGTATGGTGAAGTATAATTTAAGTTGACCATATACTGCCTTTATTGTTCCACCAGGTTCTGCACATGCACCCTCACTCTGAAAGCCAGCTGATCCTGAAAATCTACTTTATTAGCCCATCCACCCTGTCAAACATGTTGACGTTAGTAGTGGTTTATAGTTTCAACAGGCACAGATTAATGATTAAGCTAAGGCTAATATCCTGACTTTGGAGTCAAAAAGTGCAGGTCATGATGTGGTGCAACAGGTGTCCTTGATGCGTTCAATCAGAAAAATATTTTTTGTGCTAAAAAGATCAAGTTAATGTTTTTAATCATATTTTCATTATCTTTTTAAGTGGAAAGAATAAAATTATTTCCAGGAACGCTCACATCTGGAATAAAACAACAGGTTAAAAACTTTTCTAAACAGTAAGCTTATCTTGTTTTATTCTTCTAATTCTTAGTAGTAGTGGGACTTTTTTTTAAAATTACTAATTGTAGGCGTTACCATGGCGTGTTAAAATATCGTCATCCCTCTTCCTGTCAATCACAGGAGAAAACGATCAGATACTCCGTATTAGTGGGAGACCGCGGAACAGCTTGACAGGTTTCAGACTTCAGTTTCTGCTGAGCAGGGTCACAGGTAATGTAACAGAGATGTGAAAGTAGATATTTTCTGCCCATCCATGGTGAGAAAGTGTTGAGTCTCTTTCTTACCTTCTGTTTGTCCGTTTTCAGCCAAATGCACTTTGACGCCAGTTAAGCTAGCTAGCAAACAGCTTGCGGCTAATAGTTGTTGTAGCATTGTTGATTAACTTCGTTAACTTTATATGTGACTGTTGTATCTAACTCTTAATGCAAAATGATTTAATGCCAAATTGATTATTGATTAAGCTGGGGGAGGGGAACAATAAAGTGTATCTATGTATCTGTCTAATCTCAAATCCACTGGTACTGATAGACTGTTTTGATATCAAACATTTTGTTATGTAATAACAGGAAAAACTGATAACATTAAGGTCAGTGTCAAACAACATACTAGAAAATCAGAGACAGAAATTCAAATTCCTAGTTAATGATCTGGATCTGTTGCTGGGTTCTTCCCTGGTGTGTGCCCCATCCCTCCAAGTTCTGTGCAGATCAGTTCAGTAGTTTTTGTGTAATCCTACAGACAAATGAACAAACCAACCAACAGACACAGGTGAATACATAACCTCCTTGGGGGATGAAACAACTACAGTCCATTTGGCTGAGCTGTTAACACAAAGTTGGAAGCACACTGTTATCTAAATGTTGTTGTGTGCAGTAGGATTATCCCAGATCATGAAAAAAAAGCCCAAGACCAAAGGTACATATAAGTGCAGTATGTAAACAGGGTTGTCAGTGTACTTATGGTTATATAGTATAATGCAACAGTCACATTTGCATATTGTGAATGTGTGTTTGTTTACAGGAAGCACACAGGGCTTCAAATGGACTGGTTCCACTGTAACCAGTGCTTCACAAGAAGAGGGTCGATGTTTGCTGTGTCCAGCTGTGGCCACATCTGCTGTGAAGCGTGCGTTAAATCCAGTAAGACGGTGATATTCTGTCTGCTCCGTGTGATCATTTTTTCCCCCCACTTTTTTAACTATTCTTATCTGATCACCTCTCAGATCTGACACAGTGTGACAGAAAATTTCAGGCTTCTTATCCCTCATGTGATCATGTCTCTTCCCTCAGAGCAGTGCAGCGTATGTGGGGCCAGCTGCAGTTGTCTGCCCATCTCTGATGAGGTTTGTGAGTTTGACATATTCACTGCAGCTTTATTGTCTGAGGCCACCAGCAGAGGATTGCTTCATTTCACACTGCCAACATATTATAAATGCACACATTTCTATTTTAGATGAAGCCACAGGAAAAGGTGTTTTTCAAGGACCCTGTGAAGCTCATCCAGTCACAGCTGGAGCACATATCACAGGTCTGTCTCCTCTGTGCAGCGTGCACCCCGAGCTCCCTCTCCTCTGTCCTTTTTAATTGCCATACCAGGATTTTAAATGTCAGAGCAGTCAGTGAGTCATTCAACAAAAGACTGAAAGATTAAAAGGTTCACCTTAGTATCATTATGCTATAAAATCATTTGGGAAATCCCTGAGCTATTACCCACGAGCCAGAGTTGATCTACAGAGTCTTTTATTTTCAATGAAATTCAGTTCCTCCCCTCTACACACATCTCCATCAGTACTCTGCTGTTAAACTGCCGTTAATTTACTGCTGACTCACATTACACTTTTCATTCAGTTTACCTTTGCACATTACGGTTAATATAATGTTAAACTACTTTGCACGTTACCATTTTTACACTTTGATTCTGCCGTGCGCATTACTTTTTTACTTTCTTCACGCTTCTCAGATTGCACATTTTCAGCGGACACAGATGGAGAGAGTCACAACGCACTTCAGGCGTAAGTCTGCTGAACTGGAGGGACGTCTGAAGGAAGTCAATGAGCAGGGCTACAGGTGATTTCAGTATCTGTTATTGTACCTCTGTGGCCGAGTAAATAAAACCCTGATTGCAACGCTATTCTTCCCACGTCCGTTATCACAAGGCAACTCTCCGAGCTGAAAAGAGAGAACGCTGTCTTAAAAAAGCAACTTTCAGAGCTGAGAAGAGAGACTGCTGAGTTGAAAAAGCCACTTTCTCAGAGGAGGGTAAGCGTTCCTAAATTCTGTTAACTAAAGTTTGTCTTTCTTTAAATGCCAATGTTAAGGTGGTACATCAGATGTCTGATTTATCTTGCACACGTTCTGCTTGCCACAGGTTTCTCCGGGACAGTTTCAAAGGCCAGGACACTTTCAACCAACTTACCCATCAGAATTATTGTTTGATAATACACCCTTCAGTGTTCAAGTTTTTTAATTTATTGAATATACGTTTTTCTCCCTAAATACAGTTCTCAAAGGATGTCACTCCCCGTGGCCGTCACCTCCCCGGGTAAACCCAGATTTGAGCTGAATTATCACACTTTTGTTTTTAGTGTTGGCCAGTTTCATATTTTCTGAGTTGAATAGGTTGTGTACATGTTTTCTTTTACCAGTGACCCTTCGTTCAAGAAGTGTCAGGTATGTGTTTGATTCTTCATTTGCTACACCATCACATATCTACACTTACGAGAAAGAATTGCGTAACATCTCATGCTTGTCTGGGTCTCAGTCATTTAGGCTCGGCAGAGTCCCAGGGGTGGGCCATAGACAGAGGTGCCAGTCTCTCCTCCCTCACAGTAAGTCTCCCAGTTGCATTGGCTTCATGTCATTTCCTGTTGAGCTAAATTAATAGCATGGTTTCAAAACAGTGGAAATAAAATAAATATATAACTATATAGTTTACATTACATTACATTAAAACCTGAAGTCACTTGTTGACTTAGTCATTACAGTTTTTCCAAAAATCTGAACTCAAGATCTGCTTAGTCGTTTTTACCAGAGCTTTCAGCCACATTTCGCTGTCTTCCTCAGTGGATGAAGTGTGTACAGTTGTTATGAAGATGCCATGTCCATGACAACTGAGAAAAGTCATGGAGACAGAGTGAACTCTACAATAATACATTACGTGTATCCTTAATAGTACTCATTAAATGTTCTTCGTGTTCCATAAACTTATTATACAGAATTTTAGAGCAGAAACATAAATTGGTTTTAGCTGTTCTATAAAATCAAGAAAACACTTTGCCCTCTTTGTTTTTGTCAGACTCCTGGATCAGCTGCCTCTATCTCCAGCCACAGTTCTCTTCATGAACATGGACACAGTAAGTGTGACTGCACACGTATTTGTGTCTCAGGCATGTTCTCAGTTACTAAACTAGACACACTGTATCAGATTCAAAACTAAAAGCATCACACCCTGAATCAAAATCCTCCCCCGTTTTAAAAAGGAACACCCACATCCTCCAGCACTTCTACAAGGTAAGAAATTATTTCCATGTAACTCCAGACGTGAAATATTGCATCACATTCCCGAATTGTCATGAGAAGATTTTTCCTGTGTAATTGCTGAGTCAGTCAATATCTGTCATCCTCAGAACTCAGCATCCTGTTTTCCAGTTCCAGTTCATGAGTGGATTATCAATACAGTCTCCCAGGCGTTAATGAAATGGCTCTGTGCCAGTGACAAACATTTGTCAGTTTAAGAGTCATTAGCTGTCGTGTTCATCAGGCCTGTCACGTCTTGTTTGGGGATACAAATTTGTTTTTGCCTAGAAACCGTTGGCACATGTGATTAAATATCCTGGACACTGTTGAATATAAGTATTTTATCGTTGTTAAGCTTACAGGGATGTTGTACTGACATTACCATGTGGTTCTTCTGTTGAGGAATTAAACTGCCATGTTTATCTGGTCAATAGTTGATTCATGCTCGTCTGTTTTTTTCTGGCAATACATTTTAGCAGTTCTGCGGGTTAATTTAAACCACTTTTGGGTTTTTTTTTTTTGCTTGCTCTCAACACAGAATTTACATTGATAAGAGTTTGACTCACTTACAGCACACAAAAATAACCATCGCTGGCACACACACTTATAAAGGCAAATCCTTTACTGGTTTCCAGTGACACAGTTGTGCAAATGAGATATTTTTTTCAAACAGGAAAAAAAAAAACAATGAAAACTGCAAATGGAAATGAAGACACTAAGTGTAATGGACTTTTCCCCACAGCATGACACTTGCGTTAACTTTTCGTGACTAACAGGACAACAAAGCACAGCGATGCACACTGCTTTGTGTTCAGGTCATCTAACCTCTCTCCACACATTTCTAAGGAACTAAACTCTGACTCTGTTTAAAGCCAACTTCACCCCCTGCAGGTCGACTCAGAAGTACTTTAGACTGTGGAGTTTCTTCTTGCAACTCACAGAAATGTATGAAATAGCTAACAAATACATGAATAGATAACCCAAATGTATAACGTTTGCACTGTAGTTCATTATCTGAGTTAACAGAAACAGAATGGTAATTCTTCTTTGGATTCAAATCCTTTACTACTTACAAAGTACATGGACCCTCATCAGTTATCTACT
This sequence comes from Toxotes jaculatrix, assembly GCF_017976425.1. Taxonomy (NCBI): domain Eukaryota; kingdom Metazoa; phylum Chordata; class Actinopteri; family Toxotidae; genus Toxotes; species Toxotes jaculatrix. The sequence goes on from NC_054407.1 coordinate 6,586,446, forward strand.
TTGTCTATATTTTAAACCATCAAGTCATGCCCTACACCTAATAAGACAAAAGAGCTATGAAAATACTGACTGAATCAATGAGTGCAAATCCAAATCGAAGTTGGCAATTCTGATACATGTATGATATTAATGTGATTGCTGCTTTCTTAGTACTGTTAATCTTTACTGTTAAAAAAGGTGCAGTTAAATGTAAAAGACAAGCAAAGTATTCAAATAGTAAATCAAATATCACAGTAGACTAAGAGAGAATCAGGAATGTGTTTCAGAAATATGCTAAATGCATTAGTATGATTTGATGCGACAATACTTCCTGTTTTCAAAGGACGTGATCCAAAGTTTCAGTGTTAAGGGATCAAGCATGACACTGTTTGGTTTGGAACTCATCTTTTTTTTGTAAAAGAATTGGATTTAATGAACATAATGGCAGCAGGCTCTAAAACCAAAGTGCAAGATGTCAATTTGAAGTGATCATGTCCAGTGTGCTTTTCATGATAAGGAATTACTGGCTGTAAAGGAATGATGACACACAGTGATCAGTCAACATATTCATCCACATAGACATTTTTCTGGAGCAGTTACTTGTCTGCTATAGTCAGGTACCAAAAGTACAACCAGTTTAAATTATACTGCTACAATAGCATACTAAAAAAAATCTGAAGTAGTGATATCTAAACCAAAATAATAAGCTCGAAAAATATCACAAACCAGTGTACAAGTTACTGCCCTATTTACAGCAACACAGGCAGCACAATTATAATTCAAGTCGAAATATATTAGGATAAGCAGGAAATGCAGCATATATATATATAAAAAAAACAAACACAAACCTCATTTAGGGCTTGTACAGGGAAGACTGGATGTTATAAACCTGCCTCAATTAAAGCAATTTAAACCAAAGTAAGAACTATGCTTGTTGGTGCAAAGGATGTGAGGAGCATTCCACCTACTTTTATCAATGTTCTGAAGTCTGCTTCCAGTGTCTCAATCAGTAATAACAGGTTCTTGGTCAGTCTCCCCACCATCCTGTGATGCAAACCAATCTCGCACTTGCTGGTAGCTCATTCTGGATTTCTTGCATAGAGAGTCAAGGTCTTTTTCATGTAGTGAGCCTGTTGAAAGGTAATATGCTACCAACGGCTGGGTATTAGGGGAATCTGTACTCGTTCCATTTGCTTGAGATTTTCGTTTGCGGCTGCCGCCAACCCGCATAGATGTCCCAGAGCCGCTCCCGTTAGTTAAACCACTGCTACTTTGCTGGGCTGCGAGTTCTGCCAAAAACTGGTCACGGACGCCTTTTACCCAGCGCAGCTGGCCATTTTTAACAGCATACCGTGTGTCACCAAACCACTGAATAACATCTGCCCGGGGTAAACCCGTAAGCTTAACAAGTTCAGTGTAATCGTCACTCTTGGGCCACTGACAGCGTAAGAAGTGCTGCTTTAACACATCCAACTGCTCCTTGGTCTTTCTCGGTCGCCCAGCAGGGGTGAGAGCTGGGGACGGGGATGTAGATGAAGCCCCCGAGATGCGCAGAGGTGTCTGTGAAGGACTGGCTTTGGCTGAGTGGGCTGACTTCTTTGATGAACTGATGTTGTTTGAAGGCGTTTTAATGGTAAGAGGCGGGCTTCCAGGGGGTGAAGAGTATGGAGAGGATTTTAATGCACCTGGTTCCTGTGTAATGTCTGGCTCAATCTTGCAGGTCTTGGTTAACTGTAAGGGTTGTTCTTCACTTTGATCCTTGTCTTTAAAACTGTCCCCATCGCCAGAAAGCTCCTCCATAACATCACACTCTTCTGCCTCAAGGCCCCTTTCTCCAAATGCTTCCAGACTGTTTGACAAAAAGGTCTGAAAGAAATGTGAATTTCTAGTCCCATTACTACGGGTTCCCTCATGGCCCTTCACGCTGTTATGCAGACGAGTCTTTTGAGTAATAAGTGGAAGAGGTTGACTTTGTTGATCAAGTTTACCTCCCACAGCAGTGTGTTGAGAATAGCTCTGGGCTGCTGCCAGGCTTCCTCGGCCAACCCTAAGCTGGTAACGGCTGTCGCTGAACCATTTACGAATGTCATTGCGGCTCAGCCCGGTTTCCTCCTGCAAACGTCTTAGCTCGGCCTCCGCAGGCCAGTTCTCTCTCAGAAAGCTCTTTCGGAGGGCAGCCAGTTGAGCTTTAGACTTTTTGTAGCGCCCGTGTCGATGCTGTCGTGAAGATGACTCTGAAAGGTCAAGGGAGACATCAGTTACTGTACTTGCTGGCGTGTCTGCTGGTGGGCGGTAGAAGTATGAATCCTGAGGAGGTGGAAGGGTGGAACTAAAACACGGAGCAGTGGGTTTGGCTGGTTTACAGGAATCTGGTGACTCACACTTTGGTTTCATCTTCTGAGGGGTAAAGCTGGAGAGAGCGCCCTCCACTTCATCGCTATCCTTATCCTCATTTACCAGTTCCTCACAAATTTTGCTCTTGCTCTTTATTTTGGCTTCCTCAGTTCTTTCGGTCGAGTCATCATAAAGCTCAGGCACTGCTAGCTTTCGCCGTGTTTCCTCTATCTCCTCTGAAGACCAGCTGATACCATATTTAATTCTCTGCACCATGAACCACACCTTAACTTTGTCCAGTGGCAAGGCACATACCCGGGCCAGGGTGTTAACCTCACGGGATGATGGGTATGGAAATAAATTAAAGGCTTGGACCAGCTCTGGTATTGTGTCAAGTTCACGGGTCTGATCAGACTGTGTCCATACCAATTTCAGTCCCTCTGACACCAGAGGCAGGCACACAACAGAGTTGTGGTTAGTGGTGAAACTAGCCGCACCGCTTGTGTTGCTTTCCGCTGAGCTGGCAGAGTGGTGTAAATCCTTGGAGGGCCGTTTGGCTTCGAGCTTTCCTTCACATTCTGTCTTTGTTACTTTTCCTTCAAAAGACTCCTTCACGCCCACAAGTAGTCCATTTCTGCCATTATGTTCGCTGTAGGTTGCCATCTGGGATATCAAAATAGACTCTTTCACCTAGAAGAGAAACACAAACACCAATTTAGTTGTTGATGTTTTTTTGCTTGTCTCATCCACCAAACTATTTTAACTTCAGAGATAAGATTACTGCGGGGAGAAAGGAAAGTTTCTTCTGAAGAGCACAGCCAAGAGTACAGACTATGATGTTTTTAAGAACTTTCTGTCCTCATTCATTCTCAAAGTCAATTATCTGACAGCTGTTCCCCCTTCCCCCCTACTTTGCACTCCTATTCTGAACTCCCAATGAAACTAGTTGTATACTCTCTGTCCAGACTGGGTTCCCCTCCCCCAGAGTGTGGTGACTGACTTTTGTTTTGTGTGAGTGTGTGTGTGTGTGTGTGGGGGGGGGGGGGGGGGGGGGATTGGTCACAAAGGGTGGGAGCGTGTGGAATGGGCATCTATGAGAAATCCATCACGGTCTACCTTCTCACCCCTTTCCCAGTCGGTGCTTTGTTCCACTTCCAAGTACTCAGTTGCAAAAGATAAGTGTAGCCTCTTCACAAAAGGCAGATACCACAACAGAAACCTGTGGAAGGAGAAAACGAGTTGCATTAGTCACACTCAGGTCTATGTCCAGACAAACTATGCACTGAGACAGCATCGAACATCAAATTATCCTCATGAAAACTGGTTGGAAAAACTACAATAATACAAATGTGTTTTGTCTTCAGCAACAGGTGTTTAGCCTGCACTTCAACACTGTGACAATGGATGGTCAGCTTTAAAGGTTAGAAGGCTAAACACAATGAGTTATGATTCAGATTTACTTTCTGACCAGTTACTTGTTGACATCTTTGTCCCACTGTAGTCTTCGCCTAGTTATATGACTCAGTTATTAGTTAGTACTGACTGGACTCTGCCTTAGACATATCAGATTTTTGGAGGAGCCGTACTTGATTTGGGACAGCAGAGGAAATGCTGCGCATTTAGTTAGGAGGTTACGCCATGGCCGACGATTTAGGTCGCTTTGAGCCACGCAAGAAATTTTCAAGTGCACACAAAAAACACACACACACGCTCACAGACAGAGCTAACAATTACTGAGATCACTGTATTAGTCAGCCGTGACACACACACACACAAACCCACGGGGGTGAGATCATGTGTCGGCCTCCCCGGTTTCATGAGATGTTTTACTTTTAATACGCGGTGAAAGTTAACGCGTCGTATCCGTGTTTTGGTGAAACAAAGCTGTAAAAGTTGCTCCCTGTGCCAGTGGCAGTAGCAGTCCAGTGTCTCCCCCCTTTATGGCGTACTAACTAAAACGCTTCACACTGCACAGGCGCACTTCGCCATCAGACACGCTTCAGTGAAACATAAAAATAAACTTACCGAAAATGCCAAAACAGCCCTTTATCCCCGGGGTCCGTTTGAGCGAGAAGAAGACAAAGGCAACGCGGAGCTTCCCCGCTGCCACTTCGCCCCCCTTTTTTTTACGGCTGAAGTTTAAAAGGAAGAGCAGGGAAACAATGCCGTCTGTCTGTTTGACCCTTGTCTTATTTATCACGCACCTCGACGGATTACGGGCGGGATACAAAGATGCGAGGCGACCAAGTTTGTCGCCTTTCGTGTGAGTTCAGTCGTCGGCTAATTTCTCTCCGCGGAGGGCACAAATCTCTCAATCCGTGAGGTCCCGGTCGGAATTGGAGTCGCCGTTACTCCGTCCTCCTCGGTCTGTCCGTTGTTGCTTTTGTTCTTTAACTGAGAAGTGTTTCCCCTGTCCGGCCAGATCGAGGCGAGGCGGAGCTGAGGACCAGGAAGCCCAGAAGGCCCAACCGACTCTCCCACAGTGACGGTGGGGTGGGTGTGCCAGTCTGGGAGAGCAGACCATGGATTGGAGGGAGGAGGCGCTTGTATAATAAATCCGTGGCAGTAGGCTAAATATTTTCACGTCAACCATCCACCAGCACAGCGCCCCCCCGCCCCCGCCCCCCACCTACCCCAGCCAACCCCTTTCCTCTCATATCAGGGCTACAAACATCTGATATGGTTTTCAATGAAATTCATCATCAACTCAAGAGTGAGTTATCAATCTACAGCCATAGCTACCACTAAGCATATTATATACATTTTCACATTTTCTATGCAGGTTTTTGGCAGTTTTAAACCGAGAATATATAAATATATGTTAACAATTTACATTTTCACATTTATTTATATATATATACAAACAATTTTAGGATAACTATATAAATAAATAAGCAAAGAAGACTATTTCCACACTATAAATTTATTGCTATCAGTATGGAGAAGGCTGTCAAACAACATGTAGACCTTAATTTTAGGAATTGAAACTTACAAAAAATAAATTTCAACCCTTAATTGAGCATTTAAGCAAAAAGAAAAATCCAAAGAATTTTAAATTGTGTTAGGGGAAACTCAGTACTTCTAGTGGCCCTGTATCAATGCCGTAAGTGTCACCAAAATTAAGACTCAAAGAGGTTTAGATGCACTGATACACAAGAAACAGTTTATAGCCTGTTAGATTTTTCTTTGTACTGTAACAAGACAGAAGTGTACGATCAGAAGCGTTTCAGCGATACTGTGTGACCTTGAGCAATACACTGAATTCAGATCAGCTTCAGACATGATGTTCTGTCACTGAAAATAAGGCAGTTGTATTTTAGTCATTTCCATCTCAGTCACAGGTAGCATGTATAATACACTGTTAATGCTAAATATTAGAATAACAAGAATTTCTCAAGGGATTCCACTTTATTAAAGTACATATCTTTGTTATGCTTACTTTGCAGAAAGGAATGAAAAGTGTAAACAGAAGCAATTAACATTCTTTTTTTTAACCAGTTGTTATTTGCCAGTCAAATACAGTAATAGTAGCTGTAGTGCTGCAGGTATATGCGTTTAATAGAAATATAACAAATAAAAGTAAAAATAGGTGCAAAAATCTGTAATTATGTTTCTAAAATTTGTAATATCAAGCTTTAGATGTTATACACTTTCTATACTACTGAAACATGACACTACATGTAATAATAATTCATATTTTCACACTGTGGCTTCACTCACAGCTGACATTAGTGTTAAAATACAGAAAAGATGCCAATGTATTATTCATGTTTACTTCATAGAATCATATTCATTAAGCGCTCACCAAGTTAGAATAGACAGATATAGTGATTCAAACAGTATTCCTTCAAAAAACTTTGTATATATACACACACACATTCACAAGGAGTTTGGTCAGTCTAAATGTCTGGGCACCAATAAGCAATCAGTAATCATTCTGATCCATAAACTTTAGCAAGGCGTTTATAGGTTTACACTATCAGTACTGCCACTTCAGTACTGACACAGGAAATGTTTAGAACCGGCCATTTGCCATGTTGAGCACAAAGCGTGGCACACGAAGGAATGAGGGGACAACAACTGAGAGCCAGGAGAAGTACGAGGCCTGGCTCAGGAGGAATTTTAGGGATGTGTAATCAGTTACATTCCGTCCTGGAAATAAGCAGAGGAGCAAAATGTTAAAATTAAGTGCTTGATTAACCAGTTAATTAGGTTATTTCAAAAAGTCTTCAAATGTTAAAGAATTAGTAAAGCAAATACAAATTTACCGTCAACATCTTTTAGCCCATAGCGCCTTGCCAGGTCACAATTCATCAGAACTTTCCCAGTCAGCGACATCAGATTTTTATCTTTCAAGCAGAGAGAAATCATATCAAAGGCTCAGTCTGAAAATAAACAAGCCTCCCTAAGATCAAATATGAGCACACAGTTACTCAAATGTTCACTCCTATAAAGCCTCTCTCGCTGACATTTACTGTCTCCATTTAACAATCTTCTCTGAAGTGAATACCATCACCTGCAGTGTAATCCTACCTTTTGCCAGGTTGACAATGCACTTCCCACTCAGTTCTGTGGTTTCTCCTTCGGCAAATACGTCTTTAAACTGTGGAAAAGAAAATCTAGAGATTTAGCAAAAAAACTGAGGAAGCAACCATGAATAAAAATTTGCTGTTAGACAAAACCCTACATTAGAATTTAATCCGGGTGGTGTATCGGTGTCCTGTATGAACTGAGACACCAGCTCTGTTTGTACTGCCCCCGGCCACAGGCTGACTGCAACCACTCCACTACTTTTCAGCTCAACAGCCATGTCAGCTGCCATCCTGTCACACTGGAAACAAACCAAAAACAGGTTTTTATAAATATAGTATTGACATCTAATTAAATACTACACGTACTGTGTTGGATCTTGATAACATAAATCCAGGACTTAATGAGTAGAAGTCTTACCGCAGCTTTACCAACTCCATATGGCACATTGAAGAGGTACCGCAGCCCTCCCATAGATGAAATGTTGACTATCAAACCTCGACCCTGAGCCACCATCAACCGAGACGCATACACAGAGAAGATATAGTGGCCCCTGTTGGACAAATAAAAGGGGAAATAAGTTAAATATTTGTTGTATTAGTTTAAAATAATCAAAGTGCTGGAATTTACAGAAAGCATCTCAGACTATGTATCACATCACTCTCTTTTTTTTTCTTTTTTTATTGTTGTGTATCCTGACAGAGCTACTACTACTGACAGGGGGAATTCCCACTGAAGTCAAGACCAAAGAAGACAAAAACAAGTTGAGCAACAGCTGATGTCTGGAAAAATGTCATTAGATACTAAGAACTGAGTAAGCCAACTGCTGACACTGACCGCGTCACCTTATCAGACATGACTAAGTATGACAGCATACCTGAGGCCTGTGTTGTTGATGGAATCCCAAATTGATGGATCAATTTCCCAGAACTTCTTGTCCATATTGTTGAAAATAGCCTGCAATAACACACCGCGTTTAGAGTTAAGGTGAATCACACCGAGGGGAGTTTGTGGTTGGTCCACTTGCCAGATGTTTCCTTACATTCCTTTAAGCTACACGGCTTTACTCTAAATTAACAGTACCACAAGTAACTTTACTATTTCATGTATGCAATATGCCAAGTGTCAGAGCAGTATACCTACATATACTCCTGCATAGGCATTGTTAACCAGGATATCCAGCCTGCCGTTCTGTTCACGTTTGATCCGTTTGAACAGTTCTTCAATGTCTTCATCATTTGTAGAATCACAGACAACGGGCACACAGTTCCCACCCCTCTCCTTCACCTGCGTTGAGCAGCAACAAAGACAGAAGCTGTAAATACTACAACTACTACTATGACACAACATAGAAAAACACACCTTTTAACTACAATGTTTTCTAAGTCATCCACCAGACACTGACAGGAAAGAGCCTGTTTTGTTTTTTGTTTTAACTAACAGCTATCTGATTTAGCCCTTCTCAGGAAATTCAGGTCCAAAACGTTACCTCTGCAGCTGTGTCATTCAAATTTTTCTCCTGGCGTCCGGTGATGTAGACGGTGGCTCCTGCCTCCGAAAGCTGGAGCGCTATTCCCCTGCCAATACCCCTGGAGGCACCTGTTACTAAACACACCCAGCCAGACAGGGACATCTTCTCTGGGGGCGAGGAAACAATACCACATATTGCAGGCAGTAAGCTCAAACATACCATGAATATCGGTCTGCGGGGAGTTAAATATGATCAAAGGTCAACTGGGAAATTCAAAAATAAATAAATAAAACTTACAACATGATTGCGTAAATGAAATTGTGTTATCACCCACCCAATGTCCACAGTTCATTTGAAATCTGTAATCAACTTATATTTGATATTTGGTCGAGTCATTGCGACAGAGCATTTTGAATGTGCAGCTGCCATGAACGCTGATATTATAAGAGTGATATCGGTGATTCATCAATGATAAGTTTTATATAACGATAATAATCGTTATATTAAAAAAAACGGAATGTAAACTTTGTCCAAGTCATAGAAGTATAAAACTGTATCACCACTATAAAATGCCATAGCAAACCTATTGCTAAATGTTATAGGAGATAAATACAACACAATAACACCACACTATAAAAGTTAATGTTGAGGTTGGAGGGGCGCTGATAACCACCAGAAACATGTTATGTAACGAGGTCGTTTCACTCATTCAAGACATTCTTCATGTCATAAAGTCCCGTTTTTCTCTTTCTTAGAATATATCAACTCGTTTATTCTTAACAACTCGATTTTTTTTTTGGTTTGAACAAGACATGTCTCGTTTTATTTAACCTTGTAAACTGGCGTCGTTTTAACAACTGGAACCTTTCGTAATGAAAGATTCAGTCAAAGATTTATAATGACTCTTAGGAGAAACTGTCGACTCGTTTACGCGATTTGATTAAATTATAATTCATGCTTACCAGTGGCCATGCTGCTGTTATTTAACAGTTGATTATGAAAAAAAAAAAAAGTTACACATTTACAGAATGTGCGAAAGAGACCACTACCTTATTCCACAGAAAGAGCTGGATCTGGTTGGTCAAGTCCTGAAAATAGCCCCGCGACCAGGAAACTTCACGGCTGATTCCTGCTGCTGCTCTAACGTCTAACAGAGCGGAGCGTCGAGTCGCTGTATTGTGAGCAATGTGACAGTTATACGGATACTAAGGAGCCTTATCTACTGCTCTATCGCGAGAAGGCGTCAGACGCGAGAATCCAGGTGACGCCGGAGATTCGCTGGTGCAGACTTCCGACTAAACGTGAGATAAACATATTTACAGGATCTGAGTGAGCCACAGACGCTCTGAGTGAGCGACACACACACACACACACACGCTGTTGTGCTAGTTGCTAACTGAGTAACAGTCAGATCCAAACAGACCGAGACTGATGTGGTTTAGCTGATCTCAGTTTACATAACGATGGGCAAAAGTCACGGTGTCACGTTTAATTTACAACAATGCACACACGATGGCGCTATAATTCTCCTAAAAATATGCAGCATATGAATATGCAGCATGAATATATCAGTGGATAGGCCTATATATGTATATGTATACATACACGCACAGATAGATAGATAGATAGATAGATAGATAGAGAGAGAGAGAGAGAGAGAGAGAGAGAGAGAGAGAGAGAGAAGACAGTGTAGTTCAGGGGTATGTTAAACGGCTGTAATATGAACATAAAGGACAAGTCTGCACGATTTCTGGTGTAATTACTGCTTCCCTGACCAGTCATTATATGCTGTACCTGCAATTTCACTGCTGACTTTACAGAGCTGATATGAATCTGTTAAAGAACCATTTTGAATGTCCAGGGTGATCTACAGGAACATGTGCTGTTCTTGCTGCCAAAGTAATGTTACTACAATCACAATCCTGCATTTTTTCTGTCCTAAAGTATGCATAACTAATTGTTCCCATGGTATCATACCCAATGTACTGTTTCTGTTGGTAGAGTAAACTAGTGAGTGTGTAGGCTACTGCCTTGGTTTGACATCAAGATTTAGCATAGTAAAAGGTCAAAAAGGTTTCCTCTTAAATCATTTGAATCAGTGGAAGAGGACGTGTGTTTTGTGTCTTACTTGTATATTGTTTTCATATCACCAATTAAATATATTGCATAGTGACTGGCTAACAGGGGCTTAGTGGGACAGAAGTGACTGGTTAAAACGGATCCTGAGAGAGAGCACCAGTTCTATCCTTGCATCAGACCTGCTGAATCAATATCATGTCATGTCAGTACTAACGGCATTAAACACAGTAGCATTAAAATTAGTCTATAGATATGAAATGTCTGGATTAAGGTTAGAGTTAGTTTTATGGTTAGAAATGTGGTAAATTTGGGGTTTAGTTAAGGTTTAAAGATAATATTAATATGTTAATATTGGGTTTATGATTACATACTCATTATGCATAAAACAAATCAGCAATATAAACAAATTATTGAATTATTATCATTATTACCTTTTTATCGCCTGAGTTCAGTATTAATGAAACAAATAATTTGTTACTATTGCCTAATTTACCATTTTTGTTTACTTATAGTGATGGACAAATGAATGAGTAGAAAAGATTTAGTCAATCATTATCAACAGATGAACTTTACGGGAAGCTTGTAGACACAACTGTAAACAGGGGGGAAAAAAACCCTCAAAGCCCTTTTTGAGCCAGATTAAGCAAATCTATTGTACACAATGGTGGACAATATCCTGCATCATGTTACTCATTTAAAAAAAGAGAGATTTACACATTAAGCAAAGTTGCAGCTCTAAATTGTTCATATTAGAGAGTGGTTCTCTGTCTAAGTATTTGCATTAGCCTTGTGACAGACTGGAAACTTGACTTGGGTGTATCTTGTTGAGTGATCCATTATGTGCTGGCAAAGGCCCTTGGTTTGTGTTTTGAATTGAAAAAGTTAGGATTAGGTTATTATCAGGTTTAGAGTTAATTTTATCACCTGTTGATTATTAACACAGAATTACACAAATGAATTGTTCCTTAGCATTCATTTAGTTCCCAGTTTGTCCAGTTTTCTAAACTTCTGGTTACTGATATCTCATAACACAGCAAGAGACCTTGAAAGCATTTCGTCACTCACTTTCAACACATGAACTTTACAGGAAACCTACAAAGAAAATATAGTTCTATTGTGTCTTTTTTCTTGCTTTTTGAAAGAAGAGCAAGCCAATAGCAGAATCATTTAATTTGCCAAGCACATGTTTAAAATTATACGACTCATAGGTCGTATTTCAATAATTCTTATCCATTCAGAGCAGTGGGCAGTGGGCCTCAGATTCCAGGGGGTTTCTTTTTGTTTTTAAAAGCAATGTCAGCCTACTGTTAATTGTATTTTATTTTTAGATAACAAAATTTCATACATTTTCATACACTACTGTAAGGTTATTAAAAGAAAACTGTACCTCGTCATTACTGAAGTTTTCACAGACATGTTCAAAGATGATTTGCCTTTGTGAAGATGAAACTCAACAGCTCTACAGGCCAGTGAAAGGGTGAAATACATTAGAATTTATTAAAGAACTAAAGCCATTCAGATGCTTCTCAAAGGTACATTACCGACATAGATTCCTTCTATTAAAACTCTTGAAAACTCCTGGTTTAATCATTAACCCAGTGTCAACAAAGGTGATTCAATTTCAACTTTAGGACTAAAATTCTGAGCTGAATGAACATCTTATTAATCCATGAATCAAAGTTTGTATTAAAGTTTATTTTTATAAAAGGCTTTTTGGTGTATTTAGTTAAACAAAGTATTTTCTTCTCCCAACTTGGTTGAAGACCTGTGATATTTGAACAAACTAATCTATACTGTTTCAGTCAACATACATTTTCGGCTTATTGTAACTTGATCAAGTTTACAATATTGCTGTTGTCTTTCTGTAGCACTGTATTAAAAGGGTTGTGTATCCCACATGTGCTGTGTTTGGATCCAAGGTCATCGTACCGTTAAATAAAGAAATCAAGTACATCATGTGTGTCTTTACATCATATTTTGACACAAGCAGAGGCCAAAATATCCCAAGCCACGCTCTAAAAACGCTTGATCCTACCCTTGATGCCCATAATGCAAAGCGATAGACTCTTTCTTTAGACCCTCTCTGCTTGGTATAACCTTAGCACTCTGACCTTGATTGATTTCTCTCTGACTCATCACTGTATTTGCTTGAAATAAATATAAACGTCTGCAAAATTGTAACCAATGCAACTCCCCTTTTGAGAAGCCAACGCCAACCCCCCCCCCCGACTTTCACAAGGATCCAGTGGTGTATAAAAAGCATTAGTGATTGTTGAACTGTTAGACACAAGCAGAGAGTTTTATGACAGCAGACAGTCAGTCAGTGCAATGGCTGCATGTTCTCACTTCATTTGGATTCCCCTGCTTCTGTCCTGTATCTTTCCAGCTTCTGACAACAGACATGGTAAGGAACAGCAATACATCCATTTTATGTTTAGTTAATAAGCAGCAAATATAATAGATATATATTTAAACCCTGACAGTTACAGTTGATTGTTGATGGTGATTTTTTTTCATGTTTTCTCAGTCAGTCTGCAGGGGTCCACTTTAATCAGCCGTACAGGACATTCAGAGGTGGACGACATCCTCTCAAAGATCCCAGTGAGTCCCCAGAACTGTGACCTATCAAAGAGGATAAATACATTCATGTAACAAATGTGCCAGACTTCATAGTTATATACACTGTTTTCTACCTTGTTTACCTCAGATAACACTACCAGAAGGAATTGATCCAAAGAATGTAAATATAACGGTATGTGATGAACACTTTTTATGGTTACTGTATTGTTAGTATGCTAACTCATCAAGATTCAAAAATCTTTTCTTTGTCACCTTTTAAATTCATTTCAAGTAATTCATTATATTTTTTACAGTCAATCTCTATCAAAACCTGTACTGGTGAGTGCTTCTTTATACTTATGTAGTACCTACCATATGTGCATGTCAAATAAATCATACAGCACAGTGTCGTTGTTTGTTTTGCTGGCTTAAAATTTAACATTGCTATCATGCCTGATCAGATGCAAAGGGACAGCTGATTTTGCTAAGCAGGCAACTTCAGGAGGCAACGCTCCACAACAGCCAACTAGGCAAGTATTTATTCTTTTAGGACTTGAGGTATTTTAATTATTAGGACTGTTCCTTTAATAAACTGTCACCTCTGCACTTTCTGACAGATGTGGAAGCCTTTGGGTTGAGGAGGGAAATCAGACTGCTGAAACTGCAGCTTGCTACATGCAGCTCGACAGCCTCAGCTATCACTAGCTGTAAGCTCTTCATTGTAAACCCCACTCTACATACAATATGAGCCACATGTGGACATGATACATCCAAACAAGTGCTAAAATGTGTCCCCTTGACCCCTTGACAGCTTATCAAACCCAGCTGCAGAGTAGAATGAAACAGCTGCTGGATACGTTTGATAGTGATACATTTCAGAGTAAGTTTACCGAAATAAAACGACTCATTTTTGTTGTTTATCACTTTTCAGCACACAGTTTCTTCAGATCCTTCATCGTGTAGTAACACATGGCTTTTGTTTTCTAGTTCTGAAAATCATTTCACTCACCAGGGAGGTGGAAATGTTACAGAAAAAGCTCAAAATTGCTGCTAATTCTTCTGAAACTACCCTTGAAACCCGAGGTGAGTGTTGTTTTATTGCTTTGCCCAACATCTGCTGGCAAAGTCTTTTTAATTTAGCACTACAAACTTCTGTTTCTGTCAATACAATACACCCCAGTATTACTGCTTGATGTTTTGTGTGCATTTTTTAAGCTAAAAGCCTGTGAATAAAAATGCTTCGTATCTAACTTTTGTCTTATAGTGCTAAAGAGTGAGCTGCAAAAGAAAATGATTGAACTGAATGATAAGAAGCAGCAAATTGAAGAAAGCCACACAAACTCAACACTAAGTAAGGACATTAAAAAAAAAAAAACACAGGACATTTATGGAACAGAATAAGATACTGATCCTTCTCAGTGAATTTATGCAGTAAAAAGTGGTTATGAACTGGCTGTTATTTGTGTTACTTGTTCAGTTCTTCAGATCATCTCACTGCAAAATCAGATTTGGGATTTAGAACAGGAGGAATCAAGAAGAGGAGAAACTAGTACTCAGCTCAGGAAGAGAATTTTGGGTACGTTGCTGTCTACCTGAAAGCTGACTGAAATATTTGCATGTTAAGCTTTAAAAAAAAAACCCTTCATTCAGGTACTTTGTTTGAAGCAAGACTGTATGATTTTTAGCAATAAAACACACTGTTGCTCAGTTCAATACACTCAGTGGTTTAGCTGCTACAGCCTTTCTAGGTCTAGTGTTACTAATGGCTAATATAAGCTAAAGTTGGCAAACATAAGGGAAATAATGCTATGTGACACATTAATGTGTCAGTTTGCTAACTTTACAAGTCTTCACCATTTACATTCATTCTGTATTTGTATTTCTGCTTAATCACGTCATCAGCTTTACAAGAACAGCTGAACAGGAAGATCAGTGAGCTCCGAGGCAAAGGAGATGCCACCTCAGCTAGTCAGTACTTCCACTCCATATCTGTTAATATTTTCTTTATAATTAATGATATTAACAAATCGGAATCTAACATTTGACGCATGTTCTCTGGTGGTCCTCCAGTGTTGCAACTGATTTCTGTGCACAGTAAGATTGCAGCGTTACAGAGGCTCATCAGTGTCCACATTGACAAATCCAGAGATAGCGCCACTGGTGAGTCCCTAAACATTGTGTCTTGAGATCTCATTGTATGACAGATCCAGTCCTATCTCATATCTCAGCTGTACAATGGCTTCATTCTTGTTTCTTTTTCAGATTACCAGAGGCAATTTAAGCAAAAGACTGAGCTCCTCAAAAAGAAGATTTTACAACTGAATCGTGACGAAAGTAACACAGAACTTAGTAAGTGTGCAGCTCAACACAGTGAGGTTTTTTTTTCTTGTTGTTGTGTTTACTGTAGCATTACTTTGATGTTGTCTTTCTTTTTTTTTTTCCAGCCAAGGAAATTCTGACTCTGCAGGCTGAAGTGGAGAATCTTAGACAGTTAATGTTAAACGCCAAAAAGACACGTGATTCCCAGATTGGAGGTGAATGAGCCTGGCACTGTGAAACTTGAACCTACTTAGATTTATTAAAAATGAAAGTCACACGTATGCTCATGTAATGTGAGAGTATGAAATAATAAACTATAAACAATAGTCTTAAAATATAATTTTAGTATAAGATATCTTGTAAACATTATATATTTATATAATAAATATATACCAATAATAAATATTACTCTAACAACAAAGTTAGAAAAGCATAAATACTTGTTTTTTTCATTCTAGAGCTGAGAGTTGCTTTGGAGGAGGAGAAGAAACAGCAAGAAAACTTACAGAAACAGCTTGAGGAAATAGACTATTCCCAGTCACAACTGAGTAAGTACATGTATGAAAAAGAGCCATACTGATCTCTGCATTTATACATTATAACTGTAGCTTAAAGTGAAGAGCTTACTATAATACAATTTTTATCTTGAAATACAAAAACATCCTTTCTCCACAAGGAACAAGAACAAATCACCCACATACAGCATACACATATTAGCTCCAAAAGTAGACGTCTGTACATTGAAGCTTTTTTTTTTACTTTGACCAGTCATAAAGATCATCGACATAATGAAAGAGGTGAGAGAGCTGGAGGATGATGAGCAACAGCAAACAACATCAACAAGCCAAGCCACCAGTGAGTCCTCCTTTACTAATTCTGTTGTTAAGTTCCTGCGGAAAAGCAGCTAAATTCAATGTCAAGCATTCTTTTCTCAAGACTATCCATTAATATCTATACTAAGTCAACAAGGAAGTACATATCTGTGGTACCCTCGTATGACAGGGTATGTTTATGTTGACAAAATGTTCCTTGCATTTTGTTCACTGTCACTTTCTCTTTCAAATCAAATGGGCATCAGTTTTGACTGACTGTTCATTACATTGTTTTTAATTAGCTCTTCAGGCTCTGCTACAAGCCAAAGAGAGGGAATTTGCCAAAGCTCAGGCTGACATAAAAGGTGAGTTTTTTTATTACGATTATTATAAGTAAGTTAAAGTTCCATGGTACAATTTCAGGTGAGAGCTTGATAACATGACTTCCTCTTTCCAAATGACAGAGCTGCAGAGGAAACTGCAGTTAAAGAGTGAAGAATGCTCTGGACTGGAGGAAAGATATGCATGTAAGCTTTAAACTTCAGACAAAGGCTCTGAAGATACATGTCTTAGTTTCAGGACTGATTTTATTTTATTGGTTTGTTTCTACCAGACGTAAAGAATGAATTAGAACAGAAGATTGCAGAACTCAACAGAACTGGAGACTCCAAAGCAGCACTCGGTGAGTAAAATCTCTCTATTTTAGAGAGGTGCTCAGTTTCTCATCTAAAGTTTTGTTTCAGCATTATAGACCACATACTACATTTTTACTCTGTTTTTCTGGTTCAGTTCTGAACGTGATAAACCTGCATGATGAGCTGCAGACTCTGAGGGATCTGATCTCAGCGACAAAAGACCCAGACAGCATCTCAGGTGAGTAACACAGTGAGCATTTGACACTCCAGCTTTGTGTCTATATTAACCATTTAGTTTTGCATTAAGAAATTTGTGTTCTTTAAAGTGATTCTTTAAATTCTCTCTGCTTCTTTTTGTCCCATCACAGAGCTGAGAAGGCAGCTAAAGGAGAAGGAAGCAGAACTGAACTCTAAGACTGCAGACATAGAGAGACTGATCCCCAACCCCAAAATAAGTAAGCTCACAGTTGGAGTCACAGTTTAAGTCCTAATCATTATTATTTTTAAGGTAAACTCATTTAGTCTTTGTCCCAGCCTTGGGACCTGGACCACATGTGGGTGACTCTTAATGTTTTTTTTTGTACGGTAGCTGTCTGGTCTCAGATTAAACCATCGCCTCTGAGTTCTTCCTTCAGTTCTTCTTCACTTCTGGAAAATGCCCAGTGTGCAGTCCCACTCGCTAATCGTGTTATTAGCTGTTGCCTTAGTAAATCACACACTAATTAAACACAGACTGCTGTACAACTTGGTCCTGTAATTTAATGTGTATAAATCTGACCCAGCGTCCCCTGGGTCTGTTGTAATGAACAGCGCTGAACTGTCTGGAATCGCCAGACTGTTCTGAAATAAGCAAACTCACTACATGTTTGTCTGTTACAGTTTTAACAATCATTGAGCTGCAGGATGAAATATGGGACCTTCAGAAAAAGGCTATCAACGGGACCACAAGTAACCGTGTGAAAGGTTAGTCTAGTTTAAATCCCAATTTCACAATTTAGAGTGAAATGATTTAAGCAGTCAAGCCAGAAATGACTACAAGTAATTTACATTAATAACAGTTTACTTCTTTCCAAGAACTCCAAGACAGAGTGGATGGTCTTATCAGTGAAATAGATGACCCAAACACAAATCTGAGTGAGTTTGAAATAACTGTGAGAAGTTCTTTTCAGTCTTCTAACAGTATCTCTTGGAGTAACTGACAGGTTTGCCCTCTCTGTTGTATTGTTCTTCAGTGCTGAAAATTTTGGCACTACAGAGTCAGGTGGAGCAGCTGCAGAGACAGTTGTCAGGCGTCCAAGTGTTGCAAGGCGCTCACGTAGCTCGTAAGTATCTCCAACAACCCTTTTCAAACCCCCCCAACTCTACAACATACTCACTTTTTTTTTTACAGTAAACAGAGAAGGTTACATCGTGTCTTGTCTTTCTTCACAGAACTGATTGAACTTTTGTGTTTTTAACTTTCTGATTTGTCTCAGAGCTCAGAAATGATCTGGCAGCTAAAAGGAGAGAACTGCAGGAATATGTCAATGAGGTCAATGAGAAGAATCAGATAAATGCTAGGCTGAGTAAGTAAAGTGGGAATATGGTGTTTACATTTATCATCAAGAAACACACTAGTCTAAAATGTACAATTCTATATAATATCATTTTTGTATTCCTCAGTTTTGACAGTCACTGATCTGCACAACCAACTCAGAAACCTCGAAAAAGAATGGCGCAATGATAACACAACATTTTCCTTAACTATCACAGGTAAGCATCTCATTCTCATCCACGATTGCTGACATCACTAAATGATTTTTGGCTCTTTGATAACCTTGAGCAAAACTGATTTTTCTAGAGCTGAGGGAACAACTGAGGGCAAAAAAGGTGGAAAACTCTCGTGATAAAGCTGAGATCCAGAGTAAGTTTTGATTGTTGTAGAATAATTAAGTTGCCGCCAAAACAAACAAACAAACAAACAAAAAAAAAAAACAGTGCTAAGTTTACATTGCATTGTTTTAAATCAGCCCTTAGGAATCTGCTTCAAGCCAAAGAAAGGGAACAGGCCATCGCTCAGGCTCAGGCCCTTGGTGAGTTGATTTTACTCAAATCAGATTGTTGTGATTAAGACTGCTCTGAAGGGAGACCTTTGATTACCTGGCTTTCTCTTTTTATACAACAGAGCTGCAGAGGAAACTGCAACTAAAGAGTGAAGAATGCTCTGGACTGGAGGAAAGATACGCATGTAAGCTTTAAACTTCAGACAAAGGCTCTGAAGATCCATGTCTTAGTTTCAGGTCTGATTTTATTTTATGGGTCTGTTTCTACCAGACGTAAAGAATGAATTAGACCAGAAGATTGTAGAACTCAACAGAACTGGAGACGCCAAAGCAGCACTCGGTGAGTAAAATCTCTCCTTTTTACGTGAGAGGTGTTCTCAGGTGTTCTCTCGGTTTCTCATCTAAATCTTTGTCTCAGAATTAAAGACCACATACTGATTTTACTCTGTTTTTCTGGTTCAGTTCTGAACGTGATAAACCTGCACAATGAGCTGCAGACTCTAAAGGATCTGATTGTGACCACAGAAGACCCAGAAAGGGTCTTAGGTAGGTAACAGTAGTCACAGTCAAAGACTGAGACTACAACTGTGTCTGTATTAACCATTTTTATAGACTTACAGACGTGAACAAGATCATTTTACTAGTCTCCAAGACTCAGTGACCCAAGACTCACCTTCCATTACTTCTGCTTGTCTCTGTCCCTTCACAGAGCTGCAGAGGCAGCTGCGGGAGAAGCAACAAGAACTGAGCTCCAAGACTGCAGACATACAGAGAATGATCCCCAGCCCCAAAATGAGTAAGTACACTGTGATACACCGTGATCATCTGGGTCACAGCTGAAGTCCATAATCTCCAGAGCTGTTGTCAGATTTGTCACCGCCCAAAAGATCAAGTTTGATGCTGGAGTTATAATAAGGATGAACATGTTTATTATAACTCCAGTACATCATCTTTAGACTGAGACAAATACTAATTATTGTACATGTGATCGCAGTTTGAGCCTGTAACATGCAAAAATCAATGTAGAATTTTGTGGATTTAGCATAAATACAGTTTGATTCGCAATTGGTGCCGCTGAGAGAATTATGGACTAACAAACAGAGTAAACAGGCATTTAGACTTTAATGTGGAGGACTTGTAAGACAGATTTGTGAGGCAATGAACCCGGTCACAATCACTGCTTGTTTGTTTCAGTTTTAACAATCATTGAGCTGCAGAGTGAAATCTGGGACCTTCAGAAAAAGGCTGCCAACGAGACCACAAATAACCGTATAAAAGGTCGGTCTGTTTTAAAAGTCAGTGATGTAGTTGAGAGTAACATGAAAAATGAATTCACATGAGCATAAGCTACATGAAAAACATTTTTTTCCTTTTCTTTGCCAGAGTTGCAAACCAGAGTGGATGGCCTCATCACTGAAATAAACGACAAAGGCAACGACAACACAAAACTGAGTGAGTGTCAAATAATCACAAGCAGAAAGAGCTGTCTGTCAGCGAGTCTTTTATGTTCCTTCAGTTTTTGTGGGGATCCTATTGCAGTATCTCTTGAATTAAGTTATATTCTGTTGTGTTGTGCTTCAGTACTGAAAATCATGACACTGCAGAGTCAGGTGGAGCAGCTGCAGAGACAGCTGTCAGACCTCCAGGTGATGAAATACACTCAGTTAACCCGTAAGTATCTCCAAGAAAATTTTACAGTTCCCAAGAAATTAAATCATGACCTGATTGTTAAGGTTGTCAGTAATGTTGTCTTTATTGTGTCCTGATATTCTGCATTTAACTAATAAATATATTTTACCTTCTTTAAATTTGCCTCAGAGCTCAAAAACGATCTAAACACCAAGAAGAATGAGCTACAGAAATATGTCAATGAGCTGAATGAGAAGAATGAGGCGAATGCCAGATTGAGTAAGTAAAGAGGGAACATGGTGTCTACATTGAGGAAATAATCTAAAAGGCTTCCCAAATATCGTATGTTCTTTCTCTGTTCCTCAGTTCTGACAATCACTGATCTGAACAACCAGCTCAGAAACCTACAGGAAGAAAAGCAAAATGACGGCCAGACAGCTTCTGCTACAATCACAAGTGAGTGTCTCATTTTCCTTTGACTTTACTGAAAACATGTTTTAGCTGTGACTTTTTTTCTGAAGCTGAAACGTCACCTTTTTTTTTTAGATCTGAGAGAACAACTGACCGTAAAAGTGGAGGAACACCTTCGTGATCAGGATCAGATCAAAGGTCAGTTCAGGTCCGATGTGTAACGTTTCTGAGAAAGAAATAACAACAGATAATTCATTTGAATAAGAATGTGTTGTTTGTACCAGCTCTGGAGGATAAACTGAACCAGACAGAGGCACAGTGCTCCGATCGGGAGCAGAAAATTAAAGGTGAGTGTAGTCTCCACTGACTTGTTACTTACTGTCCCTACTGGTCAGCAGTGTGTGAAAAACTTTGAACATCTTTTTTTGGTTGTCTTTTTTACATCTATGTCTAAATGATCTGCATGCAATAATATGAAATGGGCTCTTTTATGGACAGTGATAGGCTCAAGTGTTTGTGATTGTGGTTTGAAAGGCAAGTGAACAATAAGGAGAAGAGAGGGCAACCCTGGTGAGAGCTTGAAATAGAAGACTTTCAGATGATTGATTCATTTCAAAACCTACAGCTATGGGGTTAGCATAGAGGCACATGTCTTAGAAATAAATCATTCACACTCCTCAGATAACCCTGTTTAAGGGATTCAAGTGTTTTCTTTTCATCTGAGGAAAGACTAGCTTTTACCCTAATAACCTGATCTGTGAGTGGGGCCATGAGCTGTCGTGAATGTGTCCTTGTAGATCTGCAGAATGATCTGGATGAGAAAATGAAGGAGCTGGAGACCCAATCTGATGGTGTCACTTCACTTGGTAAGTCATGGATCTGTATTTCTGGTTTTCTCATTCACCAAATGTAATTTCTAGCCTCTCAAATTTTCCCTGCCCAGTAATGTGCGAGTGGATTGCAGTTTACATCGTAGTTTACGTAGGTGGTGAAACTAAAATTCTCTGGTTCCCGTGAAGAAATGTAAATATGTGGGAAACTCAAGGATTTTCTTAGATACACCTTCTCATTTTCTTTCTGTTAACTCATGGACAAAACAGACTTCACATGTGACTGGAGCTGATTGTCGGTGTGAATGCAGGAAATTGTTTATTTTTCTGTTTTGCATAGAACGTCTTAAAGATGAGGAAGAATTTGAATATTGTCCTTTAGTCTAACTGTTTTTAAATATGATTCTTTCAGCTCTTCAAGTTTCTACATTAACCCTTCAGCTGGAGGAGTTAAAGAGACAGCTACAAAATACTGATTCCAAAGCCAAGATAAAAGGTCAGTGTGTGTTTCATTGTCAGGTGAATAAAGTGGATGCACAGAAAAATGGCACTGATAAGCTGAATAATGATCATCATGTTGAGGCCTGTAAATTCTGTCTTTCCTCCACAGAGCTTCAAAAACAAATAGAAGAAAAGAATAACGAGTTGGCCAAAAAAACAGAGGAGCTGAAAGCAACAAGCACCCAACCACAAAGACGTGAGTAGAACATGCAAGTTTTACAGATCGCTCATGTTTGCATTGATTAACAACCCCATAAAAGCATCAAAATCACAGACTAATACCGTACACATTGTTGATATAGGAAATTGTACATGCTGGAACAGGATAACACCAGTTAATGCTGGTTTAATGTGTAACTCTTCTTTCAGTTCTACAGATTATCTCAATACAAACAGAGATAGAGAAATATGTGAATGTGGCAGCAAACGACTCAGATTATGCCAAGATTAGAGGTGAGTGACAGAACCTGATCTGCCTGTTCTGAGGACTCTAGACCAATAACACTGTATAACATCTAAAATTAATTAAGAAAATAAATCAGACACAGGTGTCTCATTATATGAAATGATGGTTTTCTATGTCTCCTGTCTGCAGCACTCCAAGACCACTTGAATTATCTGATTGATGGAATTAAAGATGAAGACAACGAAAATACCAAACTGGGTGAGTCATCAACAAAATAAGAGTAAAATGAAATGGTTCTGTCATTGCGGATCATGGTCCTGTTTATCTAATCCAGCCTTTCTGCTGTCAGTGTTTAAGGTCTTGTCTTATCAAGATGAAATAGCAAAGCTGAAGAAGCAAGAAGAGAGTCAGACCAAAACTCTGTTAGAGAAAATTAAAGGTGGGAAGCTGTAGGAACTCCTCAAATTTATTATGAATACATTTTCATCTATTTTGAAAAATCAAACTATCCATTCTGTGTCGCTTGAAGAACTGGAGAACGAACTGGAAGACATCAGAAATCAGATAACAGAGAAGACGCTGGAACTGGACTCAAGTGATACAAGGATTACTAATCTGTGTAAGTGTTTTGGTGAGAAAAGAAAAAGCGGGAAAGTGATTAATTCAGAATACTAAAAGTAGCTTGTTTTGATGTTTGTTTGTTTATTTTTTAGCCGCTCAAATTATGGAGCTTCACCAGAAAATCAAACCACTGGAAGATGAAATATCATACCTTAAAGAAACAAATACTGACAATCTTTCAGGTAAAGAACAGAAAGTGACAGTTTGATTGTAATATACAATAAAGTACTGCAGGCACAAATTCTGATTTTATGATTTTTATATTTCATTAAACTATAAATCATTTTCAGAGCTTCAGAACAGACTGAGTCTGACAGAGAAGCAGCTGCAAGACAGTGAACTTCGACTCAAGGATTCAGATGCAAAGAATTTTAACTTGAGTATGAAAAATTCCCATTTTTCTGATGTTTCATGTCATGTTGTTTGCTTCCTTTAAGCATGAAATAACATTGCATCTGTGTCTCCACTAGTAATGGAGATTGCTGATCTGAGGACACAGCTGAAAAAGGCTCAGAGACAGACATCCAAAGCTGCTGAAAAAAATATCAATGGTTTGTCAATCAGTTACTTTCCTACTGTGTTCATCCCACAATTAGTTTCCATGCAAGCTAGAATAGATGTTTTAAATATTCCGAACACTAACATGTGATGACTAACATCCTTCAGTCTTCTTCATTTTCCTGGGATCCTGGTGAAAAAAAACAAATCTATTTGGTTTTTCATAGAGTTGTGGTTATTTTTGTCTTCTCTCTCAGAATTGGAGCAACAACTTCAAACACAACAAAGAGAGAACAGAAAACTTGAACATGCAAATAGGGGTGAGTACTGTACACTGTAATGTCTTGAATAAAGTTTGCGTTTTGGGAACGATGCTCATGGCTAAGAAACAGTCCAGGATATGAACCCTCATAAAACTACAAGAAGCCGCTTTTACACACTTACACAGAATAAACAAATGAGATATAACGTGTTAATTAGTCATGTGTAGAGGTGCTGGTTGGTGGATTTTTTATTTGCTTTGGACAGAGCCAGGCTAGCTGTCCCCCACTCTTTCCAGTCTTTATGTTAAACTAACTGGAGGAATCTTCATATTTACCACACAGACATGAGAGGGGTGTCGAATCTCAGCAAGAAGGCGAAAAGACTCATCTCTCAAAATGTTTAGCTATTCCTTTAAATCTTGTCCTTGACATTTACCATGTTGGTTGGTGTTCCTCTGTTTCAACGTCCTCCCTTTCTCAGACTTAAAGCAAGAGGTCAAAGAACTGAAAACATGCTGCAGTGAAGACAGCATCCATTGTGAAGGTGAAATCCCCAGTATGGGCTTATTATCATTCTACACATATATCTGTCCTTGGCGTCCATTTGATGTAGTTTTTGAACTGAATATTTCATCAAACAGGCTTACAGAGACAACTGCAACAAAGCCAGGAGGATGCGGACCGCCTGCAGCAGCAGCTGCAAGACAGGGATACCTACATCGAACAGCTGCAGCAGGAGCTGAAAAACCAGACCGGTGAGAATAACAAACTGCAGCATGAACACAGCAGCATATTCACCTCTTTGCTTATACATAAAATAAGTAAATTCAAGCAAAACATACAACCCCAGTTCCAAAAAAGTTGGGATTATGTATAAAACTTAACTAAAACAATGAAATAATTTGCTAATCCCTTTTTGATGATCCAGATTTGAAAACAGTTAAAAGAGGATATATATAAAGCTTTATCTTATCACCTTCATTGATTTTTGTAAACATATGCTTATTCTGATTTTTTTTCCCCAACAATGCATTTGGATAAAGTTGGGACAGGAGCAACAAAAGACTGAGATAGTTGTGAAATGCTCAAAAATACATAGAACATTCCACAGGTAAACAGGTTCATTGGTGACAGGTGATAGTATCATGATTGGGATTGAAAGGGGCATCCTTGAAATACCCAGCTGTTCACAAGCGAGGGTGGGTTTGCCGCTCTATGAAAAACTCTGTAGGTAAAAAGTCCAGCAGCTTAGGAACAACATTTCTTGCAACACACAATTGCAAGAAATTGAAGGATTTCACTATTTACAATCTATAATGCCTGTGACCTTCGATCCCTCAGGCAGCACTGTATTAAAATCTGACCTGCTTGTATAAAGAATATTGCAACATGGGCTCCGGAACACTTTGGAAAACCACTCAGTAAACACAGTTCACTGTGTCTACAAATGAAAAGGACCATCCAGACCATCCAGCGCAAAGTTCAGAAGTTAGCATCTGGTGATGGTATAGGGGTGTGTTAGTGCCCATGGCATAGGTAACTTGCACGTCTGTGAAGGCACCATTAAGGCTGAAAGGTACTACAAGTTTTGGAGCAGCATATGCTGCCATCCAGACGATGTCTCTTTCAGAGATGTACCTGCACAATCCAGGAAGACACTGCAAAGCCACATTCTGCATGTGTTACAACAGCATGTCTTCGTAGTAAAACATGCCTTTGTCGCAACTTTTTTGGAATGTGTTGCAGGCATCACATTCAGAATAAGTATATAATAATAAAACAAACAGAACAATAAAGTTTCTCTATTTGAACATTAAATAACAGAAATATTAAATTATCAACATCATCAAATATCACAGAGGAAAGGTAATTGTTAAGTTAAAGCAGAGATTTTAATAGTGGCATCCTGTACCCTTGAGATCCAGTGTGTAATTTTTGATCAAACAGACTTAGAGAGACAACTGCAAGAGACCCAGGACAATGCTGATAACCTACAGCAGCAGCTGGATAAGAAGGATGACATCTTCACTGATCTGCAGCAGGAGTTAGAAGCACTGGCCGCGGAGAAAAACAAACTGCTGGACGACTACAACGGTAGGTTCAACCCCCTGGATATGCTCATACACACAATCAGTCGATTCATCCAGTATAACAGGGGAGAGGTAGCAGCTGCTCCGATGAAATGTGTGAACCTTGCTCTTTTCTGTTTTAATGCTAGACCTTCTAAATGAGAGGAACAAACTTGAGGATACTGTACAAGGTAACTATTAGTTCTGTTCAGCAAAGTGCAGTGAATACACTGTGATATTACTACCACCCCTCCACCCTAAAAAAAACAAACAAAAAACGTGCTGTTCTTACTCTCTCCCCAGATCTTCAAAACAAATTACAGGATGTGGATGAAAAGACGATCTATACCAGTGAGTCACACACACACACACACACACACACACACACACACACACACACACACACACAGTCCATTTAATTTCATTTACATTTCTATTTAGTTTTATCATTGAAATCCTACAGGATAAAAAATATAACCATGAATCTAACTGTACAACTGGCTCTAAAGGTGCACTCCACCAGTTTCACACATTAAGTTCAGCTTACTTTGTTAGGGCTAGTTCTACTCACCCTGTGATAAAAGTTGAAAAATATTTTCTGTGACTCTGAAGGAGCTTTGTCAAGTCTAGGAAAATAAACTTCAGCTTGAGTTTGGAGACAACAAATGTTTAACAGAGAACCTGCATTGAAAACTGAAATGTGGCATAAGATGGCCTCTGCTTGTGTTTTGATGTCAAAATATGATGTAAAGACACACATGATGCGCTTGATTTCTCTGTTTACAGGTAAGACGACTTTGGATCCAAACACAGCACATCCAAGGATCGTTCTGTCTGCAGATAATACTGAGATGTCCACTAGTGAAGAACTACAAAATGTCAGTGACAACCCAGGCCGGTTTGACGTGGTTCTTGCTGTCCTGGGCAAGACTGGCTTCTCAGCTGGCAGACATTACTGGGAGGTGTCTGTAGCTGGGAAGCTTTGTTACCACCTTGGGATGGCCAGTGAATCTGCTCCAAGAAAGGGAACAGTTACATTCAATCCAAGAAATGGCTTCTGGACTATAGTCCTGAACAAACAAGGCCAGTACAGAGCTATTGATAGGATACCTGCTTCTATTCCAGTTGAGACGCAGCCTCTTACATTGGGTATTCTGCTGGACTACAAAAAGGGACAGATCTCTTTTTACGACGCTGGTGCCAGATCTCATTTGTACTCGTTTACAAGTCAAAAGTTTACAGACAAAATCTATCCATTTATCAATTTTTGTGTTGAGGATGTCGAAAATCAGACTCCAATCGTAATACTTACTGCTGGATCAACTGACTGGATAAAATAAGGACCTGTTCAAGTTAGGTTTTGTCTTATGTCAAACCTTAGCAATGTAGCTCATTTATTATCTCAGTAGGTTGTAAAATAATTCCCGTGAATGCAGAATAGTTCATTACATATACTTCTGTTGAATGTTTCAGACAAGAAAAACACAGCAAATACAAAACAATGCATTCTGTTTAATCTTTTATGTATAAAAAAGGATGGATCCATTTGTCTGTATCGTTCCAGGCGATTTAATCAATGAGCCCAGAACAGAAAAAACAAGAACCAAAACAAAACCTGTTCATTTCAAGTCGCCGCTTCACTCATTAAACAAAAAAAGTACTGCACTGAGTATAAAAAGTGTTATAACGTGATGCAGCCCTGGAGAACTGAGTGTAGGAAACGGAATAAAAACAGCTTGAACTGAATGAACATTTCTCTTCTTTATATGAAATGGTTTACCTTCAACAATAAGTCACGCACATTTCTCATCTCACATCTAATACACATTCCCCACCTCGTGTCACCTCTTCAACACATTTTGTTATAACCACTTGCTTTTCTATCACAGTGCAAACATTGCTCAGTCTCTTCCTGCTGTTCCGGCTACACTGTTATAAAAGAGGGCCACAAACACTGGATCTCGTTCTTCCAGCATGTGCAGGAAATGATTCCTCTCCTCTTCTCCCCATGATTCAAACCACTGGGTCCACAGACGCAGCTGGCACTCAAAGATGTTTGGTAGTCGGTCTTTAACCTGGTCAGGGTGCAAACACAAATAGCAGTTGTTAGATGTCAGCAATGATATAATATCACTCTCTAGATCATTTGGTTAGAATAGACAGTGCATAAAGTACCTCAAGAGTACTAAGTGCATCTAGGAGGGTACAGACTTTCCCGGGCACAGCTTTCCCAAGCAGGTCCTGCAAGAACCGCTCCCTCTGAGTGGCGGTCCAACCCTGGAACCAGCTCAGGACGCACCGCTGCTCTTGGAGGGTTACATAGGAGATGGGCTCCGGCTCTCTAACCTGACCTGCACTCGGAGAAGCGCAGGACAGGCTCTCAAGGCTGGGGGGGCTGGTTACACCCTGGGGAGCTGGGGGAAAGTCCTCTGGGCTGGGATTGCAGCAGCCGGTAACACCGGTCCACTGTTGTGTTGCCATGGTCGGTGATCCCTCTGTTGGACCAATGAGTCTGGACTGACTACTACACTGTATGTGGCTGTGAGTCTGACTGTCAGTGGACTGCTGTTACTGCAGCAGATTTACGCATTGACTGACATGATCAAACCACGAAAATTTTGGAAAGCCAGATTTGTTAGCCCGAGAAAAAAAACAGTTACTCCTTTGCTGTAAGTAAACAAAAATGCTCCAGTATGGGTATAACGTTATTTAGCTTAGCGTACATCTAAGCAAAGCCACTGACTAAATGTAAAGTCAGCATCACAATTAACTGTTGTGTGTACCCATGTTTTTAAAACGAGTTAAATCACCGTATAACTGAAGTACAGCGATGTTGGACGAAAGTCGCTAATCCTGCCAATAAACATATACAGGAAGAGTACGCAGTTAAGCAGCTTTGTTATGTAGGAAATCAAGCTTGCGCAGATTTTGCGCAAAGTTCGTTGTTGACCAAAAATAAAAAACATTAAAACCAAATTTTGGCTATAATATATAAAATAAATGAACGTAATACTACTAAATGCAAATTTAATATTTTCTGGGCTTAACATACCGAGAAACATTGTGTTTGTTTGATATTTAATTAGGGGGAAGTCGTCGACGATGACGTTGGGTGGAGGAAGGCGTTGCTCGTCGCTCTCGCTGGGAACTGACTAGAGGAACGGAAAATGGCGGACCTCGAAGACGTTACGCTGGACGGGAGACCGCTCCAGTCCCTTCGAGTAGCTGATTTAAAAGCTGCTCTTGAGGAGAGAGGACTCTCGAAAAGCGGGCAGAAGAATGCTCTCATTAAAAGGCTCAAGGGGGTGAGTTCTGCTGTTCAGTACCGTACCACGGCTGCTGTGAGCTAACGTTAACGATGAGACGGGCTGATGCTCTCTTGAGGGCCGACAACTGAGTATCGTTACTGCTGAGCAGCGTAGTAGAGTTATGGAGGTTGACGACCACGAGTCAACTGGAAACGCGTTTATTCCACTACGCTGTGGTTTGAGCAGCATGTTCATCGCGCAGAAACGTACCTACCGTATCACGAGCGGGACTTCAGACAACTTAGTGGCTAATTTGAAAGTGTGTGATAGGCTGATGTTGTCCTGTTAGCTCGTTAGCTCTCCTGGCTAACGCCGTGAGTTGAGCGGTGGCCTTAGCGACTGGCTCGCTCTTGTGTATGTTGCCGTTAACAGTGTCCGTCCCGAGCACTGCTGGTGTGCATGAGTTTAGCCGTACTGTTGACGTTACACCAGTTATTTAGTTGCTCGACAACTTTTATCGGCTAACACCGAACGGATAAGAATGCAATTTATTTTAATCGACAGATTTTTCAATGTTCCGCCAAATTTGGGGACAGTGTTGCTCAAAAATGTGTCACAGGCCCGCGAGCTGCCATTGGTCCTGTATGAGCTAGTTTGTTTACATTGCGACAGGTATTCAACCTTATCTACTCGGCCATGAAAGTTGGGCCATTCTTTTCCTTTCTTTTTAAACTGGGTTGTCCGCTTATTATTTCTTCCCTTAATTGCGCCATGAAGGCAGCAAGTGGTGTTTACATTGGCTTTTCCATGTTCATTTTTTAAAATCCCAGTACAGCGTTATGTCTCCCTCGTCTTACTTCTAAAATCTAAAGGCCGCGTTATTCATTTGCAGACATGTAACTTGTTTCTGCATTGTTCCAGATTAAGCGCTGTCAGAGTTAAAAAGTGGAAGTTCTGATTGCACAGTTGCATACAGTTGAGGCCTGACGCTTCCAAAGGCAAACCACTGACCTGAAAATGTAGATTTAATCTAATATAATCACGTGTTGTTTGCTTTACTGCTTATCACTGACCGGGATTTTTGGGGGTTGTGCTATTATTGAACATTCCACTTTTTTATATCCTAGGATGTGGGTTGCAGGGGAGATAATATAAGCAGCAGAATAGTACAGATGCTGCATGACTAACAGTGAGTGTCAAGACAGAGATAGATGGACACAGCAAAGTGTTTAATTTAAAATGTGAAAATTTTAAACATAGTTAAATCCAGCACCTTCTGGTTGTAGACATTATTCTCAGTCTGGTTGTAGACAGTCTGGCTGGTGAGTTGTGTTGCCCACTAGAGTCTGATTGAACTGTATGACCTTTAACATGTTGCTTTTTTTAAACTTCTGGTCTGGCAAATTTGTTGTATGTCATCCTCCTCTATTTCTCCAGTAGTTACTGTTTGCTTTCACCTTGAAGTTATATTAAAAGCAAAATTCTCCAAACCTAAATTGTGTAAGCAAGAGAGGCAGTGATGCCGAACAGTGTTTGTCCCATCTATGCTGATGGCATAGATTATAGCACAATTTCCTGCTCTAACAATTCTGAAAGAATACCTGCATGTTATTTATTGTGTATCTATTTGCAATGAATGAAGTCAGTATCTTGTTTTAATAACAGGCTCTCATGCTGGAGAATCTGCAGAGGACCTCCACCGCTCACATTGGACTGCAGCCAAACTCTCAGGTTAGTGTCTCCAAGATGCTTTTATATTAATTTTAAAGGTTGAAGGTTCTTCATTTGTAATTACCTCTTACATAGAAATGACATGTGACTTAGCACAATTCTCCTAAATGCCTGCAAAAAGAATGTGCAATTGGCCTTGAAGACTTTTAGATTTAGATTTAGATTTTTAATGGTGTCTCTGAATTTAGATTGGTGAGGAAATGAGCCAGAACAGCTTTATCAAGCAGTATCTGGCTAAACAACAGGAGCTCCTGAGGCAGCGTCTGGAGAGGGAGGCTCGCGAAGCATATGATACAAATGGTAAGTGTTGGTGAGCTTCTCCACTGCAAATAAGTCAATTACTGTACTCATATTTAGTCATATGCAAAACATTTTTGTGATTTTATTTATTTGTCTTTTGTAAACAGAGCAGCAGGACCACACAGAAGTTAACAATAGTACCTCATGTCCTCCTCCACCCCAGGTAGGACCTTTTTTTTTTTTTTTTAACCCATGGCAATTGGTCATGTTGTTAGAATTGTGCCAGGTCATTGACATGGAATAAAACTGGCATAGTGCTATGACAAACTAAGTCTCAATTCTCTTTCTGTTCTCATCAGGATGTCACACCAGCTTTGGCTGAGCAGCACAAGCCACCTGGTCCCTCTGGTGGAGATGGGTTGTTTGGTGCAGGGAATGAGGGAGAGGGTAACAGGAACCAGGAGGCTGACATGTCTGGTCCTCCTGCATCTGGCTCTGTGGCCATGCGTGTTCCTGGTGGTGAACCCCGGCCAGAGAGGGGTTCTGCGTCCAGAGAAGTTGCAGCTGACAGCGACGATGAGGACAGCGAGGATGGAGAAGAGGATGGTGACGATGATGATTGGGACAGCGGTGCTCGGAGGAGAAGCCTCAGAGAGCCAGCCAGAGTACCTGCGACCAGAGAGAGGTCTGGAGCATCCTGTCAACCCCAGCAGCAGCAGCACATCCCTTCCCTTTTGTCCCCTCAGCTCCGCCAGCCAACACCTCCCCCCTCCCCTCCTCCAGAGCTGTCATTCCCCTTACCTGACACCCCTAAACAGAGTCCCCCTAGTCCAGATGTAGCCCCAGCTAGGCACTCACCCAGTACCTCCAGCTCTGGTTCCTCCAGCAGTGGCAGCCGCAGTAGCAGCCCAGAGCCACAGAGGAGTGGACATGCTGAGCGCAAGCCTGGCCCGCTTACCCTTCTGGCACGTAAAATGGAGTCGGAGGGTGCTTTCTCTGGAGCAGTTTGGCACGGCGGCGAAGGGGAAGGCGATAGGCAGGATAGCAGTTCGCCATCAGCTACATCGTTTCCTGGCAGAGGTCCTCCGGAGGGTCTGGTATCTGCCATTACTCACACAGCCAACACTGCAGGCCATTTGCCATTTCCCATGATTCCAGGCACCAACCAGGGTGTCACAGGAGGACATTCGGCCCATATTCAAGTACCTGTGAGTGTGCTGAAGGCCACTGCAACAGATGAGAGGGACAGAGAGAGGGTCTCTGAGATAGAAAGAGAAAAGGCCTTTGAGCTGGAAAGGCAAGAAAAGCAGAGAAAACTTGAGCAAGAACGTGCAATGGAGGTAGAGCGGGAAAGAGTTCTTGCACTAGAGAGAGAGGAAAGGCAGAGGGCTTTGGAGAAAGAGAGAATTGAGCGACAGCAGGCCTTAGAAAGAGAAGAACGAGAAAAAGCTTTACAGCGGGAGAGGGAACTTGCTCTGGAGCGAGAGAGGCAGGAGAGGGAACTAGCCTTGGCTAAAGAGAGGGAGGAGCTGGAGAGGCAGAAGGAGCTCGAAAGACAGAGGGTCCTAGAGCAAGAACGTTTACAGAGAGAAAGAGAGGAGAGGGAGAAGCGAGAGAGAGAAGAAATGGAGAGGGCGATTGAGCTAGAAAGAGCAAGGGCTTTGGAGAGGGAAAGGGAGGAGAGAGAAAGGGCTCTTGAGCAAGAGAGGTTGGAGAGGGAAAGAGTGTTGGAGGCTGAGAGAAAAGAAATGGAGAGGATTGAAAGAGAGAAGGCTTTGGAGCAGGAAAGGTTGGAAAGGGAAAGGTTAGAGAGGGAGAAGGCTTTAGAGCAAGAGCGAATAGAGAGAGAGAAAGCCCTAGAGCAAGAGAGACTAGAAAGGGAGAGAGCCTTGGAGCAAGAGAGGATAGAGAGAGAGACAATTTTGGAGAGGGAGAGAATTGAGAGAGAGATGGCCTTAGAGCAGGAGAGAATTGAGAGAGAGAAAGCCTTAGAGCGAGAGAGAATAGAAAGAGAAAAAGCTCTTCAGCAAGAAATGTTGGAGAGGGAGAGAGCCCTAGAGCAAGAGAGGTTGGAGCTTGAAAGGAAGGAAAAAGAGAGAATTGAAAGAGAGAAAGAACTGGAGCGAGAGAGGATAGAGAAGGAAAAGGCCTTGGAACGAGAAAGGGAGGAAAAAGAGAAGGCGGAGAGGGAGGCAGCTCTGGAAAAGGAGAGGATGGAGAAGGAAAGAGCTGAAAAGGAGAGGAAAGAAAGGCTGGAGAGGGAGAGAGCTCTAGAGCAGGAGAAACTTGAAAGGGAGAGAGCTTTGGAGAAGGAGAGGAAGGAGAGAGAGAGGGCTCTGGAAGAGGAGAGGGAAAGGGCTTTGGAACGTGAAAGATTAGACAAAGAGAAAGCCATACAGAAAGAAAAGGAGGAGCAGGAGAGGGCTCTGGAACAGGAGAAGGAGAGAGCTAGGATGGCTGAAAAGGAGAGGGAGAGTCACCTCCCTCCATCCAAACGTGGCCGTGAGATTGGTCTCACCCCCCTGCCCACTCCTCCTCCCCTCTCCACAGGGCCAGCTAGAAAATCTTCGACTGAGGCAGGAGAGCAGGAAAATGTCCATGCTCCAATGTCCTGGAGTGAAACCCAAGCAGCAGAGTCCGGTGCACCCATGTCACCAACACCTCTGTCACCACAATCCTCATTTAAGAAGTTCCGGTTCTTAAGGGACTCTCCACTTCAGCCCCAATCTTCCTCCGCTTCCATGGTTATCAAGCGGCCCCGTACCTTCTCTGATACCCCCCAACCTCGGGCTTCACCTGTCTTCTCCCCCACCGGTTTTGGGGAACGACAGCAGGAAGGACACCAGCTCTCTGCTGATCAGGAAGGTCCACACTTACCGACAAAACAGGAGGTTGTTGCTGGACCACCGGGATCCGTTGGGATCCAGTCCGAGAAGGAGACAACTGCTGGCACCACAGCGAGCCAGAGCTCCACAAAAGAAGGGCCCACAAGCCTCGTATCAGAGGACAAAGAGCAGGCAGATTCAGTGAAGACTGAACGGGCTGCCAAGGAATCCACCAAAAAAGCAGAAGTGGATGAAAGCCATCGTCCTTCAAGCCCGGTGCATGCTGCACAGAGGAAGGGAAGAGATGCAAAGAAAGACGAGAAGCAGACAAGACAAAGATCATCGTCTAATGATTCCTCTTCCTCAGAATCAGACTCTGGGTCCTCATCATCTCGGTCCTCAAGGTCATCCTCGTCTTCTCAAGAGGAAACTTCCTCCACCTCCAGAGGCAGAAGGGTAAGTGGTCTAAAAGGAACTTCTTTCTCTGTCCTTTACATACACATAGATAAAACTTATGTATTTTTACACTGATGAGCAGAAAAAAACTTGTATTGATGTAAAGTGAAATCATCTCTAGTTTGTTACTGAAATTGGCATAACAAATTGAATGTAAATCACATGTGTAATCAGGGATCCCAGGACGTTGCGTCTATCCATGCTGGTGTTTCCACCAGGTGGATTATGCTGAATTTCCACTGAGTTTGGTTAAAGGTGTTACAGGGACTCCACAATGTTTATTCACCTGCGACAGGCCCCTGTGTTTGCAGTTTTAAGCACCAAGGCAGCCAGCTATGCATAATATTACTTCAACAGCAGGGCCTGGTATTGTTTTTACCTTGTGAGTCTGTGTTTGTCTGTATCATCATGGGAGAATGTGGTCTTGGAGACACCTACTATAGCGGTACTTTGGTAGATGTTAATATGTCATGTCTGTCTGTGGACAAATTTTGTCACCACGATAGCGTCACAACTGTGCAAGATGCATTCCCAAAACTTTACAGTTGTGTGGCTGAGATCAAAATGAAGGCTGGATTGTGGGTGTGGTCCAACCCGTGATTACTGCATACTCATGTAATAATGTAGTAATGACAAGTGAGTACTCATGGGTTGGAACGTCAACATGTTGACGGGCGTCGCGGCTGGAGTGATCCCGTCAGTCACATAGCATCAGCGCAGCAGGTCCCGCTGCTTTTTGCTACTTTCATTTGCTCTGAAAAAAAACTTGTAAAACTATATTTTCAGACATATGACTACAAAGAAGCAGGCTGTCTCTTGCCTGGTGACATTATTTGCCATTGCAGTAGTGTTGCATGGTATATACTGATAATAGAAAGCATTGCAATACCCTGCCATTAAAAACAGTACTACGCCCCAGATTAGTAATACTGGTATCTTAAGAATGACAGTGTTTTAATAAGAGCCCAGTTTCCTATGAGTTGCATTGATGTGTAACTCTGGCATTGAAGCTCAAACCCAACGTTATTAGCTTGCACACTACTGTGGTGCACTGATAGGTAGATATTGTGTCAGAATCATAAATTTGGTGTTTTAACAACACCACATCGTGGTTCTTATTTCTGCTTTGGAAGTGGAGATGTTTGGTGCAGGGACATCCTCTTCTGCAGACTTGCATTGGCTGGTTCAGGAGCTGTGCTGTTGGTTTTGACTCCTACATGTCAGAAAGCATTTGAATAAAGCTAAAACTTGTCACTGAACTTTTCATGGACAGAGCCCAACCTTTTTATATCTATATGTCTGAATGCACCACAATGCTACTCGCAATACACACTCAACACTTGCTGGCCTTTAATGTGAAGACACCTCTGGAGGTGTGTAATGGATGTATTTGTGTAGAATACCGATGATACTGCATGCAAAGTTGTTCTTATTATATGTATAAGAAGATGGTGTATATGCCCTCAGGTTAGGATATGGGAAAAGATTCAACATTTGTTTTCAGTAGCACTGTTTTCATCAATGTTTAACTGTAGTAAAATCAAAGACCATTTTGTATGATTTTTGTATGTTTTAGCCCATAAAATGTTGTTGTGTTGTCTGTTTTTCCTAGGAGGGGAAACCTGGAAGAGATTCCTTACCACAGCACAGGGTGACAGCTGAGGCTCAGGCTAAGGGCTTAAAGGAAATCCCAAAAGCCTCCCCTCACAAAAGAGAGATGTCTGGAGAGAAGAGTAGCAAAACTGCTGATGGAGACAGTCACGCCAAGGTCAGTTGCATATAAGTTGATGCACCACCATAGTGTTTTAAACAACTGTGACAACCATGTGTATTCAAATCTAAATTCCCAAGAAAATAGGTTTACCTCAAATCAAGTTATGCTACAGACAAACCTCATGATGGCTTTGTATCTGCCATTTATTTTCCCTTTGGTGGTGTTACTTTAACTACCTCGAGGACTTTGACATACAGTACATCCTCTACATCTCATTCCATGTCCTGCCCTTTTAAATCCCCAGAAACCTTTCATTGAAGCTGCAATCCAAGAGGGGACACAAAGAAAAAGAAAGGCCAGCGAGGGAGAGGAGGAAAAGGACAAACAAAGGTCTGGTTTTCAGCCTTGGTCTTCTGAAACACATAAACATTGTCTGTGTGTGTGTCAGAGTTACACACACAAGCGCATGAATCTGTGTCCTCACAACATTTAAATCTGCAACAGGGTGTCGAGTGATAGTCCAGCTCTATTGGACTCTGTCGTAGTCAGTCAGCAGGGTCAACAGTGCGTTTTTGTTGACTCAGCTGTTCAACAGCTAGTTATGACACATCAGTGTTAAAAGCAGTGTTTTAAGTTTAAAGCAGACAGAGGCCATATTTGAACACCACATCAAGCTACATATAAACTTGGTTCCATCCCTTTATGAGAAAAGATTAATGCAAAAATATGATTGTTTCCAGACAGTGGTTCGTTCAAGCCAAGGACACTTAAGATCTTATTTTGCTGTGCCATGATGTCAAATACATTTCAGTATTCTCATTATAAGACCTCTTCCATTTTTTTCTTTTATGCAGTGCTCTAAATATGAATATTTTCTGGCACTCTCTCTGACACTATCCTTATGGTAATGGTAACACATGCTAATGGTATTTTCTTTTTCAGTTGCTTTTTAAATTTGTTTAAAACTTTAATGAAGACATACTCACTGGATGTGCAAATGTAGACAGTCTTTTCAAGAATGCCCTCTTCATTCAAAAGCTGAGTAGCAAATTGCACCTTATTGGTCAGAAGCAAACAAAGTGACCATCGTCTAAATGATGATTGAACTGCTTAAGACAAGGATAAAGGTTTTAACTTCACAGATGAGGTCAGTTACATGTTACAGGTAAGAGGCAGGTGTGTGAATAGGTGGAAGGAATATTCAGTTTGAAGGATGTTTTCCCAGTTGTAGAGCTGACATACATAGGATCAACTCCACATCGACATAAAGACTTACCACTTTGTTCTGTAGACCGTATAGGCTGTGAGAATTCATGTTTCAAGTGGACAGCGGCTCTAAACCCCCAGGCTTATCAATATCCCCAGAAAAATCAGGAAGTGTTGATCCCCCGCACCACAATGCCACTGAACATTCAGGTGCTCCCAGAGGACACAAAAAATGGTGGTACACATTTCTGAGCAAGGTTATAGAAGTCTGCAGTATTGTTGTTGTTTTTTGACAATATTAAATACACGTCTTTTGTTTCATAAATAATGAAACGAAAAAAGTAATCAGTCATCGAGTTTTTATATTTAGCTTGTTCACATGAAAGCGCTCAACAGTGTAAACTGTTACGTTAATTTATGGCCATTGTTTGTATGGCAGATGTTGCTCGATGATTGCCCTGAAGATCTGCATGATTTGTGAATGCAACACAGCGGTGTCATAGGAGATCATAAGAGATGCAGGGTATTGAATTTACCATCAGGCGATTGATGGGACTGCCTTGAAGCCGGTGTGGCTGGGAAGATGCGGGTCCTTCTTTTTATACATGATCATTTTTTTCCGTTCGTTGCAACATGGCTGTGCTCCGTCGATGGTGTTAGCTGCCGATGCCGGCCTGTGCCTTTCCCACTCAGCGGCTCAGTTAAACAGCAGGAGAGGCTTTGTTGTCGCAGGTTTTGGTTGACAACCGGCGCGGACATGAACGCGTTCAGAGGAGAGTAGTCTCTGGTGAGAGGGAGATAGGAGGGAGGGAAGAGAGGTGGCCCATTGCGACGCAGTCGTTTTTAGCAGCAGTCGCAGCCTGTAATCCTGCGTTTTCAACCGAGCACGCTTCTCCTCTCTTTACTGTGAAGTTAGCCCAAGTTCATTTTTAGCCGGAATGAGTGGACCCCTTCGCGTGTTCGCACGTGAGGATGGCATGACAACGTGAGGCGCGCGCTCATTTGTCAGGTATTGTGTAGCTGCCGTTGAGCGTGGGGTAGAGTGTGAACGGACTCCGCAGGTCTGAGGGAGGACTGCGGTGGCTGGGCTCTCCCTGACTCCTCTCCGCAGCTCCGTTCTTGGGGAAAAAAAAAAGAAGAGCAACGCATTTGAGAAATGACAAAGTGACAGTGGTGAAGCGCGTGGTTTGTGTTGAAGGCGCAGTTGTTTGTGTATTTCACCTGCAGATATATATATATATATATATATATATATATATATATATATATATATATAATATATATATATATATTTTAAATACGTTCCTCCTATTCTGACTTGTTTTTTTTATAAAAGAATTAATATTATTATATTTGGGGATACATGATTTTTTTTTTACATAAATGTAAAATGTAGTTTAAAGGAACATAGTAGTACTTTGCACATTAAGTCAATTAAAACACAAATTATGTGTTCTAACTATTGACAAATTGCCACAATACCAACCCTAATAATTTAGACCACATGCCCATATTTGTACAGCCTTATTCTTATTACCTGTTTTTAAAAATAAATTATAAACCAGATTTTTCCTGTTTACGGCCCTAACCATCCTCTCACCTGTTCCCTCTTTTCCTGCTGTTATGTGTTTTTCACACTGTGCAGGCAGGTGAAGGAGACTGCCATGGCAGAGCCAGAGAAGCTTCCAGAGACCAATGAGGAGGTAAGGCACCTGAAGAATCATGAATCATCTTGGTCCTCAAAACTGTCAGCAGCTGAGGACTTTGATGGATGGACCCATCTGAACCTTTTGTAGTTGTTGCATCTCTGTGAATGGCACATAGTTTGTATTAACCTGGATACAATACAGTATAGATAATTTGACTATATGTGTGTATTCTTTGTTGGAAAGTTTTGCTTTACATGAAAAAATATATATTTAAATGAGATGGCTTAATGAGCACTTATCACAAGTGTTAGAATGTTTGTAGGACGTTACATGTTTTAATTTGGCTGTTTGTAAAACCTTTGTTGGCACTGTCATAGGCAGAAACAGCAAGGGTATTTTCTCACTGTGGCTGATGTTTAAACCCCAAATGATTGCTTTGTTATAAAGGTGCTCATGCCTCTTCCATTGCCCCTATTGGTTACCTGCCACTACTTCTACTTCTACTACTACTACTGCTACTGCTGCACCTGTTCCACTGTCCCCAAGAATCCAGAGTTCACCACAGCTAAGTCCCAGAGGCTGCACTGCAGAGGGACATCCCTGGCAACAAAGGCTGCCTCATTTTCATGGATGTGGCTGGCAAGAGCTATTGATCGGACTAGAACATGCAAAGAAGCGGTGGGCTAGAAAATATTGCCAACCTCTCTTAGCCTTTTACTCACTTATGTGACCATGTGACCTTAAACTCAGCCTGGACAAGAGACAGCTCAGGAAGTGTGCTCACATCAAGTTAAGGCTGCTACGGCCGCTCTGAGACCCTCTCAACAGCTGAGTAGTTTTCAGCTTGTTTCACTTTCAGACATTTTTGACCCACGTGCAAGGAAATGTGGGACATAATGGACATTTCATTTGATGTGGCTGGTAATGTGCATACAATGGACATTTTGGATTTTGTTAATCTCTTGGAATGGGATTCAGATTTCTCCATCAAATACCCTTCTTGGATACTAAATGAGTGTTCACAGAAGCCGATGCTTTTATCTGGACTCAATGGGCTTGACGTTTTTTGTGTGAGCTGAAGAAGGACTTGCCATTCAGGCCCGTTTCTGCCACAGCCATTGACTGATTTTTGCGACTTTGACACTCAGTATTCAGTTTCTGCTCTCCATATACAACTGAACATTAAATCTGAAAGCTCTGGATTGTGTGCACAGTGACTATTGACGGGAGTCGTCATCTGGTCTGCTGCTACCTCTTCATCTTTAAAAAGGACTAATGCCAAAACACCTGAGGATGACTGAAAGCATGTCCAAGCCCCTACTCAAATGAACTTTTGAACCCATCCTGCCAGCCAACCAGCATTCAGATTTCCATCCAAACATCTCAGCCACCTTTGATTGGACCCTTGTTGCCTAGATACAGTACATGCAGTCGTGATTGGGCCATATCCAAACCAGTAAGGATCAGGTGTCAGTGGTATCAGGGAATAAATAGATGTTTACTCAGTGTTAAATTTCATAGTTATTTTGAAAATGCTTAGTTTCCAGTCATACTCTCTGTAGTCTCTGCTGGGAGAAGCAGCCTTTTTGGGGAATGTTTGTCTTACTGGTTACTGCAGTTTAATCAAATTTGTTCTAAACTTCCTATTTATAATATTTTAATCTTCAGTGAACCGTATTAGTTTTAATGTGTCGGTTGAGACACAAAGTTTTAAAATAACTAAATTTTATCTCAGGAATTTAAACTGCAGTATTTCCACCATATCATTGTTTGTTTGATAGAGACTGCAACTACAGTTTATTCTTCAAAAGCAAGTTATATTCAGGAATGTATAGGTGTAGATTATCAAATAATTATGAATGGCACGCAGTTAAGTTTAACACAGAACAGCACAATTTGGTGCGGTGTAGACTTTAATTTGAAAAAGACCTTGCACAGCAGTTTCTATCATTCATTCTCAGTCCCTACTTGTCCTTCTTCCTGTTATTGTTCCACCTTTCCTCTAACCTGTCCTTGACCATTTGTCTCTACCCATGGTGTCGGTGTCTGCCTCTCACCTCTCCCATGTATCGTGGGTTGTTTTTATCTTCTTGTGTTTCAGACACCGAAGGCCTTCTCAGCCCGTAAGATCTCCCTTAGCAGTGAGTACACTCTCCCAACTCGCTCTCTTACTTACCAGCATGTGTACTGATTATTAGGTTAGGTTTTGTACCTTTTCCAGTCCATAATATTGGCCTTTATAATCATATATTTATACTGTATGGTCATTTGATGTGTAACACGCTTGACAGGGCAGTGGATGGATTGGATATACAGTAAATGGACTGTGGTTGCATTAGTTTGAAATAATTAGTACAAAAGAATCACGTGGCAGTTGAGATTGTTTTGAGCTTGACTTTTTGAAAACGTGACAAGCCTAGTATGTGTTAATTTTATTATTATTCTGAGGATAAATCTTTAAAAAATGTGGCTTATGTGATCATGATCATCTGTATTTCAAAACTGTGCTTCCAGAACACTGAGTCGAATGGATCGCTTGGTGATGTTATGTCATATATGCTTATACTGGACACACCATGTGCATGACAATTCAGTGAGTTCTGTTTTTCTCGTCGTCTTGCTAGGCAACAAATTGTCCCCTGGCAGCGCAGACGGTGAGCAGGAGTCTGGGGCTGCAGCCGGTCGCAAGAGGAGGTGGGGTTCCAGCACAGCTGTCACTGCCAAGAAACCTTCCATCAGCATCACCACAGACTCACTCAAGGTACTTGCAGCTTAGTGAGACTGATATTATGTTGTTGTTGTTGCCAGTAATACTCATGGGGATGCTGTGAGACAGTTGTCTCACAAACTGCCTCTGTCTTCTGTGCTGAATGTGCCAGTCATGTGTGTTATCTGTGTTCTTTGCCCTCAGTCTCTGATCCCAGACATCCGACCTTGTCTTGGTCAGGAGGCAGTAGTGGATCTGCACCCAGAGGAAGCTGTTCTCTCTGGGGTTGAGGATGAAGAGAGAGAGCGCTCTGACCAGGACCTTCAGATCCGTCGCACCGTCACACAGGTTGGTATATAAGTTCATTTTTAAAATGACAGATTGGGAACTGTCTTTACTGTGAAGTGTAAGTG
This sequence comes from Toxotes jaculatrix, assembly GCF_017976425.1. NCBI lineage: Eukaryota > Metazoa > Chordata > Actinopteri > Toxotidae > Toxotes > Toxotes jaculatrix. The sequence continues at coordinate 6,628,623 of NC_054407.1, forward strand.
CCCTTCAGGAAGGTCAGATGTTCTTCTTTTTTTGTTTTTGAGAATTGCTTACGTTGATCCTTTCCTTTATTGCAGGTGGTGCACTCAGAGAGCCAGGAGAATGGACAGAAAGAGGCGAAGAGGAGCAGACAGGAGGAGCTGGAGGAGGAAGATCTACAGGGAGACAGAGAAAGAACAAGGCCGCAAGAAGAGAAAATGGACACCTCCTTTCCCGGAGCAGAGGAAACCCAATCACCATCGCACAGCAGCCATGATGTAGAAATGAACACTGGTAATAAAACCATTGCAGAAAATTTATTTATTGGTTATTGAGTGTTTTGCTCACAAAAGTTGATCAGGGAACACAAATGAAGGTCCAGGTGTCTCTCCATTAAAGACTATAAGGATTGTAATGTTGACTTTTTCCCCGCTGTCTTTATCCTAGTGACCCCCAGCGACACCCTCATTCGACGCTCCATCAGCCAGCAGAAAACAGGTGTTTCCATCACAATCGATGACCCTGTTCGCACAGCCCGCCAGCCTTCACCGCCTCGTGGCAAGGTGTCCAACATTGTTCACGTCTGCAACCTGGTGAGAAAACACTGAACCGTTGTCATGCATATTTGGCCTGTTTTGATAACATTTTTGAGCCTGTCATGCTTGCTTTGGTTAACACATACTGCTGGTGGGTGGGAGACTGCAGGCAAAGCAGAAGATACCACTTTTCATGCATACTTGTTTGTATTTAATGGATATTTTGATTAATGATTCTCAAAAGGTTTTTATTCACAAAGCTTTTATTGCGCATATAGAAACTAGCATAGTTGTTGTCAAATGGATTAACAACACTATCATGATGGAAGTGCAGGGTGGCATTATGACTCTAATCTGTGATCTTAATTGGATGTTTTGGGTTTGGGGATGACAGTGGCATAGGTTATGTGATATATATCAGCCTTTGGCTACACAGACAACACTTGTTATGGTGTTGGTTTTGTTGTTAATAAAATCTAAAGTGATGTTAGGCTTATTCTTGAAATGTGCTTGGTGTAGTTCAGGATAGGTTTTGGATTTTTCCTGGATCATCTGTTATGCTATCCTATGCATATTCATCTACTTATTTCCCTCCATGAAACCCAGTGTATCTTTCATAGGCCAAACAACCTCAGTCACTTTCTTAAGAAATATATAAGTTATAGTTTATATTTGTAGTCTTTAATTGGGAGTATTATACAATATATATATAAATATAAAAGTATCTCTATCTCTATCTATCTAAAAATATGTATCTAGGCTCAGTATTTGTGCTCATGTTATTATTTGTTGTGTAACTGCTCCGTGATGCTTTGTTTAGGTGAGGCCCTTCACTCTGGGGCAGCTTAAGGAGCTGCTCAGCAGAACTGGCACCCTGGTGGAGGAAGGTTTCTGGATTGACAAAATCAAGTCTCACTGCTACGTCACAGTGAGTTACTACAAGCATGTGTTGTCTCCAATAGTGGACTGTAGCTCTGAACAAGTAGTTTAGACCTGTGGAAGGATTTTCCTCTGTCTCATGGAGCCATTGTGTTCTCTCTGTGTTTAGTACTCGAGCTCAGAGGAGGCCATTGCCACACGGGCAGCTCTCCATGGAGTGAAATGGCCTCAGAGCAACCCAAAAGTCCTTAGTGTGGACTTCTGCCAGCAAGATGAGGTAAGACTTTTTGCGATCAGTCTGTTTTTGTCTCTTGCGCCCACAAAGCCCAGCCATCTGTAGCAAATGAGAATATCTCTGCTTTGTAGCTGGATTTCCACAAAGGCTTGGGCGCAGCCGACAGACCCGGAGCAGAGGAACAGGGGCCTGGCTCCGGCCGTGGTCGAACATCAGGGCTGCCCTCTCTTCTCCCTGAGCGAGACCAGTGGGCTGAGCGCGAGCGTGAAATGGAGCGTCGGGAGAAGGCCCGAGCGGAGCGGGAGTGGGATCGTGATAAAGTCAGAGAGTTTGGCAAACCGGGAGAGGAGAAGGAGGGAGGTCCTCGAAGGTCACGCTCCCGAGAGAGACGACGTAAAGAGAGGGGAAAGAGCAAGGAGAAGAAGACTGAAAAGAAGGGTAAGACGCGCAGACGTGGGGTTAGACTATATTTACAGTAGATTTAAAATGGACTTGTTTTTAATATTGTGTCTGTTTTTCTCTGGCAGAGAAAACGGCAGAGGATCCCCCTGCAAAGCTGCTTGATGACCTGTTCCGCAAAACTAAAGCAGCTCCCTGCATATACTGGCTTCCACTTACAGAGGAACAGGTGGGACACAAACCACTTTATATGGATTCCTTGCAGCTTTTAATGAAAAACTCAATTAAATGACCTGGATATCTAATTCAGGTAAAGTCTTACTCTGTGTTTTCCCCTCCTTTTAGTTTGTTCAACGAGAAGCTGCCAGAGCAGAGCGGATGAAGGAGCGTGAGAAACGGAGGAAGGAGCAAGAGGAGGAGGAGGAGAAAAAAAGGGAAGAGGAGCGCAAGGAGAGGATGAAAGCTGGAGGTGGCACAACAGGAGACCGGAGTGAGGGTGAGAAGGATAAGGACAAGGACAAGGATAGAGACAGAGACAGAGAGAGGGACAGGGACAGAGACAGAGACAGAGGTAGAGACAGAGACAGGGAGAGGGAAAGGGAGAGGGAAAATGACAAACGCAGGGATGGCTACCGTAGGCCAGGGGGCAGCGGGGCAGGCGGGGGCCGGCGCTCACGCAGCCACAGCGACCCACGAGAAAGGCGGCGTTAACGGCAAACCGACTGATGGACCTGTCCTAGAGACCACCCTTTTCCATTTGCCTTTCACTACATGTACTTTGTTACAACTAAGACCCAACAGAGGACCAACTGATGTCGTCACCATCTCTCAAATTGTCACCTTTTTTAAAGCACATCTACACCTACACACAGTCATGCTTAAAGGGGACCATGATTTTTTGCAGTGTTGTTTCCCAGAGTGCTGTACGTCTTGCTCCTGTCGAGGTTTGATATATTTTTCTTTCTACATTTGCCTCTCTTTTTCTTTGGTTTTTGTTTTGACGGCATAGCAGTATGGCACACTGGGTTATTTTGATTATTTCCCCCCAGTGTTCCCCACTTGCCCCAAAGTGTAGGTGCCAATTATGATTTGCAATCAATTGTCGTCGCCTCAGTGTTTAACAACTCTGCAGTTTGAATGAGGAATCCTTTTGTTGCTGCATGTAGTCCAAGGCTCTCCTTGCCAGTCCTGCCTAAAGAGAAAACTCAGCCCTTTGTGCAGAGGCTTGCATAAAATCAGAAAATATTGGAATAGGTGTGTTTGGCGTTTTGTACAGACATATAAGATTAATCAAAATCAAGACTTTAAATGAGGCAGCTCGGGTATTTTTGGACAGGTGTGGAATAACTACTAAGGCAATGCAGTGTTCGTCTCTCCGTCTGTTTAGTTGAAGAGATGAGACGATTCTCTGTGGGAGAGATTCTTACGTCTGTCGCACCTGACACAGGTTATGATTATGTCCTTGATCATTGATTCTCCTCTTCCTCCTTCCTTTCCTCCTCTTCCTCCAGTTCTCTTACCCTGTAGTGTCCATACAGGCCCAAGAGGGGAGGCTGCATTATGAGTTTTCTCACCAATGGTTTTAATATTGTTTTTTAATCGTTATTTTATCACTTAGTACAAAGGTTTGTTTTCTTTTTTTTTTTTTAATTTCTTCTTTGAGTACGCCTATCAGTGGTGAATGTACAAATAATAAAAATTGAAGTTTGAAATTACTGTGATGTTTCTTTTTCCATTCTCCCTGCTGGTGGAGGTTGCACTGATTTTTTTTTTTTTTTCTCGTTGCTCTTGGGGATGGCGGTTCGAGAGTGGAACCTCTTTGCATAGACAGGTACTGGGAAATGGCTTCGAGCTGCGCACACATTCTGCAGATAAAGTCTTGGTTGCACTTTGAATCCACAAGGTGTCAGTCACACCACACTGTGGCTCGGCTCAGTCACAGTATCTGACACCAGGAGAATGACTTTGTGCAGTTAAGTTAAACTCAGAATATGATAGAGAATATTTTTGTGCACAGAAAACATGCCCGCATCTTCCATAGTCTCTGTTTTGGCTTAATGCCCCTTTTCTTCAGTGCCATGTCAAGATAATGACTGATGCCATTTTCTTTGATTTAACAGTTATCCTAACCTTGTGGTTTCCTCCAAGTTGGAGGTGTTTACCCTCTTTACCGTCTCTATCCGTTATCCACCCTTTCCTTCTTTTAGTCCTTTGTAACTCCTGTATGTGCCCTCTTCCCTCCTCTGTTGCCTTGTTCCATCTCTCCAGTCTTGACGTTCATCCTGCAGAGCTCAGCAGTGCTCCTATGTAATTACAGCCCTATGGTCGCTGAGCATTACATTTTTCTGCCCTGATGCAACTCAGTGTGTCTGGACTCTGCGAGGACCAGTGAATCTTTACCCCTGGCATCTCTCTGGCAGCCCAGGGCAAATTTTCTTAAGTGGGGCAGCCTGGTTGGAATGAGTGCTGTTGATCTAGCATCACAAAGATTTTCGACGAGAAAAGCACTTATGTGAGCATGTACTCTGCTGGTCAAAAGTCTTATAATGCCCACGTTTTTCCAGTTTTTAGTGACATTTCGACAGTTTCCGTCCAGTGAGTCAGTGATAAACTGCTCATGGTAAAAATAAACATAAGTAAATTAAGCCTTCAAAGTAAATGCAAGCGACTCCTACAGGTGCCCAGAGTTTTCTTTATGATTCACAAACCGACTATCTGTACAAAGGTAGTGTAGCAACCAACGGTGTTACTACACCCTCTGATGTATTATTAGGACTGTATTATTAACGCTGTACTGCAGGAAGTAGTGGTGAGGAAATAGCAACTAACCAATAAGAGAGACTGGCTGATCTGTGTTGGGCTTCATCCTACAACAAGATAAAGGAAAAGAACTAGATGGTGGCTTCACGATGAAGACCAGCACAGTCTCCAGACTTGGATCCGGTTTGAAATGAACTGGACAGAAGGTGAAAGCAAAAGTCACCTACAATTACCACATTTTCTTCTGAAAGAGTGTTGGAACAAACTTTCCAAACGATGTTTCGTTTCCATGGTAGAAAGAAGGCAACAAATATTTCTGTCTTATGCATGAGTCACTGCCAGTTTCAGTAACAATTGTAAAAATGGAGGTGTGATAAATCAAAAGACCAGTAGACTGTATGTGTCATTATGTCTGTGAGTGGGTTTGTACGAGGCAGTTGGAGGTTTTTAAGATACGTTGAACTTGAGGGCAAAGTGCTAATGTCCTGCCAAATAGAAAGTAAAGAGGGATTGTTTCTACTGAGATTTAGGAGAGAGTGTGATAAATTGAAAAGAGGGAAGGAAAGATAAAGAGCCTATGATGTTGTGGCAATGAGTTTTCTTAAAGAAAATGTCAAAAGGCTAAAGGTCAAAAGTCCTGGTGCAGCTTTACTCGTTAGACTAGAGGAAAGAGCAGTCAAATGAACAAAGTGTCCACCTGCTCCTGAGGGAAACATGTGGCCCTTTGTCCAAAAGCTAGTTGCTAACTTTTCGGTGCTGGGTAAGTAGTGTACAGTTTGTTCAGAGCTCTTTTTTATTTGAATGAAAGTAGCTGTGTGCTGCAACAGGAAACGATGTTGATCAGAGTTATCGGTCACTGGCATTTTGTGCCATCAACAGCTAAACTGCAGCTTTAACCCAGGATGAGCAGGATTTCTCTCAGTTCAGCTCATGATCAGGAAGAGCAGTCCTGGACCGTCCCAGCTCTGGGAAATGCCAGACTTGGTAAAGATCCATGAACCCAGCGAATCTAAAGTGGAACAGCTGGACAGCACCGTGTCCACAGATGTAGAGATGACTCAAAACAATGTTTCTACAGTTGTGGGTCTTTTACAGAACCACTGGTGAAAGCTGGGGCACCACCTGTGTCTGGCTGTAGAGCTCAGGTCGGTGGTAAAGGCCTCCATGACCAGCCGGCAGTCAGCTGAGCAAGGCAACTCACATGCTGATGAGTGGGCAGTAAAGACCATATGTTTTTGCTCTGTAAGCAGTCCCCCTCCCCCCATTCACCCCCTGCCTCCTCTTCACCTCCCCTCCTCTCAGCCCTCCCCTCGTCAGCATAACCACATAGGTCTTTGTGTCCACCACTGTTAAGAGCTCAGCACAGAGGCCCTGTGAGCTCCACTTTCAAAGGCAACCTCTGATGTGGCCTTTCTGATCTCTTTATGTCTCACTGACTTTCCTCTTACTCTGACTTGGGAGTTTTTCTTGCTCCGTCTGTCTCCTATTTACCCCATGGTTTCCCTCGCTCTTGCTCTCTCCCTCACATGCATACTTGCTCTTATGGATTTCCTTTTCATCTTCAGTGTAGGGAAGCTGGATTGTGTCAAGAAAACATATGTGAGTTTGGAAGAGATGATGAACGACAGCGATATCTTGACAGTCAGTCTTTGCACTCCTTAAACTTCCCTTGATATATACACACCCTTCCCCCTCCTCTTTTAGTGCCCCCCCCCCTCCTTTGTGATGACATGTATGTGCTTATGGAAACCAGATGTGGCCTGTTGCGATGGAAGAGGTGGTGAGAGAAAGAGAAAAACCATGCATGAGGTTGTGTGATACTTCATTAACAAGCTGCAGGAGATGTGGGGAGGGTGAGGAGGAAGAATAAGGAGTTTTTGGGATCTTGCTGCCTTTCTCTTGTGGTCTCAAGAGTTCAGACAGTGACTGTACATATATTTAGATGTCAGATGAAATGTGCCCACCATCCTGTCTAGGCCCTGAGCGAAGCAGGGGGGTTTCCTTGCGGATACGGCTGGGTCAGGGTGAGGGTAGCTGGGCTTGTAGAACTTGAATCAGCATGTTTTCCTGCAGGGCTTGTGAGACTTGCAGGGGTTTGAGAAAGAAAAAAAAAAGGCGAGCTAAGGAGGTTGAAATGTTGATTGTTCAACTTCCTTGCACCTGTATTTTTTTCACCCACACAATACCCCATTCTGACATTTAAAAGCGACTGCTCCCACTGCACCACACCCAACTCTAAAGTGCAGACATTGTGTTAAGCGGAACGAAAACAGGCATGCAGCTTTAAACTGATAGCTTTAGGCAGATTCAGCAGTGAGGGGGCAGAAACAGACAGAGCTTCATTGCTGAGAAAACAAAGATCACAAACCAAACATTTGGTGAAACACATGATGAAACAGAGAAAGCTGAGACCAGGGACATCTGGGGCACTCAAAAAATATGTTTAACCAATAGGGGAAAAGTTATTTTCCATGCATAGGTCCATGTGTAGCTAAATGGAATAATAAGATGCAGACAGAACGGAAAAAGTCTTAGGTATTGATCCCTCTGCTTTCACTGGCACAAATAAACCGTGTGAGAGAGAAAGAGAGAGCGAGAGAGGGAGATTGCAGCAGCTCTGAAATACTACTACACCCTTCCACAGTGGATAGTAACTTGTTTAAAGGTCACCAGATTTTCTATTCTGTATGTGAGCAGACCTCCACTGATGCCTGGTAGAAATTTCCTCAGCATTTGACGTGTCAGAGCAGGAAGCACACAGGCGTAATTAACAACTGTAACAATGGCTGCATTCCATTTACGGTATACCAGCCAGTTGTCCTGGTATTGCATATACTGGTTTACTGGCAGGGCTTACTGGAGTAATAGCATGGAAGGATGGAGGGATGATTAATTGTTTACTCTCATTCATGATTTTTCCTGATGTGATACATCAGAACATCTGCTGTGAAAAAGGACAATAATCTCTCCAGTTCACTGTGCCCTGTGAACGTCTCTGAGTGTCTGCATACAGCCCGGAGAATCACTGTTCAAGCTTTATCTCAGCTTTGGCTTGGAGACTGAAAATCTTTCACAGAAAACCTGAGTTACAAACCCGGGAGTGTTGGTTTGAAAGACACTGGCATTTTCCAGATATGGAGAGAAAAAGACTATCAAATTGCATTATGGGAAGTGTAGGATCCAGTGCTTTTGGTGCTTGACCCAAACTGGGGATTGTCGTTGTGAATGTGATATATCAGGAACACCTGGAGGGGAATTCATTACATCTGACACAATCATCACTCATCACTTTAACTCGAAGATGAGCTGATTAGAATTGTGTAGTTAAAGGTCAAAGGTCAAGTTAACTATGACCTCACTATACGCGTTTTTGGCCACAGCTTAAGAATTCATATGCTAAATATGATAAAATGCTCTCAATGCATTTTCTTAAATTCCTTCAAAGTCTTCACTACATATATGAGTGTGGACAGACATGGATGTGAACTGAAACTTGACTGGTTGGCAGAGACATAAAACCCTGAGGTTGTAGTTCCAGTTTTAATGTTTTTCACAAGTAATAGGAAATTGATGTGCTACCCCTTTAAGGAGCGATAAGTCAGCAGAAATGCTTATTTGTAAACTGAAAGTAAGGCCTGATGGCGGTGCTCAGAGGGTAACTATGGTCACCTAATGAAGAGAAGTTTTTTTCTTCGAAGCACAAACATGCAAAACATCACATGGCAGTTAAAGTGAGTGGCATCACCTCCAGTGGCTCTTTGCTGGAGGGGGTGAACACAAGCTCAAACCCTGCATGTCCTATCTCTACATGTCTTTTTTGGTTGTGTGAGAGTAAGAGAAGACAGATGATGGCAACCCCTCTGTTCCTGTTTGTTGTATTAGTGCTTGGTGCAGGATGTGGCAGAGCTTTAACTGATGCAAATGAAAACCATGTGTAACCTATATAGCCACTCACCAGTTCCCTTAAGAAATGCTCCTTTCCTCCATCCCACATCCTTGTTACCACGCAGAGTGCAACGCTAACCGTTCTCTGTTCATCATTCATTCTCATTTAATGGGGGAATTTACTCAATCTTCTCTCTGAGGTTGGTCCTGCAATTGCAGTATGATGTTCGGTTTGGCTATTACGAGACACAATAGCCAAGAGCAGGACTTCCCCTATTGGGAAGTTTCCATTCATCAGCCTGTAGGCAAAACACACGCCAGCTGAAACTGGCACAGGAAGTGTCCAGCACAGAGACAGACACAAACATAAAAGGAGCTTGCTTATGACGTTTGATGAGTAGAATGTAACTATAGAGAGATGACATTCAGGATAGTTGATATGATGCTATACACTTGGCATGAGCGAATGAATGGAAGAGTTTATATTTGTGGCTCAGCCTTCGTAAAAAGACAAGATACACAAAAGTAGCGCTGGAATCAGGGCTAGAAATAACTTTTTCACTTATCTGGGTGAAATGTGAGAGCAGGAGGAGCGGAGATGGCTGGAAGAGGCCGGAACATGGTGCTGTGGTCTTTTGTTAGTCTTTTTTGTGAAGGAAAAAAAAAAAAAAAGAAGTGAGTCGTTTCACAGACAGTGAAGAAAAGCTCTCCAGTTACACGCAGAGAAAAGAAAAGAGAGGACTGTGAGGAAGAATTATGCTGAGGCAATTCTTTTCTTTCTTTTCTTTTTTTTTCACCCTGCAGAATCAGCTGGGGAAGACAGAAAACATCAAATTGTGACCCATAGCTCAATTTCGGACTTTCTGACTGTGCAGGTTACAGAAATGAGTAAACATTATACACAAACAGACACATACTGAAACCTGCTGATCATTTATTTCTTCACGTATCATTTACTGTGACCCTGATTTAGTCATAAATCCAATTAAACGGATCCAAACCGACTCCCATCCCCTCATCGCCATGTCCTGCTGTTTGTCTGTCTGACCCACATGATGCAGTTGGAATTCCAGATGTTGCTCATGGAATTCTGCTCCATCTCTGGCCTCCAAATGTGACTTAACCCTCCTCCCTCCTCCTCCATCTCCTCCCTCCTCTCCCCCAGAAATCCTCGTGACTTCTCTCCCGAGCTCCAGCTCTTCAAAACACTGCAGCAAAGTGGAGACAAATGGGCGCCCTAAATCTTTTAGGCACAATAGGAAAATACCTCATCATCGTAATTGCATAAAGCCCCGTTGCTGTAATCATAACATATCATAGAGACCCTGACCCCCACCCACTCTCTTTCTCTTGCAGTCAGTTGTTCATTAGTGGGATCATTAAGGAGTGGGGAGACGCCTAGGTTTGCTGTTTGAGCTTTTATTGGCTCATGGTGGATGGGAGTGTACACATACACAGTGCATAATGCACAAATAAAAGCATTTATAGCTGTGCAAAACATGCATGAGAGCCTGTTTGTATTACTATGCTTTTGAGGACCATTCACCCACTGACCCCATGACGATGTCTTAAATCTCTCCTAAATCCCAAATCTAAAACCATTACCCTCGTAGAAAAGACGTCCTCACTTTGCATGTTTTTCCTCATCGTCCAACTCTTTGGTGAAGGAACTTTGGTCCTCATAAGTATGGCAGCACAAGAAAGCACACACACACTCTCTCTCTCCTTAACTGTATAGCTGTAGAGATATGTTTTCCTGCTGTGCAGCAATGCCTTTACACAATCGTCTTCATCCCTGTTTCTACTTAGGCTTTGGATCCAGTCCGTGTTTTCCGACCCAGTTTCTGGCCTGCCAGTTTCCGAGCCCCAGTAACGCAGAGTGGTGCGGTCGGGGAGCAAGAAACCTGGAGGTCCAGGAAGACTGGGGAAGACCAGATGGAGGGAGCGATGTGATCAATATGAGTCTTAAAAAGGAGAAGAGTCTCGGTAAGAGCTAGATTATATGAAAGCAGTTAAAACATTACTGTATTAAAGGAAGTGAGCAGCACCAGCAGTTAAGAGAAAGGTGCCAGAAAGAGAGAAAAACGAGGTGAATGGTTTACAAAGTGAAAATCAAAGCACAGAAAGCCTTTTGAAATTACTTTATTTTGTAAGAAAAGCTTAAAAATATAAGTGAGTAAGGACACACACAATCTCATTGAGAAAACTAGATCATTATCATTATCATCATCACTAGTATCATTATCATTGTTGTTAAACTACTTATAACCCCTGACTAGTAATGTAGCACCATGATTTGAGAACTGTAAACAAGTACAATGACAAAAAGGAGTCATTTTCAGATTGTCAATTTATTTTCATTTGAGATGGATTCAAGGTAAAAAAAAAAAAACAAAACAAAAAAAAAACAATCAAGTTTCAAGAATACATAACCCCCTTCCCCATTCACTGTCCCCACAAATATAAAATTAAGGCCACTTTCAAAACTGTATGTCACTGTCCAGCAGGACTTTTTAATGACAATGTACAAAAACACATTCTTTACACGGAGGACAACAACAATAATAATAGTAATAGTCATAATAATAATGACAAAATCATTTATAATAATAATCAGAACTAGACATTGATATAAAAAAGGGAAAAGACACACATGTATTTATTGCTTTGCTCTGATATGAGCGTATCTCATGCTTCATAAGGACTTAATCTAATGTTTTGTTTCCCTTTTATGGTCCATACTGGCTCTGACTCACGTTGCTTTACTGGAGGATTAAGAAACACAGTGACTACGCCACTGCGGTTTCCAAAAAGTGTGTGTTTATGTAATTGTGTGCAAGTTAACAAGGGGGAAGAACGAACGAATCAGACACACAGTTTACGCGAAGGAACATGCTAGGATGGGCGTCGTGAAGAGGCAGGTTCAAAGCGGAAATTCACAAGGACACAAACACTGACCACTGACAAAAACTAAAAATATGACATTGAAAAAGGCTAAAACAAACAGCAATTCAGCTGGCGTCAGTAACCATGTGGAGAGAGGCAGAGAGAGAGAAGGGAGAGAAAAACTAAAAAAAAAAAAAAAATGGAAGGATGGAGTGGTTGAGAGATAGAGCAAATGGAATCTGGCAGTGGTAAAAATATTTTAAAATGCAAGTCTGGCGCTCTTCCTTCTGCTCTTTCTCTTGTTTTACCTCCTTCTCTGCTGCTCTGTTTCCTCCCCCCCTTTTTTTTTCTCCCTCTCTCTCCCCGTCTTTCACTGCCCTCTCCCTCCCCTCCTCCTCCGTCTACACCTTGTCCAGTAAAGATCGTTGGCAGTAGAGGAGTCGGCGTGGGGTACCATACCGACGGAAAAACACCAAGACTGCCAGCAACATGATTACGCACACTAACAGGAACAGCGGCACCACCACCGCCGCTACTCCGGCTCCGCCACTTTCCTCAATAATGATCACTTCCTTCTCCTTCTCCCTCTCTTTCTCCTTCTCCCTCTCCTTCTCCTTCTCCCTCTCCTTCTCTCTGTCCCTCTCTCTGTCTCTAGCCCTGTCCTTGTCCTCCCTCTCCTTGTCTTTCTCTCTCTCCTTGTCTTTGTCATGTCCGCCTCCGCCTCTTCCTCCGTCCGTCTTGGGGTCTTCATTGGGGCATCCCATCCAGTCGCGAAGAGCCGATTTGGGATACCCTGGCTCCACACGCATCATCTGGTTGTTGAACTTCCAGTACTTGTTGGCTTTGTAGAAGTAGGTGTACGCTGAGGGGTGGGAAAAAAAGAGATGTGAGTAAGAAACCTGAAATGAAAGAAAAAGCGACTTCTACATGCCAAGGTGTGACAAAAGAATCCAGGTAATATTATACACATCACCCTTACCTTGATCTTTGCTCATGAAGGCTGCCTTGATGTTGTCAGGCACTCCCTGCCACACATTAATAAGTTTTGGATAGCCATCGTCAACGGTCTGTGATTCTTCGTTGAAACGGTAATACCTGAACAAATAATTAGAAGGGGAGGGTAAAGAGAGGAACAGCTATGGTGAGTTAATGGTCACATTCAGAGCCCTGAAAGACTTGCATCCTGACGTGCACTTTTATTATGAAGACTTGGACTTGCCCTCAAGGACTTGAGTCCTGCTCTGACAGATTCCCCCTCGAAAACTTGTTCTGACAGACTCGAAACCTGATTTGGACTTGCCTTAAGACACTTGACACTAAACATGGACTTGTCTTGATTAACTTGAGACTTGGCCTAGACTGTCCCTAAAAGACTAAATACTTGAGTTTATGCCAAATGATTGTAAACATGACTTAGACTTAGACTAAAAGATTAAACTTTAGACTTCATTTGACGGGCATGACTTGGACTTGTCCTAGAGGATTTGTGACTTGACTTGAGATTTGTTGTGACAGACTTGAAACCTGCATCAGACTTCCCCTAAAAGACTAAATACTTGACTTGGACTTGACCTAAAAGACTTCAGCATTGATTTGAGTCCTGACTGGCTCTTCACCTCCAAAACTTATGCTCTGAATCAGTGTGTATGTTCCTGCTTAACTTCTTAACACTTGGCTGACCACAGAGTCAGTGTTGTTTCTGCAGAATGTACTGTACAGCAGATGGAGTGGTGCACGCTCTTCCAACAGGTCTTGTCTGGTCTTAGGGAATGTGAAATTTCAGTTTTCTTTTTAAACATAAACAAACTTTTTTTTCTGAAATGTCATGGACAGTGTTCATGTAGGTGGCTGTTTGCACTACCATAATCACTGACTGCCACATACTACCCACCTTTTTTATAACAGTGCCTATGGTTTAAATATAGGGAGGCTTAGCAAGCTTTAAAGTTCCCTCAAAGATTGTTTCAATGTTTAAATGGGAAGCAGGTCTGTAAGTGATTGTGTTCATGTGTTTGAACCTTATGTGGTCAACATTCAAACAAACACTACCTTTGGTAAGGGTGACGCAAATGGACTTTCCTTGGACTCATTACTTTATAAACTTCCCCACAGTTTCACCGTGGCATATGACACACACACACAAACACACACAAACTGAAGATGACTAACTTGTTTGCTCTGAAGAAGAATGTCTGTCCAGTTGGTGTGTAGAAGAGAGCAGCATCTATTCGATCTTTGGGAAGCCCAGTACCCATTTCCTTCAGACTCTTAGGGTAACCAGAATCCAGAATAGATTCACTGAACACCCAGTACCTGTCCCCTGGAGTGAGAGAAGGGCAGGACGAGGCAGAATGGGGGACAAACAGACACGAAAACAGTGAAACATATGAGCTGTCTGTGAGATTTCTCCTGTTTGGTAAAGACTGGTTTTAATGGTTTTAAAAGGGAAATGTTTTGTCAGCATACTAAAGCCAGGCTTACCTTTAAAGAAAGCAAATTTCCCATCTTCCCTTTCAAAAGCAGCATTAATATGAGTGGGCAGTCCTCTCCAGAAGTGACCAATTGGCATTGGGTATCCATCTAGCACATGGTTGTTACGCACCCGCCAGAACCACTTATCCTGAAAGGGGATAACAAAGAGGGATTTTCCACACAGCCCAGTCAACAAACTGTCAAATCAGAACTTCAACCATGTGACGTTGGTTTACCTTGAACACAAACATTTCTCCTCTAAGAATTGCTATGGTGTCAAAATGTCCGTCACAGATGTTGGGGCCAAACCGAGGCTTGTCTGGTGAATTCGTGGGGTGTGGGGTGTGGTAAGGCGTACGGGGTGTTACATGAGGGGGCTGAGGACCTGATCCAGACCCTATGTGAACAAAGACATAGGAATTTTCTTTAGAAGACCTAAATTCAACTATTAATGTACAGCTTTTGTCCAAAGAGAAATCATTTTATAGTAATATCTTTCTGACAGTGATTTGGACTATTACTTTGTCGATAACATACCATAAAGTTGCTGTATGCCTCTGCGGTCATCGTCAGGAAGTTGAAAGTTTTCGGTGTCCATCCACTGGTAGAAGGGAGCCATAATGGCCGAAGGGTCATTGGAGTGCTCCAGACCCAGAGCATGGCCCAGTTCATGCACCGCAACCAGGAATATATCATTCCCTGAAACGTTACCAACACCAAAAGATCATTTATTAGGACTTTATTTCTGGAAAATGAGCATCGGAGACTTCAAAAAAATGGGTTTTATCATATGCCAATGAGAGAGTGAGTTATACAGGAGGAGTAAATGTTCCTGTTTCCTCATTTTGAAGTGCCTCAGAAGCACACCATTACGTGACATGTCAGGAGATCAAAAATAAAATCAGCTGCAGGTCATGTGTTTAAATCAAACAGCTGACACTGCAAAGCCGTGTGACTGCTACAATCCAGAAATAAACACTTCTCAATTTCTGCAGTATCAACATACCCCGGGGTTTTCACTCCCTCAGATGTACTGACACAAGTCTGGACCTGTTGCTGCCCATGTTTTGCTTGTGACAGCAAAACAAAAAGTCCTCACTCCAATCATGCAAAGTAACTCCCAGCATTTAAGTTTTTCTTGTGTCATCAGATTTAAAAGAATCGTTAAAGAAAACAAAATCCTATTTATCAGAGTGTCATTTTCTTCACAGCCTTACCTAACAGATCCTGGTTTCCAATCGTCCATGGCTCAGCAGCATCAAAGTGCGTGTCTCCACCGATGCCATTACCGGGAAAATAGGCGTGTGCCAGGAAGCCCCCCTCCCCGTCGAACGGGCTGCTGTCACCATGGAAACCCTCCGCAAAGAAGATCATGATGTCAGCAAACTCCTCCACCTTGTCACGTATGTAACTGTAGGGGATTTCCCTGAAACGGAGTGGGGTGACGCTCTCCCACACCTTGAAGGCCTTCCTTATGGCCTCATGGGTCTCGTACTCTCCCACCTTTGGGGTGTAGTTCTGTATACTAAAGAGCATTTAAGAATGTGTGAGGGGGAAGGATGGGGAAAGTAGGACAATGAGTTATTTCCTCTTTATTTATATTTTTTGGTACACATACATTACGCCTCTACAGACTTATCACATTCACATGGAGCCCTGTGGACTTACGAGAAAGTGATGTCTTTCTTGTTCCACTTCAGGCCCTGGATAGCGTATCTCTTCCTCCTCAGGTTGGTCTTCAGCTCGGCACCAAACTTATCTGGCACTCCACAGCGAGGTCGCTTCATGGCCCTGCCAGACACGAGACATACTCCGCTCACAACAAGGTAAAAAAAATAAAAAATTATGGTACCTGTTGATCTTTTTGAGCCAAGCTACGTGTAGAATAAAGCTGTTTGATGGTGCTCACGAGATGGTGTTGTCGTCAATGGTTCCGGTGACAGTGAGGCCATAGAACCTCTGCATGGCAGCGATGGCCGAGGGGACGGAGTGAGGAGAGCGGAGGGAGTGGGTCCTCAGGTCCCCTGGCGGCAGGTAACCATACTGCTGCAGCCATGACTGCAGAGCAAAGCCAGAAAAGGAGACTCATGAGAAATATACTGCTAAATGAAACCAGAAATAACAGTTTAAATTAGAGACAGACATAAAAACAAGTCAGAAGTCACCTGATTTTTACTGGTGATCCAGGGAAAAAGAACTGTTTGGTATATTGTTGATCATCAGTTGCAGTGACTACAGGTCCAGTATGTTTTTATGCTCTTGCAGCAAAAACACATTCCTCACTGACAGTGAAAATAAGCTCTTAAATAATGTCTTTCAGTGTTTTGGTATCTTGTAACCAGCAGGAGCAACATCAGTTTCAAGAACCTGGCATGTCTCCATTTAATGACTGAACACAAAAGCTATTCAACCATCAACATTCAGCTCTCCAGTGAGCACCATGGTTAACTGAAGCTAAGGTCAACATGAAAGAACACTGCCAAGTTAGAGCTAACCCCCCCCCCCCCCCCCCAGGAAAAAACTTCAAACAAAGGCAGCTCAAGTTCCAATAAAGCTGGACGAGGAAATCCCCCTCAAAGAGTTAAAGATTAACTTCGGTTTCTACGTTCAAGTTATTCTGTAGCTCCTTGTTCATGTTTCGGTGCCAGTTGTCACAGTTATAACTGAAGTCACTGAGTTTGTACACGATGAAAGCGTTTGTTTAAACCATTTGGAGCACATATTAAGATGGTCACTGAGTTCTTCAGTGATCCAGATCCCTCAGTCTCCGCTACGACTGACCTTACTTTCCCCTGGAAACCCATTTTGCTGCGGTGCTGGTTTGACATCTGGACAGGTGCCAGCGGCTTCGCTCCGCACCTCTCCCACACAGCTTCTCCTAAACTCTTTCCCTCTCAAACTGGAGCTGAAAAATAACACTGGGGCTTTTGTGAGCCCAGCGAAAACCGAGACCACTTTGATATTCTGCTGTGCACAGTCACTTTGTGAACTTGTAATGCGCTTTTAGGATGTTTCATTGTTTGGTTTGTATGAGCTTGAATGATTAAAGTTACCTGTAAAAAAAATAACTGACAAATAACTTTTTTTTGGAGGGAGGACGCACATTGCACAGTAGGACTTGATGTGATCTGTTGTTGTAATTATTCTTTATTTTGGATGGTTCTGAAAAGCCATAGTCATAGTGGGTGTATGTGCTGAGAAGGGGATTGAGAAAGAAGAGAGAAAGATAGGGAGTGTCCCAGGGTGAGACTCAGGCCTTGGGCAACCTCAGCCAATGTCTCCAGTCGAGCAGCAGCGTCAGTCAGTAATTTAAGTGGGAATTTCTTGCTAGTCATATCCAAACCTCAAAGTCAAACTCTTCCCCCCACGTCCATGTCTCTGCTGTCTTCGCCTCATCACTCCTCCCCTTCTCTCTTCTCCCTCATCCCTCTCTTATGGAAAACCCAGAGACTTGAGGGTAAATACTTACGAACAGCCACACCCAGAGCCACTCGATTATTACTGTATAACCTATCTGCTGCTAATATTTGCTAAATACAGTGAAGGCAAAGCAAGTTTAACTGCCATGTTTTTGTTATTTTCCACTGGAAATGTAGAATACAAAGCAAACATGTGCAAGCAGTGCTGCCATAGATTATCTGAATACATGCTCAGGTCTATAGATTTCATTTACGCATGACTATACTTGTATGAAAAGCCTTGATGATTATCCAGCCTTGTGTGCAAGTTTGGGCGGCAGTGAATGGCAGTATTGGAACAACTTGAAGGTCTAATCTCTCCCCCTCTGTCTGTCTTAGGGAGACATGGAGGTCTCAGTGTTTAGACTTCATCCCTGAATGAGCCCTTTCTGGTTCTGACTCACCCATGCAGCTCCAGTGGACACATAAAGACTCACTGTTTGCCACTGTTACAGCACATCCACATACGCTGGAAAGAGAGGGACGCAAGGAGGGAAAGATGGAGGTTAGTCACATCTTGAGGTTGTAATTAAGAGTCCTAATGAGACTCCTGCAGTTATGTGTGTAATTATTAACGTAGGCTATCCTCTCCTGAAGTTCAGCGTAAACTTCAGCGTCTTAGAACTGGATGTATTTCACTGTGAATACAAGAAAAACTGTGTTGAAGGCCTGATTTGATGGTGCTTGAAACCTTATTCTTCTCCTTGACACATTCACTATGTTTTCTTTTGTACAAAATCCTAACTGTGCCCTCAGCTCAGTCAAAGGGCTGCTGTTGAATGACACTGAACGCTTGTTTTAACGTTAAGGTTTCCACACCTCTCTCATGAGTCCCTCAGGTGACTTGACAAAGTCTTATTCACTGTCACACTCGACTATTTTTGACCACGCTAATGGGCTGAGTAACTAAAGTAGTAGCAGGAAGAGGAAATGGTCACTATTTACAGTGGCATGGGAGATGATAGTCCAAGTTACTACAGGCTTTTGATGTGGAGCAGTGGTTCCCAGCCTTTTTTTTGTCAGTTGTATCGCCAAAGCTTAGTCAGATGAACATGACAATCCATGATTTCAATTATCTATGCATTACTTTAAGCTATTTCATCACTTATTTATTACTTTAAGCTAACTGTTTCAACTGCTTATCTATTTCTTTTAGTCATTTCACCATTTATCCGTTATTTTAAGCTGTTTTAACCATTTATCTGTGACTTTTAACTAAAGATTTGAACTGTTTATCCATCACTTTGCTTTCTATTTCAAGTATTTACCCATCACTCTTAGCTGACTTAAATACTCTACTTGCTTTTTAACTATTTTTCAGGGACTTAAAACTTGATGTTCACTTGCAGCTGACTTAATAAGAGGATATACTTTTGAAATTCAAAATATAATTTCTGTTTTTCTAAATTAGTTGAGTTAATCTTTTGAAATACCCTCTTACATCTGCATTAGTGCTGGGGTACAGTAGCCCTGGTGGAGATTTGCTGATGTAGAATATTTAAAACTGTTGCATGGAAGCATTTTAGTGTAAAAGTCCATTTTAATTTATTGATTTTTGAGCAATGCACAGGCATAGAGAAGCACAGAGCAAAGGGACTTTTAGAAAGCCAGATCCAGGATTTTGAGGTCAAGGGCGCAGCTCGCTCATAAGCAGTGATGTGAGTTTATTGTTTAATGGAAGATCTGCAAGAATCAAACAACGGTTGCTATGGATGTCAGTGGGCAGAGTGCTCATTTTGCATAGGATGAGAAAGAGAGGAGGAGGGATAGCATTTCAGAAAAGAAAGAGAGTCAGTTGTTCCATTCGGTGAGGGCCAACGGAAAGAAACTCTGGTCAACAGCGATGGGAGTCCAAGTGAGGCATGCTGGGTATACAATACACACACACAGCTCCACTCACTTTGTCCAGAGATCTGCAGTATTATGTCACATGTCATAAATGTATGAAATTATTGCTCCCAATTCACTTGCAACAGCTCGTTATTGGCTGTTAGCGTGTGATTGTGTGTAGCTGTGTGTGTGTGTGTGTGAGGGAGTTTGTGCATATGGCTACATTAAGTGCAACACATTAAATCCAAACCTTTTAAATTCTTTCTCACTCTATGAACATTTGGCTGAAGTTTATGCTGTTCCTTTAGGAAGACACTGTGGACCTCTCCACCCAGGAGATCCTCAGCACACATCTACAAACTTCGTTCAGCATGTCTGTGTGTGTGTGTAATCCCCCAGCTGCCGTCTATTAAAACAACCAGTCTTCGGCCAACAACAATAAGACCTGGTGACACAAGAGTGGAAAAACACACATCTCTGCCAGTATCATTTGAGTAAGAAGTCAATCCTGAGCAAACCTCGATGGCACAATTTTGTCTCTGGAAAAAAAAACAAAGCTTCCCTGAAATTTGGCTCATTTCTCGCTTTCTTTATGAAGGAAATTAGGTAATGACCTTGTGTATTACCTTATTTCCTGTAACACCTCCTATCAGTCCACTGAGTCGCTGCCCCCAGGCCACCCACAGATGACCAGGATGTGCAGTTTTCAGACCAAGGATGTGGCTTTGTCTGAAAACTGCACACTCTTCCTTCCTTCCTTCCTTTCTTCCCCCTTCCTCTGAATGACTAAAACGGCACTGGTGCAAAGTTACCAGTTTAACCAGTTCAGATTTTCTTAAAGCAGTGCTCATTCTTGTTAGAAGCAGCATGAGAGAGACATATATTCATACAGGATGTGTGCAAGACAGCTATGATTTACACTCTGACCTATTCAGCTGGTAATTGCTGCACTTTCCAACTGTTCTTTTCCCACATTGCATCATTCCCATCTCTACAATACCTTCCTTTCTAGGCATCAACAGCCCCCTCACTGTTCTCCCTGCTTGGCTTTCATCATCTCATTTCATGTCCATTTATCTTCCTTTGTAATGAATGACCTCAGCTTGTAGCCATTCCTGTGTGCGTGTGCATAAGAGAAGATTTGTGGCCACATGGGGGAAAAAATGTGTGTGCGTGGGACAGGCAGGTGGCTGCTGACACAGCAAGGTAGTAAAGCAAAAACCCAACTGCCCACTTCCTGTGTTCGCCGGATCACAGGAAATGATTGTTGCCTCCTCACGACATTCGGCAGTTTATCTCACCAACACAGACCCACTGATCACCAGACAACCACTCACTTAATTAGACTTTGTGTTAATTAAAGCACAAACATCCTACTCGGTAGCAGAACAGTGCCAGTTTGTGGAGGCAACATATGAGATCACAAAAATCCCGTACTCCACGCGAAGCAGTGGTTTTATGAAAACACCATAAAACAGATGAGGACTTTTTAAATGACTCAACCTGTTGACAAAGTCAAAAATAACTTGTAATTGATCTCTGTGTTTTAGTTTCTATATTGAATTCATGGTAAATAACTACTGCGCTCTGGAACATTTACATTAAAAAAAAAAAAACCTATGTGACCACCTTCTTTATCCTTAGGCTTCTCCAGCTGCCGTTTTTGTTGATATAAAAACAAATTACACTTTGTTTAACATGGCAGATCTGCCATGTTAAATATGTTCAGTCTCATGTAATTTATGTTCCCTCAGTTTATTCTCCCTCAACACATCCTCTGAGGTTTTAAATGAATGAATGAATGTTCTCCAGTGAAGCCTAGAAGTTGCGTAGCTTGCTCTATCAAATATTTTGAACTTGCTATTCCAGTACAATCATTGTTCTGGAATAGCAACAAAAAGGAGCATTATTATTATTATTATTAGCCAGGATTATGTTTACGTGATTTCTTGCTCACAAATCTACTTTTTAGTTGGACTTTACCTCAATTGTTGGTCACTGCAGTGGATTACAAATTATTATTATGTTATTGTGGAAAAACATGCACTTTGTGTTACGTTATTAACTGCGTTAATTAAACAACTAGAAAACTAGAAAATACTGATAACATACATAATTGTCATGTAGTGTTAGTTTATGATAACATTTTAATGTGATAGCAGGTTCCAATCCTGTGTTTTGAATTATAGTGGTGCGGTGACTCCTCTGTTTACATTTCACAGATTGTGCCTTTAAGTTGACAGTCTAATGTAGGTCAGTGAAGTTAGCTCAGATTTCTTCCACTGGCACAGCTGGAAATATAATTCAGAGTCCATAGGCATGATTAGAGAGACATTAGGCGCCACTGTGTGATCTAACAAAATCATTTAGGCCTCTCAACTCATACACATGAACGCATATACACAAACACACACACACTATTTACTCATGATACAGAAGGAAGCAGGTGTATAGGGGTCTTATAACAAAATAACTTCCTGCAAAATTATTTTAAATCTACAAGTTCAAACCGTGGTGAGTGTTTTTCCACATGGCTGAGATGCTGCAAGACTTCTCTGACTGTCAAACCCACCTCGCCCAGTCCACTGAGCCATAACTCAGGACAGATGTCAACAATTACGTCTCCCCATCCCTCAGAGTATATCTGTACCCACAACTCTCAACCGCCCCCCGCACCCCTCCATCCCCACCTTCCAACTCCATTCCCACAAAAATTGCCTCTGTCTCTGCCCCGACCACAATACAAGCTCATGCATTTCTCCTTATTTGCTTTTTCTCTTGCTCTCTCGGTTTTGCCCTCTCAGCATTTCTCAGTGTTTTCATGAGCGCTATCATCATTATGGACTGCTTCCTCTAACCCAGGGTCAAAGCCCTTCCCATGTTCCTGTGCCAACAGACAACTGCAGTAATTATTCTCCATCAGGATGCAGAGTTTTAACTTATGATTTACTGGTTTTCTTTATGGTAACCATAAAGAAAACATAAGCATGTCATTATGTGCAGGGTCATGAAAAAAAAAACTTTTTCTGTTAAATTAGGAAATTATATATTACAATTAGTAAGAACGGTCATTCAATTTTACATATGAATATTGTGACTGTATCTTAGTTACTCATAAATTAAACTTTTCTGGATTTCCTTACCCTAGCTATTTTACTTTATCGTTTGTTTTGCAGTATTCCTCAAGTCTGGATTTATTTATCTGGCTTTATTTCTCAAGTCTGGATTAATTTACTGTATTCCTGTATTCTGAGTTTGTTTATCTGACTTTTACTCCACTACCATGTATTTATTTATCTAACTTTTATCCCTCCGATCTATTTATCTGGCTCGTGTTCTTCTTATCTAGATTTATTAGTCTGCCTTTAATTATTCTTCATCTTTGTTTTGGTTTTTCCCCCTCACCTCTGGATTGATTTGTCGCTCCGTCGCTCCCTGTGCGCTCGGCTCCCACACCACCGCCAGCAGCAGCAGTAGGACAAGCGATTTCAGCTCTAGTGCCATCACTTGACTCTCCCCCCAAAAAAAGTAAAAACGGAAAGATCTCCTCGTAACAATTCGCGCAATTTCCCCCCTGCTATTTGTCAAAACATCATCTGTGATGACTTATCCCATAAACGAATGTCCAGGCGCAAGTGAGATCGACTTGGTGCAAAGCGCAAAAAGAGTTTCCTGAAGATCTGCAGCAGCGAGTCTCTGCAGCTTATTACTTGAGTTGCTTAAACCACCAGAGGTATTTGTCCAGTCTGTGCATTCTTCTCGCGTTTTGTTGAATTTTAACCAAGTTGTCGAACGTTACTGGAAGCAGGAAGTCTAAGGGGGAGCTCTGGAGCTGCAGGCTGTGCGTATTTTATGTCCAAATTCGGCTTGCGCTTTGCTCCAGATGTTGCAGCCGACTTTGTTTTCATGAAACAGTCTTAACTCCTCGCTGTCCTCTCTTCTCTATCCTCCAGTCGGCTTATTTTGATCCCCTCTCCTCTTCCCCTCTCTCCCCGCTGCAGACGTGGTAGTTTGATACTCCCCGGAGACCTGAAAAGTAGAGGGTTGTAAACCTCCCCCTCGAAAATCAGCCCGCCCCCTGACTTGGAGGGTTGGAATCAACTTGGTGACCTTGGCACGGTTAGTCCTTGTCCTTAGGCAGTGATTAAATGCTTTAATGCTCCCTAAAATGCATGAAGCTGTGATTATTTGCAGAGAGGAGAGTGCAAACAGTGTGTGATACATTCCTCAACAAATTACGCAGCTAAAATAATTTTGGCACAAAACTCGCATTCGATGTTTCTATAGGAATATTTTTAAGATGTGATCATTTTTAGGATTTATCAGTGCAATTGGTGTTGCGAGAAAAAGGGGAAATTGCGCCCTCTATTGCACACATTACACAGTCATTTGAGCAGTAACGTCAGATGAGGCATATAACCTCCTACATGCAGACCTCATACAGCTTGGATGGCTTTGTGTTATTTTGTCTTTCATACTGCCTTCTGCCTTTTTTTTTTTTTTTTTTCCAAGTGGACACTTTGATCTCCAGCTTTGTGAAGCAGTGCCACACACACGTCTATTGGCAGTATGTTCATTTGCATGCATGTAGTGGCACTCATTTGTTAATGCTAATGGCAGTTATAGATTTCACATCCTATAGGATGGCTGCTGTGGATATGATGCTGCTCTATGTGCACATGCATACACAGCCTATATATCTATATCTACATATATATCTATATATATCTATATTAAGTAAAATTTTAAAGACTTAAAACACACATTTCCTGTAACCTATCTTATGCACACATACCACAGTTCAGCTGCCGTGCTGGCCATGGCTGAGGAAAGACAGCTGGTCTCCTCCACTCCCCTTGTCCTCTTGGTTGATGTGACACAAGAGAGGAGAGCTTTGATTGTCTTGGCAGTGAGTGGGGATCAATGACATCTGCATGTAAGGGATTATGACAGTTCAGACCAGACACAAATACCTACAAGCATGCATACATCCTGTGTTTGTGGAAAATAACCAGCCAATCCACCAGTTTCAGCATATTTTGATTGGGAAAATTCCCTTAAATAAGACTGAGCATGATTTTCTTTTTCCAAATTGGTTTTTAATATGGAGATACTGAATGTACAGCTTACCAGAAACAGACAGAGACTTCTGATATATATAGAAACTTAAAGTTTTAGTAACTTTAGTGACTGAAAACGTGTTACAGATAATACATTTGGACAAAACAACAATTATAATATTCACAAAGCTGAAGGTCAAAGGTCACGCTGAAGACCATGTCCTCACTAGGTTCACAAACACTGCAGCTGTGCTTCTAGTTTGACAGGACAATATGGTGAAAAGTAAACCACAATGACATGAGCAAGTAGTTTATCTGAATCACAGGATGGGGGACATAACACTTAATATTCCCCACAGAAAAAAAAATTCAATTCAGTTATTGGCCTTGTTTGCTCTTGCAAAGCAAATTTTTCTTTTGCTCAACTAATTTCCTTGTTGATATCAGTTCTCTCTGTAACTGAAGGAAAGAATCTTATGGAAATAAAACAGACCACGGTCATAGGATTTGCAAGGAAATTTTTTTTTGGTTAGCCTGAGCCTCCTTTGGTGCCATTTGGATCAGATTTGGTAGATGGCACAGCACAATGAGTACCAAAATGTTTACATAATGACAAAATTATTTGAAACTATTCTTTTAGTATATTTTATGGCGACTGACTAATAAGAATCTGGCCCTGGTTGTAAGTTCAAATATTGTGAATTATTTTTGACTGAGGTCTGGTATGAAATACTGATACAGACAGGAATACTCTTTCTTCATATCCAAACATTGATTTTTTTTGTTAGAATGTGCTTCAAACTATTAAGAACTTCAGCCAGACAAAGGTAGTGTCACTTTTTAAACAAATCCAGCAATAACTGGACTCACTTTGTTACTTCTTGAATATTTTTATCTTTATTTGTACAATAGCTGTCTCTTTTTTTTTAACACAAGACCAAACTGGTTGACTCACAACTTTCACATACAAACATATTACTCTGACTATCAAACTGACAGGCTACTCGAAATGTGTTAAGGAAGCAGTACTACGCAAAAGTCCGTACAGTTTCACCAACAGGTAAACATTGATTGAAAACACCAAAACACCGCCTAGCCAAACATGTTGACTTGAGTTATGACCCTTCACTAGACTCATCTCCTGCTTCTTCAGCAACTGATTTTGCTGACTGTTCCGACTCATTTTCTTCTTGTGGTCCAGCGGCTGGGTCATCATTTGGTTCATTACTGGTGTTAAGGAAGGCTTGGTACTGGTTCCAGAAGCCCGCTGAGCTCCTGGTGGCAGGAATGTTTAAGGAAGTCATAGATGTGGAAGAAGGGAGTTGGTCCGCGGAGGAACGACTACTCCGGGCTGGTGGACGTGATGTTTTGGTTACTACACCATGGTGCTTCATGTGCCCCTGAGGATGAATAGAATTAAATCATACTTGTACTAGGGTAAGGGTTAGGCAGAGTATCAATGTCAAACATATCCAATATAAAATAGTGTAGAATAAAATCTATGGGTAGTTTGGTCCAACACATGACTGAAGCATGCATCTTTTTTTTTTTATGGGGCACATGAACTAACATTTCATCATAGTTTGAGTCACCTTCAGGTCCCATGATGAAAATACTCATTATATTTAAATATTAGTCCTGAATTGCAAGACGTAGTGCTGTATTAAAGCAGTAAAATATTGTTTCAACCTCCTGAAAAAAGCTTTGTACTACAACAATAACATTTCCATATATCTCATCAATGGCAAGTATTTTTATACCTTGCAGTGTTTTCCTCACCTTCAGTCCACTGCGACTGGCGTACTCTTTTCCACACTCAGCACAGCAATAGGTCTTCTTTTCAGGGCGAGACATTGGAGATGGCAGGGTTGGGGCAAGGCTGATGGGGACAGAAGCGTCCAGTGCTTCACTTGGAGCTAATCCACTAACCTTAACACCTTCCACCCGGTCTTCCCTCCGATACAAACCAAAATGAAAGCTCTGACGTGTCTCCCTTACAAAAGTGGCTCCTCTCTGTGAAGCACCCTTTTCTTCAGCACCAATAGTGTCTGCAGTCTCCAAATTAGACGTCATTTTGGGGTCCTCGTCAGGCACAGTAGCTGGATCTTGCTTTGGTGTTGCTGCTGGAGGAGAGTGATCTTTGTCTTCTTCCATGGGTTCTGGTGATTGGGGCCTTGGGGAGGCTGAGTCTGATTCCAAGGCTGTTGTTGCATTAACATTAGGAACATCTTGACTCAGGGTGGGGTTAGAGGAGGTGCTGGGACAGGTGTAAGCAAAGGGGGCACCAGGGGCAGGTGTGCTTTGCAAGTCCTCCAGGTTTGAGCTGGAGCCAAGGAAGGCATCAGAGGAGGTAGATGCTTCATCCTCCCCACCCTCCACTACTATAGCTTTAGGTGACACTGTGGTTTTGGTAACAGTGGAGGAAACTGGCGGGGGGGTGGATTTAGGAAGATGGACATCAGCAGTGACTTGTTCCACCTGGTTGTCTTTGCCAACTGGGGAAGCTTGATCTGTCTGCTGGGAGACTGGCAAGGGAGCACTGACACAAAGGACAGGGGGGTCTGCACTGCCTGGTGGTGGAGATTGTGTGGTGGGATTCATGAAGGGGTCAGGGCTAAGGTCGGAGGGAGGGATAAGGTCTGGGCTGCAGGATGGAGACTTGCTCAGGTTTTTGGTGAAATCAGCTGATTTTGTACTGCCAGAGACAGGGACCGAGCCAACTACTGCTGAAGTTTGAAATTGTGAGCTTGGGGCTGGGCTCTTCGAGTGGCTGGATAAAGGAGGTGTTTTACTAGAGGCAATACTTGGTTCAGTGGACTGGGATTGAGATTGTGACAGAGGTTTAGCATTAGATTCAGCTGGCATCTCATGTGCAGAATCCTCTGTCCCATCTGGGGGCAACTGTCCACCAAGGTGCATACGGATGTGATGCTGGAGCACTAGGGCATTAGTGAACTTACGCTGGCACAGTGGGCATGAGTTCTGAACACGTGCATTTGATGGCCGGGCATGATGTGTGGCCAGATGTGACCGCAAGCTGCCTTTGGTAGAGAAGGATCGTCCACATATCTTACATGGAAAAGGGCGTTCTCCAAGGTGTGTAGCTTGGTGCAAACGCAGTGCTCTGGGACAGCTCAGTACCCGTAGACACACCCCACACTGATTGGTTGTCAGGTTACCAGCCGGGCCTGTGATGTTCAGTGATGGTAGCATGCCTCCAGCCATGGCACTTGCTCTATTGGTACTCATGCCTAGGGCAGCAACCATCTCATGAGTGAAGTTTGAAACAGACGTGGAGACAAGAGTAGAAGATGGTGGGGATGCCATCACGTATGTGGTAGAAGTGCTGGCATTTGTGAGACGACTGTTGGCTGAACTTGCTGAGGAGGTAGTGGTATTGCTAGATAACATCTCCAGCATGGTGGTGGAAGTAGAGGAAGACGTCCATGGAGAAGAGGAGTGGGGAGGAGCTTTCTCTAGCTTCTCCACCAGCCTCTGCAGCTTGGAGGTTTCAGATGTAGGAGTGGAGGATGCCATGGAGGAAGGCAGGGAGGATGGAGTGGTGGTGGGTGCACCTGGGACTTTGGGAAAGGAAGAGAATGGAAAAGAGAGCTGAGAATGGCTGGAAGAACCAAGCTGGAGGGCACCCGGAGTAGAGGGCAGCGGGGTGCGAAGCAGACCCAAGGCTGGATGGTTGTAGAGGGATGAGTGTGCAGCAGGGGTAGAGGAAGAAGAAGAAGTGGAGACAGATGGGAACAGGAGCTTAGGCAGATGGGCTAGCTGGGAGTAAGCTGCAGGAGAAAGCATTGGGGCATGAGGGGGAGTGTTCTCATCAAAGTGCTGCTGCTTGGCACCCTTGAATAACCCTGTGATGGTGGAAGACGAAGACAAAGAAGGGTTTGCGAGGAGGGAGGTAGCCAGAGAGGAGGTGGAGGCTGAAGAGGAGGAGGATGAGTGGGATGTGCCAGAGGTGATAGAGGCTGCAGCAGCTACAGCTGCAGCCCTGTTCAGCTGCAGGAGAGAGTGGGAAATCAATGCCAGATCCACAGTAGGGGGCAGGGGTAGGGTGGAAGGGGTAGATCCTCCAGAAGTCCCCAGAGAAAAGTTAGTACTGGTGCCACTGACCTCTAAATTATCTCCACATGCTTCGTCCTCAGGCCTGCTTTTTCTCTTTTTCTGAATCATATTCATGCCACTACTACTCCCCCCACTGCTCGCGGTTTGTCCCATATCTGATCCCCCAGTGGCTCCTAATGCTACCCCAAACAAAGACGGTGGCAGGAGTGAAAGTGAGAGCTCTGGGTTTTGCTCACGATGGCGTAGGAAGTGCACCTTCAGGTTGCCTCGTGTGGTGAAACGACTGAGGCACACTGGACACTGGTAGGGTCGTTCCCCTGTGTGTGAGCGCAGATGTATCTGCAGGGCAGAGTCACTGCTGAACATTTTTCCACAAAAGCGGCAGGCATGCTGGAGGCGGCCGGTAGTGGTGGAGCTGGGTAAAGGGGAGGAGTCTCCTCCTCCAGAGACAGACTGCAGAGTATGTTGAGAGTTTGGGACAATAGATACTGATGTGGGGAGGGATGAACTTAGGAAGGACAGGCCACTGTGCCCACTCACTGAAGTGGTATTTGGACTTTTCTCATGAAGATAGTGGTTGGGCAGAGCTAAAGACAGGGCTAGCGGATAGGTGGAGGAAGCCATGGAGATGGAAGCAGAGGAAGAGGTGGAGGGAGCTGAGGATTGAGAGCTCATCCCCAGATAACTATGAGTTCCTGAAGTCCCTCCAGTTCCTTCCATCTGGGGCTTGTGGGGCTGCAGGATTTGAGATAAGGAACTGCTTGGCTTTGTGGGTTTGCTGGCTGCTTGAGAGGGGAGAAAGGAGGAGAAACATGCCAGGAGAGGAGCTACAGAAGTGGAGGGCTGAGGTGGAGTCGACTGAGTAGTTGGGCTGGCTGCCCTTTTACTGCCTTCCAAGCAGAGCTGAGGCAAGGGTGGGAGGAGATGCTGGGAGGGTGTGTCCATGGTATAGGAAGCTCCACCAAGGCGTAGCACCTGTCTACAGATCTCCTCTGTTATCTGCATCTGATGGATCTGCCTTTGCTGCAGCACCCGCAGTTCCTCCAGGATCAGGGCAATGCTCAGCTGGGCCCTAGATGGTGCAGATGAGGCAGATGTCACTCCTGGGCTGGGAGTGGGAGTAACAGGACTTGGGGGGCCCTCAGGCACACGGCTGGGGCTTCCAGGATGTGGTGGAGGACATAGGGAGGCAGAGGATGATGAAGAGGAAGAAGAAGTGGTGGTGGTGGCTGACAGCCCCAACTTTGGAGAGGCCATGTGTGCACCTCGGGAAAGGTGGACGAGAGCACCTGCAGAAGACGTAGGACTGCAACCAGACAGTTGGAGCACAGGTGGATGTTGAGTTTGGGAAGAGAGAGAAGAGTAAGGGAAGTCAGGTGAGAGTGTGGGCTGGGGGTCTTTGAGGGGCTGATGGGAGGGCTGGCTCGGTGGTGAACAAGATAACGGTGGACCCTCAGTGGGTAGAGTGGGGTTCTGAGAACCCTTGAAAGATGAACAGAGAGTGAGGAGCAGCTGGGAGCTTTGAGTAGAAGAGGATGGAGAGCACAAGGGAGAATCCGGGTTTAATGGAAAGGACTGCGACTTTACTGCCAAGTGGTCGTCTAGAGAAATTGAAGGGAGAAAATCTAAATGTAATTTCATCATCATTAATGGGGGACAAAAAAAGCAGGGTTTACACAGTGGTTACAATCTGGGTTTTTAGTGAGATTTTTTTTTTACAGTTTTAAGTAATAAATCACATTTGGCTTAATGAGCACTAACAAAAGACAGCTGCCAGAATTAAAGGGTGTGGTTCGGTGACTTCTTGCTGTTTAGGAAATGGAAGCATTCATGTGTCTAAGAGGTCATTTTTAACCTCTGGGTTGAATTTCCACCACCTTATCATCCACCACTGCTGTCCTTTCCTCTTTGTCCTGTCTATCCTCATCAGCTGTGTCTCCTCACCACTGTCGCCACACAAACACACACATACCTGATGCATGAAGACACACATGCTTGCACACACACAAACACACACAATCGCAGATTCCACTGGTCTGCAAAAATACACTGCTTACCCATAAAGGACCCTACCTTGTTTCCAGGGCAACATGCACAAGACAATGGACTTTACCTCACCCCCCACCCAAATAAAAAAGAAGCCACATCCACACACTAAGACACTTCCATCCTTGTCTCTCTCTCTTTCTTTCTTCCTCCATTCAATCTGTCTTTCTTTCATCTCCTTAAGAGCCCATCCCCCAGTAACCCAATGGGGTGCTAAGCATTAGGTCCTGGCTGAGTACTGGACACTGTACTGGGGGACTGATTGGCTGGCCTTACACACACTGGGGTGACATTCCTGATATGGTTTAGGGCCAGGCAGAGGAAGCAAGGTGGCGTGCAAAGAAAACAAACAGCCTTGTAGACAGACATGATGACTCACAGACGATCACAGAGTTAACTCAGAAAAGCATCAAGGGACAGAAGTGAAAGCACATGCACACAAGCCTACCTGTCAGCACACAGCCACAAAAAGGCGAACACTTTGTATGCATGAGGTTGCTCATGCACACAAAAACGCATACACAACTTTGTGCTGTTTGCTTGAAAGCTACAGTTTTATGACACACTGTGGGCCCTAGTCTTGTAACTGGAGTGGATGGACAGACACAAATACACACACACACACACACACAGTCAGATACACACTTCTTCATGGGTATGTTCATGCTTCAGTGCCCAGCAACAAAGCTGAAAGGGGACAATGGGGTCTAATGCTATTGCAGTTAGAACACCTTATTCAGAGCCTCAAAGTTGCCTTTTCCTTGACCTTCTCATACTCATCCCTTTACTTCTACCAAGCATTTTCAAAGTCACTACACATTTTTTTCACTGATATTTCTCTGTGGTTTTACCTTATATCCCCGTATTCTGGCTGTTGTTTCTTTGAACCTGGCAGTGAGGAGGAGTGAAGACACTCTGGTTTTACAGGGCAAAGAAAGCAGCTAATGGCTCCAACCACAGAGAATGAATTAAAGACTGTAGGCCAGTGATTCCAACAAGCCCTAGTTTTCGGAGCATGTACGTAAAACATGCACAAAAATATCAATAAAATAAAAAGTGAAAAATATAAAAATAGCCTAATTTTCAAATACAAATAAATAAATAAACTGTACTGTTGAAAAAGTCTGGTAAGAGTCCATTTCTAGATGCTGACTAAAAATAAATAATTGCATTTGGACAAGATTTACAATACTGTGCAAAAGATTAAAGCATCTGTTTAAATGCTGTGTAGAAGATATAAAATAAGACAATGACCCATTAACTGGCACAAGAAAAGGTGACTTCGAGGTCTAAATTTCCCATCCAATGTGAGTCCCATCCTACTGAATAAGCAGTATTCTTTTGATATATAGTCTATTTCTCACCATGCTCAAGTATCCGACAGGCACCGAGGGTCAGGCTCATAAGCTGCTGGGGTCGTTTCTGTTTCCGACGGGACATGCTTCTGCAGGATGGGACCGACGCAGGGGCGCATTGGCCAACACGCAAGTTTTATTCTGTCTCCCTGCGCACTGAAAAAAGTAGGTAACTAAATTATTTCAAGGGAATTGGAAAAAAATGAAGAAAAACTTAAATATCATCTCCAAAAATGTGAAAGTGGATGCTCCGGGTGGATTCGTCTCAATAAAGCGCGTCCATGTTGGTGGCATTGTGGTGCAGAGAAAAGAAAAACAGGACTAAAGTGCCAAACAGGCATGTGTGACAGTTTCTCTCAACAAGTTTCCCTTTTCTCAAAACTCACCGTTGGCCCTCCTTCTCGTCTTTACACACACACACACACACACACACACACACACACACACACACACACACACACACACACACAGCTCACTTGTTCATCCACTACTTTGCATTCAAATGGCGAGTGAACACCCCTTCTTTTGAGCCAGGAGTCCACTGCCTCTCTTCAGTAAACCCTCATACATCGACGCTCAAGTTCATCACATAATGGCCATGGCCTGCGCTTTTCGATCATCTATAAGATCTGACCGTCACCTGTGTGTGTGTGTGTCTGTGTGTGTATCTTTGTGTGCGTAACAGAGGGAAACTGTGCGCACAGGTGAGGTGCGCGCAAAGGTTCAGGTAAAATGAATTCTGTTTAACCAACCATATTGTGCCACAGGCCACACACACACACACACACCTATTCGAGTCTATTCAAGGTGTGCGGTATGTGCGGGATTTCGTGATGCTCACACACTCGTCTAAAACAGGCTTCTGTGTGAGCTCGGTAAACAGAGCGGCTGAAATGAGGTGGAATTTGCAACAATGGCGTTGAGGGAGCACAGCTGAGTGAACATCACCCTCTCAGAGCCTCTCCAACACATAAGGCCACTGACTGGAGGCACAATGCTCCCTTTTCACTCTCATCCCGACTGCTTACCACGTGGAGAGAGGTAGTGAAAGAAAAGACACAGCCACAGTGAGGAGGAAAAATTATTTTTCACCCGGGCCCTGTGACAACCCCCCCCCCCCCCCCCCCCCACCCGGCACTCCTCCACCCCCCTCTATGTGTCTCTGGGGCTTGGACAGAATAATAACATGCACCCGAGATTTGTTACAAAGTCTGAATGATATATACAGCGAGACTGTCAAAGCAGATGATGACTTGAGTCCGAGCTTGAATCATTTAAAATAAGCCCTCGTTTGATGGACAGTGGAAGTCCAATTCATTTAAAACAGCAGACAGTTTAACACCGCGGACTTGTGTGTTTTCTGTGTTTGGCCTATGGACACTTGTCTCAAACGCAAACCGAGCAGTGATTTCAAAACAATCTAAAAGGATTAAAAAGAAAATCATTAGGCTGGAAACATGCGCGTCGTTGCGTAATCGATCATATTTTGTAACAAAAACACTGAAGTGATAACTCCAATAGTTATCAAACCGTCAAACCCGAGAATATCATTGCTAAAAAAAAATACAGAACTCCATTGTGCCAACAACGCATTCGTATTTTTCGTGCCATCTTGCCAATATGATCGCGTACACAGCTGCCGGACGTTTACTACACCAATCTTTGGAAACAAGCGCAAAATACGGCGGTGGGATGCGCGTCCTCGCTACTGTACGGCGACCTGTTGCACGCCACGCGCGCTCCCACATCATAACAAGTTATGATTCATAAAATATTATGACTTCGCCCGAAAATATAGTCCCGGATGTGCATTTCCCTCACAGGCCGCTCGTCGCCGACACAACCCCTTGAAATATAACACAAAAAGAACTTACCATGTTTGAAACGATGATTTTTTTTTTTTTTTGGTAGCGATTGCCTATTGTGTAAAGACAAGGGGGAGGAAAAAGCTCAGGAGCTTATGTTGGGTAGCATCGGCTCCGTCTCTCAGCCGGGACACTGGCGCAGCATTTCCCTATTCACTCCCAGGGATGCGCAGTCGGACAGCCGCATTTTTTTCAATTATTTATCTCCGTCGCAAAACGCGTTTCTTTCTCTTATGACAAAGGGTTATTATGCCTGAATGTATTTACTCATAGTCCACTGGCAGTACCAGCAGCAGCAGCAGCAGCAGTAGAAGCCGGGGCGGTGCAGATAGCGGGATTCGCTACAGGGGGAGGATTATTTTTCTTGGCCGTGCGTGCTGCTCTTCCTCCTCTCTTTGTATTTGTCGGGGCCTGCTCCTGTCCGGCCTGTCTGCGCTCTCTGCGGTACTGTCTGTCTGTCTGTCTGTCTGTCTGGTTAGCTGGCTAGCTGTCTGTCTCCCTGTCTGTTATAATTAATGGCCCTCGCCGCCAGACGGCCCTCTGGGAAACAGTGACCACAGTTACCTCCACATTGGCTCTCAGTGTGCATCTCACACAGGAGTGCAGGCCCGGGAACGCACACCTCTGATGCAGGGCTGAATCACTCAGACGGTGATTTGAGATTTGCACTGTTGTGGATGATTATGGTTAAAAAGTATTAATTCATATTTTTTAATAAAAATCATATTTGGTGATTTGTCACTCAATACAGATGATTCCCACACACAAAGGCAGGTGTCTTCATAACCATGTTTTGGTCATTTAGATACATTATACTGAAAATGTGTAGAAATGAATGAAGCTAATAATAGTTCTACAGGGTATTTACTGCCTTAATAGCTACAGCATTCTTGTTGAGTGTCTTAGCATGTGCAGTAGTCTGTATTAGCTCTTGATGGATGTAAAAATATTAAATATTTGCAGTTCTGTAGTATCAGATCATTACAGCATAAATCAACTCCATTCAAAGACCCTTAAAGCACATAGTGAATCAATCATTCATTCCCCTAACTCAAGCTACAGTAGTTCTGTGATGGCACATTAAGATCTACTGCAGTCTACTACAGTTTAACCACAATAATTCACCCATCTCTTCCTCTGCAGTGCTGCTGAACTGTGTATGGTGCTGCTAAAACATCATGTGTGTCTGTTGTAGTGTTACAGAATTTTGTGCAGGGTAGAAGGTCAACAGCAGCTTACAGCACGACGGGAGCAGCACGCCATTTAGTTTGTGGGCTAATGATAGTGCTGTGGAAGGACATATGGTCTGGTCAGCAATGGTTTATTACCATGATCTTGACTGGACATTGTCCTGTCACCCTCACAGCCATGTCTCCTGGCACACTGTGGCTGACAGATGCTAAGGTTTATGTCTTACATCAGTAACACCACTAGGTGTCTCTCAGAGACAAAAATTAGAGGCATGTTGCATGAGTTTGAATACCTCAGATATATAAAATGTTGCAAAGTTCCACAGCGTCTGATCATTTTAATAAGAAAATACATAAGTAGGAAATGCACACATGTTTAAACAAAGTATAACAGGAAATACAGAAAAAAAGGTATAAAAACAGGTTATAAGCAAAGAGCTTTATATTATAATTAACAGATAATGTCCCTCTATAAAGACAGTTTCTTCTTACCTTGATATAACTTTACTTTGATTCATCTGTGTATCATTGTCCTTATTATTCTATGCACTTATTTGTCAGCTCCCATACTTTGGTGTAGATGTTGAAGGATTTGCTTCCCCAAAGAAAATTAAGCAGCATTAACTGTTTAACTGTTACACTTGGAAAACCACTGCTTAATGTTTGGTCTTGACTCGAGCTGCTCTGGTCTCTGGACTCTGATGTGCTGGACTTGAACCTTTCTCATTATGACTGGACATTGAGTTACAGCTCTTTGTACTTGAAAACCTGTTCCAGGTCATCCAGCCTCAGCCACAATGCCAGCGGGTGTGATGAAAAACTCTCTCTTCGATGCAGTTTCCCGTTTTAAAAGGTGCAACTTAACTGTATGGCCGTCACTGTATGTGAGGTCTCTGTTTGCCTGTCCTGGAACTGTTTGAGCTTCATCAGAGCTGTTCTGCAGCAGGGAAATGCTTCCACTGTGTCCCTTATGTCTCTCCTGATAAAAATATAAATCAAAGAGTCTATCAGAGGACTAAGGTAGACCAGAGCACTGGTTAAAACACCAGACAAATCCCTCACGGAGTCCGCTGTGTCTTCAGCATTGTCACCTTTAAGAGAGTAGTACAGGTTCCTGAAACTGAAGGGGATGAACAAAATTATGTACGTCAACAACACCAGAATCAGGACCCCCAAAACCTTCCTCCTGTTCTTTGTTTCATGCCTCATGGCCATACTCTCGTTGAGGGATTTCCATGTGGCTAAGAAGAAACTCACAAGAAACGGGGCAGGAAGGAGGCAGATGATGGAGAACAGCAACAAGGAGAACGTGGTGTGGATGAAGAAGGTGTAATCCAGAATGGCGTAGGCCAGTGAAATAGTCCACATGCAAAGTGAGATGAGACAGGATAACTTTGCAGTGTTCTTTGTGTGGTACCACAGTGGATGGGCCACCATTAAGTACCTCTCTGCGGAAATCAGCAGCATGAATCCCAAACTAGAGGTCAGGCCCAAGCGGACGAACAGCCGCGCGATGCAGCGGGCTCTGACGAATGGCTGAACGGTGCTGTCAAAAAACCTGCTTATGATAAAAACAATTGTGATCCCGATCTGGATGAGGTCTGACAGAAGCAAGTTTATGGCGAAGATCGGAGCCGCTTTGTCCTTCTTAAGTAGACATAGGAGAGCGTAGCAGGCCAGGCAGACTTCAGGAAGTCCAACGAGGAATATCACCCAGTCCACCACAATACCTATGATGTTTGTGTAGTAGACAGGGTCTTTGCCACAGAGATGTGAAGCATTTTCATGTACCGCAGACACCACGCTGCTGTTGGAAATCATCCTGTCAACCTTGATGTGTTCAGTTCTGCAGTTTTTCAGAGTGAAGTTGTATTTCTTGGAGTTTCGTATTTATCAGTGTCCACCCACGGTGAGACAGCATGACTAGCTTGAGCAGAGAGCTTGATAAAGTTGTGCTCATCAGATTACACACTGTGTCACTTCCTGCAACAATCCTGACATAAAAACAAACACACTGACTGCATGAGCTGCAGAGTCAAAATCTGTTGAGCATGTAAACAAAAGCACTAACAGGATGCACTAAGAACATTTGGAATAGACATTATATCTATAAACATAAAATATGTATTTTTACATCTATAAAAATAAAAATACTAGTGATACCAACTATACACTGATATTACAAACTTATAAACTATAGAGACAATGTATCACAAGAGGTTGAATTTCTTTAGCTGAAAAACTCACTGTTGCATCTTACTGTAGTTGTGTTGTATAATTCCTCCACAGTTTCTAAGTAAGCTGAGGTGGGAATAAGAGAGCAGTGTAGTCATTTGCTGTCATTCAGTTGAGCAGTCAGAGACTTTCTGAGCCCTTTGCTCCACCTGTTTCATGGAAACCAATTATGCAAACCAGGATATGAACATTTTAGAGAAGCCAAGACAACGAGACATGAGACATATTTCACTATGACAATACACAAAATGAAGCCAAACAGATAAGCATGAATGAATGATGCAGAATAACAGAGTGGAAATGTGTAAAGTAACAGCATGTATTCATACATCAGTAGGAAGCACAAAAGAAACCTTTTTATTTTTCTTCTAATTTCCGCCCAAATACTGAATACATAACATAAACTGTATGTTGAGTAACATGTCTGTTGGGTGACATTCACAGAAATGCTTATCAGCTAAAACATCAATTATCAGCTGCCGTTATTCACACGACACCAATAAATGCAGTCACGTACATGCTTCCACGCACATATATAGCATAATGCATTAAAGTGAGACCATGCAAGCTTTGCTTAACACCAGCAACTTAGGCCACTAGTCAATTCACTGGTAAATGCTAAAATATAACTTTACAGGGAGAGTTGAGTCAGAAAAATACAGTGTAACTGACTCATTTATGTGCAACTTCTCTCTTAATTTATCTGAAGATTGCGAACATAAGCTAAAATTAGCCACCATAAGCCACTGGCCATACCAGACCAAATCAGAGTGTATTCAACTGAGCAACACTGGGTTCTGTGGTTAATGAATTAAACTTTTCTTTCAATGTTACATAGTCTCACTTTAAAACTAATAAAGCAATTCAATGTCACCTTGTAATAATCTCAAGTAACAGTTGGATAACATTGTTGTTCAGTATATCCTGGGCAGTCAGGTCTTTTCCAGGTTCTCTGGAAATGAAAATCAGATTATGTGTTAACATGTTCCTTTGTTTGATTAGCTAAAAAAAAAAGGTTTGTGGTCATATGTGCCACATTGTACCATTTTTATTTGTCTATTTTTGATGAGGTGTTTTAAAATTTCCAGCAGATGATGAAAGAGCAGCAGTGTGGGAGAGAACATACGTCTGAATATCAGTCTGATCTTGAGTCATCGTGGAGCTATCAGTAGTATCAACAATCAAAGATGTACAGTGTGTTGTAGCTGTAGTTGTGTTTATTGCAGTATTGAATACTTTCGATTCAAGCTGATTATTTTAGAAATTCTTCATACACTCACACAGTTCAATACAACAGTCCTTGAACACCATCACGACGGTTATGATGTTCAGTTTTCTGTTTGTGGTGCTGTTGAATGTTGAAAGTATGGTGTTGTACTCTGAGGTGTGGCTAATGTTTGAAATAATTTGACAGAAACTCATCATTATAACCATCATGAAGGCAGGATTTATTGCAGTCAGTTGGATTAGACTGCCAGACGCCACACTTCAGCAGAACCAGGCTGTGACTCCGCACCCTATCCCCCAGAAGCTCCAGGTGTTCCTCTGTTTACTTCCCGCAGGTGCCTGTTTATTAGTTACACCTCAACACAGCTAAGGCAGTCTAACCCAACAGCTCTGCTGTAAATCCGGCCTCCATGAGGGTTATAAGGTGCAGCTTTTGTTGAAACTGTTTTAGAGAGGTGTTGATACAACTTTACCACGATTTGTGTCTACCCTCACTGGTGTAAATGAGGCGGACAAAATATTAGAAACACCAAACAGATTGGTGCAATACAACAGCACCACAAATTATAGCCTCCAATATGTTCATACAGTTGAATCAGTGCCTCTCTCTAACCTTAGAAACGGTAGGATTTACTGCAGGGCTATTGTATTAGACTGCATTAGTTTTAGTGAGGTGAACTGAATAAACCTGTAGCTGATTCAGTTCATTGTCAGTAGATCAACCTTGCTTGTTTAAAAGCATCTGTTTCTATCTGTGGTGGTCTGACCACTTAAACTGATAATTCATGAGCCAACCTAACCCTATGAAACTGTACACCTTTGTGTACTCTGCACTCCACAAAACAAAAAAAAAGTTCTTCCTGTATCTAAAATATCCTTGTTTACTATTTATGTTGTTTCTTTCTGCGCCTACATGTAGCATTTGCTTATTTATGCTGACAGAATCAGCCTGAGGTTGCTTTTTAAGTGCTATGGGAAAAAATGTTGTCTTCCCAGGTATGTGAAGTGCATCTATGTTGGGCTTAGAAATTTATAATCAGTTAAATCTCCATTTAAGTGAAAGTAAACCAGTGGTCATGTGAACAACGGTGGCTTTGTGTGCACATCCCCAAAAACAAAAGTCAGGGAAGCATGGGACGTGCAGCAGATGGAGGGAAAAGGTATTTTTACACCTCACTCTATACATCACTGTGCCACATCATATGTATAGTTTTCATTAGAAATAAATCAAACACTCTTTCTGAGAACATATGCTAATTTTTGATCTGTGAACTTCATGGAAAAACCAGTTTACTCTGAAGTTACCTAATAATTCCCCCCTCCTCACCCCCCCATCTCTGTGTCATGTGACCTCTGTGAGTCCAGTGCCGTGGATGAAAACAGTTGGCAGGCGGGGGGGGTGAATCTGTTGGGATTAACCTACACGGTCAACATACTCACAGCACATGCTCACCGATGGCCACAGTCTGCAAACCCCAGGGCACCAGCAGGTAAGAAATCCCACTTTTGTTTTAAATATTTATTTAAAAATTACCATAAAATTGAGTTGAGGGTGGACGTGTATGAGGTGGTGTTAAACATGTAAAAGCAGAACACATGCAGAGTCAATTAGGCCAAGAAGCTGTCGAGGATGATCTCCTGATCCCTCTACAGCAACAGCTTGGGTCTGAGTCAAGTTAACGCTCACCTAGGGTCAGTGTGACAACCCCTTTGCACTTACTGTGATAACCAACCACTCATGTTTTATTTATTTAATAATCATATTCTGCATATTATTGTTTGCTCTGTAAAGTACATGGTTAATCTTAATGAAACTGTCTCACTAAACTCAGATTGAGTTCAGTTTATATGTTCAAGAAGTCCTGATTTAAACATTATGGCACTGTGGGCCTTAGTTTGTAGTGTTGATGTGTTGCGTCACATTAGATCATGAAGTGTTATTTTCGTCCACCATCTTTACATTTTCCCAGTAATAGTGGTTACATTGTTAAGTACACTATTCATAGAGCACAGTAGGCAGAGGCCCAGCAGACAGGATTACTGGTCTGAGTGCACAGTTGGAGTAAAACAAGGACTTCCCACTTACCACCGGGTCAATATTGGCTGTGTCTTTTACCCTGTCTGAGCTTCAGTGCTTCTGACATGTAACAGCAGCATATAACCATAACTGTCTTTAATCTGTGCTGCACAGACCCACAACAGGATGACTCCCAGAACGTACAATCACTGACAGCTACCCAGATCATCTGTGAGTTTTCTATTTGAATGAAATCTAATCAGTGTATTTTTAATTACTCTCCTCTGTATAACTCCAACTGTTTAGTTAGTAGCTTTGCGTGACGCAGACACAAACACACATCAGGGTCCCTGCTATGGCGTCCCAGGAGGAAGAGCTGACCTGCTCTGTGTGCCGAGACACCTTCAGCCAAGCCCAGCCCCTGCCCTGCGGTCACAGCTTCTGCCCCGCCTGCATCCGGGAGGCCTGGAGCAGCCACGGTGAAGGTAAAGTTCGATTTACCTGTCCCCAGTGCCAGGAGGATGATGGTGAAGTATTGTGTGACTGCTGCCCCCCGGAGGCAGAGGAAGGGCAGACATCAGTGGCTGTCAAGACCTGCCTGAGGTGTGAGGTGTCCTTGTGTGCTGAACACCTCCAGCCCCATCTGGAAAGACCAGCATTTAAAACCCATTTGTTGGTGGATCCTTTGGGGGACCTCTCCCAGCGAAGGTGCCCAACACACACAGAGATATTCCGTTACTATTGTGCGGATGAGAGAGCGTACGTGTGCGGTGACTGTCTGCTGGAGGGAGGCCATGTTCAGCACAAAGTGAAGGCACTGAGACAAGTGGAAGAGGACCTGAAGGTGAGCTGGAAGAGCATAAATGTGTGTTTTTTTAATGTTTTGTTTGTGCACCAGTGTGTGCTTGCTGAAACGCTGACCTGTGCGATCCCACAGGTCATTCTCCAGACGCTGCTCAGAAAAGCAGAGGAAAAGCTGAAAGATGGAGAGCGAATCCTCAAAGAGCACGAGAATGTTGATTCTGCCATGACTGTGAGTAAAAATATTATAATGTTTAAGTATCAAATCACCGATCTGGCACCAATCACCAGTCCCTCGTTGCCGGTTGCAGGACTCTCTAAAAAAGGACGACACCCAGGTGGAGCGGATAGGCTCAGATCTGCAGGTCCAGGTGAAGAAGCTGGTGGTGGCCCTGAGGGACATCACCAAGAGAGAGAGACAGCAGGTCATTGAGCGTGTGCACGAAGACTGCGCCAAGGTGAAGGACGACATGAGCCAGACGCTGAGCATCCAGCACTACCTGGCCTCGCTGCTGGCAGAGACGGACCCCTTTCTGCTCATCTGGGTAAGACCTGGTGCTGAACAGACACTGTGCTCAACATTACCAGTGTAATATTGTATTTTTAGGGTAGTCACACTGAATAATGCTGATGCAGCGTTCTGAGCTGTCAGAATGAACTGTTGAACTTTAGTGATCTCCTTACTTTTCCTTTAGCACTACCAGCATGTCAGAGTTTTTACTTATCCTGAGAAATATCTCAAAATCCACTGCATGGACTGGTGCAAAGGTTTGTACAGACATTCAAGGTTCCCAGAGGATTATCCTAATGACTTTGATCGTCTCTTGACTTGTCCTATATTTCCCCTATGAGGTCACAATGTTGTCACAACAAATATTGAGTGTGTTGCCATCAAATTTGGTGCAGATATTTATGATCCCCTCAAGATGAAATGTAATCACTTTGGTTATCTCTTAACCTTTCATCTAGCGCCATCATCTGGGCAAAAATGCAATATCCCTAGTTTTAATTCAGCTCGGAAGTTCTGTTTTTGTTTTGCACATCATGTTTTATATGATGTGCACCATATAATCTCTGTTGGCAGCTGTATGATGACTGGCAGGTGAGACCTGTGAAAAGACTTAAATGTAAAGACACAAAGCCTATGTAGTATTTTCTGGATGGTATTTTAAGCAGGTGAAAACTGCATCAGTGTTTGTGACTTGAACCCACAGAAGACGCTGTTATCAAACAGTTTAAGCCTGTTAGAGCTTTAAAAGAGTCCAAGTAGCTCCAGTATGCACCAGATCCCTGAGGATGTTTATCATCAGTATTATTGTTCGTGCTGTCGAAGCTCATGTATCACGGAAAAAAAGATGGTACAGATCTACCCGACCAATGGTGCAGGGCCACTGATGAGGTTAGTTATATATCTGATTGACGGTTTAACCTTGCTTTTGTTTGCTTTTCATACAGCCGGGCTTATTCACAGGAACGTTTGTAATTCTTTCTGCAAATGAATCGTTTTGTGTCAGTGTT
Organism: Toxotes jaculatrix; assembly: GCF_017976425.1. Lineage (NCBI taxonomy): Eukaryota > Metazoa > Chordata > Actinopteri > Toxotidae > Toxotes > Toxotes jaculatrix. The sequence goes on from NC_054407.1 coordinate 6,671,331, forward strand.
TTCTCAGCTGTCCTTGACTCTTCTTTCCTCAGGCCTTTCAGTCAGATGACACAAAGTGAGTCCAGAATAAATCAGTGTTGTTGCATCCTTAGATGTGCTTAGGTGTGTTGACATGTGTAGACACTTATAGATAGTTTATGCATGTTACAAAATGTTTGGAAAAAAAGAAAGGACAAACGCAGTCATTTAATCGCACAAGTCTTGAATCTACATGTGCTCATGCCTGTGTGTGTTGTGCTCTTGTATTCCAGGTTACTGGCCGATCTGAACAGCCCGCTCTTCACCCCTGATGCCATCAGTTTGGACAGGAAGCATATCTTGGAGGACATAGAGAGCAAGTATCGTGAGTTCATCACTGCCACCCTCCGCTGCCTCAGTGAACTCAAGAGGGAGCTCTGTGAGTAGCAGAGGAATAGTTTGACAGTTTGGGGAAATACATCTCATTTGTTTAGTCCTTCACATAACAATCATATAACCATATGCTTGTCATATTTACACTTTGGTTTTTCTACAAGTCAGACAAATAAGATACAGTATCTTAATTAGTGAGCTACAGAACTGTTGGCTCCTGGCTTAGCTTCTTATTTAACAGACAGACATGAGACTGGCATCAATCTTTATGTCTAATTCTGGACATGAAGCAAATTAGCATATTTCCAAAAAGATGCCAGAGAACTCCATCGTGTTTCAAATTTGGATTATTTCCCTCTCCTACAGTAACCAGTCCTTTGACCCTGGACACAAACACTGCTCATCCTCTCTTGAGCATTGCTGATGACCTTCGCTCAGCGACGCGGGTTAAAAACCGTCTGCCCTGCGCTGCTCACCCTGAACGTTTTGACCACTGGCCGCAGGTTCTCACTGTCCAGACCTTCTCCTCTGGAACCCACTACTGGGAGCTAGAGGCTGTGGGATTTTGGGATATTGGAGTCTGCTATAGAAGCATTGGACGGAAGGGGAAAGATGCCAACGCATTTGGGAACAACAAGGTATATGTGCTACCTAGTTGGGTTAGTGAATAGTACTTCAACATTTGAAGGCGCTCTATAGCACATTTCTTAGCATTAATTTGTTGTTTTTATTAGCAAATGAATTAGTGGGAGCCTGAGCCTGAACATGAGGCAGAATCAGAGGAAACTACAAGGAAAAAGACAGGTTCTGTACACACAAAAGGACGGCACAAGGAAAATGGCTTGAACACTAGACATGAGGGACTAAGATGATCTGGCAACAGGGGAAGACACAGCTTAAATGCAGGAGGAGGTAGGGAGACAATTGGACATAGTTACAACACATCAATGCGGGGCAGGTAGTCAAACAGGCAGGAAACACAGGAGGATGGGAAGTGAATCTGAAACGAGACACAAGGTTAGTGATTTCAAAATAAAACAGGAACATAAATAAAATGACACAAGAGAACATGACCTGATTAAAGAGCTAGACCTGACAAATCCTTCTGTGCCCTAAAGCAACTCAATAGTTTTCCATCAGATATACATCCACAGAGGTTACCAGGCCTTTTCTGCAATTTATGTCAATCGTACTAAGGTTTAAAAATGAGCACAGCACCAATACACTGATGTTGAAATGCTGAATGTAACACCTTTAATGATGATCAAAGTACACAGAGTACCTATCTTTGTCTTTATCACTTTAGGTTTTAACCCAAATGTTCCTTGATCAAAATGCCTCTTAAATCCCCAGGTGTCATGGAGCTTGACACAGCAGCACGACAGGAAGCTGGCTGCCTGGCACAACCGCAGAAAGACCCGCCTCACGCACCAAATGACCAGTAACCGAGTGGCTGTAGCTTTGGACTATGGCGCAGGCACCATCACCTTCTCTGAGGTGGGTCCATCTGGCAATCTGACCCACCTCCACAGTTTCTCCACCACCTTCACTCAGCCGGTGTGTTTGGGCTTCGGACTCTACAAAGCTGAGCTCAACAGCCGCATCTCTATTGTCAAAGTCTGAGGTGAAGGAAAGGGAAAGGACGCCAGCTCCACTGGCAACTGTGCTGGTTTGACTTAGATAAAGCCATTCTGAGACAGTTCGGTGTTGATTAATTTCCCACAAACCACACAACTCTGTGCTGGAACTTTTGCCAACTGGAACTTTTTAGCTGAGCTTGTCTTCTGAAAGCACATCACGTAAAACTGGTGATCAGGTGATACTGACATGGAAATTATTTCCAACTTGAACAGTGAGAATGGAGAATTGCTGTATGGAAATGAGCAGAATTTGATGGGAGAGCAAATGAAGATTTGTTTGAAAAAGGACAGCAATAGGTTTTCACATCAAGATTGGAAGATTATTCTGCGCTGTTCATTCCACAGTAATTCAAAATTGCAAATGACTGACTTCTAAAGGTAAACTCTGTTGCCAGTTTATTGGATACACCTGGCTAAAACTGATGCGGTCTAATACAATAGTCCTTAACTAAATCCTACATTCGTATAAAGGCTATACTGTTCACTTTTTGCTGAAACTGTTTTAGAGTAGTTCTGGAGGCTCTGCTTTATGGTGCTGTTGAATTGTATTGTACTCATCAAGGGGTGTGTCTAATATTAAGTCAGTACTCATTGATATAGAATGGGGACAAAATGACAGGGATTTTTTTCTAATGCGTGTTGTTGGAGCTGTGCACAGGCCTACCTCTGTTTGACTCAAAGTCTAATTCTGTTTATTCTGTTTAATTTACGTCTTGCTGTGCCTATACATTCTCCATCGGGACGGTGAAGAATGTATAATCCAGCCTTATATCTTCTATAGTGTCTAATAAAAGTAGTTACACATCTACAGAGCATTGGAGGTGTGAATGTTTTTCATTCACATGAAGGTGCACAAACAACCTTGATCCTTTTTTAACTCGGCTTGAAGACACAAAAGAAGGAATCACTGATTTTATTGGATCTTGAAAAAAAAAAGGGTAAACAACTGCCACTCACTCGCTAACTGTATTCTTTGAAGTGTCTCAGATACCCAATTATCATCCCATTTTCTTTATTTCACTGTAAAGGTGAGTGGGCGGATGAAACATAGAGGGTGAGAAAGAAGCAGGCGGAAAGGGGGGTGGCTGAGATAGAGAGAGAGAGAAAGACACACAGGGAGAGAGACAGAGGGATTAGAGCATGCTGAGGCTGGGTTACGCTCAGACTGACTGCCGTACTGTGAAATAATGTGATAGTGGAGCAAGACAAGAACAAGGATCTTTGACCGTGTTACAGTGATTCAGCTGGGACTGTTTTCACCTTACAAGGACTACAAGATTGTTCAGATGGAAACAGGTGATGATCTATATTTTTTTGTGCTTTACAGAGCAAATAGAAGTCAGGTCATTTTAGAGGACTTGTTTTAAGGTTAATAATAGATCATTTTGGGCTGATGTGAACCCTTCTCCATCCAAAAAAACAGCCGTGTGCAGTGAGAGCGAAATGCTTTTATGCACACGCTGTTGCTAATTGAAAAAATTAGCAATTGTAATTTAACTGTAATTTAAAAATTACATGTGGAACTTAATTGCATCAGCTGAGGGAAAAAGAGACTTTATTCTCCAACTTAAGGTTTAATTGCTATGAGTTCAGACAAAAGAAAGGCTGTTGACCTTGAAGAGAAAATAAAATAAACTGCAAAAAGTGATTATATATATATATATATAACTGGTGTATGTGTAAGTGTGAAACAAAAGCGCAAGTGAGAGAAAAAGAGCGTGTGTGTTGTGTGAGGGACTTCGTGTTGAACAGCACTGGTGGGGGGGGGGGGTACGTGTAAAAGACAGATGGTCACTCAGTGGAGTTGTTCCCCCACTCCCTCTCTCTTTCTCACTCCCTTCTGGGTCCTACATCCTTCCCCTGTCACCTCTCCAGAATCTTACCTCATCTGTTTTTTTTTTTTAATCCCCTCACCTCTCCTCAGCGTCTCATACATCCTCCTCACCGCCATTTAAAGTCTGAGCTCGGATCTTCACTCACTTTGCTGTATCTTTATCTCTTCAAACCTTTTCTTCCCGTCCCCAGCTACTGCTCGTCTGCCTTCTTGTCTTATTTTTTGCTGAGGAAATCAACTTGAAAACACCAAGAGGTTTTTCTGTGACTGTCATTCTGGCCCTTACTGACACAGCACAAAGGACTCCAGAGAGATCTGGGATTTGTGGGGTCATACAAGAAAAACAGAAAAAAAATCAGAAAGGCTGTGATTGACAGCTATGGCCACTGAACCATTCTGAGTTTCATATTTGAATATAATTTCATTTCGAGACACATTCACTGGTTTCATTGCTACCTTAGTGCAGCTTGATGGTACCAGTGAAAACTGGATAGTGGTTTAAGTGTTAGGGTTTCTCTCTCTTTCTGTTTTAATCCAATCACCTCTGAACTCTGAGAGAGGTTTGGAAAATTTCCAAAAGGACAGTTTCTTTCACCATAGCATGTTTATTTACACTTCAGATTGTCCAAAGTGACACTTCATCATAGTACAATTAATCAGAGATACTCAACTAAACAGCTCAGGATCAGTTATGCACCCCAGGTCAATCCACTTTGACCTCCCGCTACTGCTGGGTGTGCTCCTGTTATGGGGACCAATGGGGTCCAGGGGCCAGAATGACACAGAGCCCATCATCCTTGAGGGGAAATGCTTGGTCGTGTGTGACTCCACTCCCTCATCTGAGCCGGCCAGTAATGCCCTGGGCATGTCAGTCCGCTCCGGCTCGGGCCGGGTGGCCTTCTCCGCCAGCCGCCAGACCAATCACGAGCCCACGGACATGAGCAACCGCACCATGATTATCTATTTTGACAATGTGAGTATATGGCTGCTTATGTATGTCTTTGAGTTACAGTGTGATATTGTACATGTCAGAAAAACCATCATTAAGGTTGAAAGTAGTCACACTTCCCAGACTGTTTAACAGAATTTGAGTTTTTCATGGTGCTGGGAGAAAAAACAAAACATAGATCACTGTTTCCCTCACACAGCTTCTGTAAGCTATGTTCCAATATTTTGTAGACAGAAGTCTTCTTCCAATAAGATGCACATATGATTAGAGTTCTGCCAGTGAGAAGAAATGCTAATGAGGTAAACACTGAAGTTTTGGATTCACAATGCAGCCGTCTGGCCACAAAACCGTAGGATTGTGCTGCACTATCTGCATTTTCCATGGACATTTTGGGATTTTTTTTTTTTTGGCAACGGATATGTAAAAATATGACTCAGTACTTTGGGAGCAGTCTGAAATCTAATTGCATGGGTAAAAGTAATGTCCAGAGTGTCCAGAGTATGTGAGCAGATATGTACATAGTTGAGGAGGGGGAATTTCTTTTGACAGTGGGCCCACTGTTATTCACTGGTCATCAAAGGTCTTCTTTTTCTCTGGCATACCTTGTGTGTCCTTTGCTGTTTCATGTATAATGTCACATATCATCTGTTGAATCAGATTTTGGTGAACGTCGGCACTCACTTTGACCAAGAGAGCAGTGTCTTCCTGGCACCAAGGAGAGGAGTGTACAGCTTCAACTTCCATGTTGTGAAGGCCTACAATAGACAAACTATCCAGGTACAAAACCTCAACTGTGACACAGTTATCTGTCCAGTGGATCAGCACGCGCTCTCTGATCCCTTTATCTCGTCTGCCTTAGGTCAGCCTGATGGTGAATGGCTGGCCGATGATTTCAGCTTTCGCCGGGGACCAGGACGTGACCAGAGAAGCTGCCACCAACGCCGGCCTGGTAATTATGGAGAAGGGGGATAAGGCCTACCTCAGACTGGAGAGAGGCAACCTGATGGGAGGCTGGAAGTACTCCACCTTCTCTGGGTTTCTGGTCTTCCCCTTGTGAGGAAGGTGGATGGAGAGGAGGTTGAAGTATTGTATGGGTGGCAGGAGGTGAATTGGGGGAGGAGTGAGAATAAATTCCAGGTTGAGAGTATTGTCAGGAGGAGGGGGTGAAGCAGGAGAGAAGAAAGGTTTCAATCTGTAACTCATTACAAAGCGCATGAGAGAATGTGTTTTATGCAAAATGCAGAGATGATTGTGCAAATTCAAATAATTTTCACCTGAAAAAAAAAGGAGCTGTGAAAAAGTGGAAAAAATAAGTTTGTCTGTGATTTTAATTTGCTCTGTATTCTGTGTATAAATATTTGCTGGGTTACTTTGAGAGATATTTTAATTGTGACAAAATTATAAAGTGGCCATGTGCAATGTGGGCTTCTGTGCAAAGACTAGGTGAGAGCATCTGTCTTATTTTACTCAAACTGTTTGAAACACTGCTGTTCTCCACATGGCATCCTGTCTAGCTTACAAACTTGCCAAACTTACCCTTTATTCTGCCGTGTCGTATGACTGATGCTCCTCTTTATGGCTGTTAGTCTCCTGCAACAAATGTTTATTTATACAGAAATTTCTATTGAGGAGAAATATCGAAATAAAATCATATAAAGTTGACCAAGTATATTGCAATGTAAGTTATTTTTTTCCACGAATATGTAAAGACAGACATTATTCTATGAATAACTGCTGTATCAACATGCAAAAATAACTGAGTCGATGCTGTAAAATGCAAGGGGTGTGACAGTTAAATCCTCTCATGCAAAACAGTATTTCTCCTCCCTCTCATGGTGCTCTACTCAGTGCCACGGCAGCTGTTTGTAAATATAGCTCTCACCAGCAGAGTTGGCGTTGGCGTGGACCGAGCAGACCAGCATGGGGCAGAGTGTAAGTGTGGTGAATAGCGGATACTCCTCGCAGGGCTGCAGACAGATGGAAGCTCTGGCGAGCAGGCAGGCTCATCTCTGCAGGGCCGCCATGGATAAAGTGTGGTGTGCTGTCACATGCAGTCACTTACGCTTCCCTGGTTCATGACCACCACCTCTTTCTCTCTCTCTCTCTATTCTCTCTCTGTCTGTCTGTCTGTCTCTCACTCCCTTTCACACACACTCCCACATTATTAACATCACGCTTTTATGATTTTAGGATGAACCAGTAAGTATCTCTAAAAATGGAGAACCATGATATTAATTCATGCTGTCACATTAATGCAGTGACTGAAGAAGCTCTAAAGGTAGTGGCTGGGAGACTTTTTGGACATACTCTATGCTTTTCTGACCACATTGACCTTAGTTCATATGCAGAAAATGAGTGCAAAACCTATACTTTTCATTCTTTTACTGTTTGTCTTTGAATAGATGCATCTCTGTGACACTTCAGCTGTATCATCTGATAAGGGCCTCTATGTGGGCTTTATTACCTGACCTTGAGGCCGTGTCTTAACATCTAGTAGTGAGACTTTCATTATTCCAGTTTAACATGGTGCATATTCCTAAATTAATTTGTGTTTAATCAGATTGCCACACAGCAAACCTGGGAGCAAACACGATGTATAAAGAGTGGAAGGAACAGAAGATTAATGGTGGCCAGGGTAATCCCGACATGTCTGAAATAAAAACTGAAAATCTATCAAATGGAAAAAGCCACAGCGGCTGATGCTCATATTTCAGTCTATGAGCACTAGAGGGCGCCAAACACCCCACTTACAATCACTCATGAGGGCAGTCAAGTCAACATACTGGCACCTAGAAGAAAGATGGTATCAGTATCTCAAAATTTTATAATATTCAATACAAATCTATCAAGTTGCCCACGGCCTATGGGTGTATATTTCTGGAAAGCAATAAAGCAATATTATAAGATATCTTCATTCATTTATTAATGTGGACTGATTCCTGAGCTGTGGTCAATGTAATAAAACGCTGAAAAAAACTGACGGTGTGTCATTCACAAACAGGCCTGTTGGGTCGTGAACTCCATTAACCCTGTGAGATGATTGAAACACCGAGTTTATTTCTCCAGTCAGCGGTAACAGGCCTGTTCTCTCTAAGGTGAACATCTACGGCAGTAAAACAGCAATGTTGAAGATCACTCAGTCAAACGGCACCAGCTAGGCCGCATTTATTGTTTTCTCAAACAAACTCTGGCTCTCATCCCGCCCAGTCTCGGCCGTGCGCGTGACGGATAGTTAGTTCAGCCAATGAAATTGGCGTATGCTGCCGGGTCTGGAGTAAACGGACCAATCGTTGTTTAATAGCGTCCGAGGGGCACGCTTTCTACGCTTTCTCTGGCAAGAATGTTAGTTCCTGCTCTTCCCTGGCCGTTTCCTGTAATCGTACAGTGTTGTGAGACGGAGAAAGCCATGTGTGTCGATGCAAAGGTAAATTTAGCACCCCGAAATTATTACTGTGAGAGTTAGGGCAGTGGATATGATGGTTATTTTCAGGTATTTTTGCCGAAAATTAGACCCAGACCAACCGAAACAGTATTGCGGCCTAACCCGGGTCTGAACGTTGACGGGCAATGGTTATTGTGGCACGTTGCTTTGGTTTGGTCCGGTTTGTTGATGAGATTGAAGGAGTCCGGTAGACTGAATGGTTGGTAGTAAATGACAGAGAAGCGAACTAACGACTGCAAACACACAATACACCGCGTTTAGGAGCCTGAATATGTTTGCGGTACCACAAACGCTTTTGTAATAGGCACATCTTGGTCGCGGTACAAGCTAATGCTAACCGACGGTTTTGTGAGAAACACTGCAATACGACCAGAGAGGAAAGCATCTCTCCAGCATCAGTACCCACCTCGTCTGACTTCACTACCAACTATTTTCATTCACTGAATGTGTAGTTTAGCTTTGGATAGTACTTTTGAAACATCCTACTTTTATTTTTGATGTTTTTGCTAAACCCTAAATGTCACGTTGAGAGCATTTTCTGGACGTGGCCATGAGTTAGATGTTATATTCAGAAACAATATATTTTATAATCTAGTGGCATGTATTAGTTTATTGGGCATTATGTATCATTTAGACTTTAAAACTAAAAAACTAAAAACTTCATTGCTGTTAAATAAATTAGTATGTTGCTCTTAACTCACAGCAGAGTAAACCTGGTAACATTAATTCTTAAGAAGACCAATATAAGCGTGTTTATATGAAAGTTGTCTATGTTTTAGTAAACTATACTTGTTCTTTCTGTGCATTCAGAACCAAACACATATGAATGATGTTGTAATGCTTATGTTCTTCAAAGAAACATAAAAAAATAGCTGCTGAGAGGGAAACAAGGACCAGATGTTACAGGGTTGTCTTTTACTCTATAGGGCCACTTTTGCCATGTCTCTGTTGGCCCCTTGTGGTTTCTTTATGTTTTAACATGCCAATACTAGCCACTGAATTAGCTGTTAAAACTTGTTATTAAGCTGCACAGCATTTGTGTAAGTAATACCAGCCATGGAATTGTGTTTTCTTGACATCATTGTCTCTCCTCTTTTTCCAGCTGTTTACTTAAAAGTTGAGAAGAATTGGTTGACGGCTATTTAGCTTCTATCTCGGAGTCTTTTAAACATTGTGCCCGTCTCCCTGTGTGGAGTGGGCAAGATGGCAGATCCCATCATGGACCTCTTTGAGGACACACCCCTGTTTAACCTGGATGCCCTACCGGACGACTCCTTCTCTCAGGGTTCCACAGACCCTGTGGAAGAGGCTCTCAAGCTGGCGTTGGGCCAGGTGGACCCACCGGCCGAGCCGGAGCCCACTGTGGTCAACACAGGCCTCAGTGTTCCTGTAGCAGCCCCGACCATCCCAGAACCTGCCCCCGTTCAAGTCCCCACACAGCAGCCGGTGCCAGTGGCAACTGCTCAGACTGTTTCCATAGCTGCAGCTCCCACTGTAGCCCCGGCCCCAGCTCCTGCTCCCGTTGAAACTGTACCTCAGATCCAGGCCCAGACCACCATACCCATTGCTAGCAACACCAGCGGGGTCTCCAGTAGCACTGTCCTGCTGAGCTCACCTCTGACTGTTTCCAGTTCCCCTGCCACCACCACCGCCACAACACCGCAGCTCACACAAATAACTCACCAGCTCACTCCCCAGCAGTTAGCTGCCATTACACAGCAGGCCGGTGGTAAAATTGTCATTCTCAAAGGACCCCAGGGTCAAGCCCAGGTGCTGCAGACTGTATCGGGAGCCACAGGCCAGACCAGTGGAAAGGTTATTCGTGTGTTGTCTGGCACTCCTCTCAAACCTGGCATGTCCATACTGCAGGGGGGAACAGTCTTGAATCAGGCAAGCCCAGGACAAGCTCAAGTCAAGGTGGGTGCAGGGGTGCAGAGGCTGCTGCAGTCTCCTAACGGACCAGTGAAACAAGTTCTGCTCACTTCCATGCCCCAGCAGGTTCAGCAGACGCAAGGCCAGCCGGTTCAGGTGCAGATCCCAGCCCAAGCACAGGTGGCTCAAGGCCAGACTCAAGTGCAAGTCCAGCCCCAGGCCCAGGCTGCCCAGATCCAGGTACAGCCCCAGGGCCAAGCTGCTCAGATCCAAGTCCAGACTCAGGGCCAGGTTCAGCTCCAGCCAGCCATGCAGGCCCAAACACAGGTAAGCGCCACCTCTTGTACCATCACAGACCACAAGGTTTCACCCAGCACTGCAGCAGGTGATGCTGGGTGGCTTTATGGTTTGCTATCAGGGTTGTTGCTGAGTTTTGCAAGCTGTTTATTTAGGTCAGTCTTTTCCTGACTGTCTTAATGAGTCTCATTCTCTGTATATGATTCTAGGGTGGTGAAGCAAAGCGGATCACCCTGGTTCTCCAGCAGCCTTCTCAGGCTGGCTCTGCCACGGCTGCTGGCCAAGCTGTTACTGCCCAGCAGCAGGTCACACAGGTACAACAAGTTCAAACGGTCCAAGGGGGACAACAGCAGCAGCCCCAGGCCCCAGCTAGACTAGTGTTGGGTCAGCTCCCTGGTGGCAAACTGGTGCTCCAAGGAAGCCAGCTAGCTGCCCTGACCCAGGCTCGAGCGGCAGGTCAGGCTGGAGGGCAGCCCAAAGTCCTCACAATTCAGCTGCAGGTGCAGCAGCAGCCCAACCAACAAGGTGGAGTTAAGGTAAGAAATAAGTGTTTTAGAGTTTGGAAACACCCGTTTATTTAATCATATTAGTGTCCCACAGTACATGTAATTTCTTTCCACCGTGTTCTTTTAAGAAATCATGGAAACTATTATTCTCTAGTTATTCTCTGTTGATGCATTGAAAGGGTGTTTTGGTGGAATGTTACTGATACTGATAGAAGCAAATGTTTTTTCCACAATAGACTCAATATTGACAGTCTACTCAAAGTCAAGTTTTCAACTATTCCCCAGTAGTCACTTACTGAAAATGCTGTTTTCTCAAATCAGACCCTGTCAACATGTTGCTGCCCTGCAAAATGTCCACAGCTACCACAACAAATGTGGCTCAGTGTGACTAATATTTCAGTTTGCTAACATTAATGTTGGTGTAGAGGAGTTGGTTCTGCTTGATTCACATGTGCAAAATCACCATTACATAGACTGTTACAGTTCACCGCAGAAGAATAATGGCTACTTTTGTGTAGCAGGGACCGATCAGTCCAAATAATAAACATTTCCACTTTGGCTCTGCTAACTAGTATCCATTAGCAGTTAATGCTAAAGCTGACTTCTTTTATCAGCTGTATAAGGACGTTCATTGTTTTGAATGACACTTTGTATCAGCACACTGTAGCTTGTGAATATCTGACGCAGTGGAGTGGGCAAGCTTTACAAAAAGTTGGAGATCAAAAAAAAAGCATTAGGGATTTTATGTCAGATTTTCAGGTCCTTATTAAATGAGACAGTTTCAGATTGAAAATTAGCAGTGTGGCCCTGTATATTCAGTAGTATAGACACATTCATTGTATTTGTAATATCCTAAATAACTGTAAATTGTAATGAATTTGCTAAATTATCACATCATTTAAGGAAATGATCAATATCTTGGGTGTCTCTCTCTTGACTTCATTGTTTTCATACTGTCCTTGCTGTATTTGCGACCACCGTGAAGTACCATGGCTGCATTTTGGGGAATATATTTGTTTGCTGTCTTATCCAGAGATAGAGAAGAAAAGATCCATTTCTATTTAATGACTGTGCATTCAGACCAGAGATTGGTTCATGGTGTGTTTAGCCAACTTAGTGCAAAGAAAGGAAGAGGAGGGAAAAGGCTCTGGCCAAGGTGCCTTTCATCAGCTCCCAAGCTGTCAATCCTGAATACATCCTGGACCAAAATCTATACTACAGCATGAATATGACATTTATATTGCTTTTAATGTGACTGGTTATAGGACAACAAACAGATTACACATGATATTTGAGTCTTCCTTAAAATCGAGCCACATTTTTAGATCTCTTTACTGTGTTACTTCTGATCTGACGTTGCCTTGTTAAATTGTGTTATCTAGTTGTTTCAAAGTCCTGGAGAAGACTTTACCTGTTTCTTTTTTCACTCTCACAGTACCAGCTGGTTTCAGGAGCTGGAAATACAGGCGCCCCTCAGGTGTTGCAGATCTCGCAGGGCCAAGGAGGCCAAAGAGTTGCAGTGCCGCTCAAAATGCTTCTGCAGCCACAGGTGAGTCCTCCAGATGTTTATACTTTATTGATCCCTCCTGGGGAAATTATTCTCTGCATTTTACCCACACAAAGTGGTGTTTCCCTATATACATTAGAAGGAGGCCCAGGGGTTTCTCATAAAATATCTCAGGAAATGTAAATTAAAAAAATACTGTATTGTTTTTTGTTTTTCGCTCAGACAAGCTCAGCATCCTCGGCTGGCGGCACAGTCTCTGTGGTGAAGGTCATCAACACCTCGACTGCAGGCCCCTCCACTACCACCACCACCACTCCGTCCCAGGCCATTCGCATCACCAAGGCCTCTGGCGAGGCTGCCCCTGTCAGACGAGTAGAAATCTTGTGTAAGCAAGAGAAGGCAAACCGTATTGTGGCTGAAGCTATAGCCCGAGCCAAAGCACGTGGCGAGAAGAACCTGCCAAGGGTTCTGAACCAGGATGAGCTTCCAGCAACTCAGACCTCTCCTGAGGTAGGGGGCACTGTAACTGTGGTTTCTGCTGCTAAGAAAAAGACCAGTGGAGGAGGGAGCAAGAAGAAAAGTCCTGTCACTGGAGGAACAACACCCAAAACTGCAGGTGGAGCAGATAAGAAGAGCAAAGCGAAGGCACCAGGAGGAACAGCTGGAGTGGCTGGAGGCGTAGTAATAGCTGCGACTGGGAACAAGAGCAAAAGCAAGACAAAGACAAAGTAAGTGATGCGTATGTGATGAGAAGGTGACAGAGTATCGTTTAAATCAAACTTATTTCTTTATGTTTTGGAATGTAACCTTGTAGAAAGCAATGCTTATTACTGTCCTTTTGCTGCTCCTTTATTCTGTCTTTTCCTCCGCCGTCCTTCAGCACTATTACTCTAGTGGGAGCAAAGAAAAGAAAGAGAAATATGTCTTCAGACCACTCTGATGGGGAGCTGAGCCCTGCCTCACCTGCTGCGCTGGATGATGACATGATTATGGTACATACACATACATCGCCACACTTCAGACAATCTTTCCAACATTATTTCACAATAGTCAACACAACAGTGAACAGAACATAAAGGCATCATTCCTGGTATGCCTGCTTTCCTTTAAAGTGCTCTCTAGAGCAACAGATTCACTTTTCCAACAGGATGAATTCAAATGAAATGTATCTGCTCCTTCAGACACACACAATACAAAAAACGTTGTAATGTCACAAATGATGAAACTGATTTACAGTGACACCTGATTCAGTTGCTGCTCATCATCTACACAATTTGCAATGCACACATCTGCTTTTGTCTGAATTGAAGTGGGGAAAAAATACTGCGTGCAGTTGAAGTGGAAGATTTAATCATGTCTGTCCTCATTTGGGATAAGTGCCTATTTGTTGCTTGAAATTTAGAGAAAATTATCTTCTTGTCCACCGTATTGCTGTCCCCCAATAATTTAATTTAACCTGTGCCTCTATTTTCTGGCTAGAAGAGGCGCTCCAATCGTGTGGTGAAGAGGAAGAAGTACACAGAGGACCTGGACATCAAGATAACGGACGATGAGGATGAACAGGAAGATGTAGATGTTACTACAACCGCAGCAGCTGTGGCGTCCATCAGTGGCGGGACAGCGGCGCAGCTTAAACAAGAGATGGAACTGGATGGCGATGGACTGCCCAGCATGCAGTTCTTTGTGGTGAGTGTCTTCTCAGGAGACACTGAAAGAAAAGTACTTGAAATATGCTTTTGTGTATATGTGTTTATGCAGTGTGGGATTAGCATCTTATTCTTGTATCTGTTTTTCTACAGGAAAACCCGAGCGAGGAAGATGCTGCGATTGTAGACAAAGTTCTGTCTATGAGATTAACCAAAAAAGAAGTATGTTTAAGATTACACATTTTGTTCAATAACACTTCTTAAAAATCTATTTTGTAAATCCTAAAAACCTGTTCTCCTCTTCAAGGTGTCCCCAGGCCAGTACACCAATGTGGAGGAATTCTTTGTAAAATACAAGAACTAGTGAGTTTCAGTGTCTGAGTGAATAACCTTGCCGTCGGCATTTGACGGATTTTATAGCTCGAGCAGACATTCAAATGAGTAAAACCTGACTCTCTTGTTCTCAGTTCATACTTACACTGTGAGTGGGCCAGTTTGGAGCAGCTGGAGAAAGATAAGAGGATCCATCAAAAGATCAAGAGGTTCAAGACCAAACATGCACAAATGAGGCACATCTTCCAGGAGGTGAGAGAGACGCATGCTGAAACCTCTTATTTTGTACTTCAGCTGCTTGAACTATAAATGTGTAAATATTTCTCTGACCCTGTCGTTCTCTTAAGGATGAGGAGCCTTTTAACCCAGACTATGTGGAGGTGGACAGGATCTTGGATGTATCCCATAGTGTGGACAAGGACAACGGCGAGGTGAGAGAATTGGCCTCACTAAGAGTCACTTATGCAGCCGGACAGAAGAGATGAACTGCTCCTCTCTCGGCTACATAGCTTAACTCTTGTGCTTTCAGGAATATGACTGTTAAACGCTTGCTTTCGCGTTTTCCCCTCTAGCCTGTTATCTACTACCTGGTGAAGTGGTGCTCTCTGCCTTATGAAGACGCTACTTGGGAGCTGAAGGAAGACGTGGACGAGGGCAAGGTGGAGGAGTTCAGCAAAATCCAAAACCGACAACCTCGCCTGAAGAGAACTGTGAGTAGTCAAATGGAAGGTAGCCAGAAATCAGGGGGCATGAGACCTGTGCTTGACCTTCGCGTGCTGAACAGACACATCACATGATGTCCTTTTCACATGCTGACGCTCTTGACACTTGCTAGGATGCATTCAAAAAGGCGACTGGATGACATCCATATATCTGATGGACACATATTTTCACCTCCCCTTTCTGCCGTGGCACAGGAAGTATCTGCTTTTCACAGTAGTAGAAGGGACCTGTCAGTACTGTCAGCTCCACTTCGGTTACTCACTGGTGTCGCTCACTTTCTCCTGTGTGGAGAAAGGAGGTTCAGCTGGGACTGCGTCCGTCCCTCATGGCCTTCGCCTTTGGTGTTAACCAGTAGCGAAGCACATTAGAGGGTGGAGCAGGTGTGAAAATACAGATAGTAGTTGATCTGACTCAAGATGCCGAGGCAGAGGGTTAACCAATAATGAAGCCTGCTGGAGGGCAAAGCATGTCCACATAGAATAAGAGTTACGTCCAGTAACTACAATTAAAAGTACAATTTTTTTCCCTTTTCTTTCATCAGCCACGACCTCCAGCCAGTTCATGGAAGAAGCTGGAGGAGACCAGAGAGTACAAGAATGGTAACACACTCAGAGAGTACCAGCTAGAAGGAGTCAACTGGCTGCTCTTCAACTGGTATAACAGGTATTCATCACACACATTCACCAGGTCAAAGTGCACTTTGAAGCCAGAGACAAACTGGGTTAGTTTAGCTGGGTATGGTGCTTTTGGAAAAGTTAGTCCATTTAGAAAGATGCTCATCAGTTGCTTCAGTATTCACATTCCCTGTTTCTTGTCCCTCAGGCAGAACTGTATCCTGGCAGATGAGATGGGTCTGGGGAAGACTATCCAGTCCATCGCGCTGCTGTCAGAGGTGTATGCTGCTGGAGTCCAAGGCCCCTTCCTGGTCATTGCTCCGCTCTCCACCATCACCAACTGGGAGAGAGAGTTCTCCACGTGGACCCACATGAACGCCATCGTCTACCACGGCAGCCTTGCCAGCCGACAGATGATCCAGCAATATGAGATGTACTGCAAGGATGACAAGGTGGCGTTACCGATGACAGCTGTTGTCATTTAACCTTGCTGGTGTTAAATATGTCTAATGAAAATTGGTGTTCTGTCTATAGGAGCATTTGATCCCAGGTGCCTATAAGTTTGACGCCCTCATCACAACCTTTGAGATGGTGTTGTCTGACTGCCCTGAGCTGAGGGAAATCGCCTGGCGTTGTGTCATCATTGATGAGGCTCATCGCCTCAAGAATCGCAACTGCAAGCTGTTGGACAGTTTGAAGATGCTGGATTTGGTGAGTGGGCAACAGCTAGTGCTGCTTCATAGCCGTACCCAGTTCACTGCGGTCAGTGGCCTTATGGTTAAATGTTTTGCTTCAGTTAGACATGCCGTTTGAATGAGTTTGAAAATGTGTCTTTTACACACATTGATATTAACATTCACAGCTATTTTCCTCTTCCCTTTGTATTTCCTGTCCTCCTTCCTGTCTCTTCTGTATTGTCCCCTTCTTTTACACGTTTTGCCTCATTACCTCCACATGTTGTCCTCCACTTCCCCTTTTCCCTTCATCTCCACCTTTTTGCCCCTATTCTGTGGTTTCTCCCAGGAACACAAAGTGTTGTTGACCGGCACTCCTCTCCAGAACACTGTGGAGGAACTCTTCAGTCTGCTTCATTTCCTGGAGCCTACTCAGTTCCCCTCTGAGACAGAATTCCTCAGAGACTTTGGAGACCTCAAAACAGAGGAACAGGTGTGAAATTCACTCACGTTGGCACTGACGCTCATATACACACATATATCTGTCTCTTTGTTTTGACTGTTCTCTGTCATACCTGATGTTTTACTGGTAATGTTCAGCTGTCATTGAGCAAGTGCTCTGTTCTGATCCCTCAGGTTCAAAAGCTGCAGGCCATCTTGAAACCCATGATGTTGAGAAGGCTCAAGGAGGATGTTGAGAAGAACTTGGCACCCAAACAGGAGACCATCATTGAGGTTAGTTTAGTGTCAGTTCTCTGTGAACTCTGTATTATACTTTATTATTATCTTTCTAAAAAAAGGACTGGAATTCACTTTTATTTCTAAATTATTTAAGCTTGTGAGTGGAGATTTATTTACCGTTTATTTATGGGTTTATTAACTTTTTAAACAAGCCTGCAATGACTCCTACGCACCATAGAGCTCATGAGAGGACATGTTCTCACCATAAACAAACAAAAAGCACAAATCACAATAACATCATATGTTGTAAGATTGTGAATGAAAAAATCTGATTGTGTGCTTTTAGGTTGAGTTGACGGACGTCCAGAAGAAGTACTACCGAGCCATCTTGGAGCGGAACTTCAGTTTTCTGAGTTTAGGGGCAAACAGTAACAGCAATGTCCCCAACCTGCTCAACACTATGATGGAGCTGCGCAAGTGCTGCAACCACCCCTACCTCATCAATGGTACTGCATCACAATACGAACACAGTCTTCTGCAGGCAGTGGTGATTTATCCTCTTTGCTGATGCTGGCTGTGTTAAGCTCCTTGTATTAGGCATCACATCGTCTTAAAGTTTGCTTGTTATATTCAGGCTTGCAAATGTGCAGCTCTACATCTTTTTCCCATAATAACTGATGTGAATTGTATCATACTGCTGATAAAATCCACTGACGGCCAGTTAAACGGTGCTGCAGATGGTGCTATCATTCTTAGTATATATTTAATTTGGAGCCATTTTGCAGAGTGAGCTTATGTCCAATCAGAGGTGGAATGTTTCCCTAAAGCTGCCTACACATGATAAGTAGTCTGAGCTGCACTCGCTGCACATTTGGACGGTGCTGAGAGATCAGCTGCAGAAGTCACTGCATAATTTAGTTGCTGTGCAAACGAAGAACTGTAAATTAGTATTGATTAAAACATGTAAATAACCCTGATTGGATGCGCTCTGAAAGGCCACAGACACTTTCTCTATGAAAACAATGGCTGTTGTTGTTTCTCTTGTGATCGCATGTAGAAAGCTTAATCCCAACTTTCAACAGTCAAGGATTAGTCAAGGAAAATTCATATGACATGCACATTTTTCAGCTCTTTGTGTTGGTTAACATTCTCCTTGAATGAGCAAAAGCTCAAAGATTAACTTTGCTGATGTCACATTGTAGCTGTTACTCATTTAGAAACAGTGGAGCATTAAAGTGTTCATAACTCTGTAACTGTGATATTTTACCTAAGCTGATGATGAATCGTAGAAGAGTAAATATGCATGTTTGAAAAGCTATCAGAGTGAATATAAAACAAAATTGTATCTGTGTCTCTCTCTTTTCCAGGCGCGGAGGAGAAGATCGTAGCAGAGTTGCGGGAGGTGTATGACCCCCTGGCCCCTGACTTCCATTTGCAGGCCCTGATTCGGTCGGCTGGCAAGCTGGTGCTACTGGACAAGCTGCTGCCTCGCCTCAAGGCTGGTGGCCACAAAGTGCTCATCTTCTCCCAGATGGTGCGCTGCTTAGACATTCTGGAGGACTACCTCATCAACAAGAGGTACGAATGTCAAAGTGTATTGTACTATATTAATATTTTAATCTAATGCTGTAACATTATGATTTCTAGTCGGATGCAGGTGTGTTAGATCATTTATAAAATCCACCTGGAGTTAAGTGATGTTTAATGTGAAGTGTTTAACCTTTTTTTTTTTTTTTTTAAACAGATACCTTTATGAGCGAATTGATGGCAGAGTGCGTGGGAACTTACGACAGGCTGCCATCGATCGCTTTAGCAAGCCTGACTCAGACCGCTTCGTCTTCCTGCTGTGTACCCGAGCTGGCGGCCTGGGTATTAACCTCACTGCTGCCGATACCTGTGTTATATTTGACTCTGACTGGAACCCTCAAAATGACCTTCAGGTACAACACTGTGCTAAGATTCATTAACATTTTTTTTAAATTACGTCAGTCACAGTCTGTATGTCAGTAGCTCCTTAAGATGCTCTTCTGACTCCTCTTTTTTTTTTCTCCTCCTGTTCCAGGCCCAAGCAAGGTGTCATCGTATTGGCCAGTCTAAGGCGGTTAAGGTCTATCGACTGATAACCAGGAACTCCTACGAGAGGGAGATGCTGGATAAAGCAAGTCTGAAGCTTGGGCTGGACCGTGCCGTCCTGCAGAGCATGAGTGGCAACAAAGACAGCAACGTCAACGGGGTAAGAAAACTACTAGTCACCACTTCCAGCCAGGTTCATTTTAATTTCTGTTACTTGTATTCTATGTTGTCTATTTCCAAAAAAAAAGAAAACCCACACTTAAACTGTTGGGTGCTTGAGTGAACGTTCACGAGCGTACAGGTTGTAGGCTAGTGTGTGCCATGTTGTGGGGATACTGGGACAGACCCATAGTTTCCCTCTTCCAGTTTGGAACAGTGCTGTAAATGCTCTCCATGTGACCTTCAACAGATCCAGCAGTTCTCTAAAAAGGAGATAGAGGACCTCCTGAGGAAGGGAGCGTACGCCGCCATCATGGATGAGAATGATGAGGGCAGTCGCTTTTGTGAGGAGGACATCGACCAGATCCTTCAGCGAAGAGCCACCACCATCACCATCGAGAGCGAGGGCAAGGGCTCCACCTTCTCCAAGGCCAGTTTCGTGGCCTCTGAGAACCGCAATGACATCGCCCTCGATGACCCTGAATTCTGGCAGAAGTGGGCCAAGAAAGCCGACATAGACATGGACTCCATCAACCGCAAGGTAAAGCGGACATTTGTGTGAAGGTTTTACCTACAGTGCTGGATGCCATGGTGTGTGAAATCCTGTAGTTGCATTTGTGCAGGTGTAGGTGATAATAATGTAACAGGTGTACATCTTATTTACATCTTATCTCTTCCCTCCTACAGAACACCCTCGTGATCGACACTCCCAGAGTACGAAAGCAGACCCGTCAGTATTCCAGTTTACGAGGTGAAGGTGGAGACCTGTCTGACCTGGACAGCGATGATGAGTATCCACCTGCCAATTCCAGACAGTCCCGTGCCTCCCGGCGCTCCGACCGCCACAGTGGAGGGGGATACGGTCGCACCGACTGTTTCCGGGTGGAGAAACACCTGCTTGTCTATGGGTATGTAGACTCAACTTATAGCTTTTATGTGCATAATGTGTCATTTGTCAGTGTATACTCTTTACTCTTGTCCCTTTGTTTTGACTGTATTTCCTGTTCTTCTGCAGTTGGGGTCGTTGGAGGGACATCCTGTCTCACGCTAGATGTAAGCGGCGCTTGAGTGAGCGTGATGTTGAGACGATATGCCGTGTCATCCTGGTGTTTTGTCTGCTCCACTACCGCGGAGATGAGAACATCAAGAGTTTCATCTGGGAGCTCATCACACCGCCGGAGAACGGCCGAGAACCCACAACACTACTGAACCACTCTGGTAAGAGGCTGCACATTGATCAGGCATAAAAGTTTTCAAATTGACACCGTGGAAGAGTGTGTGTGGAGAAAAGATGTGTTCCTACTTCTACTCCTAACTGTGACCCTTAAATAGAGTACATGCGTGATTATACTGAAGACTTTTCCTTATTGTAGCTTGTCTGCATTATTTGAAAGGTATGTTTATATTCTCTTATATATATATTTTTTTGTCCACCTAGGCCTGTCTATCCCTGTTCCAAGAGGCAGGAAGGGTAAGAGGGTAAAGGCCCAGAGCACATTTGATGTACAGAAAGTGGAGTGGATCCGCAAGTACAACCCTGACACCCTGCTGCTGGATGACAGCTACCGCAAACATCTCAAGCACCAGTGCAACAAGTCAGTGAAGCCCACTCAGCTGTGTTTTCCTATGTATGCACATGTGTATGCATTCTCATCCATGTTCAGATATTAAAACATCTCTTCTCCCACCTCAGGGTGTTGCTGAGGGTGCGTATGCTCTACTACCTGAAGCAGGAGGTGATTGGCGAACATGCTGACTCTGTCCTGAAAGGGGCTGACATCAGGTATGTAACACAGCCCATTGTATATCAAGCTCAGTTCACACGCACAAGTTCACTTTCTTAAGGTAACACTTAAAACATTGATGCTTTTTTTTTTTCAGGGACGTTGACATCTGGATGCCTGAGATGGAGCAGCAGGAGGTGCCGGCAGGATGGTGGGACGCTGAGGCAGACCGCTCACTGCTTGCTGGCGTATTCAAACACGGTATGTTCTCACTCTGTGGAGGTTTATAACATTATTTAGTAATGTCTTAAATACACTTGTCTCCGTTTGTCTTGCTTTAAAGCTGGAACATGTCAGCCCTGACTGTGTCCTTATTTCCAGGTTATGAAATGTACACCACCATGCGTGCTGATCCCTGCCTCTGCTTCCTGGAGAGAGCTGGTCGGCCTGATGACAAGGCCATTGATGCCGAGCAGCACACTGGCGACACCGAACTGGGAGACGAGTGAGTGATACTTGTCAATCAGAGCTTATTTTGGGTTTCTATTGTGTTTGTTTACTAAATTTACTTATAACAAATGCTACAGAACATTATGAAACATGCAGATACATTTTGAAAGGATGGACCTTTACTGGACTTTGCTTTATGGTGCTTTATGGTTTGTGTTGTGCAGTGCTGAATATGACAAGTACTCAGAGGACCCAGAGTTCAAACCTGCATCAAGGCACAAAGATCTTTTCGAGGAGGTACGAATCTGAGTCATGACCTTCAAGTGGTTCTGTCTGCTCTACTTTGTTTGCATAGACTCAGTTGAATATTTTGGTTCTAGGGAGTAAAAACAGAACATTTAATAATTTGTCTCTGTTTGATATTGTCCTCCAGCCTGACTCTATGAACGTGGACGACGAGATTTCTGTGGAAGACAAGGCAGGGCCAGTGGTCACGGAAAACATATCGAGCCAGAGTGGTGCGTGCGACTGGCCCTCGAGCTCGTCACTGACGGCGCGGTTGCGGCGGCTTATCACAGCTTACCAACGCAGCTACAGACAGGAGCAGCTGAAGATTGAAGCCGAGGCAAAGGGTGACCGCAGGCGCAGGAGGTGCGAACAGGCCAGCAAGTTGAAGGAGATCGCACGGCAGGAGCGCCAGCAGAGGTACGCTCGTATTACATCACTCTACAAAGGCTATGGGCTTGTTTAGTATATGCCACGTCCACCACATGCAGGCAGGACTGTTTGCTTCAGTGAGGGGTTTCTGCATCTTTAGCAGATGTCAAAATGTCTCCCTCCCAAAGTCAGATCAGCCCCACCTCACCTCAGTTGCCTTCTTTCGTTCTCACAGGTGGACACGTAGAGAGGAGTGTGACTTCTACCGTGTGGTATCAACTTTTGGTGTGGAAAAGATGAAGAAGGAAGAAGGTCTCCCCGAGGCCGGAGAACCAGAGTTTGACTGGACCCGTTTCCGTACCTTTGCTCGTCTGGATAAAAAAACTGACGAGAGCCTCAGTCGATACTTCCGCTCTTTTGTTGCCATGTGCCGGAGGGTTTGCCACCTCCGCCCAGGCCGTGGTGAAGGTAACTGCTAATTACTACATTGTCAAGATACGGTCAGATTAATTGTTTAAGTCGTTATATTGTAGTAGTATACAGTAGTTACAGTTTTTTGTGGAGACTCAAGAGCTTAATTGTCTTTGAATCCTTTTCTCTCGTCTCACTTAGATCCATCAGAGCTTTCCCAGACTGTAGCCCCCATCACAGAGGAGCGTGCTTCCCGTACTCTTTACCGTATTAGCCTCCTGCGTCGCCTCCGTGAGCGAGTGCTGCCCCACCCCTCCCTGGAGGAGCGTCTGCCTCTGGCCCCGCCCAGCTCTGAGCTGCCAGCTTGGTGGAGTATACCAGACCACGATCGTCAGCTGATGCTGGGTGCTGCTCTGCACGGTGTCAGCCGCACCGAGCTCTCCATCTTCGCAGACCCACAGTTCACCTTCAGTCAGGCCAGGGAGGAGTTCATCCAGAACCAGCAAGCCCCACCACCCCCTCCTCCACCTCCTCCCCCTCCTCCTCCTCCACCACCCCAGGCAGTGCCCATCATGCCCCTCATCCAGCCCAAGACAGAGCAGGACCTGCCTGTATTAAAGGAGGGAGCTGATGAGGACGCCCGGTTGCTTGATGCTGAAATCAGTGCTGACCTGCAGAACACGCCTTTGAGTCACCATGATGGAAAAATGCAAGAGCAGGGCTGGAGCTTCAAGAGGAGCAGGGGGAAGGCAGGTCGAACAGGAGGAAGGAAGGGAGAAGGAGGGTCTGATTCGGATTCCGACTCTGATTCAGGCTCATCGTCCTCGGAGCGATCAGGCAGCAGCGATGAAAGCGGAGAGAGTGAAGAAGAGGTGGAAAGAGGTAAGTTGATAGATGAAGAAAAAAGTGTTGAATGCTGCAAGAATAAAAACAACCAATTTAATTAGTTTTCCCTTTTTTTTCTGCTTAGCTGGCATAAAGGTGTGTGACGTGGATGAAGATAATAGTTTACTCTCCATGACCCCGTCTCAGGATGGCATTCCACCCCCTGACCCACTCAGAGTTGACTGGCCCAAGGTAATTTATTCACAGTTTACAATACGTACCCGTAACCCTGAAAGAAATTCTAAAGTATTGCTATAGAAGGAATAAACCGTGTGTTTATTTTCTTGTTGTGAATGACTGGTACATGGGGCGTCTTCTTTGTCTCAGGACCGTGTGTTGATCAACCGCCTGGACAGTTTGTGTACGCTGGTGCTGAGTGGTCAGTGGCCCTCAGGGCGGCGATACGTGCCTGACGCTCAGCTCACCCTGGGCTCAGAGCTAGCGGGAGACGAGATGGCGTACACAAGGGTGATCCGTAAACCCAGCACCATGCCTGTTGGCCCTGGGGCAGAAGGAGAAGATGGAGAGTTCACCGTCAAACTCCTTAAGGTGAGGATACAGTGGGGGATGAGGTAATGTTACAGCTGAGGCATAGGCAGGGGAGAATATGCATAAACTGACAGTCTTGCTTTTGTTGGACATTAAGATAATTCTGAATCTGAGAGCCGTTACTGCAAGGTCTTTGGAAAAAAAAAAAAAAAAGTATTGTTTAAAATCAGAAATAGGTGATATAAGGTGCAGCCGTGGTGTGTAGTTCATGGCTAAGTCAGAGGCCTCTCTGTCTCTCACCCTGCCAGGAGGAGGGGCTGAAGCTGACCTTCTCTAAGCAGGCCCTGATGCCCAATGGGTCAGGGGGAGAGAGCAGCCGCAAGAGGCGCAAGGACCAAGAGGTACATGTGGCAGGGTTACATGTATTCCTCTATGACACAGGCGGAGTTGTTATTATTATTATTTTAATAAAGCTTCTGTGGATTTAGTTTGATCCCTTCTTTCTGTCTCTCTTAGTTATCCGACCCAGATGAACTCCACGATCCACTGGAGCGTACTCCTCGACGGAGGGACCCTCCCACGTGGCTGAAGGAGAACCCAGATTATGAGGTGGAGGGAGACATGCTGGAGGTATGTTCACAGACACGTTATGGAACAGGACCAAACTCATCCAGTCTCAATTCATATCTCCTGGCTCGTAATCCAACCTTGGTCTCGGGTTGGGAGGGAAACAAAATGTCAGCTGCTACTGTGTTTCTCTGTCCATCACATCATCTCATCATCTTGTTTCTTCAGCTTCTTGTGAACAGGAGCAAGAGGAAGAGGAGGAGGAGGGCAGATAAAGCTGTGACAGGCAGCGAGAAGGTCAAACTCATTAACATGAGGACAGGAAAGAAGGTGAGACATGATTGGTACAATGCACACAACTTGCTGGATTGGACTTGTTGTCTCTTGCGAACTGACAAACAAACAACCATGTGTTTGTTCTGTGAAGGTTGGAGCTGCTTTCTGTCCGATGCTGCAAGATCTGAGGGAATACCTGGAGGAGAATCCTGACAACGCTGTAGCTCCTGAGTGGTCTGAAACTGTGCGGAACTCTGTACGTTATCAAGATATTTTACGATTTAGTAAAGGAAGCTGTAAGACACACACTGTTTCCATGCAGACCAACTGTTGTATCTCACACTATTGAAAAAAAAATGTATAGGCCTGATTTTCAGAACACCTTTACAGGGAAATATAGTTGAAATGAAGTGTAGTTGTGGCTGTGGCGATCAGAGGAGGGATGTAGAAACACATCCTGCTCTCTTCAGGTTTTTTCATACTAGACGTTCTGTAGTTTCTAATAATAATCATCCCTCTCGCAGGGCTTCCTGCCTGAGACCCTCTTCCACCGACTGCTGACCGAGCACTCGGAAATCCCTAAGAAAAGCAGACGACGCCATCATCATCATCATCACCACCACCACCACCATCACCACACTCCAGAGCCTGCTCCCGAAGACCCCAACCTGGACGGAGTCGAGGAGGAGACTCTGGTCTCAGATGGAGCCTACATGATGGACGAGGAGGACCTGGAGACCTCCCATCACTTCCTCACCAGTCCGGACTTTGACGTTAAAATGGAGGGTGGCGACAGCCTTTCCCAGGGTGACTATGACAGCTCGGATCAAGAAGCGCTATTGGACGATGTCATCATGGCACAGAAGGACTCTGACTCCTCATCAAGCTCAGAGGATTGACTGAACCCCACTCCGCGAACACATCTGACTTAGTCCCCTTCTCAACAATGAATCATGTTATTCCTCATCATTTATTTTTACCATATTATGTATCAAAGTATGAATGAATGTGTTTTTTGTTGCTACTTTTATTCATTTATTTTGTATAGGATTTTTTTTTTCCATGAAAGGAGCAGGTTTGCACCCATCTGATTTCTCTTTCATCACTGAGAATTGTGTTCCATCTTTCTCTTGACCCTGCTCAGTAACCTCTGACAAAATGGCAAAAAGCTGAGCTTTCTTACTTCACAACTCATCATTCTCCTCCTCTTCTTCAAAACGTATGAATTCCCATCACATTCCCAGCCGTGACCAAAAGGGGACCCCTGCTGTACAGATACCGTTTTCTTATCTAAGAACCTCAATGCTGGTCCTCTAGCGCTACATGAAACTGGACATGTGTACTGAGCAGAGCCTGGATCCAGATCCCACAATTCCCCTATCTCGTCTGGTCATGTCCTCTGTGTCCAGGAGAGTCTGTGAACTAAAAGGGGATCCAGTGTGTGGATGTACTGTTATTGTTTTCATTATGTGGGAGGGATGGGGCGGGGGGGAGTGGGAAGTGGCGTATTAGTTACTGAAGCAGTGCTAGGAGGATGGGTGTAATGTACAATGTAGAGCTGGTCAGTTGTGTACAATGGTGCAAATATGACGGCAATGAGTTACTATTCTTGTTTTATGATTTGACTGTATCTGTGATATGAATAACAGCAATCTAAAGTGAAAGCAAGTTTGTGTGTGTTATTACTTTGACCAGACAGAAGCAATAAGGATGTACACCGCTTGTACACAAGATCAGTTCTATCCATTTCTGAACAGCCTTTAAATCAGGTTTTCACTTTATCCAAAGGTTGGTGTGATAGTAAATACAGCATCAGTGTCTGTTCCAACATGTAAAATAAGTGGTGAAAGGAGAGTTGTACCTTGGTAAGATGATGAGTGTAGCAGGGCCATAAAAGAAAAATACAAAATCAAGCTTTTAAAGTGATGAGAAAGGAATTTAAATAAAGAAAATGTTGGTTATTAAAGAGAACTAAAGCTAGGAATTGCATGGAGGCAGTTTTGCTCAAGCATAGGAAAATCTAGTTAACAGACATGGCTAATGAGGACAGGAGGACAAAAGAAAGGAGATATAAAGAGAAAACTCTGAAGTGAACAGGATCAGAGATAGAACGGACTGGATTCAGAATTTATAATTTATGAGTTGAAAAGTGCCCTGGCTGGTAGTGGCTATACTACTCCTGGACAACATAAATTATATAACACACTATTTAAGCACTTTCCTGATAAAATGATGAATGTAATTTTAGATTTATTCAACAAGATCTGGAACGAAGGAAGACTCCCTATGGTGTGTGGAAAAGTACTGTGGTGCTTCCTGTTGTTAAACCAGGTAAGGATCCAGGCAATGCAGGTAACTATAGACTAGACTAATATTACATGTATGTAAATAAAATGAAAAGACGATTGGGAAAAGACTCCACTTTTAGAGTATAAAGGACTGCTGAGCCCATATCAAAGTGGATTCTGTAGAAGTAGATCAACTAGAGATGCTCCCTCTAAGGGTGGGTGTAGAAGTGTAGTTCTGTTGAGTCCTTAAAGTCCTGGGCTCTTAGAGGACATGACAACAAAGAGATTAAAAGTAGGTACGTGAGAGGCACTATCATTAATTATAACCGCCGTGAATAATACCTGGCAGAACGAATGGGATACAGACAATAAAGGGAGGCATTATTATAATATACAAAAGGCAGTTCATTTTAAACACTTTAAAAGAGTATATTGTAACTGTGGAGAGGAGGTAATCATTACATGATTAAGACTCAGTAATGCAGGTTTTCAAATCCACGTTATATATAATGGAGAAAAGCTAAACATATCTGTGTTAGTGGTGTAACACTGGGAGCTGGAGAAGACATTATCATGCACTGCAGTGAATCTAACTCAGAGAGGGAGACATTAAGAAGCAGCACATGAAACAGGGCAGGAAGAGAGTTTAAAATCCCTGCTGAGCACAGGTGTTCTTTTACACACCGATCATTGTTCACACAAATGCCATGGTTACACACACTCCGACACAGTAGGTGGCGGTATGCACCTTTAAAGCTCGTTTCCACTCCGCCAATAAACGTATGGAAGAAGGTTTCAAGCAATAACCTCAATTTTTCCGACAGACCCTGAATCCAGCACTTGTGGTCGGTTGAGAGTGG
This sequence comes from Toxotes jaculatrix, assembly GCF_017976425.1. Classification (NCBI taxonomy): domain Eukaryota; kingdom Metazoa; phylum Chordata; class Actinopteri; family Toxotidae; genus Toxotes; species Toxotes jaculatrix. The sequence continues at coordinate 6,699,239 of NC_054407.1, forward strand.
ATGTTAGCATCGCTCCGGCATATGAATGGGTCTGTGTTGGGCCTCCAGTAAACACTGCACCCCAGGGGGAATTCATACGAAGTGTTTTAGCTGCATTGAGATTATTTTGGCTGATATTAGCCTCAAATCACCCCCTTGCCCCAGTCTTCCTTGAGACTTAAAAGCTAAAGTTGCTTAGCAACATCTCATCGATCTTTACGGTTCTGCTAACCGGCAGTGATTAGCTAGCTGGCTAGCTACTAGCAGCTTAGGTTAGTGTATGGATAGTTGACCTAAATGGGTAGGAAATCAAGGAATTACCATTTTCAGCCAAGTATACAACGCGTGTGATAGTTTGTTTGGACTAATTCGTTTCAAAATGGACCTTAATTTTTACTCTGATCTGTCGGATGGTTGTGCTCAAAACGTTGATTCGGAGTTTTTGGACACTCAAGCATACGGTGGATACTCTGAGGAAAACAAGGTAACTAATGTTTACCAGTGTTTAATGTCACTGACCGATGGGATTGCTGACGCTGCACGTTCGTCAGCTCGATGCTAACCGTTTGTTTCAGTTTCCAGAAGGCAGCGACAGCTATCTCACCATCAGTGGAGCGGGCCATCCCTTTTTGTCCGCTGAGGTGAGCGAGTTAATTCAGTCAACATGGTGCTGCTGCGTAACATGTCTTCATTGTACTGATCTTTATACATGTGCTTCAGTTCATTAAGGACAGATCCGTTGGTCTTTGTCTTTCTCCACATACAGCAGACATTTCATACTCCCAGTCTCGGGGATGAGGTTTTTGAGATTCCTCCCATCTCCCTCGATCCGGACCCAGCTCTGGGCATCAGTGATGCCGTGTCCCACTTTGAGTTGACAGATGGGTCAGATGGCACCGGGGGACCTTCAGGCTCCCGTAGCCTTGTTAGCAACCTAGTGGTCGAGGCCAATGACCCTTCGTTCGCTTCCACCTTTGTGAACTCTGGGTCCCAAGGCCTGGAGCAGCTAAACCTCGGGGCAATGGGCCAGACTGGGGGGGCGGCTCTACTGAGCTCTTCTGCATTGGTGAGTGCTCTGCCTGAGGGCTCTCACACAGAATACTGTGTGGTGTGTTTAAATGTCAGCTGTTCATGGATGCAGTTAGGAGTTTTCCTTAACTTTTCCGTGCTCTAATTCCTCTGCAGGAACTGGGGAATTCCGGTGGTTCACATTTCAGCAGTTCATCCCCTATGACAATTGATGTCCAGCTTGGTGACATCGGTCATGGTCTTTTGGGAAGCAGTCAGCTGAGTACAATCAACCAGTCAGAGCTGGCGCTGGGCCTCGGGGGTGAAAACATCAGGCATCATTCAGAGACACCTGAGCAGCCGCTGTCAGCAACACCGTCTCCAGCTGGTTCCCTGCAGGATGAGGACATGGATGACTTCAAGGTGAGGGGTTACACCTGTGGTGGCCAACATCGTATAACTGCATTTTGGATTCTGTGCTATGTTTCTGGTCCTGCAGCTAATATGTTCTCCTCCCTCTCTTCCACTTTTCTCTTCCTTACTCAGAGGAGCGTGCTGGTAGACTCCCCAATGTCTCTCTCCTCTTCCTCTGTCCTCTCCAACATGTCCTCCCACCCAGTTCCCCTTTCCTCTGTCTCGCCTGCTACAATCAGGAGGGGTGGGGGGAAGCCAGCCACGCTGGCAGCGAGTGGGGCCGTGGGCACAAAGAAAGGAAGGAAGAAGAAAGATCCAAACGAACCACAGAAGCCTGTTTCTGCCTATGCCTTGTTCTTCAGAGACACCCAGGCAGCTATTAAGGGCCAGAACCCCAACGCCTCTTTTGGAGAGGTGTCAAAGATTGTGGCCTCCATGTGGGACAGCCTGGCTGAGGAACAGAAACAGGTATAAGCACACAGACTTATATACAGTATATTAATATCTTACATCAGTCTTGGGGGAGGAAACATGATTTTTGATGGAAATGTACAGACAAAGGGCACTTATTTTAAAAAGTGATATGTGTTTTTCTCCAACAGGTGTACAAGAGAAAGACAGAAGCAGCCAAAAAGGATTATTTGAAAGCGCTGGCAGCTTACAGAGCCAACCAGCTGTCACAGGTAACATCGTGCTGTCCTCTAAAGAAACAAACTTGCTCTTTGGGATTTTCATTCAAATGGATTTCCTAATTTATTTAATCTGTCTTTATTCCAGCCTGCCGCTGAGGAGATGGAGACTGCCCCTTCACCACCTCCACCTGCCGTTAACCCAGTTCCATCTGCTGGTCACCAGGCACTCCGCCCTGCTAACAACAGCCTGGAAGAGAACACCATCACCAACATTTGTGCCTCCAACATTATCCTGGACGTCCCAGAAATGACCACACGTTCCCGCACAGGGGCAAACAAAGCCTCCACTCCAGCAGCAGCAGCAGCTCCACCAGCCCAGACCATCACCAAGATCATAATCCCCAAGCACATGCTGCAGGCGGGGGGCCAGGTGGTGACGGTGTTGCCCGGAGGGGTCCGCACCTTGCAGCCTACGTTGGTAGTGTCGGGTGCCTCTCGCCAGCCACCTCCGCTGCAGCAGATGCAGAATGCTCCTCTGCCGCCACGGCTCCAGCAAATGGCGCCGGCACCTCCACCGCTACAAGCCAAGCCCCGCGAAGGAAGCGCCATGGCAGGTCTCCCTGTGTCCATCACGGCTACTCCTCCGCCTCCACTCCAGATAAAAATAGTTCCTGCCTCCTTGCAGGATAAAGAGGCCCTGCCAATTATTGTCCCCAGCACAGCTGCTGCATCATCTACTGCGACTGCTGCTGCCCAGTCTGCTCCCGTCGTCTCAGTGCAGGTGGTGAATTCTGCTGATGTTTCAGGGAATCCAGATGAGGATGAAGTTACAGATGTGCTGCCTTCAGAAGAGGTAAATGTTCTGCTTAATTCATTGCTGTGGTTTGTTGAGGTTTATTTTGTGGCAGCTGCATTTAATTGACTATTTGACCTAGTTTGGGATTTTCACAGCTGTTTATAATTTATCCTTAGACAGTGCCAAGCAACAGATGCCAAACTTTCAGAAGTGCAGAGTATTATTCAGATCTAACTTGGGCAAAGTTTTAAAATAACTGCCACATCTTCTCCATTTTCTATTTTCTACAAGTCAGAAGATGTTAAATTTGATCCCTCCTACTTGCCATTTTAATAGTGCCTATCAACCTCTAACTTTCTGTTTTAGAGCATTAAATCAGAGTGGATGTAATTAAGAGTCTTCTGTCATGTCACTAGAGTAAAGACACTTAAAGAAATAAAAACAAATTAAATACATAGTGAAAAATTTAACTGACATTTTTGCAACTTGCAAGATACTTGAATTAACATTTCCTCATTATGTTGATAGGGAGTGTAATCCAGGCAGCACTAAGTATCCTTAAAAACATGTTTGCTGTTGCTAAATGTTTGTAGAAGTTGAGATGAAGTCATTTCATGTTAAATACACTTGTATGAGAAGAATTCTACATCGGACTGGTAGGTAAATTTCTCATTTCTTTTTTAAAAAAACAAAAACCTACATTATGAAAACAAAAGGACAGATCTAACTCAGGGGAAGGATACAGGATAAATTCTAAGGCAGTGAACTAAGATGGGAGACAGACTGTGGGCACAGATACAGTAGCCTGGGTGTTTCATCAGTTTTATAGCAGGGTGGCAAACAGAAAGCCACAATTGCAAATGACATCTGGGGTAGCGAATGTGGCTGTTCACTTAACAACCTATGCAAACTGGCACAGCTCGAGCAGTTTCACCCAGGGGAGGAAATATACTCTCCAGATGTTGCACAGATATTAAAAAACATTTACACAGACTCAAAGCTGCAGCTGCTGTCAGCAGTGTCTGTACCGAACACTGAGCTGAAGAGGGCAGACACTTATTGCACAACCTACTCTGACAGTTTTAGATCAGGGTATAGCAAAAACCAGGTGGCAATATTAATGATACTCCTTTTATCAGGATGACATGGAGGTGAATGGGTCCATTGATGCCACAGCTCTGAAGAGTGTGTGTGTGAGGGCGGGCTGTAACAACCCAGCAGTCGATAGTGAAGACTGGGACAAAGAGTACTGCAGCAACGAATGTGTGGCCACTCACTGCAGGTGTGTAGAGGACTGAAACATGAACTGGTATAATGCGTAAAATGTTTTTGGGTTGTTTTTTTTTTTTCAGCTGACATTAGAGAATTTTTTTTCATTAACTTGGTATTTTCTGTTTCTCAGAGATGTTTTCAAGGCGTGGTGCTCCATCAGGAATCAGACCATGGGAACAGTGAAGTAAAGCACAGCTACTTACCAGTCACATCAATACAAAGTTGGTTTTTTTTTTCAGTCACATCAACTTTTTTTTGTTTTTTCACCAGGAGCCAGTGTTAATAATGGAAAAATGGATGCAGAACTGTTGCACTACAGTAATACTAACAATGCATTTCACTGCAGGTGCTTAAGGGTCATAATTCTCTCACTGTTTTGTACAAACACTGTAGGTTTTACAGTTGTTGTTAAGGACAGTAAACAAGTAGCATTGATAAAATGCCACTGGATTAGTACAGTCATTCCAAACTGTTATTTTTGGCAGTCGAATTACAGCAGTGTCGGGTGTGTGTGGATAATTATGTAGTGCGATGTTTGAGTATGTGTACAGCTTTTAGTTGGGCATCATGGGGACTTTGTGGCAGCTAGGAAAAAAGATCAGCACAATGAAGTATAAAACATTTTTTTTTTTATCAAAGCCCACACAGCTTATCTTTGTTTACTGTAAGTGGTAACTTCATTTGGAAAAGCCTAAAATAGGAAAGAAAAGTCTGTTAGCCAAAGCTCCTTGTTCTGACAGATATTTTTACAACAGTTTAAGACATGATTGTATAGTGTCATTAACTGATTTCAAATTCATGCTCTGAAATTTTTAAAATTTAATTAAGTGAGAAAAAGCTGTCCAATTCTTTACTTAGCTGAAAAATGCTTTAGTTTGACAATAAAACAGTTTGTATCACTGTATGCCTTGTTTTTGTACAGAGAATATCGGCCTTTTTAACTTAACATCGCCTTCAGTTTTTGTAAAACATTCTATTCAGATCATTGTCAGTTGAAAAAAAATGCTTGACTTTAATGTTTTCTTAATAAATGAGAAAAAATAGCTCAATATAGAGATTGCTGTTTTTGCTGTGTCCTTTAAAGAAAGACTTTGAGAGAGGAAATCACACATTATACCTCTGACAAATGAAAAGCTGAATTCATAAGCAATCAAACACACTCTTACTCAGTTCAGCACACTCAGGGGTTTAACTGCTGCAGCCTTATGTAGTCTGGTATGACCAGTGGGTTGTGGTGGCTAAGGCTAGCTCGTGTAAACATTAACTGAGTCGCTTTGCTTACTTTATAATTCTTATGCTTCTGCTGCACTTTGGAATTTATCATTATCATTGTGACTTGTGACCAAAGTGGCTGGTTTTCAGAAAAGTTACATAGATTCAGTCTGTCCTGTTCTCATGAACGTCATATTACGGGAACATTTTGAGGGACTTTAGCACAAATGTTCACTTGAACTCAAGAATGAACTGATTAGATTATGGTGGTCAAAGGTCACTGTGACTTCAAAAAACACTTGAGAATTCATAAACTATGTATGATACAACACACTTAATACCTTTTTAATAAGTTCCTTCAAAGTCTGTGCTACATATCAGAGTCTGGACAGACAAGGATGTAAACTGCAACTTGACAGGTTAGTGGACACATACATCTGCAGTAAATCTAGTCTGTAGAAAAATGGGGCAAATTATTGAAAATCAGAATAATATATATGTTGTTACAATAGTTACAGCAATAATTATAATAGTGAAAGTGGTAAGACTGATTGTCATTCGTTAAAGTGGCTTCAATGCTGAGATGTAGGCTTTATTTAGTCTCACAGTACAGTCACCGTCCTATACTGAATTCCCTATGACAAACACTTTGTATAAAAATAATGTATATTTCAAAGTTACATTTATACAGAAAAAAAATCTACAATCAAAGGAAAAACATTCAGTTAATTATATTATATACATACTGTACATACCATAAAATGCTTTACAATATAAAATTATACCTGAGACCAGTCACTGGACTTGAGGCAGTCTGGATGCAGCTTTAGCTTCATTTTGAGTTTGTAGGATTATTCAGGAAACC